>NC_141691.1:1291103534-1291703534 GCF_964263255.1 Lissotriton vulgaris
GATACCTTGTCATGGTACCAAATTCCAAAAGCCAAGAAGAACTATTTTCAACGTATGGGTCGCGCTTCGCAAGCAAAAGATGATTAGAAATGCACCAATATACTAAATGACCATGCCACAATAAGCTAACTGTCCCTTGTGGGCCTACTTTGTGCTCTCAGTCTAGGTCGTGGGGGAGTTCAGTGCCTGCCACTTCAACCTTTTCATCTAGGATTCCAGGAGTTTGCTACCTTCTCAGTCAGAGAGTGCTGATATTCATTTTACACTGCAAATAGTGCCTGCATCTCGCAGCACTTCATCCAGAGACTGTTCAATGGTTTTGATTTTATTTTATTTGTGGAAGAGTGCCCTATCATCAAATGAACAATTTTATGGACTTCTCTTATATTTTTACCCACATCATTTTGACCAATTTGCACGAAATGTGGCAGGATGAACGTGAGTGTCCGGTACTTGTTTTTCTGAAGTTCCCCGTAGATCGCTGAAGTGAGGGAGCAAAGTTACTAGCAATGCATAAACCTGCAATTATCTCCAGTGTTTTGTAATCCTCAACTATTGAAATGCAAATGCTTCCTCTCTGATACATGTTGGGAAATAATGTATCCAGTTGCAGGTCTAATTTAAGTCTGATTTCCTAGCTAACAGATAGTTAGCCCCTAAGCTCTGGAATGTATTTTGATAATGAATACACCAAACCATTCTTCTAAACTTCTTATTGTGATCAGGTCCAATTGTTAGCTGAACTGTGGAGACAGCAGCTTCAAAACGTCCTCACTAGTATAGAAACGATGGGCCTCATTACGATGTGGGTTGGAAAGCCTCCGACCTACACCATCTTGGAATCCGGATCCGACTGACTCGCGGTTGGTAGTTCCTCCCGACCGTGTACGATGCTTCCGAACATCGTTTGGAAGGACTCCCTTTGACTTCTATGGGAGCTTGTTTTCCGACCGACAACACAGGCTCCTATGGAGAAAATGGGTGTGTGTGGAAAACCATGCACCCTTTGGCAGGAACTCCATGTGCATGGTGTTACAGGGGGGTCCCTTGGTAACCCCTCGACCCCAAAACGGAGCCTCAGGACCAAGGGGGCCCTGCTAAGGGCCGGCAAAGTCAGTTTCTGACAGCCTTCTCATTTTGGACAGACCGAGCCAGAATGGCTGTTGGAATCCGACATTGTAATCGGTCGGCAGGAAATGCTGCCCATATAGCTGTACGGGTCGCCTCCGCCCGACTCATTCTCCAATTGCCAGTCGGGACCGATTTAGAATGATCGAATGGTTCCTCTTCTGACCATGAGCATTGTAATCAGTCGTGCAGACTGGATTCCAGCCAACTCTGGCAGATGAGTTCCAGATCAGTGTAGGAGAATCTGACGGTCGGTCTGAGGCTTTCTGAGCGACATTGTAATGAGGCCCTATGTGCTTCTGAACACAGCTTTGCATATTTTCACTGGAACTCCTCATTGCGAATAACAAAAGTAAACTTTTATTTTTTTACTGCAGATAGCCAAACATTATAGTCTAGCATTTTATACTAACTGCTCCACAAAAAACAATTATATAAAGTAAAAATAATGGCTAGTGTGCATTGTCACCCATAAAAAAAAAGCCATTGTGCTGTTCTGGGGACATATACCAACCACTCAGTCTTTGGCCACAAATGTTATTATGCTACCAGAACCTTTCAATGGCACTATTGCAACATAACATGCAATTACCCATTGGGATGAGATATCCGCAGGAAGTGGCGTTACCAGATGTCATACATAACAGTTACATCATTCGATGGACAGTATGTTTTTTTTTTTGCTTACTGTTCTATACTCTGGCGCCCTGAGAGCTGTATTAAAGTGATAACTTTCTGTGCAGAAACGTGTTTCATCCCATAGACAATTCTCTGGTTACACATGTATTGTGCTGTGTTAAGCAGTAGTTAATGAATCATCTACAATATATTTTTGTTGTCAAGTCTGTATTACAGATTCTGAGGCAGCCAGTGGCAGCTCCTCCGCTAAGGTGGAGGAGTGTAGCCCCACTTCACCAAAGGAAAAATACAATGATAATAACTATCGGAAGTCAGTTGCTGGTGGGGTGGGGCTGGGCAGTGCAGAGGAAGTAGTGGTTTGCACTCCCTAAGTACGCATGACTGCTTGGTTGGCCCTCTGAGGCCTGCCAAGCAGTCCAGCGGACTTTGCATGTTCCCCACCAGGCTGAATTACACAGCCTGGCAAGGAACATGCAAAGCCTCCCTGTGCTTGTCTGAGTGCCAAATCATGGCGTTTAGGCCAATCACAACACTGCATTGCAGCGTTGTGATTGGGTATGGGGAGCCAATCACAACGCAGTGTTGTGATTGGCTCAGGAGAGCCTGCTGACCAAGTGCTTTCTGCTGCTGCTGCCAGGACTGGAACCAGAAGATGAAGAGGATGGAGGAGAGGCGGCCGTCTGTCCGTTTCAGGTAAGTTTTTTTTAATTTTTAATTTCTTCCCGCCTCACCTTGGTTGTCCGGTGGCAGCCGCTACTGGAGGCAGCACAGGAAACTGTCCTCTGGAAAGGGAGTTCCTAGTTTGCTTGTTATGGTTTCCTCTATTGTGCAGGAATATGTAGTCCATACAGCAAAGTCCTGCGTGTAGCTACGCTACAGATGTGTCGTGAGCACCATGATGGAGTTCTTTTTGGGTTGCAGCCTACCAGACAGCTTAGCTGTGCAGTATGCGAAAGACATCTAGGGGAGTTTCAGAAAGCTGTTCTTGGGTTGAATTCTGCCTGTTGCTTGCCATTGGCTTTGTGGTTTGTAACTCACGTTTTCTTGCTTTTCATTTGATAGCTTAAGTCTCTAAAGGTACACTTCCTCCTTCCCATGCTAAAGCCTTATTTGCCAGTATTCTTCTGAGAGCTCCCTTTTTGTAAACAGACCGGTAAATCTTGATTTAATCTGGTCATATTTTCTGTGTATTCCAAGCCAGATGTCAAATGTCAAGCTGTGTCTTCCAGAGAGCTTGTGAATAGGGCTGACTTCAAAGTGCATTTATAGGAAAGAGGAATACATGACAGATTTTGTATTTTTATGCATGGAGAGATAAGTTACTTGAGTTATTTTGCCCTCTCTGTGACTTCTGTCCTTCTAGTTTCTTGCTGTTTAATATTTGTTGAATTACCCTATGCAGGTACAGTTTTCTAAAAGATTCATTTGAATAACCCTTTGCACTGTACAGCACATTCTGTTTAAGGTTTTGCATTTGCATGCTTCAGCTAACATTAATTGAAACTGTACCGTGAAATAGCTGTGTGCTTTAAATGAGAAAGTCGTTTGTAAATCTAGGCAAGTTCATGTTTAATCATACCTTTTGAATGAGGCTAATGCATATGTTAAAGAAATCTATGTGCAAACTGCATCACGGATTCAAATCAAAATATGCTGACTCAGTATGTCATGCTTATGAGGTTTATTAAATAGATATACTATTGAACTAGGCAGCAGTAACACATTTTTTGCAGTGCCTCGAAGCTGGAAGACCTCATCAAGCTCTATGAACAAAGTATTACTTTTAATATTCCAACAATTAAAAAAATATACTCATTAACAGACCCACACACCTACTCACACATTCACTCAAACACACAATTGCACAACCAATCACACACCTACTCACACACCCATGTAGTCACTAATGCACCCTTTCACATACCCTCAAAACCACTCACACACCCACTCACAGACCCACACAGCTCTCACACACCCACTGAAATACCCACTTACACACCAAGACAACCATCCACACAGGCACTCACACACCCATACAGCCAGTCACACACCTATATAGCCACTCGCACACCTACTCACAGCCCCAAAAAGCCACTCACACACCTACACAGCCACTCCCACATCCACTCACAGAGCCACACAGCCAGCCACACACACTCACAGCCCCACCACACACTCACACACAACTACTCACACATCCAGGTTCCAGGGATAATATAGGTAGGAAATAGCATTAAAACACCGTAGAAAATCACTGAAAAAACCCAAAGGTTACAGGGACATTATAGTTAGGAAATAAAATGTAAAAAAAAACCTTAGAAGTGCACTGAATAAAACAAAGGTTAGAGGGATGTTATAGTGACATCTCTAATGACGTAACTGAAAGACAATAATGGTCAAATTCGAAAGGTGCGCCCATCCAAGTGATCATTCGCCTTCCAGCAGGCCCAGGATCATTTGTTAAAGCTGAGGGGGAACTGGATCAGGATTGATAGATATTTGTGCTAAACAAATAGATTTTAGCTCAGCCCTCATTTACAAACACCAGAAACAGAATAGGTTTCCCATTCTCTGGAGATAAGAGGGGTTTTCTTTGGGTCTCACAGTGAGTGTGCATGAAATGACTACCCAGGCAGCTGGTTCAAGAACCCTGCTCGTGCATGGGCTGTTAGCTTGCCTCTCCCTAACCTTGGTAACTCCCCTTCCTGCTGTTTAAAGCTTCTATCCCCAACATGATTGGTCTTAGCCCCTACATTGCACCCATTCTCTCTCACCTTCCCAAGGGCCTGCAGCGCAGACACCAGACTTCAGATGGGTAGCCATGCGAACAACATGTGCTTCCTACAAATCACTGTCTTGCAGGGCAATCACAGAAAAGTTTACCATAGACCCCAGAGGCCCCTATAAAGCAGCATTGTTGTCCAGTGGCGCATAAACCATTATCCACATGGCTTGTTTATTGGAAGTGCAGAAGTTAAAGTTCAGGAGTTTGGGCAAACTTTTCCCTGGAACCGTCTTTTCATCACAGGTGCCCAGGAACCTTAGAACTGCACTTCCCCGAAGCTCAGCAGGTGTGCACACCAGCAATGATTGTCTTATGTGCCTGTATTATTCATCCAAGCTTTATGTCTCTTCCAACAGGCCGGACCTCAGGGTTAATGCTGCATGCAACTGCTACTTCCGGCATACCGGAAATCTGCTGATGCAGGCATGTTTCTCTTTCCTCATTACTCTACATTAGATAACAACACAGGAGTCTCGCATTTCAAGCTGTGCCTGTATTCTCAAGAGACTTGAAGGGGGAGATTTAGGAGGGTGACCGTCCTTTGCTGGGCGTTTACTACTGTGCAACAGGGACATTGGCACCGACCCTTTAGCTACAACTCTGGCACCACTGACATCTCCTCTGTGCTCCCCCCCTCAAACTCAACACCCATTAACGCTCAGGGTTCATCGCTGCCCTGGAGGTACAGGCATCACCCTCAACCCACCCTCATTTGGAGGTTGTCACCTTTTCTCTAGCAGCATTAATCGGGGAGAACTCGAATGTCCCGTTTGTAATGGAAATGTTAAGCACATAATTGTTCAGCACAGCAATGTGGAGCCACTTCATTCTGTGAGGCGCTGACACATCTTAGAGCTAAGCTGCAGGAAAGGATGTGAGAAAGGCCCTGTTCTGGAGAAGGCTTCCAGCGGAGGGCTGCGGGGTGATCCTGGGGCCTCCCTGCTCACTGTGCGGGCCCCTGGTGCAGAGCACCAGGAGAGGCAGGCAGACACCTCCACTGTGGCCCACATTAACTGCTGCGCAATATGTTACTTATATGGACATTGTATCGCTTTTTAAAATATTTGGGTTCTGATAGCGAAGTTGAAGAATTTTATTTAACAAACCATTACTTCCCATATTTCTGCCCATACACCCTACCCTTTTCAGTCGCTCTCAATCAAATGAAGTCCAATGGCAATATGAGAGATGAAAGTGTCCAAGTTATTTCGGCATTTTTAAATGAACTGTCTCTCAAATGTTTTGCAGCATTTTTAAATAAAAAAGTTCCCAAAGCTATTGCAGCGTTGTTAAATAAACGTTCATTCACTTTGACTCTCCTTCTTCTTTCATTCCCTTATCTTGTTCACTCACTTCTCTCTTTCTCCTTTCATTCATTCTTCCTGTTTACCAATCATTTCACTTCTCTCCCTCCTCTCTGTCTCTTATTTTTTCTCCGCCTCCCTTTCTCTCCGTCTCCCTTTCTCTCTCTCCATATTTCCTTTCCTCAGTTCTTTCTGACTGGTCTTTCAATATCCCTCCCCACTAACATCTCAATGTTCCTTCTCTTTCCTTTTGTTGCATCTCCTAGTTTCCTGGCTTTCTCTTCACCATTGCTCCGTATCGCACTCTTCATTTGCTTTCCTTTCACACCTATTTCCCGGCATCTCCGCGATGTCACCCCCACTCAATACTCACTACCCCATGCCCACAACCCCCCAGGGGGAACATCACTTACAACGCATTTTTTACAACGCACTACCATTACATCGCAACCATTACAACGCATACCATTACAATGCATTGCGCTGGGGGGCGCTCTAGGATAGGGAATATATTTAATTTACTATCCAACACCTTCCCTGCTATCCACGGGGACTGGAGTTGGAATAGTAAATTAAATAATTCACTATCCAGCGCCTAAAAGCATTATGCGTTGTAATGGACTGCGTGGTAAAAACCGCGTTGTAAAGGCATGCGATGTAAAAGCATGCGTTGTAGTGACACCAATCCCCACCCAGCTATGCCTCGAAGACATGCCCTATTGAGAGGTCCACCAGCACAAGTCCACACATGTCAATAAACCCAATTGAGGTGGTAGACTCCCAGTTTTGAAGCAAAACATAGGCGTCTTTTGGCTGTATCCTGTCAGAAATGGGCTCTCCTGATAATTTTTTTTAACTCTCTCACTTGCCTCTTCTAATGTTGGCATGCATGCAAGTCTCTGCAGCAATCCGGCATGGTCCAGCAATTCGAGACCATGAGCTCATTCTCCAGCCATGTATGTAGCCCCACTAGTGCCAGGCTACGCCAACCGCCACCCTCCCACACTTCCTAGCTCCCAGATGTGCAAGGTCCCTGGAAGCCGCTGGTATCAAGGAAGAGAAAAGACAGCTCCTGAGTCATGCTAGGGGAGTGATTGGGTCCCCATATTCTGGCAGGAACATCAGCTTATAAATAACACTCACACTTTAATTCATCAAGACTATGCTTTTTATCCATCGTGCCCAATGCCCAGAGCACTCCCTCTCTGCTTCTACCTATGCATATTATGCTACACTTTTTACACCCACTCAACAGCACGATCATTGATGTTTTACAGTCTACATTCTCTACAGTTCACCCGTGGATCCTCGCAGATCATCTCGTCACCTACGTCCTGTGAACCTACACCCCCACCCATTGTGTCACTTTCCATAGCACCATATGTGCTAAAGCAATCCACTCCTCCCTCGTATCCTATGAATCCCGAGGGATTACTGCTCCCTTAGCCCTCCCCCACCCAAACCCTGCCCTTTCACCTCACACAATACCTCAGCAGCACCTCTATTCTCGGTAGCATCCCCAGGAGTGATAGGGCCCCTTACCAGGCACCTGCAGCTAAATACTCTCCCCCAGAGGCCAAATTCCTGTAGATAAATTTATGACTGGGCTGAACCCAGTGTCCCACTCCACTTCCCAGTAACTTCCCTACCTTTCTGTCTTACTCTCGTTACCCCTGCTCCGTCTTTGTTCTACTCCCTGGGGGGATGGTCTCCACTAAGGCCCGTGGTCCAGCCATATAACGCTCCCCTTCAGGAAGGGGGCGGCCGAACCAAGGGGCGTAGCTGCTAACACCAGCACAGTTCAAACCAAGGACATGGTGGTGGTTCCAGATGAGGAAACCTGCTCCAACTCTCCCATTCGGCCCACTACCGCCGAACTGCTCATTTTGAAGGGGAAAGGCAAGAAAAAAATCAACATCTTTTACACCACAAAAAGAGATAGTGCTGCGAGGGCATAGATTGTGGAGAACCCGACATGATGCCAGACAGTTAGTTACATAATTTACCATCTTCAATAAATCCAACATTTGCCAACTTCGCTGTCCAGCTCACAAGCTTTCGAGCTCTACAAATAACATGTTCAGCCTTATATATAAAAACAGTGCATTCAAAACACAGACACTTGCTGATATTTCAATGGTTTGTGCAATTCTCATGAGGCACCAGGTTGCGGTTAAAAATACTGCTGATTCCCACTTCTAACATGAGTCTAGGCATCAAGAAAATAAAATACAAGTTAAACTGCTGTAAACATATTTAAAATAAACTTTCTTAAAGGCAAAGTCAGAGGTATTTTTTTTCTTGAATCCTTGAAAGTTTTTTTAAACTGTGTGCGGTAAAAATGTAATATTTTTTCATGATTGTAGTAAGAAGACAACAATTTAGCCAAACTCTGGTGAGGACATGACACGTGGGTACAGGAACTTTTTTTATTTGAAAGAAACATGCCGAAGTGTAGAGGCAGGTTTCGAAGCCCCATTGAGAAAAGAAAAATAAACTTTCAAGGAAAGAACATCTTCTCCAGCATCACCTGAGAAAATAGAGGCTTAACCGGCAGCATCTATTGGCTCAGCACATGAAACAAAAAACAAATACAAAATATATAAATCAACACGGGCAGTACAATGTCCTGAGCGCAGTATCAGCAACTTCTCCTCCCTTTATTTTCTCGCCAAACTCACCACCATTTTCCTTCTGCTGTCTGTTCAAATATATAATAGGGAAATTCCATTAAAAATGTAAAATTCACAGAAAAAAACCAAAGGTTACAGGGAAGTTGTAGTTAGGAAATAGAATTAAAAAAAACATTAGAAATTCACTGAAAAAAACAAATATTACAGGAACGTTATAGTTAGGCTCACATTTTACTTGTACAAAACCAGTGAATTTCAGCATTTACAGCTAGCTGAGCTAACTATAACTTACACTCCTGCAATGCACTGCTTATGACCTCACATATCTCTCGTGACATGGTCAGTGACATCACTGATGATATCTCAAATGAAATCACTGATGACATCTTTAGAAGACATACTCACACACCCATACATCTTCACATAAATCCACTCACATACCCACACAACTACTCATATACTCATTAATAGTCCCACACAACCACTAAAACCCCTACTCACTCACCCTTATAGCCACTCACACACCCTCTCAATCACCCCTAAAAAACTCACTCACTATGACGTCCCTGTAACCTTTGTTTTTTCAGTGAATTTCCAAATAATTAATTCTATTTTTTTTCTCGTCCCCTGCTTGCTTGATGGATCATCCAGAAACTTTGAAGACAGCAGCTGAAGTGAGCGTCTTCTAATTTTTAAAATTGGATTTGTTAAACAGCGCAAACGTTATTAGCAAAACAAAGAAAATGCGTATATATATATCCACACTCCAAATAATAAACACCAGCACTCGCAGGGAATAAATCCTCTTTCGGATTTTAATGCCACAAAATCAAAACTGCAAACGCGTTTCAGCGGTATGCCTTCCTCAGTGTTGGTGGTCGCTGCACACAGACCTCGTAAATTATACGTCATTACAAATGGCTAATTGAGGGTCAGGCAGATATTCAACATTACAGCGCCAGTCCTACAGATCGCTTTGCATATTGTCACCATGGAATCACAGTACAGGCAAGTTAATTCATTGCATATAAATGGCAACAGTGCAACAATGCTTCAAGTCGGGAGGAGCCAAGCTGGCGACCAAGATGTCCGCTTAGGCTCCCGGCCCCGTAGACCTCCTCTACAAGATCCTGCTAGATATCCTGTGCCTATGCAACGCTCCGGTGTAGACGAATCAAAAGTACGCCGCACCGTGAGCTCCCGAAAGTTCAGTCAGCTTCGAGAACGGAGAAACATCGTCTTGAATTTTGCGGCCTACATCAGCCCTGAAGCCGGGGCCTTGAGTAGAAATCTAGCCGGCACCTAGTTGAACAACGTCGGACACGGGAGTTTGGGAGGGGCCGGTCCTCCGGAACGGAAGTGAAGTTTTTGTCTGATCTTCGCATTGAACATTCAAACAGATTGGCGCTGTGAAGGAACACCCTACAGCCACTGCGGATGCAAGTTGGATATTAATTAACGGAGCCAGCGCTGTGAACTGCTTGGAAATAGTCGGGAAGGTGACCCGGCGTCTGCGGCCACATCCTGACGACGACCCCGAACTATCCTGTACGCAATTGGAGCGGGTGTCCTCATCTTTAACTCTAGTTGGTCTATCCCTACAGGCCCGAGGGACTGACCATGGTGGAAATGTATGATATGTGGAGAAATTTTAAGGAGAAACCCTTTCAGAGAAAAGGGATAGGGTTATTAGGCACTCTAAGAAAAACAACAGTTCCCTTTTCTTAAATTTTGTAGGGGTATAGGCCCCTCTCAGGGATTTTTAACCACCAATATCAAGGATGAACCGTATGTTGTAACCAGAGTTGCATCAAGATTGACAAATTTACAAATCAAACATTTTTATAAAAAAAGTAATCTATCTATGTCTCCTCAGACCCAAGCAATATAAAAGAGTGCATTCATGGTTTTTTACACAACACTGAACTAGTGATAATATGCATGTACACAGGAGAGTTTTTTAAGAAAAAAAATTTCTTTATTTGATAATGGTACCGACCATATAAATTTAAAAACAAAGTCCTTCACATTTATTCAAGCATCACAACTAAAACTTAAAAATACAAAAACATGAAATGTGTCGACGCGGCGTTTCGGTGATGTGGGTTGTCACCTTCTTCAGGACAAGATTTCAAATTTAAAATCACTACTTGGTAGTTCAGCAAATCGCTTTTGTCAATGGGCGATATCCGTAATTCTTAAAATTAAATTCTGATTCTTGTTGCTATATCTTTCAACCGGGGTGAAGTATCCACTTATTGTACCCATTCGAGTTCTTTGAATCAACAAGTCATGTTCTCTGGATCATTCAATTGCGATCCTAGAGTAGACGGTCGTTATAACTTCTTGCCCAGCCGTTTTGTTGTGGGATACCCTTGTATATGTTTGTTGTCTTTATCTGTATGCTCGCACTGTTTATTTGGAGGGCGGCTTTTTCATAAAACTTTGAACACTCTTGGGTTTTTCGAGCGGTTGTACTTGCGTCTCGGGTGGGCACCTGCAACGACCGTCCTTCCTGGCTGGATACGTCACCCCGGTTGAAAGATATAGCAACAAGAATCAGAATTTAATTTTAAGAATTACGGATATCGCCCATTGACAAAAGCGATTTGCTGAACTACCAAGTAGTGATTTTAAATTTGAAATCTTGTCCTGAAGAAGGTGACAACCCACATCACCGAAACGCCGTGTCGACACATTTCATGTTTTTGTATTTTTAAGTTTTAGTTGTGATGATTGAATAAATGTGAAGGACTTTGTTTTTAAATTTATATGGTCGGTACCATTATCAAATAAAGAATTTTTTTTTCTTAAAAAACTCTCCTGTGTACATGCATATTATCACTAGTTCAGTGTTGTGTAAAAAACCATGAATGCACTCTTTTATATTGCTTGGGTCTGAGGAGACATAGATAGATTACTTTTTTTATAAAAATGTTTGATTTGTAAATTTGTCAATCTTGATGCAACTCTGGTTACAACATACGGTTCATCCTTGATATTGGTGGTTAAAAATCCCTGAGAGGGGCCTATACCCCTACAAAATTTAAGAAAAGGGAACTGTTGTTTTTCTTGGAAATGTATGACATGACACCCAATATCGACCTGCGTAGGATTCGAACCCAACCCTCAAAGGGGTCCAGGGAAAGTCGTACGGATATTTTGTGACGACATATCCTACCCAAGGGGTTTCCGATATCAGACCAGTATGTCACCTACGAGGGGGAACAATCAGTGTCGGACAGGATTGAACCCACGCTCGCAGCTCTAATGGCTGCTGTTGTGGTCTTCACCTTTCCCTGAACCGGAGAGCCCAAGCAATGGAACTTAAATTGGATGCCGTTATTTTCGAGATGGGGCATACGAAAGAGGCTTGTGTTCAATTTCATGACAGTGTAAAAGTGGCGGCGTCCACAGCAACTGGTTTAATTGATGCCAACAACCCTGTGCAGCGAGAGGGGAGAGAGACTCTGATCCGCAAACCAGCTAATGGCTATGTGTCAGACGTCCCTGTTGTGTTGGCATGTTCAGTATTGACATTGACAGGGAGAAAATCTCGCTGTAAAATACATCTGAGGGCTCATGTAAAGACTCAGGAGTGGTTTGACAAGGTACCCCTCTTGCTTTTTTCGGACTCCGTTAAACGTGACTGGAAACAATGTCGGGAGTTCCTGACGGTGCGGATGGGACCCAGTGACAATGTGATTGAATTTTCCGTGATGTCTCTGGCTCGCTCCTGTGTTCAGCACTCTTCCAAGATGGCAACTGTTTGGGTGGAGAACACTCGTGTACCTGATCGAACTGACCAGGGCTGAGACCGGCTTATCCTTCAAGACTTTTGTTCGAGTTGTGGCTGTGTGAGACTCACTATATAATGTTGATACCGGGAGGCGAAGTAGGCGAGTAATGAATCCCCCGATCTTAGCTTTATCGTGTAACCGTTGAATATCCTTACTTGGGGAGGCTTAGAGTTAGCGGGAGGGGAGAGGCCGGGAGTCTGTACGAAGGCCCTCATCCATTCCTTTTATGGGTTATAGTTTAGATGGGGCGACATGCACACTGCTAGTTGGGGTTTGGCGTTAGCTGCATGCAGGGGTGCAGGGTGGGGGGTGGGGTGTTACGCGCTTTGCGTTTTTTGTTTATTTTATTTTTCTTTTCTTATATTTTTAATTATCCTGACCCACTTTTTCAGTATTATGGTGCTAATGCAAGCATTATTTTTTGATCTGTTGTATCTTCTACATACAAGGGCTGCAATGTATCCTGTTCATGATCTAAGTATAAAGTGATTTTGTGACCGGCGGGAACGAGGGCCAGCACCCTTCGATAGAGCGAACCCTGTTAATTTCATAATCCTGATTGTTTAGGAGTGTTGAGTCCCGGTATCCTGTGTCTTATGTCGCTACTATCCTGACTTTTCCACAAGATGATACTTGTATGTATATAATTGCATTGCACCTGATACGTTCTCATTGTTATTGCCTTTTTTTAAAATTAATAAAAAGATTTATAAAAAAATAAAAAATAAACAATGCTTCAAGTCTAATTATACAGTGCATTGTGCGCGGACCTTTCAGGCATTTCAATTTCCGTAAAGTCACTACTTCTCAAACTGCGTACCATGCTTCCACATTTGTTCCCTGAATGGGCATAAAAACTTCTGGTGTAGCGCACTGCTTTCATAATTGTGCCCTGGATGGGCTCTATGCCTCTGTGATTACTAAATTAAGCTCCTCGCATGTCCGTAAAGTTCAACAAAGGCAGTGTATGTAGCCACTCTCTCCCTCCTTCAACCCCCACCTACTCTTCATCCTAAAGTGCTATACATATTTATAGGTGTACCTCCAGTTCCTCCCCCATATTCAATCCTGTAGGCACTTTCGTAGCCATATCAAGAATGTTGCACAATTCTAATCTTCTCCCTTGGGATCATGGGCCACATGGTCAAGACAAAAGTATTTGACTAGCTTCCGGTTGCTATTATGATGTAGTTGGAAATGTCTGACGACCGGATAACTAGTATCATTGGTCTGAATGGCTCTTTGATGCTCTAAGACACGAATCTTAGCTGGGTGTATGGTACTGCCCATGTACCTTAAGCCACAAGGGGAGACCAAACAGTAGACCACATAAGATGTATTGCAGTTAATGAATTTGAAAATACGTATAGGGTCTTTAAGACCTTGAATGATATATGTGGTGACTTTGTTACAATTTGCACAAGCTTTGCACTTACCACAAGGGTAAAAGCCTGTGATGCCTAGTATGCCTCTCTGTACAGGTGGTAAATAACTTGTTATCAGATGGTCTTTAATAGAACGTATCTTCCTAAAGGTTAGTGAGGGGTGTGTCGGTAAGTCTTGACCTATAATGACATCTGACTTCAGTATACTCCAGTTGGCTGGTAGCATCTTTCTAACCTTATTTGCCACACTGGAAAAATTAGTAATCGATCTGAAATTCTGTGTCAATGCTGTGTCTGGCTTTTAGGGGACATCCTTAAGTAGGTCAGGTCTTTTCTTCTACTCTGTTCTAGTGTATGCCTCATTCAGGATTCCCTTCTTATACCCTCTCGCTTTGAATCTCTTGATGCTTTTAACAGCCTCCTGTTTGTAGTCAAATTCCCTGGTGCTGTTGCTTTTAATACGCAATAGTTCCCCATAGGGGATACTATTTTTCAAATTCTCTGGGTGACTGCTCCTGGCGTGCAGCACCGAGTTTCCAGCTGTAGGCTTTCTGAATGAAGCTGTCTGTATTCTACCATCTGCCACATAGACTCTCAGGTCCAAATAGGTCACCTCTATCGAGCTAATGTCACTTGTAAATTGAAGGTTAAGATTGTTACTATTGAGATATTCATTATATTGGATTGCTGATTCCTTAGTGCTGTGCCAGATCAAGAAGAGATCGTCAATGTCACGTCTCCAACTAATGGTTCTCTCTACCCAGTGATCACAGGTATCTGCCCATGCGACCTGCTTCTCCCACCAGCCAACGAAAAGGTTTGCATAACAGGGGCGAAGGAGACTCCCATGGCAGTACTGCGTCTTTGTCTGAAAATCTGGTCCTGAAAAATTAATCTGTTGTTATGCAATGTAATTCAATAAGCATCTCACTATGTTCAACAAATTTCAGAGGGCGATTCTTCAGGAAGTATTTGATGGCAGCAATCCCATCCTCATGTGCTATGCTGGTATATAAGCTATCTATGTCTAAAGTTATCATGAGTAAATCAGATTCCCATAGGGACCCTTCAGTATGCCTCAAGAAATCCTTCATGTCCCTGGTATACAAGGGCAGTTCAAGTACAAAGGGAAACAGATAGTAGTCAATACATTTTGACATGTTCTCAAGGAGGACACCAATTGATGAAATTATTGGTCGTCCTGGTAGATTCAACACATTTTTGTGGACTTTTGGTAGATGGTTAAATGTGGACAGTCTAGAATGGGGTGTCAATAGGAAGTTGTACTCCTCTGTGGAAAGCATTCCTTTGGTTTGCCATTTCAAAATCAGTTGTTCATATTGTGTTATGCTGTCCATGTATTTTCTGGCTGTGATCGGCAGATCATTTTCTCGATTGTTCAGTTGAAGGAGAGCTTCATTGCAATAGTTAGTTTGTGTTTGCAGAACTACATTTCTACCCTTATCTGAGGGTTTAATCACAATGGCTGCATCCATTTCCAAGTCTTTGAGTGTCTTCCTCTGAGCTTGAGTGAGGTTCCATTTTCTCATGGATGGATCTACCATGTTCTCTCTGAATTTGAGAAGATCTTGGTTTACTTTTTCACAAAAGACGTCAATAGTGGCTGTAGGTGTCTGTGGGTAAAATTTAGAGGTAGGTCTAAAGGGACTTGGTGATCATTCTTGTTTGATCCCAAAGCTTGCCACTTGTTCATCCTCTTCTTGAGATATTTCCTCCCTCTATCTCCCTACATTTCCCAGTTCCTCCATGACTTCAAGCGTTTCTAGATCTTGCCCGCTTAGAATGTCATTCCTGTAGGCTGAGTCAGCATGGCATTAGTTCTGGACTCAAAGCCCCACATTTTGAAAAACTTAAATAGTTTAATCTTCCTCGTGATTTTATAAACATCGATCCCGGTTTGGGTGTATTCAAATCTGCTGGTAGGCTAAAATGTAAGTCCTAGTTTAAGGACAGATTCTTTCACTGGTGTAGATTCTTTGGGTGTCAGGTTAATAATCGTGAGATTCTCTTCATCCATCTCATTCTCCACTACCTGAATTTCTGATTGCATTTGGGTCGGATGTGTGAACCTTTTTCGCTTTTTTGCTGGTTGCCCTCCGCCCCTTCTTGTCCGTCTGTTGCTGGTTGCTCCGGGGGTCTTCCTTTGCCTTCCTGTAGCCAGGTCTGCCGAATAAGATTAAACTCCTCGTGAAAATGGGGAGGTGCTGTACCACTCGCTCTCGCTCCCCCACTCTCTTCTTCAGATTGCTCGGAGTTGGAAATTTCTTTTTTTTTTTACCGTAAGACTTTTATTGACATTTGCCAAATATACACAGCATTCTGCCTCCAACCCTGAGGCCGGCTGCTATACATAGCGATAATGCAAAAAACAGTTACACAGCTATTCAGCCGACAACCTCCAGTCCGGCAGCACATTATTGACATTATAGCAGTTAGTGTGATAGCAATACCTGAAGAATCCGAATTCGTCTTACTTTTTTTTTTTTTTAAATTACAACCAGAACTCAACTTGTGACTATAGATTGGTAGACTACATACAGGTCAATCGACATTTATCGCGTCTTCTACACCGGCAGGTTGGTCCAGGCGCTCCCCGTGTCCCCCCCCCCCCCAATCCCCAAGGTCAGATAGAGGTTCACACAGGTCCCCCCGGTAGCTGTTCCAAGGCAGCGAGATTTTATTCCACTTGCGAGGATTCACTCTCATTTTATATACTGCTCGCTCCACCACCATAAGCATATCCATGTTCCTGCACCACTGCACCAATGTCGGTGTATCTGACGCCCCCCACTTCTGCGCTACATCTCGTTTGGCAACCATGATACCCACTATGGCCCACTGCTGTCCCTGGCGCGTCAGGTCATTCGGTCCCCATACATTCAGCAGGCATACACGCGGGTCGGGCATAAGGGATACCTCTAGAGTCTGGGAAATGGTATGCATTACCTGCCTCCAGTATTCAGCAACAATCGGACACTCCCAGAGTGTATGCAGCAATGTTCCTTCTTCCCCACAGCCCCTGAGACAATACGGGTGGTCCTGTGTAGTTTATGCAAGGTGGTCCTCGTGAAGTAAACCCGGTGCAGTATCTTAAACTGCACCAGTCGGAATCGAGACGATATACCCACTTCCTTTGGGGATGCCATCGCAGTATTCCAGTCCGTCTCATCCAATTCACCTAACTCACCCTCCCATTTCTCCCTCAACTTAAGTAAGGGGTCTGGCAAATTATTCAGAAGTTTTCGATATTTGAGGGACGTGGCGCTGGTCTGCATGTAATCAGTGAGCAGGCGATCCTCCAACGGGGAGGACTCCGGGACCACTGTATCCGCCTCAATAGCCGTCATCAGGGCATGTCGTATTTGTATGTAACGGTAAGTTTCGTTAGGACCTAGGTTGTACTGTTGCTGTAGGTGTGAGAAAGGGACCACCCCGTCTTTAGTCCACATGCCCCCTACCGTGGGGATTCCTATGTTGTCTTATTGGGTGAAGCCCTTACTATGTCTCAAGTGACCCAGTGCCTTAGTGTCCCACAAAGGTGTAAGTTTTATTATGACACTCCCCCACTTGAGCCTCGCCTGTGCTTTGTGCCATATTGCCACTGTGTGTTTGGTCGGGCCCATCAGTTTCGCTTGTGGTATAGCGGGGCCAGCAAACTGTGCGTACCCAGTTGCGCTCTGTCCGCAAGATAAGCCGGGTCATCCTGCGGGCGTGCAGCCATTGGTTGATGACTTTAAGGTGCGCCGCCCAGTAGTACATTCGGCAGGGCAATCCCACCGTCATACCAGCCTCGGTTGAGCTTCAGATGTGCCACACGAGCCGGGCGATTGCCCCATAACAAGCCCGTTACTACAGCCGTTACTATTTGGAAATAGGAGGGTGGCACCTGGGTTGGTGTATTTTCCAATACATAAAGAAGACCATCATCTTAAACAGCGCTGCCCGCCCCAATAGCGTCAGAGGTAGGGCCTTTCAGTGTCGCACGTCAGCTCTCAGTCGAGTGAGTGGTGGCAGCAAGTTCTGCTCAGTAAAGACCGCGGTGTCGCGGGTAACATAAATTCCTAGATATTTGAATGAGGTGTCTGCCACTGGCAACGGGCAGTCGCTGGGAAGAGTTGGAGAAGGACCCTTCAGTTCGTAGATGACCGACTTCATCCAATTAATCGTATATCCGGAGTACTGCCCGTGTGCATCACACAGTGCCAAGAGCACCGGCACACCTCTTTCCGGGTCCGTTAAATAAATTAGCATGTCATCAGCATAAAGGTAGACTCTGTCCTCCCAGTTGTCACCCCAGTGTATTCCCCTCAACAACGGGGTAGTTCTAATGACAGTGGCCAGTGGCTCTATGACTAAGGCAAATAATAGAGGTGAGAGCGGGCATCCCTGCTGCGTCCCCCTAGCCAAAGGTATCTCGCGGGAGATGTGGCTGTTCGCCACCACGTGTGCCACCGGACTAGCGTATAAAAGCCGTATCCAGGAAACAAACTTAGGGCCGAAGCCCATGTGGGCCAAAACCGCGAAGAGATACTGCCATTCCACCATGTCGAACGCCATCCTGGCATCCAACAACAGAATGGCCGCTGGTTCCATCAACAATGGGGCCTGTGCCATGGCTCCGTACACTCTTCGGAGATTTAACGCCGCACTCCTATGCGGCATAAAGCCCGATTGATCCGGGTGGATCAACTGTGTGAGGTGAGGCATCAATCTGGTAGCCAGTAACTTCGCTAGAATTTTGGCCTCAGCATTGAGAAGAGATATCGAGCGATATGACGCACATTCAGTGGGCGGCTTACCTGGTTTCGGGATTGCCGCAATGGTCGCCATGCCCTGATCGATAGGTAGGACCTTCCTCTCAAGGCTTTCCTCGTACATGGCCATTAGTGGTGTACTCAGCGTTTCTGGCATTACCTTATACCACTCAATAGGGATCCCGTTGGGGCCCAGCGCTTTGCCGGAGTTAAGTGTGTTAATGGCCAACTGTATCTCCTCTGGTGATAGGTCAGCTTCTAGCTCATCAACTGCTTCTTGTGATAGAGTCTGAGTCTGCACATTTTGGAGAGCTACTATCGCCGCCCCCGCTGTTACCTCAAAGTCCGGGGTGTACACCTTTTGGAAGTGGTCGGCCAAGACTTCTCAGATTGTCGAAGGGCGCGTGTGCAGCATCCCCTCAGAATCCCTCAGCTGCAATATATTTCTATTACCTCCCTTCCTTTTGTCGAGCCAGGCCAGGAGTTTACTCGCCTTATCCCCAATATCATACACTCTATGTGCTGTCGCCTCAATGTTCTCAACTGTGTGCCGTCTAAGGTGGTTGTCATGGAGTTGTTGGCAGAGTTGAAGTGCGTGCAGTGTTTCTTCCGTCGGGTGTGCCATATGGGCCACGTTCGCCGCGTTCAGTTCTGATTCCAGTTCTAGGAGTTCCCTTTTCTGTGTGCGTTTATGCCCCGCTATGGTGGTAATGGCCTGCCCTCTCAGAACCGGCTTATATATATATATATATATATATAAAATCTTTATTCGGCTTGTTCGCAATGGAAAAATCATAAAAGAAACAGATGATATCATACATTACAAAAATACATATGTTGCATAATATTTCATATAAAATTCATTTCACGGTTAAAAAAGAGTTAGTCAGAAATGTGCAGGAAGCCGCTCAAAGTGGGCTTGACGAGGATTTTTAAAGGTTCTTTCTGTGTTTCATGATGCATTTTAAAAAACTACTAACAAAATAACAGACATTTTCCGTTTCCAGCATTTGCAGTCTTAAGAGGGCGGGTCTGCATTGTCTCAACCCCCAAGTTCTTAATATCGGTAGTAGCCAGATCTTTCTGTGGGCTTGATGGAATTTGCAGAACAGAATCACATGCAGGTTGGACTGTGTTGATGAACCATCACATGGACAAGGCGGGAGTGTGGCATTCCAACAGAATGCCCTCTCAGAACCGGCTTATAGACCTCCCATAAGGTCGAGGTGGACGTCACTGAGGCTGCGTTTCCTACGAAGTAATATTGGGTCGCTTTTTTCAGTTCCTTACGGACAGTCGGTATTTTAAGATAACCTGGGAAAATCGGATACATTTGTTTTTCGGGCTCTCTCCGAACACGACAAGGTCAGCGTTAATGGAGAGTGGTCTGATATGCCCCTAGGTCTAATCTGTACGTCACTGATGGTGAGGTGACCGTCGCCCAGGGCAAGAAAATAGTCGATACGAGACAGACAATTATAAGCAGTAGAGTAATAGGTGTATTGTTGGTCCTCAGGGTGCAAATGCCGCCAGACGTCCACCAGCCCTTGCGCCTCCAGGAATTCACTGAATCTGGAGGGGCCCGGTGTCTGCGTCCGGACCGGGAATCTATCCTGCGTGTTATGTGCTACTCCATTGAAGTCCCCTCCTACAATAAGGTCGCCCTCCGGGAGTTCCAGAAGGAATTTCCCCAGGTCAGGGAGTGCGATTGCGTGAAGTGCTGGTGGAATGTAGACAGACACTATTGTTAACGGTTTGCCCTCCCATTGTCCATGCGCCGCAGCGAAACGGCCTTGGTCGTCTGTTTTCGTGGTCTGCAGTACAAAGGGAGATGCTTTTCGCATCAGTATTCCCATCCCGCTAGATCTCGATGTGAAGTCTGAATGCACTATCATGTGGTATCCCCGTCTGTCTAGTGCCTTACTAACCGTGCCCACCAGGTGTGTCTCTTGAAGAAGAACTAAAGCAGGACTTAACCTCCTAACACCCTGCAGAACCAGTCCCCGCTTTATCTTGTCCCCCATCGCCCGCACATTCCAGGACATTAACTGCAGTGGTACTACAGGTCCCGAGCGAGGTCCCCCATCTAGGGTATCAGCCTGTATGTCGTGTGCCATGTCTTTCTTGTAGTGAAGAACCTGCGTGCGTTGCGGACTGGCACCTTGCGACTGTCGTGAGCCTACCCATGTGTCCTTGCCTTTGTGTACTACCCAATCTTTATGAGTCAAACAATACAAATAACAGAAAGTCAACTCTTCCCTAACTCCCCCTCTCCCTGCTTCCCTGCTATATGGACATGAAACCGCCCGCCCCCCCCCCCCAACTTAGCAGAGTGCTTAACCCATCCCCCACAAAAAATACTTGCTCGTTGGGGTGTAGAACTCTCCGGAGTCGGCGGCCTCTCTTGCCCTCCTCGGATGCCCGCAGCCCAGTGTCCAGCGGCAGTTAACGTAACCGTTTTAATGTCTTGCGGTCACCGGGTGGCTATTATTCCTTGTAAGCATCATCGTCCCCACCTTCTCTCACTGGCAAATGTTCCTCCATCATACGTGCTGATGCTTGAGAGTTCGAATGATTGCCTGTGTCCTGATTCCCATGTGTCCTATTCGAACAGCAAGGCTGAGTGGCCGGCCTCCATCCATCCATCCAGCCAGTCCCGGGCTGTTTCAGGAGTGTCGAAGAACCAGGTCCTGTTATCTGCCACTATTCTCAGTCTAGCCGGGAACAGCATTGAGTACGAAATCTCCCTTGCCCTAAGTTCCTTTTTCACATTGAAGAACGTCTTTCTGCGGCGAGCGACCTCCGCCGTATAGTCTGGAAAAAAGGCCAGTGTGGAGTTTTGGATCTTGACAGGAGGGGACACCCTCGCTGCCTGCAGGATAGCGTCTCTGTCCCGAAATTTGAACAGCCGGGCCAGGATGGGTCGTGGGGCTGCCCCTGGTTTGGGCTTGGGCCGACCCCCGGGACTCGGTGTGCTCTCTCAACTGAAAAGAAGGTGGACCGGCCCTTAGGCTGAAGTTTCGTTTTGATCATTTCTTTTACGTATAGGTCCGTTGCTCTGGTACCCTCAGACTCTGGAACCCCAAGGATCCTGATGTTGTTCCTCCTTGAGCGCCCTTCCAGATCATCCAGTCTCTCACGCAACGTCTTGTTCTCAGCCGACATCCTTTCCATTGTCGTCTGCATCTCCGACACGTCTTCTACCAGGGATTTCGTGACCAGCTTCATGGAGCACACCTTCTCCGACATTTTGTGGAAGTCCGTCCTAATTAGAGTGATCTCCGTTAAAATTGAGCCCACTGTTGCTTGTACTTGCGTCAACACCCGCATTACGTCCTCTAGTGTCGCTTTCTTGCCACCTGCTCCGTCCGTGGATTTACCGGCGGGTGTTCTACAGTCCGTTGGGGAGGAGGGGCCTTTGTCGCACGCACATTTATCAATACGTGTCTGCGTGGTGCCACCTTTTGAGCCTTTGCCCGCCATTCTTGCTGCCACAGTGTCTTATTCCTCCCATCTTCGCACCCATCTTTCTGGCGTGTTAAAGTGGAAGGGTATGGGAAGGGCCACCTCCAACCTACCGCGCCGACCGGGACACCTCCCACCACTCCCTAATGCCACTCGTTAGCAAGGCGCTTACGCTACGCACTCAGCTGTCCTGAGGCAGGCGTCCTAGTTCCACACTCCAGGTCCTGCGACACTTCTGTGCCTGATTTCGGGTCCTGCAGGGAGTCCCACTGCTGAGGTCTCTGGTGCGTGGGTAATCCGCTATCGTTGTGCTATTCAACCAGATTCGAGAGGTTTGACACCATAAATACTGATGTGCCCACACTTGCGTCACCGTTAATGGAGGCCCCTCATTGCGCCCTGCACTTCTGCTGCACCCAACCATGTGAGATCGGCGGTCATTACTGTTTACTGGATCCGCTACTGCTCAAGCGGCCACCTAGCTCCTCCTGAAACACCGGACAGTGTTTACACATTCGCACTGGCTGCGGCAGATAATATCTTGGCAATTTACACAGGGGGCCGAGTGGAATGAAGCATGCAGCCCGACTGTCATCTGGTATCAGTCGCAAGGGCTACTCACAGAGTCATCATCACTTGCTATCCATGGTTTGGTCGCGTGTGCCACCAATGCGGCCGTCGCTCCCCTACGCTGTCTCTGAGGCTTTATGCCTGGCCGACGCCCCACACCACCAATGGATCCCAGCGGGTGTTGATTTGCTGCAGCGCCGTGGTCGCATCCCCGCGTGCCGGCTCAATCTTCTTTCTCACACTAGCGCTCTCATATAATTATTCGCCCCGAGTGTGCATTGAAGGTTCATCATTCGTGGGGTCCAGCCGGGCAGCAGCCCGGCGGCGCCCCTCTCCGATGTTGCTGGTCATGGTATCGGAGGTCTTGCAGGTCTCGGTCGCGTATCCAGGGCCGGCGCTGAGGGCACTTTACAGATCGTCAGCAGCCCTTCTGGCCATATCGCCCATCCTCCGGTCGTAGTCCTCCGCTCACCACCACGGAACTAAGCGCTGTTCCCCCTCTGCGCCGGCAGTGTCGCACCAAGATGGCGGCCCGTGCCTTTCTGCAGTCGCTCCCTCCGTGCACCTCAGCCCGCAGTCCGGCTGCTTTTTGCTATGGCGACACCAACGCTACTCCCTCGCAGTAGATTCCGCTCCTACAGGCCATTCAGTTCAATGTTTGGAGCTGTCTGTAGGGTCACCGCTGCCTCACCCGGTAGGTGCCGATCGCTGCCGGCCAACCTCTCCCAGGTCTCTGCCACTTCCGGTCGGACTCACCGATGAGGGGAGTCCCCGGACCTTCGCTGCTGTACAGGCCACAAGTACTTTCAGTAATATCTCCAGCCCCCGGCTTCAAATTTCATCCAGGACTGATGCCGTCGGTCCCGCCCGGTCCTGGGGGTCAGGCCCCTAGGTCGGAGCTCTTAGGTTGCTCGGATGAGTACACGGATATATGGAGAGGCTGCTCTAACTACGGAGCTTGCCCTCTAAGCTGCCGCCATGATCGGCTGCTAGCCACGCCCCCTGACATTGGAAATTTCTGATTCCGAAGTATCTCTTGTTACAGCAACCTTGGGGGGGCTTGTTGTTTCTAAGGTCCCTCACATCCCAGTCAAATTTCTGTTACTTCCTTTGTTTAATTTTATTTTCGTAGCTTTCCAGGTGCTTTTTCATTTCCGCCCGCAACTTACCATGTGTTGATTTCTAACCCTCACCGGTGATGTTCTTTTCAGCTTCCTATATTTCTTGCACTGCCTTATTTCGGTCACTCCAAGCAAACTTCACAAGGATTACCAGCTTCCCGTTCGAGGAGTCTGCCATGTACTCCGCCCATTCATCTAAGAGCTTGGGATCTGGGTTTTCATAAGCCGGACCGTATAGATCCTCAATCTTCTAGGCACTCTGTTGACTTCAATATTATGTTGTAAGGAAGTGGCCTCCCACCACTTCCTTATCTCTCTTTCGTATAGCCGTTGCAATTGTGAATATTTAAATTATAGACCCTGCTGGGGTTGGCGGGGGTCACTCCATTTCCTGCAGAACGAGACCCAGCTCTCGTTCTGAAAATGTCCGAGTCCGCTTCAAGGCAGGCTGCTTCGCTGTACATTCAAGCTTAATTTAAAACACAGAAATCTGTGGTGCTCTCCCCCTTCGCTATGCTCCATGGTTGATGTTTATATATCTATCCAAAAAGAAAGAAATGTCCTTGTGGGGACATTAAAGCGGCACTCCACAGAGATGGTAAAATTGTTTTCTTTTTATTGTTTCCCACTTCATTTTATCAACTGGTTTTGGTTAACACAAACAGCCTTGTTCATGATGAAAACATGTCCCCTGTACGAATCATTTAAAGGGCTCCCTTGTTTCAACAACAGTGACAACAGACAAAACACCTACTAACAGTGAAAGGCCACTTAGATAATATGACAAAATTCATCAGCGCCATCTTTGAATATGCAAATTCATCAATCTTTAAAGGCTCACTTCTTACTCTATTTGAGCAATGCGCCAAAAATGAATACAAACAATATTAATTTATCATTTCTATTTCCGATAGGTTTAACCAGTTTAAAAGGTGCCTTGATATTGAAATGTCTAGCAATTCCTCTTTTTTTTTAAACCAAATGTTATTGAATTCCTTCATGTAAACAATACAGACTATTGTGACATTGTATTACATTTCAGAAGTCATCCCATCATACACAGTTCGTCTTCTACTAGTGTGTTCCTTATAATGCATATTTTTCATTATACTTATTATATTTCAGCAACACTTGAGTGTATAATTATTTCCGTATTTATAGACATTGTGCCTATATACATTTTTGATGAGTATGTAATAAAGCATTCCAATCTGAAACATAATAACCTTCCCCAAATCCCCGTTAGCCCACCCCCACCCCCAAACTGGCTTACTCCCTTGCCCTTCAAGTATAGGGTACAATTGTATGTATTCCCTTTATATTGTCCCGTCTTATTTAATATATGTATTAAGTAGTTTCTTACTGGTGAATGATGTATCGGGGGACAGCACTACATGGTCTCAGTGTATGGTGGAGGGGGGGGGGCGACACTCACCAGAGCCCAGAGTGTTCCACCAGATCCTTAGCCTTCAGTGTTTCCAACATCTGATCCCACTCCATGGAAATGGGAGTTTTGCGCACCCCACGTAATTCCTCTCTTCTAATGATGGCACTTTCCGCCTCTCCCTATCGGATCATCTCTGTGTGCCAGGTCTGTAAGGGAGGGGAAAAACTGACTTCCATCACATTGTGATGGCATGTTTCGCTATAATGATAGCCATTGCAAATGTATACTGTACTTTCTGGTTTTTCTGGTGAGGGTGTAGTCCAAGTAGGCAGCTATCTGCTGTGTCCCAGACGGAGGTGCCTGTCGTGTCCTGAATTATGCCTCCTATTATTGACCAAAATCCCCTTAAATGTGGGCATTCCCATAACATATGTAGTATATTAGCATCTATCGTCTTACATCTAGGGCAGTAGACTTGTGCATCTGGGTATATACAATTGAGGCGATGTGGGGTACGGTACGCCCTATGTAGGATCATCTATTGAATATACTTAAATTTGGCATTCCGGGACACATTTTTATGGAATTCTAGAGCTTACGCCCATTCTTTTTCTGTTATGTCTCTACCGAGATCCCTCACCCATTTTTCCAGTAAGGGTTCCAGAGAGGCCCCAACATGCATTCCAATGCCTCTGTACAGCCAGCGGATTAGGTGACTTCCCTCTACCATCAAGTAAACCGCATGCACCAGTCCGTGCATGGGGGTTCATTCCCTTTCGGGGACCAGTGTTTTTTAACATAACGTACTGTAGTAGCGTGTAATGGGAATAGTGTGTGGGGAACTCCCTGAGTGTTAATGAAATTGTCATGGTCAGTCAATATGCCATATTTAAACAATGTTCCTACCATGGTTACTCCCTCTTGTGCCCATTCTAAAATTCTCTGTCTTGTAATTAGTCCTGTTGCAGTGGGTATTCCAAGTAGTGGCCCAAGTAGTGGAACATTAGGGGAATATGGGGCAGTTCGTTTGGTATGTAGCAATGCCCTTTTCCAATATAGGTGGGTTATTCTAAGCAGAGAGGGAGTTTCAGGTGGTATTATGGAGTCAGGCATTAGTAGTGTGTGCAGTGTTCCTTGATCTAATTTTTGTGTTGTGTATCCAAATTCATTTAGATTGCTTCCTGCCAGCCAATACAACCACTGCAATTGGCTAGCCATGCAATATGCGCGGAAGTCAGGGGCCCCCAGTCCTCCCTCTTCTGGTTTCAGTTGTAGTTTTGCCAGGATCACCCTCCTATGCCCTTTACCCCATATCAGTTTCATAAGAAGGGCACCTAGAGTGTGGAAGACACTGGCAGGGATCAGAATCGGTTTGTTGGTAAAGTAAAATAATAATCTTGGGAATAACACCATCTCAGAGATGGCTATTCTACCCATGACCGAGAGAGGTACTGCTATCCAGAAGGAGACCTGGGCTCATTGTGATCTAATCGTTTTCATCCGGTTCCCTTCTAAAAGGTCTTGTGGTGATCTCTATATTTGTTTACCCAAATATTTGAAGGTTTGTGGTGCAACCGTCAGGTCAACTTGATCAAAATGGACTGGGTCTGGGTTTTCCCTATATTGCACAAAAAAGGCATGTGACTTTGTAGCATTAATTGCTAGCCCCAAGATACATTCACATTGACGGAAAATAATAGGGAGGGGCTCCAGATCTGCTGTTTGGTCTTTAATGTATAATATAAGGTCCTCAGCATATGGCAACGCTATATACGTTGTCTCTCGTAGTGGGATCCCTTTATTTACAGCATCCCTCCGAAGTTTAATTAGTAAGGGTTACAATGCCAGTACAAATAATATTGGCAACAGGGGACAGCCTTGTCTTGTTCCTCTTGCCACCGGGTAGGAGCGAGATATGTGGGATCCAGTACGGACCCGGGCAGTAGGTGCATTGTATAGAAGTTTGACCCATTGCATATAGCCAGGAGGAAAGCCCTAGACATAAATCTCAGAGAAATCACATAGGAAAATCCACATGAGACAAACTTCTAAGCACAAACCATGAAGGTTTGTTTAAAAAGTAAGAAACAATACAGCAGGTGAAAGGCATTGTTAGTCAATCAATTAAAAATTTTCTAAATGTAAATAAAATGTAAATATCATTGACAGCGGAAACTGAACCCTGATGTATTAATAGCCAGAGCTGCTTACGGTCTAGCACAAGGCAACTGACTTAAGGAACATTTGTCATAATGGCTGCCCAGTAAAGGCTAGTGAGAAATATTGTTAGTGCGGGGATAGACAGACTAACATGGAGTCTGCTCTTTTAGAGGTTCGGAAAGTTCCCAAACAGCGAGTTTTATTCACTTTTAGACAAAGAAACTGTACAGTCACTTTGGTCTGATGAAGTTACATTGAGCCATCCTATAATATAACAGAAAACACATCACTGTGTATAACTACGCCCACTTTACATCATTAAATAACCTTGCATTATGCCCTACAATAGAAAACAAAAGTGCTTAAAACTCAATAAAAATATTTTTTTTTAAAAGAAAACAAAAGTGCATTCAAAAATATAAACAACACCTTAGTTTGTTCTAATGAAGTGCCATTCAATCGTATACTGTTGTATATCTGCTCCCTACAAGAGGTAAAGAGAAAACAAGTAAGTGTCGGGCACAGCGCCTCACAAACATTTGAAATGTGCAATCTCAAAAAATGAGTACGCCAAGGCCTACTAATGTCAAGCTTTAACATTTCTTTTGTTATATTAAACACAGTATAAACATTGCGTTTGTGACTCCCTAATATTACTTATAAGTGTGGAATTATTCATTGTGGAATCTGTGTCTCCAATTACCCCTGCTTTCAGTCCCATAATTCAAGGTCTTTCAAATAGAGGGTGAGATAGTGCTCCACAGTGGACCCCATGCTTGGATAAACAGAGGAAAGATTGCATAGAAGCTGGTGCTGTGGTTTCAAGAACCCTGCACAAGAGGAGAAATGCCATATTTTGTTAGCTGACAGTGGTTCAAGCCTGGCTTGTTTGTGTGCCAACCAACTACAGTAGGAATGATCCACTGTGGTGGCACACACAAAACAATGCCCTTTCAGGCTTAGAGTACTGCATGAATTATGCAAAAAAGGTCAGGGTGCCTTGAGTAGTTCCCAAGTTTTAGGTGGAGAGCAGCTCCTCTGTATCGAACACTGTACAACACAACCGACTCTCCAAATCTGCTCACCTCAAAGGTTTGTTTGCTAGCAGAGTTTTTAAGCATAGCTATAGCACAGTGATATCCAGGGCAAACCAAAAAGTGACAAAGCCTATTGCATTGTTACAGCAAAGTCTTTGGGAAAAGTATTAGCAAGTGCCATCCATGCCGAGCCGAAAAAATGACAAACGCTTTTTACCACTCCAGGCACAGTAATGTAGCTTTGGATTGGTAAAATACCATCCATGTCAACCTGGAATGAATGAAAGCAACGCCTGGCACATGTCTTCTCTCTGATTAGAGTTCAGCATGGATAGCTCATCAGTGAGGTATAGCTTTGTCCAGACATACGGGAGCAACCAGTGCCCTTTGAGGTTTAGAGTGCTGCATACATTATGCAAAAAAGAGCACTTTAAGCCTCAAAGGGCAATGTTTTGACTTAAGCATAGCTTCCTGTATAGAAATTAAGCTCCCTGCGTCCAGGAGCGTTAGCCTCATCTCTTTCTCTGCCTGCATGTCTGCAGGCAGAGAAAACTCTGGGGCATATTACCAACAACTAGCGATAATTATCGCTATGTTGGTTTAGCGGCGATATTTTTATCGCTGAGCTGCGCCGATTTTTATCGCTTAGGAACCTTGCTATTATCAAGGTTTATCTCCTAAGCGATAAAAATTGGCCGCAATGCATGAATATCGCTGAAAAGTCAGCGATATTCATGCATTACCGAGCTAATGCTCTTAGCCATGTTATCCACCTACCATTGGATAACATGGCTGAGAACTGCTCAGGGGCAGGTGTTAGCTTTTGGAGATAATCGCGCTTAGCGCGAATATCTCCAAAAGTTGGTAATAGGAGATAGCGATGTTAGCGACTGTTTCCAGTCGCTAACATCTTGGCACGCCCACTTTGCAGGTCATTAGTGATAAATATCACTGACATGCAAAGCGGGGCCCAAGATGGTCGCTATCTCCTACTAGCTGTCGCTAACTGGTGTTAGCGACAGCTAGGTAATAGGGAGATAATTTTATCTCCGCTTTCTTGGCTTTTAAAGCCAAAAAAGCGGAGATAAACCCCCTTGATAATATGCCCCTCTGCTTCCAGTGGGTGAGAGCACTTTGACAGCTTCCGCCGACTGGAACAGGAGTGTATGCTTTTGCTTGGTGGGAGCTGTCAAAGCTCCTGCAAAGCAAAAGCAAACAGCTACGTCCTGGGGATGGGCACCCCAGTACAAAGCAGGAGCCGGTACTGGGTGGGGGGGGTGGTACCCAAGGGCATGTATGGCTCCAGGAGGGGGGCTGCAATGCCTCCCTCCTTTGATTTTCAAGGGCCTGCCCCGGGGAGATGGTGGTCTCCCGGGCCGAGAACGGTCCGGCGGGTGGGGGAGGTGAGTTTGGCTCGGTCTTCTACTACTCAAAGAAAAACTCTGGTAGGTGGTGGTCCCCTGGGCCGGGCGACCCCTCCTAAGTGTTTATCTTAGCCCCATTGAAGTAGTGGTCCCCGGAGCCCAGAAGGGTCAGCGTGGCCCCCATATTTTTTTTGTCACAGCCCAGGGGAGGGGTGTGGTCCCCAGGGCACGGGTGGTCCATGCGGCTCCCCTGCATTAAATTTAACATAACCCCTGGAGAGGTGTTGCCCCTTCTGCTGGGGGGTAGTCCATGCAGGCCTCCCTATTCATTTTATTTATAATACCTGGGAGGTGGTGGTCTCCAGCGCCCAGGAGGTCAACGTGGCACCTCTACAATAATTAAAATATAAGCACTGGGAGGTGGTGGTCCCATGGGCATAAAAATTCCCCTAGGAGTAGGGGCTCTCTGGTACCACAAGACCAAGGCTAGGGGGTCAGCGTTTTCCTACCATGCCCCATTTCTTTCCCCGTTTTTTTGTGGGACCATGATGGCTGCCAACACTTCCTGGTTGAAGTGTTGGCAACCAATGAGAGCTTGGCAGATCTCTGCACAAGCTAGTCATTATTCGCAAAGACTTTACAATCATATATATACAAATTTAGATTTTCTTTAATATCGCAAACTACTGAACAGAATTACACCAAATAACAAAGAGCTCAATCTGCTGACCAAAAGCAACTTCTGCCAAATTTGGTGTAATTACGTTCAGCGGGTCAGGCTGCAGGCGTGTCTAAAGAGTATATGGGAATTAACATATTAAATGCACTTTGTTTTAACCCTGTTTTTCTCTGCACCCGCTTGACAGATCACCCCAACACTTTTCATGCACAAGACTCACTTTTACACTTTTTCGGGGGAAATATTTGTGAAGATTAGTCAAACACCGCCAAAGATAAAGGCAAGCTAAAAAACACTTTTTTACCAAGTCCCCAAGTCCTGCAATCATGACCAGCACATTTATTTTTAGATGCAAGCCAATGAGATTGTTCCAGTACCTTGAATTATTTTCCGCATCCATAGTACAGAAAGAGCTGATGGGGAAAAAGTTCCATCAACCAATCAGATTTGAGAACTTTTTTTTTGTTTGGATTTGCGGAAGATGTGCTGCACTGTTACCGTGAATCTTCTACGAATCAAATTTTTTTGTCACTTAATGCATGATGTTAATTTTTCTGTATTAGAACATTCCTTGATGATATTTCTGCAAATCTCAAGCCACATGGGCAAATGATGATATACATGCAGCACTGTAAAAATTAGTTTATTAATTTATTGGGTTTATGCATAAGGCCAGTTTTTTGAAAATGAATGCGCTCAAAAGTAAAATCCTAGTATTCAAGGGAAAACATCATCAGAAAAAAACGAAATTTTCATGGTAGTTGGGTGATGGAAACCTAGAAGTTGTTGAATCGTATGTATACCTAGGAAATTTTTCAGTTTGAGCCTAAATTAATGAATCAGGTATCACATTTAGGGGCAGATTTACAGCAGAATGGAGAAGCGGGCATTAAGCAAACATGGTAATGTCACGCTTCTCCATCGTGAAAACATAGGGATGTGCCGTATTCACAAGACTGCGGCGCACCACTGCATTTCATCTAGCGCTGGCACTGAGTTTAGCTGCCTAGCGACAATGCAGGCAACCTTGCACCGTAGTGGAAGACTGTCTGTATTAGGGGAAGATTGTTAATGTTTAGGAAGGTCCCCCTTCCTGCACATAAACAATCTTTAAATACTGTTTTTCAACTTCTATGTGTGCTGCTTAATGGAGTTTCAAAACAGCATTTTTTCAAAATGATTGTTTATGTGCAGAAGAGGGACCCTCCTGCACATAAACAATCATAGACAGTTTGATGTTTCTATTTGTGCACAAGGCAGCACACATGGAAACAGCAAAAACGAGGAGAAATAAAACATTTCACCTGTTTGAGGTCTGGTTTTCCCCGGTCTTAATTTTGGCGTTGCCTCCATTTTACGCCTCCCTTGTAAATAGGGGGCAGCGTCAAAATCAATGGGTGTTGTGGTGGAATGCCCCCCACAACACCCATTGCCCTCAGCCACCCAGCGTGAAAGGGTGCCTTAAGTGGCTAAACGCTGCCTTGTAAATAAGGCGAGGCACCTATCACCATCACAATGTCACTAAAAGTGACTTGGTGGCGATGGGGACTTATAAATATGCCACTTAGTTTGCAAAACCCTAAGGGGCTTAAGTACAACTCCCTTGCGCCGCCTGTGCGTTCTTTTTTCCCCCCAAAAAAGTGCCGCACCTGCGGCGCATTGGGCTTGTAAATAACCTCCTGAGTTGTTTTATAATGCTCATAGACGTAGACATTTTTCCTTATTATTTTTGATGTACTGATTAAAAACTTCACCTCATATTCTTTAAGCAATAGAGACAATCACTGAAGCAAAAATCTTACATAAATTATGTAATTTGAACAGTTAGCTACAGTTGATGCGACCTATTTAAAACTGAATCTGAGCAGTGCTTATGTTCTGGGCTTGACAGCAATCTTGTATTGGGGATTGTGCTTGATACAGTCTTAGGAGAATTCCCTAAAAATGTTACTGCGGAGAGATATTAGTGTCCATCAGAGATTGGACAGCATCTTCCACAGGAGTCTCCTTGTTGCTTTAAATTTGTTACAAGAGGGTGTATTTGCTTCTATGTCAGGCCAGAGATAAACATTTTCTTAAATGTACTTGCCCTTTACTCAGTATGGAACTTGATATTGTATTTTGCTATAAGAAAGGCAAATATAAAATTATTAGTTCCTGCTGCAGGGTGAAATGTCCGCAACCATATCTGACCATGGAGTTCGGCAAACAATTATTCTCATAAGACTGAATATGTTATCATAAATTGATTTTACAGGGGCATAGAAAAAGCTCAACATGAAAGACATATTATATGAGCTTTGTAAAGGGGAGGGGTTACATTTTTTGACCATGTTGCCTTCGGTTGTTCAACTTTGCACTATGCTCATTGTATGTATTTGAAACCATATATGATATGGTATTTTTACGGTGGTAAGGCTTGTGTATTTTTCAACACTCCCGAAAATGAAATGATCTGTTTTAACATTTTTCAATTTTGTAAAAAGTTTTTTGAATTTGTATTTATATATCAATGCTTGTTCAACTTGTCAGCTAGTAGATTCTGGATGTAGTTAGCGGATGGGGATTTTGGGAAGTATTTTTTTTTATGTATATGTGGTTGTTTCCAACAGGAGACTAAATCAATAAAAGATTTTTATAACTGCTACCTGTAAAAATACGTTCACACTTTTTCTCACGATTGCTGTGTCTGTGTGAGCTGTGTACTCATATGTGCTTCACTAATGTTTTGTGATAGACAAGAGTCTTTGTGACTATCGATGTATAATACATGGAAGAGTGAATGCATTATTAATCTCTGGTCACTATGAAACCTGTTTTTTTTACATCCTTTTAGGTACTATGACATACCAACTACTCTTTAAGTGAAAGGATGGGTCTGGAGGCAATCCAGATAAGAAACAGAACTCCTTTATTAGGAGTCCGAGCACAGGACCAGTCAAAGCAGGCAGCCAAGACCCTGTCCAATTCTCCCCATCATTCCACATGCCACTATTCCTACTTAACAACAGTCGTCACGGTGGCCTGTGCCTAACGTTTCTAAGGCAGAACCCAACAGTAAGGCTTATTCTTTCTTCTGCCCAAACATACTCACAGAAGGATCACTGACATAATATAGAGTGCCAAAATATCGACCTACCAAAATATCGAGGTAAAAATATAGAATGCCAAAATATCGACCTCCTATCTCCAAACAGTTAAGTACAAAAAATATCGAATCAAAAATATCGATGTAAAAAATATAGCTAGTCAAAATATCGATGTTTTTAAATGCTTTGAATTAATGAAATAATAAATATAATGAACTTAAACATACTTAAAATACTTAAATAACCTTAAAATTAAGAAATAATGAATGTAAGTAAAAAAAAAACCACACAAATTGATTTGTTAATACATATATATATATATATAAACGTCATATTAATAAATAAATTACAATATTTTTACCGTAGGATAGCGGAAAGGGAAAAATGTACTATTACCACTCCAGTGACTGCAACAGTAGGGAAAGCTTTGAATAGCGTACGGGTAAAAATTACTATTCCCACTCCAGAGAGTGCAACAGTAGGGAAAGCGTTGGATAGCGTAAGGGTAAAAAATACTATTCCAACTCCAGAGAGTGCAATAGTAGGGAAAGCGCTGGATAGCGTAGGGGTAAACATTACTATTCCCACTCCACAGAGTGCAACAGTAGGGAAAGCGTTGGATAGCCTAGGGGTAACAATTACTATTCCCACTCCAGAGAGTGCAGCAGTAGGGAAAGCGTTGGATACCCTAGAAGTAAAAATTACTATTCCCACTCCAGAGAGTGCAACAGTACGGAAAGCGTTGGATAGCGTAGGGGTAAAAATTACTATTCCAACTCCAGAGAGCGCAACAGTAGGGAAAGCGTTGGATAGCGTAGGGGTAAAAAACTACTATTCCAACTCCAGAGAGTGCAACAGTAGGGGAAGCGTTGGATAGCGTAGAGGTAAAAACGACTATTCCGACTCCAGAGAGTGCAACAGTAGGGAAAGCGTTGGATAGCGTAGGGGTGAAAATTACTATTCCCACTCCAGAGAGTGCAACAGTAGGGAAAGCGTTGGATAGCGTAGGGGTAAAAAATACTATTCCAACTCCAGAGAGTGCAACAGTAGGGAAAGCGCTGGATAGCGTAGGGGTAAAAATTACTATTCCCACTCCACAGAGTGAAACAGTAGGGAAAGCGTTGGATAGCGTAGGGGTAAAAATTACTATTCCCACTCCAGAGAGTGCAACAGTAGGGAAAGCGTTGGATAGCGTAGAGGTAAAAATTACTATTCTCACTCCAGAGAGTGCAACAATAGGGAAAGCGTTGGATAGCGTAGGGGTAAAAATTACTATTCCAACTCCAGAGAGTGCAACAGTAGGGAAAGCGTTGGATAGCGTAGGGGTAAAAAATACTATTCCAATGCCAGAGAGTGCAACAGTAGGGAAAGCGTTGGATAGCGTAAGGGTAAAAATTACTATTCCCACTCCAGAGAGTGCAACAGTAGGGAAAGCTTTGGATAGCGTAGAGGTAAAAATTACTATTCCCACTCCAGAGAGTGCAACAGTCGGGAAAGCGTTAGATAGCGTAGGGGTAAAAATTACTATTCCAACTCCAGAGAGTGCAACACTAGGGAAAGCGTTGGATAGCATAGGGGTAAAAATTACTATTCCAACTCCAGAGAGTGCAACAGTAGGGAAAGCGCTGGATAGCGTAGGGGTAAAAATTACTATTACCACTCCAGAGAGTGCAACAGTAGGGAAAGCGTTGGATAGCGTAGAGATAAAAATTACTATTCCCACTCCAGAGAGTGCAACAGTAGGGAAAGCGTTGGATAGCGTAGGGGTAAACATTTCTATTCCAACTCCTGAGAGTGCAACAGTAGGGAAAGTGCTGGATAGCGTAGGAGTAAAAATTATTATTCCCACTTCACAGAGTGCAACAGTAGGGAAAGCGTTGGATAGCGTAGGGGTAAAAATTACTATTTCCACTCCAGAGAGTGCAACAGTAGGGAAAGCACTGGATAGCGTAGGGATAAAAATTACTATTCCCACTCCAGAGAGTGCAACAGTAGGGAAAGCGTTGGATAGCGTAGGGGTACAAATTACTCTGCCCACTCCAGTGACTGCAACAGTAGGGAAAGCATTGGATAGCAGGAGGGTACAAATTACTATTCCCACTCCAGTGAGTGCAACAGTAGGGAAAAAAATACTTCAGATATAAATAAAAATAAAATATATAATAACAATTACAAATTAATTAAAATACTTAACACTTTTATATATTATATTAATAATCAATTAAAAATGCAAATAAAAATGGATTAATAAATAATTAAAAATTTGATAAAATAAAAAAATAATTTAAAAATAGAATTACTTATAATTAAATTACTCCCCACCCTATTCCCCTATAAACCCACAACCCACTACTGAAATTAAATTATTAAAATTAACATAATTATCAATTAATACATTAATTAAAATTAATTACCCATTGTATTTTAATTAATTACCAATTAATAATTAATTAACAAGTATTTCACAATAAATAGAAATAAATAAATTAACATATTTAAATATTTATAATTAAATACCTTCCCACCCTATTCCCCTATAAACCCACAGCCCGCTACTGAAAATTACTAAAATTAAGATATTTATCAATTATTCTACTAATTTAAATTAATGGCCAATTATATTTTAATTAATTACCAATTAATAATTAATTAATTCAAAATAAATACCAATAAATAAATTAACATATTTAATTAATTATAATTAAATTACTTCCCATCCTATTCCCCTATAAACCCACAACCCGCTACAGAAAATACATTACTAAAATTAACACAATTATCAATTAATCAATTAATTAAAAATAATTACCAGTTATATTTTAATTAATTACCAATTAATAATTAATTAACAATTAATTCAAAATAAATACCAATAAATACATTAACATATTTGATTAATTATAATTAAATTACTTCCCACCCTATTCCCCTATAAACCCACAACCCGCTTCAGAAAATAAATTACTAAAATTAACTTAATTATCAAATAATCAATTAATTAAAAATAATTATCAATTATATTTTAATTAATTACCAATTAATAATTAATTAACAATTAATTCAAAATAAATACCAATAAATAAATTAACATATTTAATTAATTATAAATAAATTACTACACACCCTATTCCCCTATAAACCCAAAACCCGCTACAGAATTCTACTACGCAAAAATTAAATACCAAAAAATTATTATTTAATATAAATAATAAAATAAATATACACTTTTCAAACATATACTAACATAAAAAAATACTTTAAAAATTGATATTAACCTACTTACCTCAAATTCGATATTTTTGTAGTCTATATTCTGTCCATTCTATATTTTTGTAGTCTATCTTCTGTCCATTCTATATTTTTGTAGTCTATATTCTGTCCATTCGATACTATGTCCATTCTATATTTTTTAATTCGATATTAATGCTATCCTATTCAATATTTTTGTAGTCTATATTCTGTCCAGTCGATATTGTGTCCATTCTATATTTTTTCATCGATATTAATGCAAATCGATAATAAAAACTCGATATTTTGACTGTATACCCTCACAGAAGTTAGAGTGGGGATTCCATTTGGAATGAACCTCAGACCCTTTGCTGGCTAGTTTGGGGCCGAAACATGTTGGCACTTGGATGGATGACTGAGACATAACACTTACAGTTTATCCCATCTATGACGTTAATTTCTGCCCCATGTACTCTTGAAAAAAAGGAATTGCTTTGGGTATACAATTCTAGCAGCACTCTGGGTCCCCCATTTATCCAGCTACACTTATTTTGAACTCTCGCTGACAGAGGTTTCAGCCACCCGGATTAAACCATGTTATCAGGGTGGGAAGCGTCAGCCTATAATGAAGCATGCCACAAAAATGTTGGTGAAGCTTTCTCTTACAATATAAACAAGACTGGTTCCGTTTGACCTTCTTCTTACCAATAGGATCAGTTAATCTGATACATTATTGCATTCTTTGCGTGCCTGTATATAATATGCATGAACATCACTCGAGCTGTAGAGCTTTAAGTAGGTGATTATGCCATAAAATGCCTGAAGTAGACATGGCAAGTACATGAAGGTGGTTTGTGTTATTAAAGCGAAATAGCAAACTCAATGCAGATTGAAAAGTGCTATTGAGGGGGGGCGGAGCTAGCCAGCGTCATTGGCGGACGCGTGAGCTTTCGGCTCCTCGCCTTAGCCCCGAAAAAATCCTGTTAAATTATCCTTAGAAGTGTCCACTCTTCTATAACTAGCTCTCCTGCAACCCCAGGCACCCCTAGATCCCGCTGGGTGATTTGCAGACTCCGGTTGACGAGCCCCACCGAGTGGATTACAGCGAGGCTCCTCGGCGACCCGGCGGCGGCGGACTGGGCCTGACGCCACGGACTATCCTGGGACGAGGGCCGCGCGACGTCACCTGACGTGCGGCCTCGGAATCTGGCGAGTGCGGTGTGATCTCCGGCCGGACTTTCACTTGGCATTTTCCTTCGCTCTTCTTTGCTGCCACCTTATTTCGGGGCGCTTTGCTTTGCCCTCCCACACAGTGGGTCCCCAGAGCGGCGGCCACTGTGCTCCTGAACTACGAACCGGAGCAGTCGCCCCTTCGGAGCGATCACGAGGGCAGGTCTACCCTGGGGTGTCCTGCTGTCCCCGCGCCCCCCACGCCACACCTGCATGACAGTGCTCAGTGCTGAGTTTTTTGAGCTAATATTGCCCAGTGTCAAGAGAGTGTGGGTATCGCCAGTGTGTTCGGTTACTGTTGGTCCTCCATACCGGACGCCATCTTGGCTGCATTGTTCCACCGGCACACACCCAGTAACTGGCGGCAGTGGATCGCCGGCCGCTGTGTCTCCCACGCTGCCCTTGCTGACTGGAGGAGGCGAGGCACATACTGGTTTTGTGCTCCCCTACGGCAGGAGAGGAACATGGGGAAAAACGACGCCACTCAGGCGAAGCTCTCCTTTGACCGGCGTCGCACTAAGGGACCCGACACGACGGCCCCGGAGACGTCCCCGAAGGGTGCCACTGCGACTGCCACAGCGCCTACAGAGCTCCGGGACATGTTGGCCGCCATGGAAAAGGGCATCCAGGACAGTATCGTGTCTGTGGGCTCTAAAATAGACGCTCTGTCGTACCGCATGGACCGCATGGCGGAGCGAGTAGACAAACATGCGGAGCGCCTGGACATGGCGGAACGTCGACTCACGGAAGCTGAGGAGGCGCAGACCGAATGGGACAAGGACAGGAAGCAATTCGGTAGACTTTTGCAAGTCATCCGTGATAAGACGGAGGATTTGGAGGCGCGCTCACGCAGGTCCAACATCCGTATAACGGGAGTGGCGGAAACGACTCAGACTGGGAAGATGGAGCTCTACGTCGAGAAATTGCTGAAGCTGCTACTCGGGGAGGAGGCTTTCTCCCCCATGTTCATCGTGGAGCGGGCCCATCGCACGTTGGGCCCTCAACCGCAGCCGGGCGTGCCTCCCCGTCCCATCATCGCGAAGCTCCTCAATTACCGCGACAGGGACATTGCTTTGCGCCTGGCGAGGGAAAAGGGTAAGCTCCAGCATGAGGGCATGGACATCTCCCTCTACCCGGACTTTACGGCCAAGGTACAGGAGGAGAGACGGCAGTTTGCGCTGTATAAAAAACAACTGCGTACGCTGGGCCTTGACTATGCGATGCTGTACCCTGCCAAGCTTCGCATCAATACAGGAGGGCGATCATATTTCTTCACGGACCCCAAAGAACTCCAGAAATCCCTGAAGGTGTGGACACGGGAGCGTAAGGAGGCTCGGCAGAGCCAGGAAGATGATGCTGGTTCGGCTTCGAACCTGGAAGAGCAAGACTAGAGAGTAAGACTAGAGGGGCTCTGCCAGAACGGTTGGCTCTTCCTATTGAGGGCTGGACGGGACCCCTCAAAATGGCAGAGCTGCGCCACCCCCCTGGGGGCGGTAAGTCTGAATTACATGGGGGCTGCCGGTACTGTTTGGAGGGGCAGCGACCACACTGCTCGGACTGGTGCTTTATAGGTTGCTGGAGAGGGAGCCGCTTAGCACTGCTTTGGAGTGAGATTTGGTCTATATTACATTGTCGGGGTTGGTGGGGTTTGGGGGGCTGTTGGATGTGCTTTACGATGGACACTGGTACACAAGCGGGGCTGGGACGGTGAGCCGAACTGAACAACTACATTGGGACAGTTGGTGGTATTGTACTAATCAGGCACGCTTCGCCCCGGTGCCTTTGGTTGTGTGACTCTCTTGGGAGTTGAGTTTCGAACTGACAATCACTCTGCTATTTTTGGGTTGATGGGGGTAGTTTTTGGGACCTGTCTGACCTGGTTGGGGGTGGTCGGCTGTGGGTGGGTGGGGGAGCGGGGGGTGGGGTCTGGGGACTGGGCTGTTGGGAGTTTTTGCCTTGAGGTGTTTGAGGGGTTCGTACTGGATGTGTGTGGACTGTTTTGTGGAACTGAACCTGTATGGATATGCCGGCTGGCAACAATGGGGAAAAGTGTACTGCTGTGTTATGTTCTCTCCATCCCTGGTGCTCACATGGCTCTTAGGCCCATGCAATGTCTAATGCTTCAGTGAATGCTCCCACACGCGCCCCACACATGCTGAAACTGTTAACCTGGAATGTTCGAGGCCTGAACGACTTCCGTAAGTTGAGGAAGGTCCTCGGCTACCTGCACAGACACCATGTCGATTTGGCCCTGTTACAAGAAACACACCTGCCTATCAACAGTAGGATGTTGCAATCCAGAGGGTTGGCGGGGAATATAGTGGCAGCAGGCTTCACGACGCACGCCCGGGGGGTGTTAACTTGGGCCAATCCCTCTTCACAATTGAAATCGATCCCGGTAAACGCAGACACGGAGGGTAGATATGTCTTAGCTAGATGTGTGGGTAGGGGACTCGACCTGCTGGTAGTTAATGTTTACGGCCCCAATTATGATCACCCTGAATTCTATGCGACCCTGTCCGCCCACTGTAGGTCTCATACTCAGCCTGGAATGCTATGGGGGGGGATTTTAATTTTGTGTTTGACCAATCTAGGGACCGCTCTACGGGCCCTGTCAGGCGACCGGTGGCTTCTGCCACCTATATGAGAGCCGAAATGACCAAATTAGATCTAGTGGATATCTGGAGGGACAAACACCCCACGAAGGGCGGCTTTACTCACTACTCGGCCTTTCACAACGTGCACACTAGGATAGATTATTGGTTAGCAACTCCTCCGGTCCTTGGCGGTGTTAGCGCGTGCGAGGTTCTCCCGCGCACACTCTCGGACCACTCCCCCATTCTACTACACCTCTCCACTGCCAGGAAGGGGATACCGGCCTTCACCTGGAGGTTCCCTCCTTTCGCTCTGCTGGACGATGCCTTTCGAGGTGAACTGGCAGAAGACATTGAACAATTTTTCGCAACTAATCTGGGCTCGGTTGAAGACTTTTTACGGTCTGGGAGGCTTTTAAGGTGTTCATTAGAGGAATGGCTATGTCCAAGCACTCCAGTGTGCTACGCTCCATTAGGCGGGAACTTTCCGCTTTAGAAACTAAATTAGCGGAACTAGAGAATCGGCAATTATTGGTTCCTAGCACTGACGATGGCCCGGCGATCACCCAGTTGATGTCGGAGTATCACACCCTGGCGGATAGAGAAGTTCTATATATGGGCAAATACGCCACGGCCCGAGTGTATGGTGAGGGGGATAGGCCAGGCGTCCTGTTGGCTCACATGGTTCGAGGCTCTCGGAGGCCACTGGTTGTTGAAGAACTGAGGACTCCGGAGGGTGATACAGTCGAGGAGGAGGAACAGATACTAGGGACCTTTAGACGCTATTATACTGACCTTTACAGTCCAAGACGCAGGGTGTGGAGAGCGAAATGGACGATTACTTAGACCACATTGCCATGCCATTCCTTAAGAATTCGGACAGGGAGTTTTTGATGGCCCGCTTCCATGAGGACGAAATTCTGGAGGCCCTTGCGAGCATGAAATCAGGGAGTGCGCCTGGTTCCGACGGACTCACGGTTGGCTTTTATAAAGCTTTCAAAGATAATTTGCTCCCGCACTTGGTCGCCCTCTTTGTTGCCATCTGCGAGGATGGTGAGATGCCGCTCACCATGCGTGAGGCGTTACTGATCACTATCCCGAAGCCTGGGAAACCTCCGGATCTCTGCAGTTCATACAGGCCGCTTAGTCTACTGAACGTGGACGCAAAGATATATGCCAAGGTCCTTGCCAACCGACTGGCCCTATTAGTGCCAGAACTGGTCGCCCCGGAACAGTCTGGATTTGTCCCATGTAGAAATTTAACCTACAACATACGCACGGTGCTGGGTACGATGCAACACGTTAAGCAAGAGAACCGTGCGCTGGCAATATTCCTAGACATGGAAAAGGCGTTCGACTCGGTTGAGTGGCCATTCATGATCAGGGTATTGCGGAAGCTGGGCTTGGGCGAACCGTTTCTGCAGAGAATCGGGGCACTGTACCATCGACCATCGGCCAGACTGCGATTGGGAGACAGAGTATCGGAGCCGATCTACATTGGCAGGGGAACTCGGCAGGGCTGCCCTCTGTCACCGTTACTCTACGCCTTGGTGACGGAACCCCTTGCTTGTGCTATACGGGAGTACCACAGTCTGGAGGGAATAAGCTTTCCCACCTACAAAATAGGGATGTCGACGTACGCTGATGACACTTTGCTGTACGTCCGGGACCCGGAGTCTAATCTGTCCGCGGTACTTAGGGAGGTGGTCCGCTTTGGTTCACTCTCGGGTCTGAGGGTGAATTGGGACAAGTCCATCGCTTTCCCTCTCACCCCGGTGACGCAGCCCTTTGACATGGAGTACCCGCTGCAGTGGACCGCCGACTCGGTCCGGTACTTGGGCATCTGCCTGCACACTGATCCCGAGGTCCTGGTCCGTGATAACTACGGTGTAGCATTCAATAAATTGGTAGACGATGTCGACGCCTTGATTAGACTACCGCTATCCCTCTTGGGCAGGATCGCTATCATGAAAATGATAGTACTACCTCGATTCCTGTTCCTTTTCCTTAACATACCAGTGGTTTTGTCTAAATCGTTTTTCAGACAGCTTACGCAAGTCATGATACGACTGGCATGGGGCGACAAGCAACCACGAGTACGATGGGCGACGCTGACTCTCCCCTGCGAGATGGGGGGTTTGGGGACTCCGGACCTGGAGCGCTACTATCGAGTTGCGCAAGCTTCTCAACTGCACTCATGGGTTCACGGTGACGTACGTACGCCGCAAATCATTCTGGAAAGGCTGTTTGCAGACCCGCTCCCCCTACCTGCCACGATCTGCCTCCCGACAGATCGCTCGATTGGACGGATGGACTCTCTTAAGGCGACCAACCACGCATGGCATGCCCTGGTGCGAGCCCGCAGCTGTGATCTCCTTTACGCCCCACTGATGCCCGTAGAATGGGCTCTCTGGCTGGACCCCTTGGGCGAGAAAGGTGTGGTTGAGGCCTTACGTGCTCTCAGCATAGTAAAAATGGAGGATTTGTTCTCCGAAGGTACTCTGAAAACTTGGGATCAGCTCACTCCCACAGAGTCGGGCCCCTCCTTGCTGCAGAAATTCCAATTTCACAGGCTTCGCTCTGCGTTCCGGGAGGTTCTGGGCTCTTCCATGGAGGAGCCTGAGGAGATCCCTGAACTGACTTATATCATTAAATCCAAAGCACCTGCAAAATTAATTTCACACGTCAACAGATTGGGAGTGTCGCATCAGCACTTACAACCCTCTAAAGCTAGAACAGCCTGGCAGGTCGATTTGCAAACCCCCATAGATGACGTCATGTGGCGCTATTGCTGCTCCAGCACGCGCAAGATCTCCCTGAACGGTAGGTACAGGCTGGTGCATTTCAAATTCCTCCAGCGGGTGTATTACACCCCCGAACGCTTACATCGATATGGTCTTCGCCCCTCTGCGGAATGTGAGCGCTGCCGAATTCTGGTAGCTGATTTCTTTCATATGGCATGGGTCTGCCCCGGTGTGCAGGCTTTCTGGGGGGAGGTGTTTACGGAACTGGACCAGATTTTGGGGGAGTCGCTCCCGCGTACCCCGGCACTTGCGCTCCTTGGTTACTCTAAGCCGTTTGCCCCTTCCCTGCGCCGGCTGGTCGATATGGCTCTGCTGTTGGCCAGGAGAGTGGTCGCAGCCTGTTGGATGCGTGGGCCCCTCCCGGCCAAAACAAGATGGCTAAGGGATCTACAATACTGCTGCACTCAAACAGAACTGTACAGCGAATTGCTACCGCCCAGAAGTAGGCCCAAGAATTTCTGGGGCCTTTACAAGGAACACCTGCAAAAGGGGGAGGACGGCGGCTCTGACACCTCCGAAGTGGCTGACCTCCAAGACCGGGTGTTGGAGTAGTGGTTTGGACGCATTAGATTCATTCCCTGAGGGGCGAGGGGCGGGGCGAGTGGAGAGACGGTGGGGGGTTACATTGAAGTTCATGACACATGGAGGCGGGTGGGGGTGGACACTTGGGGGGACGACTACACTTACGGGGTGATGGCACGGGACACACGGCAGGCACACCATGATTTGCTCACTTTTAATGATTATAGCAATTCCACAATCACACTCAGGTGGGGGGGGGGGGGGGTGGGATGGTAGTTGGGGTAGGTTTCCTTGACCTTATTTCGGCATAAGACCTTATTGCCGCGATTGCATTCTGGGATGGCCAGTTGACACACAGTTCTACTTGCCGCACACGGAGGGGCATCTCTCTTGATTACACTGGAATAGCGTCACTACATCACGCCGCCGGGCCTCCGGGATGCCGGCATTCTGGCTGTGTACAGTATTTTTTGATTATTGATCACATGCTAGTTGTGTTGTGTGAACCAGTGGGATGTGTAACTGTAAAGAATTGGAAATGTCATTGGCTTTGCTCTCAATAAAGGTCTTCAAAAAAAAAAACCCAGAAAAGTGCTATTGAGGCACTCAATGGGTTGAATTGTAGTATTCCATATTATTTACGGTTATCCCACATCAAGTGGGACGTTAACTGTAAACATAGGAAACAAGTTGTTATTGTTTTTACTAGCCTTGTTAAAAATACTGCTTCAACTCAATGCAACTTTCTCTCTTGTTGGTTTACTGTATATGCATAACACATAAGTTGAATTTGATAAAGGGCTTTCTCGTGTTTTCTTCCAACGTGCATTTGCTAAAGGGCTTTCTCATGTTTTCTTACAATGTGCATTTGCTAAAGGGCTTTCTCATGTTTCCTTACAATGGTCAATTTTATTAATTAATTCTCTTTAACAAACCAAGCTCAATTTCGCTTGCCCTAATTAAGATTTCCTTTTTTGCTGTCATTGTTAAACCAAACAGTTTGATGTTCTTTTTTGGCATTTTGTTGAGTTCTTGTCTGCGTTGTCTCCTTGTTGCTTGAAACGTATAATGTTGCAGTCGATTTTCTCTAAGCTTTTCATAGAAAATGTGGATTGTGCTAGATTTTCTGACATGATTCCAATTTTTCATTGTTTTTGTTCATCACTTTGCATGTTTTTTTTCTATTAGCTTGTGTTTTATTTTTCTATTATTTGCAAGCTTGAAGCAGTTATACAGAGTGTTTTAATCAGAAACCACCTCAATCACATCCCAAATTACAAGCGCTTTACAAGATCATGAATAATAATAGTCCTACATTTCACTTAAAAAGTTGGTGCCTAATGGTTCATATATATGAGCAAAAAACATCATTGTACAAAGTGATTATACAAAAGACTAGTTATCTTTCTCTCTCGATATATATATATATATATATATATATATATAATTACCTACTGGCGGTCGCCAGTAGGTATATATAGTTAGGATTTTTTCTCTATGGAACTTTTGAAAATTCTATGTCTAATAACTTTGGCGTTTGTGGACGGAATCGGCTGAAATTTTAAGGAAAATGGCACATTTTGTTTCTGATCAGCCCCTAAAAATCTGGGGGGGTTTTGTCAAGGGGGGGCCGAGAAAAAAGGGGGGTCCCAAAACGCATTTTTCCCATTCATTTTTTCCATAGGGCCTTTGGCCTCCCTTTTAGCTCGAACGGCTGAATGGATTTACACGAAACTTGGCAAAATTATAGGGACTGTTAGCCCGATGTGCCTTTGCTGGGTCTCAATATATGTGCTCCAGTGGATTTGAGAAATTAACGTTTAAAAAAACAGATATATCTGTGACAGCGTCCTAGATAGCGCACCAGATCGCGTACTTTTCGCATAACGGAGCTTTGCGTAGCGAAGCTGATTGGCTCTCCGGTGTCTGTCAACATTCTAAACAGTCCGGTGCGGCCGCCATCTTGTCTCTCGGTAGGATCGAGAGACAAGAGGAGGAGAAAAACGAAGGGGGAATTTAATGAAAGGGGGCAAGGTAGATCCTTCTTGACCCCCTAGGAATGATGTTGGGGTTATTAAAGGGTCCCGTGGGGCAAATAATTAAAATTTGATTTTTCGCGGTAGAAGCGCTTCTCGGTTCGCGAACCGGGTCGCAAACTGTTAGCGAAACGTGAATTTGCCATTTTGTGTTTCGATTTAATTAAATTACTAGGTATAAGGGGGTACGGGAGACGTATCCTGACTCCTTATGTTTTCTGAGGGTGGCTGAGGAGGCTCATATATGTTGATACATGTCTTCCAGCGGCTGTGCGTGAGCTTTTTTTTTTTTTTGCTGCGTGACGTCTGTTAACGTTTGATTCGATGGAAATCAGGAACTGTTGATCGCCATTTTGTCACTGCGAGTAAATATTTTGTTAAAAATAATTGTTATAAATTAATCCTTATTGATAAACATTGTCTGCGCCATCTTGCCTTTTTTGCAATGCCACACTTTTGTTGAGCACGGCAGCCATTTTAGATGCCTTGACCAGACCCACTCTCTGCACGCCGCCGATCCTCAGCATGGCTCCCCACCCTCGCAAGCATCTCCCCCACGCACTGGTCACCCCCGCTCTCTCTCTCATGCATGGGCCATAAACCTCCCCCCATCTGCGCTGCTCTTCCCTGAGAATCACACCCTGTGCCCGCCCGACACCTCCCTTTCACCCTATTCACTACCGCACCCTCTGACACTCCTCTTCCTCTGTGTCTGATTGTGCAGGCCGGTCCCAGGCTATCACTTAGCCCTGCAGATGTAGTTTATGGCTCCAGCTGTAGAGAATCACCCCTGTTCAAAGGAGTTACAGTAGATCAAGGCCCCCACCCGATGAGATCCGTCACACCACACGCGTTCCTACTATCTGATAACCATCCTGTATTGTGCTTGGGGAGGGGATTCTCACTGTGAGGGTGTGTGGGTCCGAGCCTGAAGCGGAAGATTCCAGGGATGCCTTTTTGTACATCAAAGTCTTCACAATTATGTGTCACATTAAAAATATATAGCACTCCAACAAAGTTGTAGGATTATAACACTTTAATAACTTATAAAGATATACAACGCTCCAACAAAGTAAACACGTTAAAAAAAACTTTTTAAACAACTATTTACATGACATTGCTTTAAGCAGGATAGACAAAGAAATGACACAGTGATGTAAAAGTTTCTGAAAGAAATGCCAAGAATGTCCAATGTGAAAGTGAATTTTATCTGGCAATTTTTTTCTTTTCCTTCTCATGAAAAGAAAGTTAATGCCAGGTTCGTTACCTGCCAAAAAAAAAACTCTCGAGAGGGACCGAAAAAAAATATAGATATGGTAATCATACCATGCATTGGCACATGGAGAGGTGGCACCCTCTTAATTATTCTAAAGCACAACTTCGAGATTTGGTGGATAATCCCCGACCGGCAAAAACATCCACCAATGACTTAGCAATAAGTGAGTCAGAGGCAAGGGAAACGGTCCCAAATCTGTAAAAGAACTTTAGGCAGATGAGATTGACTTGTGTAGCATGTGGAAAATTAATTTCATGCGGAGAGATGAGTATTACTTTAATAAATAGATCATATGAAAATCATCAATGTCCAAAACGTCCTAGAAAGTAATTTTTGTCATTTTTGAGGAAGAGAGATAACCTACAGTGGTACGGGGTCGTTTTCGTTCGTGCTAGGGGGGCCAGGTGACATTCGTTCGGGGTGGCTTAGGGGCATTTAAAACAACTTCCCTGATACAGGTAGCATATAAAGTAGAGGCTAAATACCAGGATCTTTATCGATTGCTTTATGCTGTAGAAAAATGAAAAACACACAACAAACCTGGACCATTCATATTTTCAATGTTTCTGCGTACTATACTTTTTAACCCTTAAATAATTGAGCTGCTTCGTTTCACCTGCTTTTTAAAAAAAAAAAAAATCGGAAACAGTGGCCATTTCTTCGAAACTTACCAATCTACGCGTTACAACTACGTTTGCTTTTTCAAAAACCTTTAATAAAAATGTTGGTGCCCAAATACGGGCTTACAACCCCGTGGGCCGGCCACGGAGCAGGCTGGAACTGAAAATGGGGGGGGGGGGGGATTTATTTGTGGAAAACATAAGAGAGAGTCAGTGGTCGTTGATTTCATAGTAAAAAGTGCGACAAGTGCAACAAAATCATATCGATAATTCATTGTGAGCAAGTACCAAAAGTGTCGACAATTCGAACCTTCAATAATAAATACAGTAATCAATGATGCATTAGAACTTAATATCAATTCATTGTTCGAACATGTAATCAGTCTTATCCCATATCAATTCATGTGCTAAAAACTGCATACATATCTCATGATATCAAGGCTGAGCAATCGGGGCACAACAAGGAGTTGAGAGTTTAATTTGTACCGGCGCCATTTTGGGTGAGGTCAGGCAGGTCCAAGTATTGTCAAAATGTCTCCACCAACTCGTGGTTGGACCGGGACCTCTTTCGGCAGTCCAAAAGTTTTCGTTGAAGGGTAGCAGAGGGGACTGGTGAAATGAACCATCAGTGAAAGTGGGGTGGGAGGAATCAATTTCTCCTACCGGGTCATACTGGTGTCCCACCGGAACTGATCAAGTTGGTAGTCTTGCAGGATTTTGGTGATTTCAAGACTGAGGCCGGCGCCGGCATGAGCGCGCCGACGTCCCGCGGCTACGTCGTGGTCGTTCCGTGGGTGATCATGGCAGTCATTCCCCATCGGGGGTCGGGGGCCCCCGTGGCTCTTATAGAATCTTCAAAGTTGAGGAGAAGGTTTCTGGACGCAGGAAACTAGAAGCGTCGTTGCACCGCAACAGTGAACGAGACCCCCGCTGGGTGAGTGGAGCATCATTGCCTCGCAATAGTGGACGAGACCTTTTGTCGGGTGAGTGCAGCGCCGCTGCATCGCAAGAGTGGAGGAACCCTTTTGTTGGGTGAGTGGAGCGTTGGGGGTGCAGCTGAGGGGCCCCCACCTGTGGGGGTGGGAGAGGCTCATTCGCGCCGCCTCTCCCTCCCAGCGCACCCCACGCCGACACCTGGCGTTGATATCTGTGATGTCCGGACCAGGCGACATCCCCCCCCGTGGCCTACAAGGCGGCAGAAGAAGGGAATCGGGAGACCAGTACATTTTGGGCCTTCCACCCCACGGCTGATGGCGGTTAGCCGGGCCCCTCCCTGCACATGTCGAGGCCTCATCTTCCGGATGGGCGTAACCGTGGTCCTGTTGCACTTCGGGAGTTTCCGGAATGGGGGTAGGTATCTGCTGATTTGTATCTATTTCATGTTACCGTTAATGGGCGTGGCGGGCGGTGAGACAGAAATGCTTGGAGCAGTGGGGGGGTGGCGGAGCCTAGCTACCTCGTGGCTGCCGTAACGTCAAGCTTGGCTTTTTTCACCACTTCCATGTTTCTTAAGGTATTGGTGAAATTGTTTTTGATGGTAAAATTATGTGACTCCTGCAATGTGTCGCTTTTGCGGAACAGATATATGATGTAATTGTGTTGTTAATGTTACGGTGTACATGTAAAAAATGATGCATAAGTGTTGCACGGGCATTGTAGATACTCTCCTATGTGTGCTTAGCAATTTCAAGTCACTTCCCCCGGGTTCATGTGCCTTGTAAACACGTCCCCATGTGTGTCTGGTCATTTGAAGTCATTTTCCTTGTAGTGTAAGGCCCTTGTAAATACGCCCCCATGTGTAAAATTAATTAATTTGCCCTTAAATGTTGCGTTTTCGGTAATTTTACCGAATCAGTAATTTTACCGATTCAGTAATTTTACCGAAAATGCAAGATTGAAATGTGGGTAGCCAATTTTCCATTGGCACATGGCTTTCAGAATCGGTATTTTACCATGGAATACAAATCCATGGTAAAATACCGATTCCTGTGTACATGCACATCTGTGCATGTACACATATGCCATGTGACAGATAGACGTGTCCTTAGGGCATGTCTGTGTGCCACATTGCACACATGCCCGTTTTGGGGGTGCTAGATGGTGTCAAAGTGATACCCCCTGCACCCTTGACAAATTTGGTATTTACCGATTCGGTAAATACTGAATCGGTATTTGAATTGAATCCTATGGGCTTAAAGGCCCATAGGATTCAATAGGAAATACCGATTCAGTATTTACCGAATCGGTAAATACCGAATTTTTAAGGAATTAGTAATAAATCAGATGTTGGTACTTACATCCCATTTACCGATTTTGAAATACCGAATCGGTAAAATTCGGTAATATTCGGTATTTCAAAATCGGTAAATGTGATTTACCTACATCTGGCCCTAGGTGTATTATTGTTTTACATAAAATGTTTTAAAACTTTGTTTGAAATGAAATGCATGCACACTTAGGGCCAGATGTAGGTGGTCGTTTCAGGCCATTTACCGACCGGTTACGGCCGTTTTCGGCCGTTTCCGATCGTTAAATGGCAAATCGGTATGTAGGGGCTTAAATCCAAGGCCACGTTTAGGTAATCTACATTTACAGAATCGGAAAAATTATTTGTTCGGTAAAATACCGAATCGGTAATTTTACCGATTCTGTTAATTTGTTATGTAGGGGGGAGTCTTCTGAGTCCCAAAGGCCTTAACGAATCGGTATTTTAGCATGAAATCAAACTTCATGGTAAAATACCGATTCCGGTGTGCATGCACACCTATGTCATGTGAAAGGCAGACCTGCCCTGAGGGCAGGTATGCCTGCCACATGGCACCTGTGCCTGTTTTGAGGGTGCCAGAGGGTGTCAAAGTGATACCCCCTGCACCCTTGTGAATTATTTTATTTTATTCATTTTTATAGCATTGTTGAATATAATGCGTACTGTTATTGATTTACTGTTTGGTAATACTGGTTAATAACATTTTTTATTTTATTTCACCACAGATTCAACTGCAGATTATTTGGAAATTACACAATGCCGTCTAAGGATAGAATTCGAAAGACTACGAAACGTCAAAGACAGCAGTTAACTAAAATTTTGCAGCAGTCCTCTACATTAGAATTACCTCAACGGACGAAGAGAACACCGGGTAAGAGAACGAAATCATTCCTTAGAAACATTTGTAGAAACAAAAGTATAACTACAGAACAAGTTTTAGTCCATTTATACTACTCTTTTCACTTCTTTTATCAGTCCCTCTTTCAACAGTAACTGTGTGTTACTCCCTCTATTTGTCTTTCTTTTCGCATTACTCTCTGTTTATTTACTCGTCTTTTTTTAAAAAATATTTTTTTTAGTTCGCTCTCGGTTCGCGTACCCGAACGCTAACCGGGAAGCGAATCAAAATGAATAGAGGATGCTAGGGTGCTAAACATTCTAGCAATTTTTTTTAAAAGGGAAGGTAGTTCTGAAAAGAACTTTTTTAAATTATTTTTGATGTTTTATATTTATTTTGTGTTTTTTTTGAGGAAGGGGAAACAAAAATGATTCACTTCAAAGGGCTCAACAGGAGCAACAAAAAAAAATTACTTTCTTGGACGTTTTGGACATTGATGATTTTCAAAAGATCTATTTATTAAAGTAATACTCATCTCTCCGCACGAAATTAATTTTCCACATGCTACACATGTCAATCTCATCTGCCCAAAGTTCTTTTGGAGATTTGGGACCGTTTCCCTTGCCTCTGACTCACTTATTGCTAAGTCATTGGTGGATATTTTAGCCGGTCGAGGGTTATCCACCAAATCTCGAAGTTGTGCTCTAGAATAATTTAGAGGGTGCCAACTCTCCATGTGCCGATGCATGGTATGATTACCATAGCTATATTTTTTTTCGGTCCCTCTCGAGAGTTTTTTTTTGCAGATGAGGCAGGTAACGTACCTGGCATTAACTTTCTTTTCATGAGAAGGAAAAGAAAAAAATTGCCAGATAAAATTCACTTTCACATGAGACGTTCTTGGCATTTCTTTCAGAAAGCCACTTGTCCCTTGCTCCTGTTCCTCGTCTTCCTCTTCTTCTTCTTCCTGGTCGAAGATGACCTGGCTAGTCGGTCCTGTCTTCTTTGGTGGTGGTGGAGGTGGTGGAGATCCACCAGCTGCAGCTAATACAAATGCCATGTCTTAACAAACAAAAACAGGTCTTTCTCTCATAAAAATGAAAGTCGGAGTGAGGAAAAAAGGTGGGACTTTCATCATTTGAGAAAAGAAAATGTTCTAAACCAATGAAAAGTGTTTATTTTACGTCATATGATCAAGCGTTCCATCATTAGGAAACTAAAAGTAAAATGAACCAATGAAAAGTTTTATGAACTAGTCAGATGACCTGTTATGCTTACGTTCCGCGTTCCGCGCCGCGCCTCGGATCATATCCGGGGCTTTACGTTTCGCGCCTTGGTTTGCGTACCAGAACGCTTCCGGGTGCGCGAACGCAGCACGTCATAAGAGGCATTGCGTAGTAACGCGATATGGTGCATTTACGGGACGCGTCACAATGTGCTTTTCTAACGCGGTAATGCACTAACGGAACGTTTACCGGTTCGCGGACCGGCAGCGAAACAAGAAAAAATAATTTAAACTATAATATAAATTGAATTAAAAAAATATAATACAAATATATATAAAATATATTTGTGAATTAGAATAAGAATATATGTTACAGCTATAGATATTAGCTTTTAAAAAGCAATGAAATTCACTGAAAAAACCATAGGTTATAGACCATATATAGTTAGGGATCAGCATTTACAAAACCAAGAAAATTCACTGAAAAAACCATTGGTTATAGACCATATATAGTTAGGGATTAGCATTTACAAAACCATAATTTACTCGCACAAAACCATAGAAATTCGCATATATAGTTAGTTGCAATAACTATATATCGCGCACCCGCAATCCACTGCTGATGATGTCACATATTACATCATTCATGACATGGTCAGTGACATCACTAATGACATCACTGATGACATCACTGATGACAACATCCAGTGACTGTATGTTTCTGTAAAATTAAAATATGTCTTACATATTGAAGAATGAGTGGATGTATAAGTGTCTGGATGAAGGATTTAGTAGGTGCATGACTGACTGTATGAGAGAGTGATTAAATGTGTCTCACTGAGTGCATGGGTTAGTGACTAAACTGTCTTAATTTGTACATCATTATGTCTGTTGTTCTGTAAACTGCTGCATGTGTTGATCGGTAGCTATATGAGTAACTATATGGGTTATTGATTGGTTGCCCAAGTATTTGTATGGGAGACTGAGTATGTGTGTGGGTGGCTGGGAGGTGTATGTCTCTGTACATAGATGTGTGAGCAGTTGATTCACTAGATGTATGGGTTCAAAAGTGCATGTGGAAACAGCTGTATGGGCGGTTGACTGTGTGCATGAGTGTATTGGTGAGTGAATGGATATCTCAGTGCTACATGTGAAAGTAAGTACATATGTAAAACACAGTACATGTGAGAGTTGACATATATAAATAACTGTGCATAAGAGCCAGTGAATGTGTGAGTTGCTGTATGGATCATTGTAAATTTGTATCAGGGATTGTATAAGAGAGTAAATATGTGTTAGTATATGTTTGAATAAGTAAGGTGTGTATAACTGTATAGTTGAGGAAATGGAGGTGTGATTGATTCTTTGCATGACTGACTAGGTGTGTGAGTAACTCCATGGATGAGTAACAGTCTCTAAGTGTCTGTTTATACTGATTGTATCTAAGGTTATATTAGAGTCTGAAGATGTTCATTGTATTATCACATAAATGATATCATCAGTGATGTGATCAGTAATGTCAAATGAGATGTCATCAGTGATGTCATCAGTGATATCATTTGAGATGTCATCAGTGATGTCATTTGAGATGTCATCAGTGATGTCATCAGTGATGTCACTGACCATGTCATGAATGATGTAATATGTGACATCATCAGCAGTGGATTGCGGGTGTGCGATATATAGTTATTGCAACTAACTATATATGCGAATTTCTATGGTTTTGTGCGAGTAAATTATGGTTTTGTAAATGCTAATCCCTAACTATATATGGTCTATAACCAATGGTTTTTTCAGTGAATTTTCTTGGTTTTGTAAATGCTAATCCCTAACTATATATGGTCTATAACCTATGGTTTTTTTCAGTGAATATATATATATATATATTCACTTGAAAAACCATAGGTTTCAGGCCTTATATAGTTAGGAATTAGCATTTTAAAAACCTTGCAAATTCACTTAAAAACCATAGGTTTCAGGCCTTATATAGTTAGGAATTAGCATTTAAAAAACCATTGAAATTGCTCCTACATAGTTAGTTGTACTAACTATATTTCGCGCACCCGCAATCCACTGCTGATGATGTCACATATTACATCATTTACGACATGGTCAGTGACATCACTGATGACATCACTGATGACATCTCAAATGACATCACTGATGACATCACTGATAACATCTCATTTGACATCACTGATGACATCACTAATGAGATCATCCAGGGCCTGTGTGTTTCTGTAAAGTTTAAATATGATTTACGTATTGAAGAATGAGTGGATGTATAAGTGTCTGGATGAAGGATTTAGTAGGTGCGTGACTGACTGTATGAGTGAGTGATTAAATGTATCTTACTAAATGCATGGGTTAGTGACTAAACTGTCTGAATGTGTGCATCAGTATGTCTGCTGTTGTGTAAGCTGCTGCGTGTGTTGATCAGTAGCTATATGAGTGGCTATATGGGTTATTGATTGGTTGCCCAAGTATTTGAATGGGAGACTGAGTGTGTGGGTGGCTGGGAGGTGTGTGACTGTGCATAGATGTGTGAGCAGTTGATTCACTAGATGTATGCGTTCAAGAGTGCATGTTGAAACAGCTATATGGGCGGTTGACTGTGCATGGGTGTGTTGGTGAGTGAATGGATATCTCAGTGCTACATGTCCAAGTAAGTACATATGTAAAACACAGTGCATGTGAGAGTTGGCATATATAAATGACTATATATGAGAGCCAGTGAATGTGCGAGTGGTTGTATGGATCATTGTGTACTTCTATGAGTGATTGTATAATTGAGTAAGTATGTGTTAGTATATGTTTGAATAAATAAGGTGTTGTGTGTATAACTGTATAGTTGAGGAAATGGAAGTGTGATTGATTCTTTGCATGACAGACTAGGTGTGTGAATAACTCCATGGATGAGTGGCAGTGTGTGAGTGTCTGTATAGGTGTATGAGTGCATATGATAGTGTTGTATTGATGAGTGAATGTATGCATGAGTGATTCTATGGGTGAATTAGTGAATGTGTGTGTAGACCTAGGAATCAGTGTGAGCGTATGTAGTAACTGGTATTGGTGTGTCAATGGTTTCAAGAATGGTAGTCTGTATTTAACAGTGGGTGTATCAAAGGTTATATTAGAGTCTGAGAGGTGCATCGTATTATCACATGAATGATATCATCAGTGATGTGATCAGTGATGTCAAATGAGATGTCATCAGTGATGTCATTTGAGATGTCATCAGTGATGTCATCAGTGATGTCACTGACCATGTCATGAATGATGTAATATGTGACATAATAATACATAATAATGTAATATGTAATATGTGACATCATCAGCAGTGGATTGCGGGTGCGCAAAATATAGTTAGTACAACTAACTATATAGGAGCAATTTCAATGGTTTTTTAAATGCTAATTCCTAACTATATAAGGCCTGAAACCTATGGTTTTTAAGTGAATTTGCAAGGTTTTTAAAATGCTAATTCCTAACTATATAAGGCCTGCAACCTATGGTTTTTTAAGTGAATTTGCAAGGTTTTTTAAATGCGAATTCCTAACTATATAAGGCCTGAAACCTATGGTTTTTTAAGTGAATTTGCAAGGTTTTTTAAATGCTAATTCCTAACTATATAAGGCGTGAAACCTATGTTTTTTTTCGGTGAATTTGCAATGTTTTTTAAATGCTAATTCCTAACTATATCAGGCGTGAAACCTATATTTTTTTTCAATACATTTCAAAGGTTTTGTAAATGCTAATTCTATTAGCGGATAACGTTTATATATGTTATTAGCCTTCTGGGACCTCCTGAGCAGCCGTCTTGTTTCTCAGGAGAAGTGAGGCACAAGAGAGCCCAAAACAAGAGTGTAAAACGCAAAAAGGGGGCAGGGTTGAGACCCCCTGACCCCCTAGCCCTTCTCAGGGGATTCCAGAAGGACCACCAAGTGCAAATAAAATTGTGGGGTACACGCACGGTACGCGTACCGTAGGCGTACGGAGCGCGTACTCCACGATTTTTTTTTTTGCCCTTGGCGGTCCTTCTGGGACCCCCTGAGAAGGGCTACAGGGTTGGGGGGTCTCTACCCTGCCCCTTTTTTGTGTTTTCCACTCTTGTTTTGGGCTCTCTTGTGCCTCAGTTCTCCTGAAAAACAAGATGGTGGCCAACACTTCCTGGTTTGGACAGTTTGGAATGTTGACAGTTGACTGCCAGCCAATCAGAAACTCGCTTGCGCACGTAAGGGTACGCGCACGTACGCGTACGGTGTGCGTACTGTACGCGTACGGTGCGTGTACGGTGAGCGCATATAGATATATAATTTGCTCAAATTCAATTTTCTCAACAACTACTGTAGGGATTTTCACCAAATATAGAAAAGGCACGACTGTATTCTTGTCCCTACCATTTTGCCAAGTTTGGTGTAATTCCGTTCAGCCGCTCGGGTTGTAGCCGTGTCTGAAGGTCCCATAGAAAATGCCATTTGAAAAATTTCAAATTCAATTTTCTCAAGAACTACTTGAGGGATTTTCACCAAACGTAGCAAAGGCACATCTGCATACCAGGCCCTACCATTTTGCCAAGTTTGATGTAATTCTATTCAGCCGTTCAGGCTGTAGCCGTGTCTAAATGTCCCTATGGAAATGAACATGGGGAGAACACGTTTTGGGAACCCCCTTTTTCCCCCCGCTTGACGAATCCTCCCAAAACTTTCAGGGAAGGAGCGGAGCGGAGCTGGCCAAAATTCTGGAAAATTACACACAGATTCCTCAATCGGCGCCAAAGTTATTCCCAATAGAATGTTGAGTGCATATAGATATATAATTTGCTCAAATTCAATTTCTCAACAACTACTGGAGGGATTTTCACCAAATATAGAAAAGGCACTACTGCATACCTGTCCCTACCATTTTGCCAAGTTTGGTGTAATTTCGTTCAGCCATTCGGGCTGTAGCCGTGTCTAAAGGTCCCATAGAAAATGCCATTTGAAAAATTTCAAATTCAATTTTCTCAAGAACTACTGGAGGGGTTTTCACCAAACATACAAAAGGCACTGCTGCATACCAGTCCCTACCATTTTGCCAAATTTGGTGTAATTCCATTCAGCCGTTCGAGCTGTAGCCTTGTTAGAATGTCCCTATGGAAATTAACATGGGGAAAACACATTTTGGGACCCCCCTTTTTTCTTCGCCCCTGCTTGACGAATCCCCCCGAAACTTTCAGGGAAGGAGCAGAGCGCAGCGAGGCAAATTTAAGGAAAATTACAGGCAGATCCCTCAATCGGCGCCAAGGTTATTCCCAAGAGAATGTTTGGAATTTCCTATGGTAACTAGGTCCTAACTATATATACCTACTGGCTATCGCCAGTAGGTAAAATATATCTATCTATCTATCTATCTCTATTTATATATATATATGTGTGTGTAAGCTTTATTTCCCTTAAACTAGGGTTGCATGCAATTTGCTACTCAATGCTGAAGAGAGTCAGATTCAGTTCTTATTTTGAGACTGTGGTTTTCAGTGCTCGGCACCTTCATCTAATTGTCGGCACCAGCACTTATGACAGTCCGCAACATGGTGGCACTGTCAGTCGAATTTTGTAATGAGCACAACAGTTGTTTGTTAATTCTATATACATTAAAAATTACTATTGCCTGCCGCCCAAGCCAGTCTTATAGATTTGGGTGGCCTGGAATAGTCTGAATTGTCACACTTGTAGGAGTGTCATGGATAGCAGTTGTGTTGATACTGTCATTGGCAGCGTTAGCAGAGGCAAGGCATGGTGCAAGCTGCAGTGGCCCCCTGACAAGGGCCCTGGCACATTTGTTTTTTACAAATTAAGCACTGTATGAATTCCACCTGTTCTGAATCTCACATTAAGTTACCAAGGCAGGCATAGTCCTCTCCTGCCCTCTCTAGTACCAATACATTTACTCTTATATGCACTCTTTGACCTCAATGCCATCTGAAAATGCGATACTCTTATTGCTAAATTCTTGAAATGAAAATGGAATTGCTTGATTTAAAAGGCAGTTTAAAGAGGGAAATCTATCTTAGGAGAGCTTTAAAAGCTTTTTTTTAATTGTAACCTTTGCCTATTCCTAGTTCTCAATTTGATTACAACATATTGCCCAACAAAAGGTAATATGAATGAATGAATGAATGAGAATGCTTTGGGTGCACAGATACTTCGGAAAGAAGTGTCCTGGCACCATCCATAATAGCAACAAGAACGTGTTACGAAAACCACTTGCAGGGCAGTACTTGGCTTTATCAGACATATGTTCTTCGGGCAGTATGTTGTGATCGTGTCCTACAGAAGTCTTATGGAGGCGCCTATTGTCTTCCCTAGAGATCTTACAAATTGTAAAAGTACAAATGCCCTGAAAAATCTCTGTTATCATGATCTTTCATGCATCTTACTGCTCTAATAGCTCATTTTAATAGCAGCAGCAATGCATAAAAGTTTTCAACATGGAAAAATATTTTTCATTCAACCCGAAGACCTGTAAATAATCTACAATGGCGAGTTCTTTGAAATTACATGATGCCAGTAAATGTAGAAGTTTACAGTATTCTGCAAACCTTTAGCAGCAGAACTTAAATAAAGATTATTGTTGATAAATCAATTTTCTAGTTAGAGTGCATGGAGTTTCAAGGAGAATTTAAGGCCGCGATGTCATCTTTAGCTTGTCTTTGCGTGAGACACTGAAGGCTTCAGAAGTGGGAGACTTTGTACTTCGCTGTCTCTTCTTGTGGAGGTAATAAGCGCCAACAAAGCAGGTTTCATTTTGAGGTGTTTGATCCCAAAACAAACCGTAGCCTCTAGGACAGGCTTTGATAGGGAATCAAAGCAAATATTGAAATTTCCCTTGAAGGGATTTGCCCTGGTACACCTCTGTGAGAGAAGAGAATACAAAATGCCTTTAACAACACACTTTGTCTGAGAATTTTTCAAAGTCAAGAACCCCTCATGAGACCCAATCTTGAGCAATTCTTTATGGCCAACTTTTTTTTCTTAGTCTAGAGCAGAGGTTGAGCAGTTACATGTAGCTCCAAGAGAGAAGTTTTCACAAAAGAAAATCAAATCATTAAATCTCTCGTTCAGGAATATTTTTCATGCTTGCCCATGGGAGAAATTCATGGAAATGCCTTAATGAACAAGATTAATTGCAGGATTTTTCAAAGACTAGCATCCCTTGGGAAACTGAACATTCCTCGGTTCCTTATTGCTAGCGGGGACTAGAACAACGAACAAGCTATGAATGTTTTACTTTGGGACAGGGACTGACTAAGTTGATGAATATTTAGTAGGGACTCAGTGGTATTTAAATCACCCAGATGCATATCCTGAAGGAGAGAATGGAGCATGCAGAATGCCTTGAGTCTCTTAAAAAATGTATTGAATCCTATGCACCTACAGGGTGGATATTTTTGCCTACTAGGAGAAATTCATCCATGCACCTGGATACCGACCTCGAAGCGTAAAATCGTTTTATTCAGATTGTTAAACAAGCTCTGTTAATGCTCGTTTAATTACATTTTAAGCCCGGAATCAATGATTAATTGCTGTGGATTTGAGATGCTTCCAGCATATAAAAGAAATACTGGAGTTTTGATGCTTCTCTCTTTCCAACTTTTCTAGAATCCTTTGTGTAATTTAGATTGTTCGTAGAAAGAAACTTGAGTTCAGATTTACGAAGATTTTGCATCAGGTTTGCGTCACTTTTTAAAAAAAAAACATTTTCTATTTTCATTTCATTATCAATACATGTATACAACAATCAACTACAGTCTTCTCTGTGTACATCGATAGATTACAGATTTTTAGGGGCAACGTCTACACCACAAGGTTCATTAATATTGTGCCAACTTCATTCACCCCATAAATTACCCACCCTCACCTCCCCCCTCCCTCCCCATTATCCCTGGCGGTTCCAAAAATTTGCATATAATTCCTTCCCTTTTACGGGCTACTTTCAGGGGTCAGTGATGCACATGGTGGTTAACAAACATTCCCCCGGGATCCATTCCACTTCCCCCAAATTCGCGTCCACTTTTTGGGGCAACCCCGGTGGGTGTAAACTGCGTTTTCAGCTACCATCGCTACATCCATATCATACTCCCATTGTGAGTGTGCAGGTGTTACCCCCGGTCCCCAGCTTCTTGCTATATTTCGTTTTGCTATAGCCATCCCCAGTGTGGCTCAAGCTTTCTGCCCCGAGTCTATGTCTGTTCGTTGCCATATATTTAAAATGCAGCATCTCGGGTCTGCCTGGCCCTCCACCCCGCCCACGTCTGAAATCTGGTCCAAAACTTGTTCCCAACATGATTCTAACTTTGGACAATCCCATAGTATATGGAAGTATGTGCCGTTTTGTCCGCAACTCCATAGGCAAAGTGAATCAAGTGTGTGTCCCAGTTTGTGTATCATGGTGCGGGGATAGAATACACAATGCAGGACTTTGAGCAGTATTAATTTCAAATGAGAAGGGATCGCCGCCTCCCTGGCCGATGCCAACACGTCCATCCAGTGCGAGTCTTCTATGTCCCCCAGTTCCACCTCCCATTTGCTACGTAGGACCACCGTGGGATCTGGGAGATTATTTACTAATTTACGGTACGTTTGTGATATGGCTTTTTTGTCCAGGTGGTCCATGAGGAATCTATCCTCAAGGGGTGAAGAGTCTGCCAAATTAGTGCCCGGGGGGATAGCGCTTTGGAGTGCATGCCTGATTTGGATGTATCGGTATAATTCTGAGTCTCTCAATCCATACTTCTTCTGGAGTGCTGCGAATTGTATAATTTCTCCTCTTACCCACAGGTCGCCAATACTTGTGATACCTGTTAGGTCCCATTCTTTGAACCCGCGTCACTTTTTTTAAAACAAAATGCCAATTTGTATTGCTTCGTACAGAACAAAAGTAGCACATGGCAACGCATTGCCCTGCCTTGCATTACTTTTTGTCAGGGAGGCGTTCCATGGGTGGTGCAGTTTCGATCACTCAGATTTAGCATTTGGAAGAGACTCTGCAACACGTCCTTTCCTAATATTGAATTGGCATGGAGTCACAATCCAGTTGTAAAAGTGGACACAAGTTTGCTGACTCCTAAACTGTGACTACTAAATTTATAAAGGCATATTTGCAGACACAATTTTTGGATTAGACTGTTTGCGAGTGTAAACATACTTTCCAGACCTGGGCTCTAATTTGGAACATATCTAGCAGTGCCCCTTGGATCTCAGGGTGTAATCCTTACTGAAGCCTAGTTGCGAACTTGTGCTCACCAGCTTAGTCAGGGCCTAGTTGGCCATTTATTCCATTGGACATTTCCCCAGGGTGGGAGTGGCTGGAGCCATTGCAAGTTGCGTTCGACACGGTCGACCACAACACTCTAATCGACCGTGTCGAAAAGATGGGCATTCACCAATCGGCGAGCAAACTGATTGCCTCATTCCTAGCTGACAGATCACAAGCTGTCACCATCGGCCCTCACCAATCCATTAATCTGTCATTACCATGTGGGGTTCCTCAAGGCTCATCCCTAAGTCCGACACTTTTTAACATCTATGTGTCGGACCTTGCCAATGTCATCAAGGCATATGGGATGAGCGTAACCTCTTATGCAGACGATACCCAGCTGGTTCTGGGTATTAAAGATAATGGACCTGAGGTGGCTGACCGATTTCGGCGTGGAATGCTCGCAATCAGTGAGTGGATGGCTTGCAACTGTCTCAAGCTAAATTCCGATAAGACGGAAGTGCTAATTTTCGGACCCCTCAGACCCGACTGGTCATCAACTTGGTGGCCATCGGAAATGGGTGAGCCTCCGAAACCAACACTCAAGGTTAGGAACTTAGGAGTAACCTTTGATGTGGACCTAAATTTCATGGCACATGCAAACAAGGTAGCGGCAACTGCCCACCATAAACTGAGGTGGATTAGGAAGGTCCTTCCTTTTCTCCCAGCTACTGCTGCAAAAACACTAGTTAGTTCGCTAGTGCTAACTTCTCTTGACTACTGCAATGGGCTATTTTTAAATGCCCAAACCAGGATTATAAACAAACTTCAGTCATTACAGAATGCTGCAGCACGGCTCCTTTCAGGAACACCTAAATTTTCCTCAGTATCTGACACCCTCAAAAACTATCACTGGCTAACGATCCGCAACCGCATAAAATTTAAATCTTTATGCATAGTGTATAAAGCATTACATGACCAAGCTCCCCAATTCTTTAAGGCAAATCTAATACCCTATAAACCAACCAGAATGCTTCGATCCACCACTCTGAATCATCTAGTGGTTCCTCGATCCAAGACAGTATCTTGGGGAGACCGTCGCTTCCTAGTTGCGGCTTCAAAGCTTTGGAATTCCTTGCCTCTCTGCATCAAGTCCTCTCCTTCACTTATGCAATTTCGAAAGTCATTGAAAACCTGGCTATTCGATCAGTAGTCCAACACAGCCTGCCATGAGCGATGAGGGAATTTAATGGAATCAATTAGCGCCGAGACGCCCACGGGTATTCGCCGCGCTTAACAAATTACAAAAATAAATAAATAAATAAATAAGGTGGATGGCAGCTGCCTCAGTTGCCAGCACAGCATGAAAAGAGACTGTAAGGGAGCAGGACTGGTTTGAATATATTTCCAGGCTGCTATTATTTCCAGGTCTGGCATAAGCAGTGTTCACTGGCCATACCTGTGGGAGATTGTTTTAACAAAAGGGGTAACCCTGTGTCCCTCAGAACCTGGGTAGGTGTGGTTAAAGACAAAATTGGTTCTGTCGGGTAACCGAATGTATTGCTTTTAAAAGGCTAGGTTAGCTCAAAACACAATGTAATAACTCAAGTGCAGTTATATTGAATGAAACCTCTCTGAAGACAAATATAGTTCAAGGTATTTATATCGGAAACAACGTCACGTATGTAAAACACCGGAATTACTTCATTCCAATTTATACAAATTCTAAGAACATGTGAGAAGTGACTGTAAGTGAACGAAGTGACTAGTGCAAAAATTGAGTGACACTTATATACAATTATATACAGTACTATACATGGGAAAGGTCGGGGGAAAAAACAATTTTGAATTGGCGGTCAGAGTTCTTAGTTAAAGCTCCAAGGAGACAGATGATTATTATGCCCGTTCCTGGAGGTATCTTGACCAGTATTATGCGTCGACGTTTCGACCCTAGTGTGCCCCGGTTGGTGGTCACAGCGGGTCTTTATCAAGACAGGGGAGGGGGGGACAGGGGGGTTTTAGGATTCACAGGAGGCAAATAAGTCACAACCTGGTCTGGATTGCCAGAAGGTCAATCACAAGTTCAAACAGAGACGAGACGCATAATACTGGCCAATTCAAAATTAGCTGGCTGCCTAAATAATTTCCTCTGGGACTCAGGCTTTGAATCTTTCATATCTGTGAGACCTTCACTGCAATTGTGTCTCGGTGTCGGGTTCTGATAGAGTGTAATAGCAGTTCCCATTCTACTCTAACATCATATTAAATTTGCCTTGGACTCACCAAGAAAAATAGGAGGCCAGTTGCTTCTAGATTACTGGGCTCTCAGGGGACCACACCCATTGAAGGATTGCTCCTGAGGCAGACCACTGCATCTGCCACCCATGTGTGCAACATGGCGGGACCCCTACCTGCATCTATCCTTCCCACTCAACTTGGAAGGGGAGCAGTTCTTGTACCAACTTGGATTAGTTTCTGTCCTGGCACCCAGCTGTCTCTGCCATCACTCCATCATTTACCTTTTGAAAGTGGAGGAATGCAGAGCTTTCCTTATAGTATAGGGATGATGTTCCACGTCCTCAGTGGTAGCAGGAAAAGGTATGTTGCATTGTCTGCTTCATCCTGTACTATTTAGTCACCAGCCTGCCAATATTGCCCTGAGTGTCATTAACTCACCACATGGAGCTCTTTACCTTATTTGCCAGGTATAATGGGGTGCTTGAGTTTTCCTCCTTAAAGCTGGCACATCAGACTTTGTTGAGGATGCAGGTGGATAAAGCAACTCAGTGGAGACTTCTTAGTGTAGCCGTGAACCTGTCTACACTCTTTAGTCTTTTTATCATTTGAGTGTCAAGGTAGAGGACAGTCCTAGGCTGGGCAGGTAGGAATTTAGAATGCCGGCAAACAGCATATGACTGCCTTCAAGATGGAAGACGACGAGCCTTGCATGTCAGCTCTAAAGACAGTTCTTACGATTGAGGCCTCCATTTTTAGGAATAAGGAGAGTTAAAGTCAGTGTCATTATGTGGCAAAAAGGCAGCACACACTACCTAGGAGGAAATAAAAAAATATGGTCATGACAGCACCAGTGCTTCCTTATGCTCTTCTCCAGGATTTTGTCTGAAAGCTGCTCCTGGACCTGCATGGTGCTATCAGTTTCAGTGGTGCATTTTTTTTTATTTCAGCTGATTTTATACTAGTTATAATATTGCCAGAAAATAAGCAAAATAAAGAAGTAAATGAAAGTCTTAATGAGTGAGCATAATCCTTCTTTTGACGAAAGACCTGTTTCTACACCTTCACTCTCTTGAAACTTCCAGACCGGTCTTTGTTTGCCCTCAATGCAGGAAGCTGGTGGCCAATGGTGCATGTGCATTGACCAGTTATGTGATAAACCGTTGGGACTCCTTTTGCGTGGCAGAGACGTTTTAAGGCATGGGCAATGTGGGCAGTTGTCCAGGTTTCCCATCTTCCAAGAGACCCCCGAGAAAGTGATCAGGACAATAAAAAGTTCAAATGTGCTGAAAAAAGTAGATTCTTCTTTTTAAATTTGCCAGCTGGCCATGCCCCTTCACCGAAGCTTAGAGTGATGTGTGCTTGCCTTGTCTGCCCAATTTTTAACCTTGTGGTTTCAGGTATTTGGTGGCAACTAAATAAATTAAAAATAATATATCCATCTCATGTCTCTCTCCTTCACATCATCTCTTCTACCTCAACCATCTCTCCTTACTACTCTCTCTCTGCACATCTTCACATATCACCAGCCACTCTCTCTATCTCAAATCTCTTTGTCCCACCTATGTCTTCCTTACCGTTCTCTCTATACAACTCTCTCTAAAATTCTGAGCCCACCTCCACATTTCCACCTCTCTATCCTCTCTCTCTTCACCTTGCATCTCTGTTACCATCTCACTCCTATCTATTACAAATCTGTCTTAACTGCCTCTCTCTCTCTCTCTCTTTGCTTTCCCTCTCTCCATCATTCTAAACCTCATCTACCATACTACCAGAGCGAGTTATAGACTAATTGGTGACTGGGTCACAAGAAACATAATTTTTACAAGGTTGCTCTGCCTCCTGATGTAATCTTAAAAATTATTATAAATAGCAGCTGCAGGGGCGGGGCTAGTGCCTAAACATGGTGGCCGCTTTTGAAGTAGCTCCATATCGGCTTGCATCATCCTGCATCATCCTGCATCATCCTGCACCGTGGTGACCCTGAATTGACTGTCCAGCTGTTGTCTGGGAACCCTCACCCTCTGAAATGGGCCACATTAAACTGGTGGAAGTCTGATTGCCAGTGCCCGGGGAGGCTGCAGAGAAGTTGGTCTGCTACTGCCACCAACAGCCCTTGTGTGTGGGTTGGCGTTAGTCATGATCTGGTGAGGCAGGACCTTGTCAGAGGGGTGCCGGGTGGGCGCAAGACAACCTACTGCTCAGTAGCATACTGACCGGTGATCCTGGTGACCCGCTATATCTCACCCCTTCTTGGTGGGGTTGAGCCTGCCAGTGGTCATTGTGTGCTTCGGATGTAGATTATGAGCCCATCCTGCAGTGGCTGGGATGTCATCAGTTGGGGGGATGCCCTTGGGACTGCGCAACTGCCTGCAGCGGTGCCTCTCTTAGACTCCCCCTCCACCTCTGACTACCCACCTGTTGGCATCTGAGGCCCAGCTCCCATATTGGCTGCATGTGCCCCCAGCTCTTGCTGCATAGGAGATCGTACATGGCACTGGGTAAAGTGTGCTCTAAGCACATCACTGTAATTCCCGGGTGGGGAGCCCACCTGTTGCCTAGCCTTGACTGCAGCACTGAGGAGGGGGAGTGACTTTTTTGGTTCCCCCACATACTGGACTTTCCCCTGCTCTCTGGGCCCCCGCTGAATGGCAACTGAGGACAAAATATTTTATTTTACGAGAGCAACACAAGCCCCCAGCGCATGCTCCATGAGAGGCTGCTTGCTATGCTTGGAGGATGGGGGGCTCTGCATATACTGCTGGTTACCCAAGCTGTGCTACCCATTATCCTGGCCACCCACAGTGCCCAGCACCGCATATGACCTAGTGGTCCCCCTGAATGGGACGGTCACTTAGCCCCATGAAAGCTGCCCCCAGACAGGGAGATGCATTAAAAACAGTATCAACATCTACCTGACACCTAGGGCCTCCTGGTCCCTACTGAACTGCTTACTTAACCACCTAACAAGTTTGATCAGATATTGGTAGCAGTAATGGATACCTACATGGCCCTCAAAGCTAAAAGCAATGCCCTGCCAATTGACCCCTATAAAACTTTGTGAAAACCATTGGAGGCTGGCAGAAAGGGTTGCCAGTCATGAACAAGCACTAACCTATCGGCACTCGAGGACTGATGCCCACGCTCAACACTTGCAAGACCTTATGGATAGACTACCCAGCATGGAAGATAAATTGGAAGATGTGGAGGGCTATTCACGTTGCGATGATATCTGAATAGTGGGTGTGTCTGAAGGCACGGAAGGTACAGATGCTGCCCTATATATCGAATGATGGCTTACAACAGATATAGTTCTCAAAGTACTCTCCCTTCACTTTGGGTTGTAAAGAGCATACAGAGTGCCTGAAAAATGCCCCCTCGAGGTTCGCTCCCGAGACTCATATTTGCAAGGATACTAAACTATTGCAATCAAAATGCCATCTTGATGGCACCCATGAGAAATTATGCCATTAAAATCAATGGCTCTCAAGGGATGTTTATCCTCTGATTACACAATTTCAGTACAGCGGTGCAGCTCATCGTTACTACAAGTCAAAAAGAAACCATGCTCTTTCAGCCTGAAATATGGTCTGTTTTCCTTGCAAACTGCACGTTGTAGCAGGCCAGCGTAATCACTTTTTCACAGATCCAGAATTGGCCTGGGACTGCCTTGAGACCCACTCGACCAAGACAGCCAAGTCATTGTCTTAGCCAACCCCAGGGACACCAAAACCCCAGCGAGAACTATCTTGGCAACACCGATTTTGAAAATTCCATCCGAATGGCCCCTCATCTCAAATTAAAGAAGATCACCTTAATGCTGTAAATGCTGTGACCACACTGCACGATAAGTCACCTATCTCCTTGCAGTCAGCCACTGCCCCCCAGAGATCCAGGGAGGCCTCTCACTCTGACAACGGAGACAAAAACTCGACCTCGGGCCCTCTTGTTACTCCACAAACAGCAGACAACATTATTTGACACTCTCTTGATGTCAACACTTTAAACAGTGACATAGACTGGTGCCACATGGCTTCTTTCTGCTCCTGATATCCTATGCTTAGCCCAATTAGTCTTGGCCCAGACAACGTGGGCCCTTGCCATCTAACTCAAGACCTCCGTCCATGTTGTACACTGTGATCTTACCCCAGGCCAGGACAAGGCCACATGACCTATCTCCTGCAGATGCGGGCAGATATACTCCCATCATCAAGCACCCACCACACACATAGAGGTTCTCAGTCCACTGCTGTGTCTGAGGACCATAAATGCTAAAAAGCTTTTTGTTATGGGTTGGACAGGTATGTTCTGGAATCTGTCCACTAGAAGCTAAATCTGTTGGAGTTGTTGTTGTACAAATGTTACTTTATTTTTTTTTCTTACGTTTTATGTTACTTCCTTCTCTTAATCGAATTTGTCATGGTGAGTATTCCCTCCTGGCATGAGGAATTGCTCTCATGCATAGAATTATGAACTGGAATCTCAGAGGGTTAAACTCATTGAAGAAAGGTTCAAAATTCACTCCACTCTGGGGGTGGGGGCATGGCTTGGCACCAAAGAAGATAGTCGCTGGCTGGCTGACGGTGCTCTGAAGCGGTTTTGGAGGACGGCTTCCCTCCTTGGAGGCATAGCGTTCTTACACCTTTGGAAACATGTGGAGTAGCTGTCGGAAGCCTTCCTCCATTTGCCCAATGCATTTGCATGGTAAGCTGCTGATATTTTGACAGCGCAGATAAATAAACTCTGTGAATAGATCTCACTTGCCAACACACTTAGGCTGACTACATTTTAATGGCTTTTACTCCCGTGTGTCACAGACTTTTTTCCATAATATCTCCAGAATGCCCAAATGTTTCAGTGTTGTTAATTTTTTTAACATTTTGGCGATGGGCTTGTAATTTTGAAAAAATTGTTATTGCCTTGCAGTCTTGTTTTTCAACACTTCACATGTTTGGCCTGCCAGTTGCTATTTTTCAAAATTGCAAAGGTAATTATTGTTGATAACTTACTGTATTCCTCTGCCTGGGGAATGATCTGCTACTGCTTTACCTCTGTGTATATGGGGAGAACTAAGTCAATCAGAGGTCGCGCTGTTACCTCATCTTCGCATAATAAGTCACCCCTTTTGTTGGAAACAAATCCCTTTTCAGTACTGCAGAGCAGTATTGAAGATTCAGATCATAATGCATAACCCTTTACTTTAGCGAGTCTGCGTCAATCGTTCTTCCTCCATCTAGTAAGCAGTCAACTAAGTTGAGTACTGAGTGGGACTTTTATCAAACAATCAAGACAAAAAATACCCTCCTTCACCTGCTAAATCCCCCCACCCATATCTTTAGAGTTACTTTTGGAGGAGATACAAGCTTTTAGAACCCTATGTGGAGGAAGCAATTAAACACCTTCAACATCTCAACGATAAGTGGTCTGCTATTGATAATAAAGTAAGTCAAATGGAATGGCAGGTAAAAGTACTACAGACAACTACTCAACAAATCCTCCCCATGCAAATGAAAACTTCTCAACTTAAAAAGCAAGTAGAGAACCTTGAAAACCATAAACAGTTAAACAATCTTCGCATTTATGGCTTGGCTGAAAGACTTGAGGGGTACAATCCCATCTCGTTCTTTTAGTCTTTTCTACTGAACATTCTTAATTTACCTGAAACGCCACAGCTGAATATCCAAAGAGCACAATAGACTAGGTCTTATCCCACTTGCTGCCACTGATTCACAAGGATCTCCTTTGTTCTTCTCTCAGGATTATGCTAAAGCCACAGCAGATAAAAGAAAGAGTTTTCTAGCCATGCAACCAGTATTGTGTAATCTTAATGGCAGATTTGGGTTGCTTCATCTTGTCTCTTTAAAGTGACATATAGAAATAAAACTACTACGTAAGAAGATCTTGTTTTATTACAACAATTTCTAGACAATTGCAAGGGGAAAGCTATGGAAAATACGAGAATGTATTCTCCTTAACATGTTTTATTAATGTGAAACAAAGTTAATCTGCTCAATTTTACAATTGTTTATGAAATATCTGGAAATACCATATTTGTTTCTTTTATTCCTATTTTTATATTTCATGTTAGGTGCTGTCCCGTCTATCTGATCATCATCCTTTTTCGTCAGTCTGGATTGTTGTCTTCTCTCCTCATCTACCATGGAGTTCAAGTCAGCTGTTCCATCTTCCCCTCGTGGCATTACCATCCTCCACCCATGTTCATGTTTTTAGTATGTCATTACCTTTATCTTATCTATCGATTCTATGAATTTTCTTCTCACGCCTTACTTTCTTTCTCATTCTTGTCTATTCTCTCTTCATCTTTTCATATCATTGCTATCTTCTTTTATTATTGCCTTCTAACTTTGTTCGAGAGCATTTCTTGGTATGATATTGTACCTTTGTGACTATATTATGTATATAATTTACCCTTTATCATTTGTTGAATGATGTTACGTGTTATTTCTTGGAACGTTAAAGGTTTGAGTTCGCCCATCAAAAGACAAAGAGTACTTACCTATTTGTCCAACCTTAAATCTGATATTGTGTTTCTGCAAGAAACCCATATATCTGCTTCAGAAGTTTTAATACTCAAGCTGCGGTGGGTAAGGTCTGTGTTTTCCTCTCCTGTTTTGGGCAAATGCAACAGAGGTATTACTCTTTGCCATAAAAAACTCAATGTCACCGTTCTTTCTCAGGAAGCAGATGACGATGGTCATTGGTTAATTGTACATCTTAATATTGATAGTGTTCCTATCTCTTTGTTAAATATTTATGGACCTACCAAAACTGACAATGTTTTTTGGGCAGATATTTCTGTTAAATTGATGTCAATCCCTATACAATATATCATTTTTGGTGGTGACTCTAATTTAGTTAATGACCCTTATATAGATCCTACCTATAAAGTAACATTTGTTCCATCTTTAAGGTATCAGCACTTTACAACACTAATTGACCAAAGATCTCTTGTCTACTCTTGGAGATTATGTAACCCACAGTTGCAAGAGTATACTTTTTTCTCTCCTACGCACTTCTCTCAAGTTCTTATAGATTTTTTGTTGTCTCTAAATCATTAACACAGCACATTATACATGCAGATATTGGCTTCATATTGATTTTTGAATGCCTTTGTAATTTTGACTTAGAATTATGCCTTCCTAACAAGAGTAATAGAAGATGGCACTTCAATACCTCCTTACTAATTAATCCAATCTTTACCTCTACTTTTGAACTCTTTATTGCTGAATTCTTTACTCTTAATTCAACCTCTGATCCTCCTTTTCATGTAGTATGGAATGCATTTAAAGGTTCACTAGAGATTTGATCATATTTTACATTTAAAAAAAGGAAATTGAACTTTCAAAAAGCACTTGCCACTCTTAAACACAAAAGTAGAAAGACAGAGGGAGAAGGAGGATAAACAAGACTAGGTCGGCCTCCAAGTCAACTTAGCAAAAACAGTAGGAACCCAATGTACTGGATTCAGAGACCTAGTTGGTATGATGGTCACTGATCAAATGTAGTCACTACAGACCAAAAAGAAAGAAAAATGTCTTTCTAGAGTCCCCTCACTCACCGGGGTTTCCCCACGATGACATGCTTCATCATTGGGGCCATCCCAGTTCTCTACGAAAAGGGGCGTGCTGCGACTAGCGAATTACGCAGGAGCACTTTTGTTGTGAAAGACTATGTGTGGTGTGAAGTGAGATAGTGGTGGAGTGGGTGTGAGTGAACTTAAAAATACCGTGCTAGTGGGCCTCAACAAATTTTATTTAGCTCCTAGATTGGTATATTAAAATGGGGGTGACACTGCTATTTAACCTTCAGTCAGGGCTAAATCAGTGTGTGGTCAACATGTTTCAAGCTCCCCAGGCTTTTCGTCAGGACCATACAGGGACCAGCCCTGTATTTTCCACTCCTATGGGTCCCTAATTAGGGTGTATGAAGTTATCAAAAAACATTCAACGCTGTTATCTTAAAAACATGCGTATTATACATACGATTGTACTGTTTCGTTGCTTATTTAGTGGTTCCTATTAGCACTTCATGGTCTCTGGTGGGGGCAGGATCACCTCATGGAAACATTGTTCCTTCTCGGTGAAACCGCACCGTGTTACCTACTCGTTCCCATCCGGACCGCATCTGCAGTGTGTAAAGCATTTGCACATAACCAACAGTAATACAGTGTAAGCACTACAAAAGGACACCACACCAGTTTAGAAAGATATACAATATTTTGATATACTTAATACAAGACCAAAAATGATAATAATCCACAATACAGTACTTAGAAATCTTTAGTTATCAAAATAACCTTGAAAAACAGATCCTTGAAGTCAATAGCTCCCTCTGGCACTATCCCGGCGTAGTGAACAAACAAATCCAAACAGTTTTGGCTGACCGCGGCATCGCAGGCCAGCTACGGTGACGGGAAGACCCGCAAAACAGTACCTTTAGAAATGCAGGGTGTCGGCAACCTCTCGTTGAGCTTCCGAAAGCACAGTGTCCGCAGGCGTCGGTTCTGGAGGTCGGTGCAGGAGTCGTCGGCCCTTGAAATCACACAAGTTGCAGATTGCACCCCTCGCGGTTGGTGTCAGGAGCGCTGGTGTCGGCAGGCATCGGGTGCTGCGGTGCAAAGAGCTACGGTGCGGCGTGAGATGCCCTCAGGTCGCGGTGCAAGTAGAGGCTTGGTGGCAGCGTCAGATGGAGTCGTCTGTGAGACCAGGGTTGCGGTGTGCAGTGATGCAGTGCTTGTTGCGGTACTGACAGGTCACGATGCAGGCAGCATTGTCATCGTTGCTGAATCGCTGTCGTCGGCTGACAAAATGGAGTCAATGGTGCCGGTGTTGGTAGGCCAAGGCTGCGGTGCAGGGTGAGGGCGGTGCATCGTGTAACTTTACGAGCGGGACCCTCGAACCATGGTGCAAGCAGTGGCATCGGTTTCGGCGTGGAACATCGTCGTCGGGGATACCAAGGTGGCGTTGTGAAGCGCGGTGATGTGGAGTGCGGTGACCACAGGTCGCAGTGCGAGCAGCGGCTCGTTGGCAGTGTCAGCAGGTGTTGTTGGTGAGACCAGGGTTGTTGTGCAGCGATGCCCTCTGCAGTGCCTTCAGGACACGGAGTCAGTGGCGGCGTTGGGTTGCTTTTTCTTCTGTTGCAGCACAAACCACACAGTCTCCAGTGCTGTTCCTGAGACTTCTTGAACAGGGGGCAAGCTCTACCTCAAGGTCTTGGAGAAACTTACAAAAATAGATTGCAGAAAGTTCTGTCCAGTCCTTTCACTGCCCAAGACTGAAACAGCCACTACAGGCCAACACAGCAAAGCACTCAGCAAAGTGGTAGTTCCTCCTCACAGCTTCTCCAGCTCTTCTTCCTGGCAGTCTTCTTGGTCCAAAAGAGATCTAAAGATCAGGGGTTTGGGCCCCAATATTTATACCACACAATCCTTTGTCCTCTCAGGCAGAGAGATCTGTGCCCAGCCAGAACCAGTTCTGCCCTCCCTGGTGTGGCTTCCTGGCAGGAGGTGGAGACGACATTGTCAGAGGCAGACCACACCCATTTCAGGTGCAAGGAAATCTCCTCCCCCTACTCTAAATGCAGCCCAGGTCTATTCAGCCCTTTCCTGACCCACCTAGACTATCCAGAGCCTCTGCTACTTCCCAGCCCCTGTCATCCAAAACCCAGACAGTCAATCCACAAACCCAGCAGAGGCCTGCTGGATGGCTGAGCAAGAAAATACCTACTTTCTTAAAGTGGTATTTTCAAACACAGAATGTAAAAATCACCTTCACTAAAAGATGCATCTTTAAATCCTGAGTTCAGGCATATTAAACTTTCTTTTCCTACCTAGTTCCCAGGGCCAGTTATGTTTATAAGATGTTATAAACAAACTCCCCATTCTATAGTATGGGGAACAGGTAGCCTTGCAATTGTGAAAAACAAAATTAGCAGGAATTCACTATCAGGACATGCTACACACACCAGGGCATGTCCTACCTTTCACATACACAGGGGTAGCTCGGGCCTATCTTAGGGGTGACTGACATGTATGAAAAGGGAAGGTTAGGGCCTGGCAAGTGGGCACACTTGCCAAATTGACATGGCAGTCCCAGACTGCACACAAAGGCAGGCCACTGTAACATTTACAGGTTGTTTGTGTGCGTGGAACAATCCAGTGCTGAAGTCCATTAACAGCTTTTGATTTACAGGCCCTGGCACTCTCAGTGTACTTTACTAGGGACTGGCACATACATCAAATAGGCCAATCATGGAAACACCAATCCATAACACATTTTACCACAGGAGCACTTGCACTTTACCACTGATCAGCAGTGAGAAAAGTGCACAGAAACACTAAGCCAGCAAAAACAGAGTCAAAACCGGGAGGTCAGAAAGCAAAAAGCCAGGGGAAACACGCCAAAAGATGCCAAGTCTAACAATAACAAATATACATCTTTGATCCAAATTCTTTCTACCACCCTATCTTACTTATCATCTAATAACCCCTCTGTGATGCCACATTAAAACATTCTTCCTATAGTAGCTGCTCACCCAAATGCCTCCACAATCTATAAATTACTTAATAAATCTTCAGTGTTATAAGTAATGGGGCGACGTATTAAAGTAAAATGGTTCTGTTGGGGTTTTCAATTGCTTAGAGTGAACAAGTAGCAACATCTTACTTTTTACCATATCAATGATTTGAGGAGGTGGAGAGAAATAATATAACACACACCAAGATTGGAATTCAATAATGTATCCAGAGAAGAGTATCAAATAATCATGGCTGTCACAATTCACAATTTCGATTGCAATATGAAATACGTGACTGTGGTGAAAAAGTGACATGTGGTGATTGGTGATGAAGACAGAACACTATATACAAAACAAATAACTGTGCAGTCAAAGGAGGGGAAAAAGAGTTTTTTTTGTTTGTCCTTGTTATTTTAACACATATGCTTCAGGATTTATTGATAAATTACACTTTGATCATGAGCGTTGTGTGGACATATGTGGTATGTCGACGTTTCAACCCCGTAAGCAGCGCAAAAGTGAAGTGCGGCAAGGTGGGTCTTCTTCAGGACAGGAGGGGGGATTAGGCAGCCTATGGGTTTAATCGAAGAGCTGTGTCAGGTGTGTGTTATAAGACAAGAATGTAGCATAACTGATTTGCTATCAGAAATTAAGCTTACCAATTTGCAGATTCTTTAGTATTTCTGCAAAGTTCAAAAGCTTCTTAATCAAAGTGGGGTAATGGATTAAAGCCTCACAAATCTCCAAGAGCCGGTTTGAGCCAACGAGAAAGTGACAAGGACTAATTACGTAACTGGCACTCCCTCTGATATCCCCAGCTACACACACACAGTGCCAGAGGACTTCAAAGATGGCTTCAACAGTGGCATTTGGCAGACATATGGTGAACTTGCTACCCCAAACCCTGTGAGTACTCATACTTTGTAGCTGTACATGACATGCACATCCGCTTAGGCAGGTTTATATGTCCCATGGAACTACACTACTGCATGCTAACAGTATACTATCCCAAAATCCTTTCAGATCACAATCGCTTACTGCCACAGCTTGACTAGGGAAAACGTATATCTCCTATAACCAATTGGCGCATGAAAATTATAACACTGGGAGACTCTTTGTCCAACGGTCTGTGCTAGAACACATTAGCGCATACTTCGCAGAAACCGCAAATGCTGTTTCCTGCTCGTTAATTGAATAAGAACCTATTAAACTAGAGGGTACTGTATACAGACAATGGTTGGGGTTAGGCAGATTATCAACAGAGACCTCCAACAATTGAAGGCTGAACTGCATACAATGGCGAGTCAGTCTCCGGTACCTCTGAAATGCATGCTACTTCCGTTGAAAACTAGTTACTATGACAAATTAGAAACTCTCTACTGCCACAATTACTCCTCCTACATATAAAAAAAACACAATAAAGGGGACACACCTCGTAGGCTTCTTGCACGCCTTACCAAAACTGTGCCCACTCAATCGATTTCCCCTAGCAATCTCAATACCCATGTGGTGACTTGGGTGCACTCAGGCGTGCATCAAATCTCCTTTTTGCTTACTATAAAAATCTAAATGAGGACACCCGGGATCCAACACAGGACGCTCTCACCACATTCTTTGAAGAAACACATGTCCCTGGGATGTCCGTTGAAACCAGTAAGACACTGCCCCTACTACTTAACCCCTTCGCTGCTCATGACGAGCTCAGCTCGTCATGAGGCACGGTTGAGCTGTGCATATGACGAGCTGAGCTCGTCATGAACAATGGGGAAACTCAAAGCTCAGCATAGGAGGGGAAAACTCAAATCAGCCAAGGTGTTAATCTTCAAGAGATCAAAGGGGTCCTCCAAGATGTGCCCAGAGGAAAATTTCCACATAACAGATGGCATACAGGCTGAATTCTATGCTTTGTTTGCTCCACAACTAGCTCCCTCGCCCTTCAAGGTCTATGAGAGCCCCTTTCCCAGGCAATCATGCCTCCTAGGGTGCGAGAGGCCCTAATCACAGCCATTCCCAAACCTTACAAAAACCGGTTAGATATATCCTCCTATAGGCCACTCTCAATTTTGGCTGCTGATGACAAAATCCTGGTTAAGATTTTAGCTAATAGCTTCTTACCACAATTACCAAAATATCCACCTACAACACTTTAAATCCTCCATTCGGTGCGGTTATATGAGAATTCCTCGAAGTAAATTGCGATAAACACTACAATATTGGTGCTGATTACACTTCCCTCAGCAGCCTGTTGCAGTGGACTTGTGGATTTGGAGGGAAGGGATGAATGCTTGTCTTGCATATGCCTTACAGAATTTTTAGAGCAAATAAAGAACAGTAGTGAAGAAGGAGATGGGAGAATGTTTACCACTGTTTTCCAATTTTCATTTTTTTTATTACAGGTCTTAAAATGTGTAAATGGCTGGTATATGTTTAATTGTGATATCTGAAGCACTGTTGAACACGTAGACCTTTATAAATGCGGCTCATCTGACATAATCCAGCTGTAATGAACAATGCATGTATGGGTCAGATTAATGCTGTCCATGACTTTGCTTGAGTCAATAAGAATATCTTTGAAAAAAATAAATGAATAGCAGCTGCAATTTTTAGCTTGTGTTGGCCAGTTTATAAAGTTCCCATCCCATCTCCCTGAGTAAGCCGCGGACTGCTTGACTTCTCCACCCTAAGAGTCTAGAGCTAAAGGGATGATCTTGGTGCTCAGTTTAGGATCACCTGTAGTGAATGGCACAGACTGACACAATCTTAGCCCAGGAATCCATGTCAATCTGGGGCTCCCGAAAAAGTTCTCACAGGCTTTTGTTGAATTTGGCTGGAGAACTTCAGGCACCTACAGCTTCCATCAGTTTTGTCATGCCCCCCTTTTTTTAAGTCTTGTTTGGCACAACCAGGGCTTGAATGAGCTGAAATGGGTAATACATTCAAAGTTGTTCTGAAACTGGGCACCAAAATATCGCTTGCCTGGGGTCATAAAAATTCATGAGATGGCAGTGCATCATTGTAGTTGCTGCTGGGCGTGAATGGTCAATGCAAAAAAGTATACCCATGTGTTAGCCAACATTTCAAGCAGTGATTCTTTGCTCTTGCACTTTGCTTCTTCCATCTATAGAAGAGCCCAACGTTGATGCAAAGCAGGATAGAGTTTACAAGAACTTGAGGGCCTGAATTAGAGTTGGGTGGAAATAGAGGGGCAGATTTACAAGCCCCTTTCGCCACGTTTATGCCGCCTTGCGTGACGCAACAGTGGCGTAAACCTGGCGCATCCCTGCGAGGCATTTACAACGTGACGCATCTAGGGAGATGCGTCACGTTATAAAGCCCAGCGCCACAATGGAGGCGTTCCCACGCAGGGTGGGTGTTCCGGCGCCTGTGTGCCTTGCAAAAGTGCCTGCGTGATATCTACAAGATTTCACTCAGGCACTTCCGCGACGATGCTACGTCAATTCCTAAGGACTGACGCAGCATGAAGTATTGGGCGGCCCTGAGCATTGCTGGAGTTGCGTCGCGCTTGCGACGCGACTCCAGCGATGCGCCACCCTTACGTCACAAGATGCGTCACGCATCTGCCTACCCTTGCGCCATGGCGCGCAGCATCTGCTGTGACGCAAGGGTAGTTTTGCGTGACGCATTTGTTCTGGCGCACCTCTGCTGATATGCAGAGATGCGCCAGAACTCATAAATATGCCCCAGAGTATCCTAACATTTCTGGAGAAAGTGCTACTTCAATTGAAAAATCCACCAGTGGAATGTTTTCCACCAAAGTGTTAGCGCAGTGTGCCATATATCATCTGAATAGTCAACGATCCTCATTGAAAATGGCTTGGTATTTTAATGAGATAATTATCACATGGATAAAATATGACACCGTTTTTATGCAAAAATGATTACCTATTCTGAGGTTTTGGGAATAACCTGTGGATCCTGGTGCTTATGTGAAAAACTGAGGGGCATATTCACAAGGGATTACCACCACAGGTACGTAACTTTTTGTGACGTTCCTGTGGTGTTATGTCCTTTGCCTTACTTACAATGCGGTGTTAAGCCCGCTGCCTTGTAAATCAGGCCCCCTTTCACGCTACACTTAGCGTGAAAGGGGTGGGCAATGGATGTTGTGCTGGGCATTCCACCGCAACACCCATTACTTTTTGCGCTGCCCCATATTTACAAGGGTGGCGTAAATATGAGGCAGCTCCAAAAATAAGACCAGAGAAAACCTTATCTTGACCTGGCGAAATGAGGAGAAATTATTAATTTCTCCTACTCTTTGCTGTTTCTATGTGTGCTGCAGAATGCAGCACACATAGAAATAACAAATTGCCACTAGTGATTGTTTATGTGCAGTAAGGTGTCCCTTACTGCACATCAAAAATCACAGAAAAAATGAAGAGTTGCATAGAGCAGCACAAATAGAAGTCACAAATCGCGATTACTGATTGTTTATGTGCAGGAAGGGACACCTTCCTGCACATAAACAATCATTCACCGCAATGCAGGCACCCTTGCCCTATGGTATAGCAGTGAAATTTAGCGCAGTGCTAGGGGAAATGCAAGGGTACACTGCATTCTTGTAAATATGGCGCATCCCTGTGGTCGGAAACTGTTGGAGCACAGCTTTAGCAATCTTGGCTTAACACTGCGCTGCAACAGTTTCCTTGTACATTTGCCCCTGAGCCTTTTCCATTTGGTAAATTCCAGCAGGTTTGCTGCAGTGTAACAAATGATTATCGCATCAGGTAATGACCATATATGAAAGGGCTGGGCCCATTAGTTCTAGACCCTTTCTAGAGACAAACTCCAGTGGTTCTTGTTAGCAGCATGAAAGTGTGAAGGGGGGAAAATCATTAATTCACAGACAATTAGCTGGTAACTCTCATAGATGTATAATAATCTACAGACAACTATATAAGGTTAGTTGGTTTATTACAAAGCCATAAATAACTGGACATGGAGACACCTCAACATGAGGGTGTAGAAATACAAAGAAATTAGGATGTAGCCAAAGCTACAATTTCAATTTAAATGGTGCAGCATGAACAAAACTATTAATTGAAGAAGTAGGATACAGAGAATCAGGAAGCATGAGTCCAAATTTCCCTGCATGGAGGGTTGATGAATGAAGAGCATTAAATCTATCCCTACTCTATCACTAAGATGACATCCCTACATGACCATTTCAAATAATAGGAACAGAAGTCAGTACGTGGCGTCTTTCTAGGAAACCTCTCCACCATCAATGGATCAAGTAGCCGAAAACCACTATCGCAAGGGAAAGAGCTTGTTCTGAGATGCTCCCTCTCCGAAGGCGAGAAAGAAGTGGGCAATATTCCTAATTCCAACAATCTGTTATCCACAGGTACCTTTCTCATAATGTACAGCATGCGCCTAATCCACAATGGGCACAGTCATGGGATTACTTTTGCACTGTGTTCTCCTTGTACATCCCTCGTAACAATTTGTCCTTGGTTCCCATTCCTGCTCCCTTGTGAATCTGTCTCTGTCTTTATCACCTCCATACCATGTTACTGTGACTTCTATTCTCCTTGCCTAGCTACTAAAACAAAGACATTACTTTTTCCTATTGGATGCTTCTCCACCTGCAATGCTTACATGAGAAAGAACAGATTCCATAGTGCACATGAAATTCAAACTGTTTATTGTAAAGCGAAGGTTGTCAGGGACTTTAGCTAACAAAAGAAGATATCACTTTAAGCGTTAAGGATTTGCATAACTCTATACCATTTCGATTAAAAGCTTACCAATTATAGAAATAACATTGTTAATCCCATTTAGTATATGAGTAGTGTCAACTTCACAACTCGAGTTTTCCATGTTAACATTTTCTGTTAGTTACGTTAATTCTCCATACTACATGTCAGTAACCTAAAATATGTCACATAGTTATGTCAATACATTTCACAATACTAACACCACATGTTTATATAATTGCAAGATTAGATGCAGGTGAACTCTACACATGATTATGATGCACTCCTACAAATGAAATGAGATTTCCGCCCCATCATATACAATAAACGTCGCACCACTTGTAATTGTGATCCTTAAAAAAAGTGTTTATGAACGGGTCACAACTTAACTGACCCACTCCTAATGAGGGCCATTTTTAGAGTTGTAGGATTTTTCTTCTGCAGACCGGGCCAGCTCTAGGGTGGTGCGATCAGTGCCACCGCACCGGGCGCTGACTTGGGGTGGGAGCGATTTACAAAAGGGGGTGGTGATGAACGGAGTGTCTGAATTGAGCAGACCACTCTTACCCAGTCCAAAGATCAGGGCTTGATCCATCACCGTTATTTATCTCACTGCCCCATCCCAGCTCAGAACCTGGCTATATGCAAATCAGTCTGTCCCTGGCCCAGTGCATCATGGGAACAGGGCAGACTAAACTACCAAGCCAATTCTTTACCAGAAAGGAGACAAGCTACCGGGGACCGGTTTCTGGCATTTCAGCCTCTTCGGCCCGGCTTGCTTGAATCCTGATGGAGCAGTGAGAAAGGGACTCATGTCTGAGTATACCCTGCCACACCTATAGTGGCCAAAATCGATTTACAAAAGGGGGTGGTGATGAACAGAGTGTCTGAATTGAGCAGACCACTCTTACCCAGTCCAAAGATCAGGGCTTGATCCATCACCGTTATTTATCTCACTGCCCCATCCCAGCTCAGAACCTGGCTATATGCAAATCAGTCTGTCCCTGGCCCAGTGCATCATGGGAACAGGGCAGACTAAACTACCAAGCCAATTCTTTACCAGAAAGGAGACAAGCTACCGGGGACCGGTTTCTGGCATTTCAGCCTCTTCGGCCCGGCTTGCTTGAATCCTGATGGAGCAGTGAGAAAGGGACTCATGTCTGAGTATACCCTGCCACACCTATAGTGGCCAAAATCGATTTACAAAAGGGGGTGGTGATGAACAGAGTGTCTGAATTGAGCAGACCACTCTTACCCAGTCCAAAGATCAGGGCTTGATCCATCACCGTTATTTATCTCACTGCCCCATCCCAGCTCAGAACCTGGCTATATGCAAATCAGTCTGTCCCTGGCCCAGTGCATCATGGGAACAGGGCAGACTAAACTACCAAGCCAATTCTTTACCAGAAAGGAGACAAGCTACCGGGGACCGGTTTCTGGCATTTCAGCCTCTTCGGCCCGGCTTGCTTGAATCCTGATGGAGCAGTGAGAAAGGGACTCATGTCTGAGTATACCCTGCCACACCTATAGTGGCCAAAATCGATTTACAAAAGGGGGTGGTGATGAACAGAGTGTCTGAATTGAGCAGACCACTCTTACCCAGTCCAAAGATCAGGGCTTGATCCATCACCGTTATTTATCTCACTGCCCCATCCCAGCTCAGAACCTGGCTATATGCAAATCAGTCTGTCCCTGGCCCAGTGCATCATGGGAACAGGGCAGACTAAACTACCAAGCCAATTCTTTACCAGAAAGGAGACAAGCTACCGGGGACCGGTTTCTGGCATTTCAGCCTCTTCGGCCCGGCTTGCTTGAATCCTGATGGAGCAGTGAGAAAGGGACTCATGTCTGAGTATACCCTGCCACACCTATAGTGGCCAAAATCGATTTACAAAAGGGGGTGGTGATGAACAGAGTGTCTGAATTGAGCAGACCACTCTTACCCAGTCCAAAGATCAGGGCTTGATCCATCACCGTTATTTATCTCACTGCCCCATCCCAGCTCAGAACCTGGCTATATGCAAATCAGTCTGTCCCTGGCCCAGTGCATCATGGGAACAGGGCAGACTAAACTACCAAGCCAATTCTTTACCAGAAAGGAGACAAGCTACCGGGGACCGGTTTCTGGCATTTCAGCCTCTTCGGCCCGGCTTGCTTGAATCCTGATGGAGCAGTGAGAAAGGGACTCATGTCTGAGTATACCCTGCCACACCTATAGTGGCCAAAATCGATTTACAAAAGGGGGTGGTGATGAACAGAGTGTCTGAATTGAGCAGACCACTCTTACCCAGTCCAAAGATCAGGGCTTGATCCATCACCGTTATTTATCTCACTGCCCCATCCCAGCTCAGAACCTGGCTATATGCAAATCAGTCTGTCCCTGGCCCAGTGCATCATGGGAACAGGGCAGACTAAACTACCAAGCCAATTCTTTACCAGAAAGGAGACAAGCTACCGGGGACCGGTTTCTGGCATTTCAGCCTCTTCGGCCCGGCTTGCTTGAATCCTGATGGAGCAGTGAGAAAGGGACTCATGTCTGAGTATACCCTGCCACACCTATAGTGGCCAAAATCGATTTACAAAAGGGGGTGGTGATGAACAGAGTGTCTGAATTGAGCAGACCACTCTTACCCAGTCCAAAGATCAGGGCTTGATCCATCACCGTTATTTATCTCACTGCCCCATCCCAGCTCAGAACCTGGCTATATGCAAATCAGTCTGTCCCTGGCCCAGTGCATCATGGGAACAGGGCAGACTAAACTACCAAGCCAATTCTTTACCAGAAAGGAGACAAGCTACCGGGGACCGGTTTCTGGCATTTCAGCCTCTTCGGCCCGGCTTGCTTGAATCCTGATGGAGCAGTGAGAAAGGGACTCATGTCTGAGTATACCCTGCCACACCTATAGTGGCCAAAATCGATTTACAAAAGGGGGTGGTGATGAACAGAGTGTCTGAATTGAGCAGACCACTCTTACCCAGTCCAAAGATCAGGGCTTGATCCATCACCGTTATTTATCTCACTGCCCCATCCCAGCTCAGAACCTGGCTATATGCAAATCAGTCTGTCCCTGGCCGAGTGCATCATGGGAACAGGGCAGACTAAACTACCAAGCCAATTCTTTACCAGAAAGGAGACAAGCTACCGGGGACCGGTTTCTGGCATTTCAGCCTCTTCGGCCCGGCTTGCTTGAATCCTGATGGAGCAGTGAGAAAGGGACTCATGTCTGAGTATACCCTGCCACACCTATAGTGGCCAAAATCGATTTACAAAAGGGGGTGGTGATGTGAGTCCCTTGCTCATTGCACCATCAGGATTCAAGCAAGCCGGGCCGAAGAGGCTGAAATGCCAGAAACCGGTCCCCGGTAGCTTGTTTCCTTCCCAGTGTAAGAATTGGCTTTTGTAGTTTGGTTTGCCCTGTTCCCATCATGCACTGGGACAGGAACAGACTAATTTGCATACAGCCAGGTTCTGAAACTGGGATGGTGCAGTGAGCTAAAAAACGGTGTTGGATCTAGCCCTGATCTCTTGACTGGGTGAGAGTATTCTGTTTAATTCAGAGACTCTGTCCCTCACCACCCCTTGTTGTAAATATTTTTGTCCACCCTAAGCGTGGAAGGGTATACTCAGATGTGAGTCCCTTGCTCATTGCACCATCAGGATTCAAGCAAGCCGGGCCGAAGAGGCTGAAATGCCAGAAACCGGTCCCCGGTAGCTTGTTTCCTTCCCAGTGTAAGAATTGGCTTTTGTAGTTTGGTTTGCCCTGTTCCCATCATGCACTGGGACAGGAACAGACTAATTTGCATACAGCCAGGTTCTGAAACTGGGATGGTGCAGTGAGCTAAAAAACGGTGTTGGATCTAGCCCTGATCTCTTGACTGGGTGAGAGTATTCTGTTTAATTCAGAGACTCTGTCCCTCACCACCCCTTGTTGTAAATATTTTTGTCCACCCTAAGCGTGGAAGGGTATACTCAGATGTGAGTCCCTTGCTCATTGCACCATCAGGATTCAAGCAAGCCGGGCCGAAGAGGCTGAAATGCCAGAAACCGGTCCCCGGTAGCTTGTTTCCTTCCCAGTGTAAGAATTGGCTTTTGTAGTTTGGTTTGCCCTGTTCCCATCATGCACTGGGACAGGAACAGACTAATTTGCATACAGCCAGGTTCTGAAACTGGGATGGTGCAGTGAGCTAAAAAACGGTGTTGGATCTAGCCCTGATCTCTTGACTGGGTGAGAGTATTCTGTTTAATTCAGAGACTCTGTCCCTCACCACCCCTTGTTGTAAATATTGGGGTGGGAGCGTCATTTTTGCAAGTATACTTTCATTTTAAGAGCACCTGCTGCCGCATTCCTGGCCACCAGCAATTTTCAAGCATTAATTAAAATGTCAAGATAACTCCGGTGATTAATCGTCTTCGTGATAATAGACCAGAGGCTTAAAATGCCTAGTGTTAAGAACGTGTACTACGCAGATAGCAAACTGCATATAAGGTAAATAGGTAAGTGGGTTACTGTTTTTGTAAGAGAGCTCCTTTTGCAACATCAAAGAGCTGCATGCAAACTGCAAGGTATATGTTAGAGCTATGTGTTTTTTTGCCCTGTCTTTCATTATCCTAATCTTGCCAAAAGAGTTGATTCGGGTAGAAAACAATTCATATTATAAAAGAGAACCCCTAACAATGAGGTTACGTTTTAAAATATGAATTTGTGCTTTTCCAGAATAAGGACTCCTAAACTATATTGCCTACCAGGATAGATGACATGTGACTCCTACATTGCACCCTGTAGTCCTGTCTGATGTAACATTTCCTATACACTATTTTACACACATATGAATGTCTCTGTGCAATGTGTGTGATGTAAAGTGCTCTGACACCTTATATTAGTATGAGTGGTGCTATAACACTAAATTAATCTGAGAGACAGTAGGTATGGAGACTTGAGGGGCACTGTTAAAAGGTACTTCTGAGGGAATACGTGGCAGAGGTAGTTTTTGGGGGGGGGACGCCAACAACCATTGTTGCACAGGGCACCCCCAGTGTTAAAGCGGGCCCTGTCTCCAGATGAAGCTCGAGATGGCACAGCCTCTCCTTAAATCAGCAGAACAGGTAAAGTACTTCCCCTAATAAACTCTGTCAAACGGTGTACTTTGCATTCCTGGGGCCTCATTTATGAGGCCGTGCATCACTTTTACGCCACTGGTGCGTCACTTTTTGTGACGCACCAGTGACGTAAAAAATACGCCTTGTTGCGCCATATTTACAAAGTGGCCCATCTAGGTAGATGCATCACTTGGTAAACCCCTGTGCCACATTATACCTGCGCCAGGTATAATGTATGCAAGGGGGGGCGTATTGACGCAAGGAAGGGTCGTAGAAGTGACGCAGTGAAATCTATGAGATTTCACTGCGTCACTTTTAGGACGCTGTTGCGTGAAAATCTTGCTTAAGCCTCACAGAAGGCGTAAGACTGACGCAGGCCCCATGTGAAAGGACGCATTGTTGGAGTTGCGTCACTTTTGTGACACACTCCAGCAATGCGTCACTTTTGCGCTTACAGATACGCCAGAAATACTGACGTATCTGTAACTCCTTGCGACATGATGCGTCATACATTAAATATGACGCATCAGGAATGCCGCAAGGAGTGCGCACTAAGAAGTGACGCATCGCTGCTTTCACGCAGCGATGCGTCATTTCTCATAAATGAGACCCCTAGAGCCTTGCCAGAAATCTACTGAGGGCCTTTTTACCAAATCATATTTCTTCCCTTGCAGGGACAGTTAAAATACACAGAAAAGCTTTATGTGATTTGCAGGAAAGCTTTTCTCCGTGAATTTGAGATTTTATTGCAGTATTATGTCATTTTATTACGAGTTTTTATTACCGATTTGCATTCGGCAGCATTTCAAAGGCTAGGAGGTGAACAAGCACTGGAAGGGAGGTCTGGCTCATGTTCTTTGTTGTGCCCAACCCGCCCAAAGAGAGGATGTGGTCTCACGGCTAGACTGCCGACTTTGGAGCTGGGAAACCAAGGTTCGAGCCTCGGGGTTCTCTCTACATCCTGTCCCCTTGCCTACCAAAAATGAATGTGTCCTTGTGTAAAGTAACCGGTGCTCATGTAAAGCGCTCCAATACCTTCGGGTCGAGTTCGCCTAAATAAATCTGCAACAAAAAAAGAACATCATCTGAAACTGGGACGGATGATGTGTGTCATTTAATGGCACGTGTTCACCTTGGAGACGCCAAGAGGTGCATGTAGCTTTCTGGCGCCATCATTTCTACGCAGTCACATGTCTGACATCTTTCTCATCACTCATGCTTTCACAATGAAATGCACGAATGGAATCTATTGATTAATGGTCCAGAGTTTATTTTCAGCACAGACTGTCTCTTGGCCGCTCAAATATTGCTTTACATTGAACTATGTTCTGTCACTCCCATGGTAATTCAAACGGTGCTTATATGCGCATACTTTATTAGGATGGCATTTGGAGACCCCTGTACATGATATGATTTGTAAGGGCGGTTAGCGAGATCCATGTTCCACTAATTATATGGTCCTTGACATACTCTAAACTACATAGCTTTATCAACGCCCAGAACAAGCAGATGTCACCAACGCCGGTGCTTAAAAAAACAAGCATTTGCAATGCAATAGGTCTCGCAATTACGAGAATTTGAGCTATTGGCATTGTAAATGACAATGGCTTTTATTTTTGTTTTTAAAACATAAATAAAAGGCATTCAGCCAGATTCATGAAGCTAAATTGCGATCGCAATAGCTGCAAAAAAGCTATTGCAATCGCAATTGTCTAAAACGGTATTCGAGAAAAACATTTGCGAATTCGCTAAGACAGAATTGCGAAATCACATTAGAATTCGCAGAATCCCAGTAGTAGCCCAATAGCGAATCTGAAATTGCGACAAACCACGGATTCTGCGAATAAATATGCGAAATTGCAATACAATCCCAATCGCTATTCAAGAAAAATCGCAATTTGCGAAAAACCCGAAAATCGCTTTTTGCGAGGCGCAATTTAAGGACAACCCAAAGCAGGTGGTAACCATCAAAGTAAAATAAAAAAATATTTGAAAAACCGTTTCCCAATCAGTAACAGGTGCTGGCCTGACCAAACACACTTAAGGAGATGCAGCTGCAGCATTAGGAGTCTCACAATGCCAGGACTCTACATGGTGGTCAGGCGGCGAAGGCTACAGCGAGCTGCACGGAACAGACGTAGGATCCAGGAGAGGATATTCCGCCAGCGGGTCACCCTGCTGGGCCAAACCAGAGAGCAAATATACGCAAAGTACCGCCTGAATGGGCCAATGATCATCAAGCTAATTCAGGACCTTGACCCCCTGATGCAGCACCCAACAAGGCGGACCAATGCCGTGCCCACACATGTCCAGGTATTTTGCAGCCTGCACCTTCTGGCCTCCGGAAGCTTCCAGGGGATAGTTGCCGCTGCTGGGGGGATATCCAAGCCCACCATGTCCCGCTGCCTAAGGAGTTTCCTAGATGCAATGCTGACCCAGCTACACCACCACATAAAACTTCCCACCAGCCAACAGGACTTGGATGAGACCAAGCATCAATTCTACAATGTTGCGCAATTTCCACATGTGATAGGATGCATTGACTGTACCCACATCCACATCTGCCCACCAGCAGAAACGGAATACATGTACCGCAACTGCAAGTCCTACCACTCCCTCAACATCCAGATGGTGTGCAATGCTAAGACATACATCACGGCCATAGTGGCACAGTACCCGGGGAGCACACATGACTCCTTCATATTCCGGCACTGCGGCCTCCACACACGACTGGCCAGGGGAGACTTTGGTGAAGGACACCTACTTGGTAAGTACACTTGCCCCACAATGTTACACTGTGATGAAGTAGCTGCGCTGCACAGGCACTCACCCTCTGCTCCTCTCATTCAGGTGACAGTGGCTACGCTCTCCGTGAATACCTCCTCACCCCATACCTCAACCCTGCTACACCACAGCAACAGCGTTACAATGCAGCACACATACGCACAAGGAATTGCATTGAGAGGACATTTGGGCTAGTGAAGAGCAGATTCTGCATACTGCACAAGACTGGTGGGGTCATGTACTACAGTCCTGATGTCTTCTGCCGCATTGTGGCTGTGTGTGCAATACTACACAACATTGCTACCTAGCGCCGGATTCCTGTAGAGATCTCTGGCAGTGAGTCGGAAGGGGACGACCAGCCACCTGCACATGCGCGTCATGCTCGCGGTGAACATCCTGCTGAAGGACACAGACGGCGCAACCACATCACAATGAATTGTTTTTAGTGCACCCACTCCCCTCACCCAACAATTCACAAATGCATGACAATGGAAATAATGACAGGAGGCCGATGTTCAATGCTTGAATAAATATTATTGTTGATTGCACAATAATAAGGAATAATTGTAATGAATTACATGTTAGTATTGCGCCATACTGCTCAATGTTATAAACACGACATGCTTCTGTCATCAGAATGTCCCTGCCCATGGATTGAAATGTCATGTGCGCCTCCGGCGCGCGGCACCTAGTCGCCTCTCAGGCTCCTCCTCAGGCAGGGCACGTGAACCCGCACTGGGCCTGCTGCTACGGCGTAGGACACCGACCTGTGTGGCAGACAAGCTGCTGACACTCGAGGTCCCCTCGCTTGTGTCATCCCCACCACCATTGGCTGGGCCAGTTGGTTGTAGTGCCAGTACAGCACTGGTCACCTGCTCAAGTACACGCGCCATGTCCTCACACCATTGCACCATCTCCAGCTGCATTGCCAGAGACCGACGTGACAGCTGGGAGGTGGCATTTACTATCACGTAGTTGGAACGCGGGTAGGCAGAGAGGCGCGTGAGTAGCTGGCGGTGGTGGCAGCGGGTGATGTTGCGCTGGCGGATGATGGCCGCTGTGTTTGCCTCCATGGCAGTTGTCATCCGGTCAATTTGATCCGACACATTGGCAACATTTCTGCCTATGTTTTGCAGCTGAAGTTGAATGGCACCTTGGCGTCGTGCCTGCAATTGGTGCACGCGCAGCATGCGGCGCTCAATACTGAGCCCTGGCACACGCACAGCCATCGTCCTCCTGCCGGTGCGTGCTGTGCTCTGCTGTGGCTCCCTGACAAGCTGCTGTGCTGGCTGGCCACAGTGGGTGTGCGCTGTGTCGCAGGTCTAGCAGCACCTGATGTTGATGGTGCCGCTGGTGGTGGTCTTGCAGCTGGCAATTGTACTGTGCCTGATGGTGCTGGCGTTGCTGGTGGTGGTCTTGCAGCTGGCAATTGTGCTGTGCCTGATGGAGCTGGCGCTGCTGGTGGTGGTCTTGCAGCTGGCAATGGTGCTGTGCCTGATGGAGCTGGTTGTGTGGATGTTTGCTCCTCCTCACCCTCAGGCTCCTCTGGTGCTTCATCTATCTGCAGCCTCTCGCTGTCACTGCTGTTGTTGTCTGCACCACCTGTGCTGGAAAGTGGACGTAGATTAATTGCATGTATCTTTCACATGTGCAGTTGCTACATGCATGCTGGCTAACATTCCCTGACTGGCTGTTGCATTGCGTACATTGGGACATGTCTGGCTGCATTGGAGTTTTTGTACATTGTGGGCAGACTACATGTCCCACAATGCAATTGGGCATGTCCTGATGTGCATGGGTTGCATGACTGGGGTTGATTATGGGAGGCTACAGGGTCATGGCCATTGTTAGGGGACAGGGTCGCAGTCGCATGCCACTTACCTTGGCTGTCTTGGGTGGGTCGGGATGAGTCCAGAGGGATGACCCCAACACATGCCTCACGCTGCAGTGTGTCCTCCACACGATCCTCCAGGGGGGTGTTGGGAGGAACTGTTGGATCTCCACCTCCAGTGTCAAGGCTCTCACCCAGCCTCTCTGCCACCCTCTCCTTGGCACGACCTTGGAGGTCGTACCACCTCTTTTTGAGGTCGTTTATGGACCTCTGTGTCACTCCCACTGCGTTAACTCTGGCGCGAATCCGCAGCCACAGTCGTTGTTTCTCGGCCTCAGGCACCCTCCTGGAGTCCTTGCCGAAAAGTTTGGTGTGGTCTTGGCAGACTCCATCTATTAGATGCTCCAGCTCCTGCTCTGAGAATTTTAGCTTGCGCTGGCGCCCGGTGTCACTGGGCCCTGCTGCTGCATCCTCTGCCATTGCTGCAGTCTCCAATATCCAAAATTTCCAAGTCTGGAAATGTTCTGAGAGGAGCTGTGAGTGGTGCTGCTTCGATCTCTGCCTCAGTGTTCTCAATGGGGAAGGAACTGCCTGCTTCCTGGTTGTGATGTCATCATTGTGCTCGAAATGCGACTTCCCGTTTTTGCGATCTCACTATTAGCGAGATCGCATTTTGCGATCTCGCTAATTGCGAGATCACTAGTCCTACACGGAATTGGACGGATTTAGCGATTTTTCTGCGATTTTGAACAATTGCTATCGCCTTTTGCGGACGGTTGCGATTTGCTTAGTTTTTCGCAGATTTTGATGAATCCCATTCTGCGAATTCTAAATTGCGATTCGGTATTAATCGCAATTTAGAATTCGCAGATTTCGGTTTTCATGAACCAGGCTGATTGTCATTTAGAATGGCAATAGCTTAACCTCACGTAAATGTGAAACCTATTGCATTGAAAATGCTTGTTAGTATTCTATAGAAGCGAGGTGGCAGAAAATGGGTAGGAGGGCTTTAGCCTGCTCTGCTCCAGCAGGGTTAGAAAATGCACCATTCCACGCAGTGCTAAATTTAAACCGGTGGTTGCAGGTGCATGCACGCTGACTCTGGCTTGACCTAAGTACTTTACAGAAATATTGAACTCTGGTATATTTATCCTATGAGAAAACTGCCAATTAAAGTGTCTTTTTGTTATGGTCGCCTAGTGGGAACAAATTTGCAGTCCATTCTCGAGAAATTGGTTAAGAACGGACATAGAGAAGCAGAAATGCAGCGATCTATAATGTAATTTGTATAGGGTGACCAGATGACTGCCTGTCAACTGGACACCAGTTTTCCAGTCCGGGGACTTAATTTAAGAAGAAGGTGCGTTCTGGAAAGGAGAAGAGTAGTTCGACTCAATTCAACTAATTGCACTAACGCACCTGATTGATCGGGGGTCCACGCAGGGTGGACGGTGAGAGAGCGCAAACTGACCAAAATGTAGAAATGCATCACACTTACACGTAGTAAGCACAAGTCATGAAGAGAAATGCCATGAGTGCTGATAGTATCCATAGTTATATTCTGAAATGTGTAGTTAATATAGAAATTTAAGTAGAAGTGGAACTAATACAGAAATGTGTGAAGCAATACGATTTTATTAAACGTGATTATTCCTGAATCCATGTTGTGTAGCTGCTAAAATGTAAGATGGCATACGGAAACGTTGAACGTGGTAGGCCTCAGGGCCAGAGCTAGGAGGGAGGGGGAAGGTGATTAAATTTCACAATATGGATTGCACTAATGTTTAGTAATAATGAGTAGGCTTTGATTTATAGATGTGTTTACCGAATCAGTAGAATAAGAGTATTAACATGCTAATAATTAAAGAAGAAGTTGAATACTATAAAAAAATGTTGTAGAGCTGGAAAACTTTAACGTTGATTTACACATATTAGTCTGGGCCGGGGAATGTTGCAACGCGGTTGGAAGACCATGAGAATTGGGATTTGGCTGCAAATGTCTGTCTGGAAGAGAAAAGGGGGTATTCAATTATAAATAAAATGAATAGAAGCTTGTTCAAGAAATGGACCAGACATGGAGGAGGGTTCCGGAATGTTTAAGGGGTATCAGCGGGCCGGAGAAGAGTCTGAGAAGCAAGGTCGACTCTAACCACAAGGCCTCATCATGGAAAAAGCCAGAAGCTACACCACGTGAGGGGCGTCTCACGAGGGGCGTCCTAAATGTTGTTGGATTTTTGTATTAGGGACAGCACCCCTGGGTGGAGTTAGAGCAGAAGCCTGAGGACCCTTTAGAGAGCGGATGGGTAGGCAGAGAGGGGTCATGATTGGAGAACTATAGGTTTTCACCAAGAGTTTGAGAGTGGGTGGCTTCCCTTGGGAGTCATTCACTGCTGACACCTTTTGATAGGTTGAGACCTGGTTAAGTAGGGATACCATCTAGAGCAGGGTAGGGTCAGCCTAACCTGTATTTTATCTCCGGCTGTAAATGACTGATAGATTTCAATATGTGTCTATGCTAATAGCACTATTGTTTTTAGAACTGGTATTGGTAGTTTCCGTTGTTCGTCTGAGGGCTTTCAGAGAACACATGTACGTAGTTGGGCCCGTGTATCTGGTGAATCTCATCTTGAGATGCTTGTACCTGCAACTTATCCTGACTTTATAATAAACCTTTGAAAGCTAGAAGTTGTTTGTGATCCTTTGAAGCAGAGTCCTTTATTGGGAGAACTAACTTGGTAAGAGATGCACTTTCTTCCCTCAATGACAGGCAATAAAGGTTCAGTCGACCAGACCGGGGTTTTAGATCGATAGTGATAAGGTATTGATCAAAATCTCGCCCTTCCAGTTGGTAGCTATAGAGGATGGTTGCCTTCTTGAGGAAGGTGATCTAGGCCAGGTTAGATTACCCCAAGGCCCCTAGAGAACGATGATCGGAAGAACCGCCCGCGGAAGAAGGACCGGATGACGTGAGACAGAAAAGCAGCAGTATCGGTCGAGAGTGAGTATAAAGGGTCATGCGTGCTAGATTGCGGTGTTTTGTATTGTATCTATGTTGTAATGTCTGGCGGAGTTGAATGCCTGTAGAGAGACTGTGGAACAGGTTGTGAGCGCGCGCAACCGGTGGAAATCTTAAGCTCAAGGAGAGCTTAAGTGGTTCGGGTGTATCGGACACTCAGAGTAATTGTTAACCAGTGTGAAGGGGGTCATGAGGTACCAGTGATCACCCGAAGGACCAGATAGGGGGAACGTAAGAGTGAGTGCGTGAGTAACGGACGCTGGCCGGAAGTTACTGGGTGTGTAAAGAACCTATCAGAGGGAAGATAGACATCTCGTCAGTTGGGTTGACAATTACAAATAGACTGTGGACGTACAGTCGAGGGAAGTGACCGCTTGGTCGGAAGTAGTCATTTTTCGGTGTATGAATGGGACGCATGCATGACCGCGAGGAGAGCTGAGAAAGGAGGGGTGCTGCTGCGAAGCGGAGACTAGTGACGTCAGAAAGTGCCGCGCTGGGATTTGCCGGCCGGTGAAAGACCGCGCTGCGATAGGCCAGCTAGCAAAGCCGCGCTAAGATTGGTGGATTGACATCAGGAAGTAAATAAAGTATTCAAGCTGGAAATCTTGCGCATAATTATGAAGTGTTTTAAATGGTTAAGAGCGCTGTTTAAAAAAGAACGCAGGGGATCGTATGAAGGGGAAGAAGCCCCGCCGGAGGGTACGCCAGCTCGTTACATGGGGACAAATGTTGGGCTGCACACGATTCTGTGGATCTCAGAGTGGAGTAAGATGACAGATGGAAATGAGGAACTCACGTTCCCGAAGTACGGGACGTTCAGATTAGAGGTGCTACACAGATTAAAAGCAATTATGACCTCTACGAGACCCTTGCCTAGACCAACTCAGTTTGAAGCCCTTAATGCATGGATTAGGGCAGCGCATGAGAAAAACATGAACAGACGGCAAGAAAGAGTGAAACGTTCGGTAAGGGCAGTACAGGATGCCAAGTGGGATGTGGATGCTAAAAGATGGAGGGTGCATAACATGGAAGTAAATAAACTATATCCAGTGTTAGAGATGCCCGGGAACAAAAGCCCCCTAGAAGAGGATGACGAGAGCGAGACAGAGGACAGCCTGATAAACAGATTATTGACAGACAGGCCACCTCCGTATAACAGAGCAGGGGGAGATGTCGAGAATGGAGAGAAGGGGGGGGGCAATGCAGGAGAGCATGGGCCGCTTCCCAGTCTCAATTGGGATCCCGCTGCAAAGAAAGAACTGTCCCAGCCTAGCCAAGTGCAGCAGGTAGTCGGGAGGTTTGTGGTGCAAAGAGCGCCAGAAACGGAGTGTGCCACATCCTACGCATTACCTGATGCACTACAGGTACCTGTTACCATAGGTCCTATAGTATCGGTATATGACCCAGACAGGGCTAGAGGGGAAGAACGGGTACGGAGGGACAGAGAAAGAGCAGAGATGGCAAGGAGGAAAGATACGATCAACTCCCCAAGTCAGTTGCCGATACCAAGAGATTGGAGCACCCCAGTACACACAACAGGAGATCTGGGGGACATTAGATGGCCAGAGGATATGAGGGGACCAGGACGGAAATCCTTTCAAGAGTTAAACGAGTACATGAAGAAATGGGATGAGGCAGTTGAGGCTCACAAGAGCATCATAGCGGCGGAAGCTGAAAGGGAAAGTCAGGACAGCAGAGCCCGGACTCACTGCGGGGCTGGAGAGAGCAGTCCGGAGTGGGACGGGAGGGAGAAGGACAGTAGAAGAGTCACCCATTGGGCCCGGAGTGGAGGTAGATCAGACCTGGAAAATGGGGGCCCAGAGAACGGGGGGGTGTCTCGCCCAATACATAGTGAAGAAGACAGGAGGGCTCGGGAGTACAGGGACAGCTTTAAGTGTATCCACTGTGGGCCCGGCAGGAGAGAACAGAGTGGGAGTTGCGAGAGGCCGCACCATAGTCCCTGTGACGACGGACATGAGAGCAGCCCAGGGAATATGGGAAACCAGGAAGGATCGTATCAGATACTAAGTGATACGAGGCCAAGAGAGAATGGAGACCGAAGGGAGGATAACAGAGAGTCCTACTGTGAGAAGAGAGGAGAGAATGGACAGAGTAAGATAGGGGGTAACAGGCCCGTGTTCCATCACCTTCCAAGATCGGATGGCCGAGCGTGGGATCTGGAGAGATGGGAACAAGAGAGAGCACTCCCCAACTCTCCCGAACCCAAACGTAGGGCCCGGAGTTGGGATGGGAGAGATACCTGTGAACCTCCCTCGAAGGAGTTATTGCGAGCAGAAATAAAAGCCAAAAGACTCGATGTCTCCAGCTTAAAGTCAGATCTGGATGACATGGTAGACGGTACCCTGCCCTTAGAAAGAATGGACATGTATGAGCAGGATGAAATTCTGTTCATGGCAAAGGACGTAACTCGAAAGGCGAGAGCAATCCATGAGAAATTAGTCGAACTAGCAGGCAAATATATGGTAGACCTGTCAAGGACCAAAGCATTACAGGGCAACCACAGGCTACATTACACAGACCGAGATCTAGATGAGAGGAGAACCATCGGATTGAAAACACACATAAGGGAACTGATCACTGGAATAAGGACATGGAGGGCCCTAGATAAGTGGGAAGAGAGGTGGTCCAAGAGAGGGACCGTCAGGAGAAGCACACTTGGGATGACACCAGGAGGACAGCAGGGAGTAGAGACATACCCTTTGAGGGAAGTCGCAAATGGGACCTATGTCCACGTCCCTTGGAGTAGGGGGGATTTAGCTGCTTTTACCACCTCTTTCCCCAAACTGCGGGAAAACCCAGTGGAGTGGTATAAGCAAGTTGAGAGATTCGTAAAAATCTCAAAGGTCCTATGGATAGATTTGAACACGCTGTTTGACATAGTAGTGCCAGGGGATTTGTGGACCGCATGCAAGGTTAGCGCTGAGTGGCCCACCATAGAGCCAGAGAGAGATGCTAGGACTAATGGGCCGTCCGAGAGTGTGATGGCAAAGTTCGAGAGAGTATTGACTTGGCTGAAAGATAAAGTGCCAATGCAGGACATAGATTGGGTAAAAATTGACCGAACAAGACAGGAACCCAAAGAGACAGTTCACGAATACTACGAGAGATTGCTGAAGGCGTTTCAACAGTATAGCGGTCTGGATGTCATGGATCCGAAGGACATAGGGCAATTTGTGTCCAAATTCGTTTTGGGGCTGAGACCGGATATTAGTTTAATGATACAGCAACACTTGATCTGTTGGCAAAATAAACCCCTAGACGAAATACTGAGGTATGCCAGGTACTGCTGTGATGAGATAGACTCCAAGGCTAAGAAACTAAAGGAGAAACTGATGGTGGTACAGATGCAGGCAGCAGGGAAGGGGGGACAGCAGCAACAGCAACCAGGAACAGGTACTGGAGGAAAGAAACAATACAGCCAGAACAAGGGCAATGAGGAGAACTCCACCTTTAGACCCAGGATAGATATAGCTGCCTTAAAGAAAACAACTAGGTGCCACCAGTGTAACGAGGTGGGACATTGGAAACGCGAGTGTCCCTATAATGTTGAGATAGGAGACCAAGAGGTAGAAGAGGAAGAGACCCAGAGTGCGCCTACAAGAGGGGTAACGCAATACCAGGGAAAGGTGCTCAAAGGGGGGGGGCCACCTCCCCGAGCTCAGTTCCCGCAGCCACCCAGAGTAGGGACCATGGGTAAGACGTATAGACAGATGCCCCTGTTTGTCGGAGGAGAGGAATGCTATTATGTGGACCCACTAACTGGACAGAGAGTGGAAAGGGATGACTGCACCCTTGGGGCAGCCCTGGAGGTAGACCAGAGGGGACCCTATGTTGAGGCTGAAGTGGCAGGGTTCCCCACGACATTTCTAGTGGACACAGGAGCCACTCGATCCACGATCAGGTCGGCCGCAGTGCCAGGCCTGCCCATGTCTGGAGAGACCATACAAGTGGTGGGGGTCGCTAACAAGAGAATGACCAGTCCTCTGACTGAACCCGTGCAGGTGAAAATAGGGAAGTACAGTGATGAACATCAGTTTGTGGTTTGCGATTCTAGTCCTGTATGTCTGCTAGGAAGAGACCTTTTGTGCAAATTGAACTGCACTATATACTGTACCCCGCAAGGAGTGGAGGTACTGACTAATGATGATGATGCAGACTTTAAAGTCGCAAATTCCAGAATATGTGTGGAGTTGTATCCCACTCTGACAGTAGACGAGCTCCCCTGGGATTTGAGAGAGACAGTTGCTCCAGAAGTGTGGGATTTCACTGGGGAAGAGATTGGGTTGGTGAAAGGGGTGGACCCAGTGAAAATTGTAGTGAAACCACATGCTGAGTTCCCAAGAACCCCTCAGTATAAATTGACTCCAGAAACGATTGCAGGCATAAAACCCGTGATTGAGTCCATGATTAAGCAGGGAATACTGAAGGAAATCGTGGGTAGTCCATGTAACTCCCCGATTATGGGTTTGCAGAAACCAAATGGGAAATTTCGGATAGTGCAGGACCTCAGAAAGATTAATAACATAGTCGTTTCGTGTTGTCCAGTGGTACCGAATCCATCAGTGATACTGTTTCAGATACCGTTCCAAGCAGAATGGTTCACTGTAATTGATCTTTGCCAGGCTTTCTTTTCGATCCCTTTGGACGAAGAAAGCCATTTTCTTTTCGCATTTAAGCTGGAAGGTCGCGTCCTAACATGGTGTCGTATTCCTCAGGGGTATACAGAGAGCCCATCGATCTTCAACCAGCTCTTGAAGAGAAATCTTGAAAGTCTAGTGCTGCCCCAGAGGTCAGTTCTGGTCCAGTACATAGACGACCTTCTTGTGGCGTCAGAAACAGAAGAAGCTTGCAGGGAAGACTCTATTGCATTGTTAAACCACCTAGCTGAAAATGGGCATAAGGTGTCCCCGGGAAAATTACAGTACTGCCTGACAGAGGTACAGTACTTGGGACACAGAATTGAGAAAGGTAAGCGAAAAGTGTCACCAGACAGGATAGAGGCCATCATGAAGATGAATGCGCCTAAAACGCAGAGAGAAGTCAGGATGTTTCTAGGAATGGTGGGATATTGCCGACAGTGGATTGCAAACTTTTCACTGAAAGCAAAGCCCTTGCAAAAACTGACGCACAAGGAGGTGAGTGATCCGGTACCATGGGACAAAGACTGTTTGATGGCGTTCCTGCAGCTGAGAGAGGACTTGTGTCGTGCTCCGGCTCTGGGAATGCCAGATTACGATAAACCATTCTTGCTCTACTGTTGTGAGAGAGAGGGATGCGCGCTGTCTGTGTTAGTCCAAATCCATGGGAATGCCCGTAGACCAGTCGCTTATTTCTCGGCTACTTTAGACCCAGTAGCCGCAGCGTTGCCCGGATGTCTCAAATCCGTTGCCGCAACAGGTGTCAGCATTGAGAGATGTGAGAACATTGTTATGGGGCACCCGTTAGAGGTATACGTGCCCCATTCCGTTGAACTGTTAATGACCAGGACCAAAACACAGCATCTGACCAACAGTAGGCTCACGCGCTATGAGCAAGTTATACAGGAGATGCTCTGTTTTGAACCCTGCCACCTTGATGCCACTCCCAAATGACATAGATGATGATGAATGTACAGACCATGACTGCCTCGATGTGACTGAACTATGCACCAAACCAAGACCCGACATCGTAGATGAGCCACTGACCGACCCAGATGAAATTTTCTTTGTCGATGGCTCATGTGTAAGAGACGAAGTTGGGCAGTTGAGAGCAGCTTACGCTGTTTGTACAATTACTGGAGTAGTGGAAGCTGGATGCCTGGAAGGAGTACACTCCGCTCAGGTAGCCGAGATTATTGCCCTGACGCGTGCCTGCCTGGCAAGCAATCAAATCCGAGTCACCATATACACTGACAGTCAATATGGTTACGGGGTAGTTCATGATTACGGGCAGTTGTGGTCTCAAAGAGGTTTCATGACCTCTTCAGGCTCTCCCATTCGCAATGGAGAGTTTGTGCGCCTGTTGTTAGAGGCGTTGCAATGTCCAGCAGGTATCGCAGTTGTGAAGTGTACCGCACATACCAGAAATATGGACTTCGTGTCACAAGGCAATAGATATGCCGACGAAGTCGCGCGGTATTGAGCGGAAACAGGGTACTCTTTCACAGAGGTGGAAGTGGGTGGAATAAATGTAAGGACTGAATTAGCTATGATATTGGAAACTGTTGATACTTGGGACGAACTGAAGGAGATGCAAGAGAATGCTCCTGACTGTGTAAGAGAAACATGGCAAAAGGCAGGATGTGTGATGGGTGAGGCCCATTTCTGGGTCTCAGCAGATGGCAGAGCAGTGTTGCCCAATGAGATGGTGAGCCCAATGGCCCGACACATACATGGTCCTGTCCACTTAGGAAGAGATGCTATGCTGAGAGTGTTTAGACAGACCTGGTACAACCCTAAGTTCAGAGTAGCAGCCGAAGCAGTGTGCCAGCGTTGTGTGACGTGCCAGCAGTTGAATGTAGGGAAAAAGACACCAGTTGCACTGAGCCACATAGGGAGGTCAGGAGGTCCATTCAATCGAATGCAGATAGATTTTATCGAAATGCCAAGGTGCAGCCGCCTCCGTTATATCCTGGTGGTTGTCTGCGTTTTCTCCAGATGGGTTGAGGCATATCCTACACGCAGGTGCGACACCCTCACAGTAGCTAAGATACTGCTTAGGGAGCTTATCCCGCGCTTCGGGGTGCCGGCCTCTTTGGAATCAGATAGGGGAACGCATTTCAACAGCTCGCTTGTGAAAATGATTTGTGCAGCTTTGAACATAGATCAGAAACTACATTGCAGTTATCGACCAGAAGCTTCAGGAATTGTGGAGCAAATAAATGGCACCATCAAGGCCAGAATTGCAAAGGTGTGTTCATCAACATCCTTGAGTTGGCCTGATGCGTTGCCATTGGTCCTTATGAGCCTCCGTAGTACCCCGGATAGGAGAACGGGTTTATCACCTCATGAAGTGTTGATGGGAAGAGCAATGAGGTTACCTTCTGTCCCAACTGCTGCACTGATTAGCATCACAGATGATATGATCCTGGACTATTGTAAGGGGCTGTCTGACGCCATTCATTCTGTGTCCCTTCAGGTGCAGGCTGCCGAGGTACCATCGTGCCAGGACCCGTGTCATGACTTGCTTCCTGGGGACTGGGTCCTGGTGAAAAAACACGTGAGAAGCAGCTGCCTGGATGTTCGTTGGCGTGGGCCCTTCCAGATCATCCTGACCACAAACACGGCAGTGAAGGTGGGAGGCCTGCCCAACTGGATCCACGCGTCGCACACGCGGAGGGTTCCAGCACCTCTGGAAGAAACAGCTCCTCTCTCGGATAGACGTCCAGCAGCGGACCGAGAAGCCATAGAGGGGGCTAGCCAAGCTGTAGAGGTGCCAGCGGAAGCGAGGAACGAGTCTGACCAAGCTGAGGACGGTCAGTACAGCAGCGAGACAGATGACGCTACTGAAGGAGAAGGTAGCTGGGAGTACGAGTCAGACGCTGACAGGTCTGACAGAGAGCGTGAAAAAACAAGAAGAAGACGGAGTAGAAGGGTACGTGGAGAAGCTGATTGGCCGCAAAGAAGGAGCTCTAGCCTAAGGTCAACTCCGGAGAGAACCCTTCCTCCGATATCAGAAGACTCAGACCCAGAAGAAGGTGCTCAGGGCGCTGGAGCACCGGAGTTGAGGAGGTCAAGAAGAGTGCGTGTGCCTAACAGAAGATACTCCACCCCTGAGTGGACATATCTGGCGACAGATGGCTTCGAAACCAGTGACAGGGAGGATCCGAGCGGTGGTAGTGTCCAGTTCTGAGCCCATCGTAACAGTGGAGATACGACTGTTAGTACCCGGAGTTGAACAAGAAGGGTCACTGACATTCATGCTCCCCCGACCTCCCCGCCTCAGCAAGTTAAAGCACATGTTTCTCACAGAATTGCAATTCCCCGATTTTGGTACAAAGATATCAGCCCCAGAAGAGCACAATCTTCGTATGGAAATATTGAATTTTGCTATCGAAGCTGCAGGCGAGCGCCTGATAGTGGATGCTTAAAAGACTTTGTAAATAAGCGTGAAGAAAAGAAGATTACCTAGCGCCTAGGAAGCAGAGAATCTTAGGGACTTTCCCTGAGTTGATGGAGAAGGGCTAGGGTTGTCTGTATTTGAACTAAAAGAACTTTTGCGGAAAGGGTTGTCAGCTTCCAGTTGCGTGGTTCTCAAGACAAAAGGAGTAAAGAGACTGTAAAGGTACGAAAAAAGAAAGGAACTTTGTGCTGAGTTACGAGAGAGCCACACTATCTGACGAAATGGAGGCCGGTACCCAGAACCGCAGAGCGAAATGTATAATAGGTACACTAATAGTAGGAGTAATAATATTAATAGCTTTAGTAGTAACAGTCTCCTATGTAAAGGGACATGAGGAAGAGGCAAAGGTAACTGATGTGACATCTGTAGAGGCGCTTACACCCACCGTTGCTGGTGAGAAAGGGGAAAACACACAAGAAAAAGCGTTATTAGCTGCAGAAGCCCGCAGGTTACACGTGGATGAGTCCCAAGGTGACTTTAGGTCAAATGCTTATGCTAAATTATTATATGAATACGTGGATGCCATGGAGGTCAAGGACTGTTACGTCTGCATGCAGTTGCCGGCGTCTGTAGATGAAGGCATTCGATATCATCACCTCCCGCTGACATATGGCATTACATGCAGCTTGTTGCTTAGTATATTTTATGGGAGAGATAGTTTTGAATACTATTTCTCCAATTATGATGCAGTGTTACCAGAAGTCCCAAATTATAAACAAATGAATAAATGGGACTACTGGAAGAGTGAAGACAGGTTGGCAAAGTTTTTCATTCCTTGGATTACTTTAGATACTTCACATGCCCGCAGAAATAACCTGACATGCAAGGTGTCAGAAGTCGAGAAAAAGTTCATAGGGCAGGTGGATGATCGGAATAGGAGACAAAAGATTTTGAAAAAATCAGGACGATGGAAAACAGATTGGACCGAGGAAGAAAAGGCGCACAAGAGAAAGGGTAGTAGTGGTCCAATAGCTTTAGATAGAACGCAGAGAGGAAAGTTATGTCTTCATAGAGCCAAAACGTATTATGAAAATGTATACGTGGGAGAAGTTAGCTGTGAACATGCTTTCAATTTAGAGTACTACACCAAGGACTTCCTGAAGGGAATGCAAGTGATTCCAAATGTATATTTCGTATGTGGAAGAAATGCCTACGTGAGGCTACCTGATAATTGGTATGGCTCATGTTACTTGGCAATTATCTTCCCTAAAATATATCATGCCCAAGACTTAGAGATCATCGAGGGCAAGACATCATCGAGGGGAAGGAGAGATGTAGGAGGTGTAGAAATGGTTGGAGATGTCTTTGGAGCTGTGTTCCCTCTTTTGGGATTAATTCTTAATGATGTTAAAATTAGACGACTAGCAACAGTCGTAGACAGGTTGTCTGCCAGCACTGCTCAGTCCTTAATGCTGGTAGAAGGAGAGATGCAATCGATAAGGGCTATGGTCCTCCAGAACCGTCTTGCATTAGATGTCCTATTAGCAAAAGAGGGCGGAGTCTGTAAGGCTTTGAAGGTCCAGGAATGTTGCACTTACATTCCAGACAATTCGAAGCCCCTTGAAAAAGTTATTAGGAACATAACTGATATTCACAAAGAGATCGAAGACCTGAGCAGAGAAAATGTCTGGGAAAAGGTGGGCCAAGGAATAAGTGAAGCTGGAGGTTGGCTCACCACCTTAGGCAAAAGCTTTGTGTGGAAAATACTAAAACCTATCATCATAATATTGATCTGTGGGATCGTGTTATGGGGTTTGGTGAGGGTATTCAAATGGTACAGAGCAAGAAGGTCAGCGAGGGCTCAGAGAAAACAGCTGCAGAGATTGGCTGCCATACAAGATAGTCAGTACCGGAGTCTGAGGGCTCTGGAAACACAGAAACGAGTTATGCTAGCAATCACTGCAGTTTGAATGTTAATGATGACCCCGAGAGGTCATCAAAGGGGGGAACTGAGAGAGCGCAAACTGACCAAAATGTAGAAATGCATCACACTTACACGTAGTAAGCACAAGTCATGAAGAGAAATGCCATGAGTGCTGATAGTATCCATAGTTATATTCTGAAATGTGTAGTTAATATAGAAATTTAAGTAGAAGTGGAACTAATACAGAAATGTGTGAAGCAATACGATTTTATTAAACGTGATTATTCCTGAATCCATGTTGTGTAGCTGCTAAAATGTAAGATGGCATACGGAAACGTTGAACGTGGTAGGCCTCAGGGCCAGAGCTAGGAGGGAGGGGGAAGGTGATTAAATTTCACAATATGGATTGCACTAATGTTTAGTAATAATGAGTAGGCTTTGATTTATAGATGTGTTTACCGAATCAGTAGAATAAGAGTATTAACATGCTAATAATTAAAGAAGAAGTTGAATACTATAAAAAAATGTTGTAGAGCTGGAAAACTTTAACGTTGATTTACACATATTAGTCTGGGCCGGGGAATGTTGCAACGCGGTTGGAAGACCATGAGAATTGGGATTTGGCTGCAAATGTCTGTCTGGAAGAGAAAAGGGGGTATTCAATTATAAATAAAATGAATAGAAGCTTGTTCAAGAAATGGACCAGACATGGAGGAGGGTTCCGGAATGTTTAAGGGGTATCAGCGGGCCGGAGAAGAGTCTGAGAAGCAAGGTCGACTCTAACCACAAGGCCTCATCATGGAAAAAGCCAGAAGCTACACCACGTGAGGGGCGTCTCACGAGGGGCGTCCTAAATGTTGTTGGATTTTTGTATTAGGGACAGCACCCCTGGGTGGAGTTAGAGCAGAAGCCTGAGGACCCTTTAGAGAGCGGATGGGTAGGCAGAGAGGGGTCATGATTGGAGAACTATAGGTTTTCACCAAGAGTTTGAGAGTGGGTGGCTTCCCTTGGGAGTCATTCACTGCTGACACCTTTTGATAGGTTGAGACCTGGTTAAGTAGGGATACCATCTAGAGCAGGGTAGGGTCAGCCTAACCTGTATTTTATCTCCGGCTGTAAATGACTGATAGATTTCAATATGTGTCTATGCTAATAGCACTATTGTTTTTAGAACTGGTATTGGTAGTTTCCGTTGTTCGTCTGAGGGCTTTCAGAGAACACATGTACGTAGTTGGGCCCGTGTATCTGGTGAATCTCATCTTGAGATGCTTGTACCTGCAACTTATCCTGACTTTATAATAAACCTTTGAAAGCTAGAAGTTGTTTGTGATCCTTTGAAGCAGAGTCCTTTATTGGGAGAACTAACTTGGTAAGAGATGCACTTTCTTCCCTCAATGACAGGCAATAAAGGTTCAGTCGACCAGACCAGGGTTTTAGATCGATAGTGATAAGGTATTGATCAAAATCTCGCCCTTCCAACGGCGTCCCCCCACTCTTTTCACAAGGTGGACGCTGTCCTCCCTGCCAAGAAGCTGGGCCCCACAGAAATATGCTGAACGTGTCCGCTGTACATTCCAGACATCGGGACACGTCACAAGGTCATTTGCATACTATCAGTTCCCCCACTTCTTTTTATAGGACTTGTGCCCTGGTCAGGTCCTTTTCTTTTGTGTGTGTGTGTGTGTGTGTGTGTCAAGCATTTATGTTATGCAATGTTATCAACATTTCTACAGTTCTTTTTAACTTTGTGAGTGTATATTCAGCAAGTTCCTACTGCGGTGCCAAGTCTCCAGAGAATAGAGCAGATTCAAATGTATATTTCTAACAGCTCTGTGCACCGGAATGGAATAAAGAAGCGAAATTTGTTAATAAATGGCATGACATCCATAATGTAGATAGCTTCAAGTGAGCAATGCACATAGAGTTCTCACTTACTGAGAACGTGCAGAGACAATGCACGGGACACCATAGAAAACACGGATCAGCACAGTTGAAAACAGAAGTTCGACAATGTTCTCTGGAAATGGAAAGAGTTCTTACTGTCTTCTCCTCTGACCACTCACAACTCACCCAGCAGCAGAACCCTCCCAGGAGTTATGTAACAGTGCCAAGAAGCCTGCCACTACACCATAGGGCTGCAGGAAACACACTACACAAATTCAAGGATATTCACAATTATCTTAAGCCCAAACTCCCTTAAAGCGCTCAGCACCTAGGACTGCATAGAATACAGCGCTTTATGGAGGCTTTCACTGACGGCGCTTCTGTGAAGCGAGAGCTCACATCTCTTAAAGCGCCTACGGCTGCGCAGATTGTTAATTAAACCACCTCCAGCCAATCTGGGCTCTTAGCAATTAAACTATTTAGTTAACCACTGCCTCTTTTCATTCTGCCGTCTCTCTCACCTCTGTCTGCCAGGGTGGCATGCCAAAAAGCAATTCTCCTGCCAAAATCCAAAGGCACACATCCACAAAAACTTAAATAGTGTATATGCAACGTGGTAGAGTTAGCCAGGGACAGCTTATAGGCGTTTCTGACTAGGCAAAACACAAACCCAGAATAGTGCTCAAGTTTTCCGCTTTGGGCTGGCCTCGCTCGCTTCCTATGCCTCCCCTTCACATTTGTACAAACACACGCACACTTGCAAGGAGATCAGATTACATGACCTACCAGTGATAAACATGTTGAGGAATTTGGAGTTAGAAGAGCGAAGCCCGGGCTCACGCATGCACATGGAAATCAAAGTGCCATACAGAGGAGAGAGCACTTCCTTTCGTAGTCTGTTTTACCTATCACTGTACGAGGCACAGGAGCTTTGGGCAGCCGTCTTTTCATAGGCAGACCCACTTCGCTGCACTTCTGCTCCAGCGCTGGCTCATCTCTGCAGCAAGCAATCAGCCTCTCTCGTTGCTGTGTCACGCAGCGCTTATGCATATTTAATTAAACGGGCGTTGTGATCATGCACGGCGCCCATACATATATTAACCCTTTCGCTGCGGCGGCTTTTCCACCGCAGTGCTAAGGGGCGGGGGCACGTGGCGCTCACACGCTGGTGACGGAACCGCTCCTTCACGCCCCTCGGGTGAGCTGTGCTTGTGACGGAACGGTTCCGTCACGGCCCCACCTGCTCAATAGAACGTGCCGGGCAGGCGTGAAATCAGCGCTGCGCGGCGAGCGGGCCATGACGGAACCGTTCCGTCACCAGCACAGCCCACCTGAGGGGCTTTACGGAACGGTTCCGTCACCAGCGTGGGAGGGGTTAAACAAGTGAACGGCTGCTTGTAAAATGAAAGCGCACATCGTGCGCTGTTTATAGTGTCATTTCAGGAACCATGCCTTACTGTTTTACACCCGGTCCTTAAAGGGGAACAAATAAAAAAAAGCATTTGCAATGCAATAGGAGTCACATTTACTCGAGACCTATTGCATTGTAAATGGGAGTGCGAGTGGGGGACATGAAGGCAAGAAGGCCTGAACAACGGGAGTCCAGGCAGGAGGGGGTGGGGCGGGAAGGCATGGGAAGAAAATAGTGCTCACAATCCAAATAACACATACCATGCAACACTCGAAGTAAAGGGGCCAGTAACCATGGAAGAATACAAATGACGATAAGGCCGTCATAAGGAGGGACTAACAGCCAATAAACCAATCGGAAGGCAGTATTTAGAAAGGACAAAGACTCAAGCCAATGAAAAATTTGAGGGAGGGTGTAGGTAGAGCTTCCACTCCATACTCCATTACTGCATGCCTCACAGAGCGAGCAGCAAATGTGCTCTGCTTTTATAGGCTCGACCTAAAAAGTATGTGCCAGGGCCCTTCTCAGGAAGCCACCGAAGCTTGCACCGGCCAGTGCCACTGCCAGCGTTGACAATGACAGTACTTACACAACCAGTAACCATCAAGCTGCTACGAGTTTGAAAATTCAGACTGTTTAAGGCCCCCAAACCTCTAAGCATGGGTGGCAGGACATATTTGTTGTTTTCAATGCATACTGAAATAATAATCGACTGTTCTGCTTATCTTTAAATTACACACAGAGCTCCACCATATGCCAGCTGTCATAGGTGCCGATGTTGACAATTAAGTGCAGGTGGCAAGCACCAGAAACCATCGGCTCAAATTAAGCACTGCACCCACTTCATATATAGACAAGTCAGGAAATAGATTCATGTCTCACTAAAACATAAAGAGATGTCAACATGATTCCAAATCCTGAATACAGGTCTGGCTCGGATATTAGAGCCTTTGCACCAGCCAATCAGATAACAAATCACATAAAATATGACAAAGTCTCTTCAAAGTTCAAAAAAGTGTATTTCTTTAACATGATGAATATTTTACATTAATAGAGCACATTATAGCATTGCAGTGAGAAGTACTTATTAAATGTGATAGTTTTGTGTAAATGGTAGACTGAACTCTCACATTTGAAAGTGCTTTCTTGCACGATATTGAAGATATTTGCCTAAAATCACACAATTTAGGCAGGGAAGTGTGAGAAGTTGGCCTGGTATATGATGTTCATTATTCTACTGAGCACCTTGCACCAGTCCAAACAACCCTTATGGTGATGGTTGTAAAGTCAACCTTATAGACCAGCTATCCTAGTGGTAGCATGGACAAAGCAGTCTTAGGCTAAACTCAAGAGGGCATGTGAAGCCAGCTGTTTTACCATATGCAACCCCTTTAATACCAAATGAAAGGACACCACACAGGATATATATAAAAAATTTATGTATTTATTTCTAAACATCCCCTCTGAACTCTTTATGAGGTCAGAGGCACAAGCACATAACAAGATACTTAATTATCATACAATAAGTTGCAAAAAATACAGTAGGGCCCTAGGGGCACGCTAAACCATATACTAAAATAGTGGTATAAGAACCACGTCACAAACAAAGGATAGGCCTAGGGCCTAGGGAATCGCTGGGGCTACACTGTACTACCAACGGATAGGAAGTAGGAGGCCCACGGGAGGCGTGTGCAGAGTCTTTACCCACACGCAAGTTATCATAGAGTTAGAATGGGAACGAAAAAATTAGAAACTAGGGTCCAGATGTAGGTAAATCCATTTTACCGATTCTAAAATACCAAATTTTACCGAATCGGTATTTTAGAATCGGAAAATGGTATGTAGGTAAAAATTCGGTAAAAAATACAGATTCTGTAAAATTCGGTATCGGCCAATCGGAACTTACCGAATCGGTATTTTCCGAATCGGTATTTACAGAATCGGTATTTACAGAATCGGTATTTACCGAAGCAGTATTCCCAATTCATTCCTATGGGCCTTTTGGCCCATAGGAATGAACAGGGAATACCGAATCGGTAAATACCGAATCGGAAAGCAAACAAAAGGGAAAGTCAAGTAGGCAGCCAATCAGGTACAACCACCCTCCCCCTCCCTACCAGGAAGTGGCTACACAGGCAGCTGCAACTAATTAGAAGATTCTGGAAAGGCAGTTGGAGCAGAGCAGAGTGCAGGAGTAGCAGAAAGGGTTTTGTGCACTTTTAAAAGTGAAAAATGTCAAGCAGCCAAGAGAAAGAGCCACATGAGAGGAGAAGGACACTTAAATTCAGCAGCATGGAGCTGTAGGTCCTTGTGGAGGAGGTGTTGAAGGTGCACCACAAATTGTTTGGCAGGCAGTCCCTCACTGTGGCTGAATCAGCCAAAAGAAAAATCTGGCTGGACACCATGGAGAAAGTAAATGCCGTTGGGGTAACCACCAGGGACACAGAGGACCTTAAAAAACGTTTTTATGACTTCAGGAGCCAAACCAAAAAGAAAATGGCAGAACAGCACAAGCAGGCATCAAAGACAGACGGTGGCAAGAACTCAGCACCCTCCCTGACTGACCTGGAGGAGATGGTGGCCTCAACCATAGAACCAGACAGTGTCTGCGGACTGGGAGAAGTAGATAGCTCGGCCAGAGTTGCAAGCAAAAAAAGTAAGACAAATGCACTGCATTCCCCCCAATACCAACACCCTTACCTGTACCCTTAGTGGGCAAGTGAACCCAAGTCCAGTACTGCTAGGAATATACTGGGCCAATGCATGATGTGAAATGTAGACAGGAAATGTAAGGACGTGTCATACAGCACACCAACCAACTAGTACATGTAATGACTGCATACAGAACATGGGCAATGTGATAATTATTTAATTGTCGTGACTGTGAGACAGTAGCGCTTAGCTAATGTACGCTCATATGTCCACAGGTGAAATGTCTCGCAGGCGTTCGCAGGAGGCTGAAGGGACACCACCTGAGAGGGAGGAGAGCCAGGATGCAGGACAAAGTACCCCCAACGTACCACAGGACAAAGCTGCTTCAAGTAGCCATCCACCTGCCCAAGACACAGAAATGGCCCAAGAGTTGCTGGCGTCCCCTAGCAGATCTCAGTCCCTTCTCCTGCTGTCATCACCTGAAATGCCAGCATCACAGCATGATGTGATACCCCATCACAACCAGGCAGGAGGCATGTCGTGGCTCCACTCCCCGATTTGGAGTCTGTAGCAGCTGAAATGGAGGGTGAGGACAACAGAACTTGCCTGTAGCAGTGAGCTCCGGCACAACACACTCCAGTGCAGGGATGAGCCATAGTACTGCAAGACACCGCAGAGTGCAAGAAAGGCCAGCAGATGCACCAGTTGAGGGCACAAGTGTGTTCCTTTGTCTGGAGGGAAGCATGGTGCGGATACAAAGGATGCAGGAAAGAGCCATCCAGGCATGCCAACGACAGCTGAGGTCCCTGAATAGTAACATGGGAGAGATAGGAAAGGGCATCAGTGAGCTGGTACAGGTCAACAAGGAGATGGCAGCAGGGATGCGAGGAATCAACAACTCGGTGCAGCTACTATGTACCAAACTAGACAATGATTTTGCTGCAAGGCACAAGGATAGGCATCGTGCACATGTCCAAAGTACAGCCATCAACCGCCTGGCCACTGCCACATCCCTGTTATGCAGGAGAAGCAAGAACATGCAGGAGGCCATGACACAAAATACAAATGAGGTCACTAGGGGCATGGGCAGGATGACCAGTGCTCTTGAGGCACTGTTGAATGCACAAACTGCTCACACAGCTGCTCTGGATGTGCCTGCAAGTGAGGAGAGCACGAGTAGGAGCAGCATTGGAAGCACCCTTGTACCTGAAACTAGGAGGAGCAGGCGCCATGCTGAGGCCACAGGCCAGCAAGACAGTGAGCAGGCTGACCAACCTACTAGTGTTACTGGGAAGCGAGCAAGGAAATAACTTTTACAGTTCATGGTGCAGTTAACCAGAAATTAGAGCATTGCAGTTAAATGCTTTTTGTTGCCCTTTTGTGCTTTAAAAAACAAACTTCATTACGAAATTAAACTAGTGTTGTAGCATACTACGCCTGTCTTTGTCTCCTTACTTACTTAAAAATAGTTGCGTGTGACCTCTTCCCGTCTGTGTCTGCCATCAGTTGATGTTGCTACTCCCGATGTGTGTGGTTCAGGCACTGCTTCCTCGTCGTCATGGTCCTCATAATCTGAGATTTCCACGTCTGTGCCCTTCTTGACTGCCAGATTGTGCAGCATTGCACAGGCTGCAATCATTTTGCAGCAGGTGATTGGTGTGTACTGGTGGGCCCCTCCACTTTTATGGAGGCAGCGAAACCTGCTCTTCCACATGCCAAAGGTGTGCTCCACAATGTTTCTAGTTGTTTTGTGGGCCCTGTTATATCTCTATAGCTGTCTGGGGTGGTGCTAGCACCCCCCAAGACAGGAAACCTATTGTCTGTATGTATGTATGTATGTATAGGCATTTATATAGCGCACTACTTACCCGTAGGGTCCCAAGGCGCTTCGACCGCTGCGAAACCCTTCCTGGTTTCCCTGAGAGATGGTCCCTTAATGGGTATCTCCAGGGTGAGACCAGGCATCCCCGGCGGTCTGGTGGGGCCGTTAGTGAAGATGAGGCAAGCTAATGCCCAGAGTTGCCGAGTGTGATCGCTGATCAGAGTGGGCACCGAGGCGAGAGAATTATCGAGTCCGCTGACTCTGGTCCAGAAACCTGCCGCGCCGGGAATCGAACCCTGGTCCCGGGCCGTCCTCTGCTCTCGGGTCTGCCGCCTCTAACCAGTGAGCCACACTACTTCCACCACTATTGTCCAAGCCTCCCTCGCTGGAAGGACTCCCAGCAGCAGGAGGTCAGACTAGTGTCTGTGGCAGCAGCATCCATTTTGTGATGCTGAGGCTCTGGTTAACTTTAACCAGGATTAGTAGGAACAACATGTCTTCTCCCTCTAGAAGGGTGGAATGCTACCCCCGCCGCCAGAACTGGCGAGGGGGTAGTATTCCAAAGCGTATGACACCTTACACAACATGTTTTGATAAAGCCGAACCAGAGTTAGCATATGGTTCTGAAAGCTGCAGACAGGCTCAGCTCATATCTAGAGCCTCATCTCACATAAAACCAAGCACTCTGCCTTCAGGATTGTTAAGGCCTGCCATAGGAGTGACTTTTAGTGTATATGTGTCTAGATATAAGGTTAGATAAAGGAATACTATATCTAAGCAAGGGGTGATTACACAACCTTGCCCCAGCTGAGTGATCAGCCAGTTGTGTCAATGTGAGTGGCCAGCCAGGGGTGGCGTAATACATGCTGCCATTTTGGAACACAAGGAAACCCGAGAAGGGCCTTCAGACCATGGGTTAAATTACTTATTATAGGAAACAAGGGTCCTAAGGAGTTACAATTTAGCAAGAGATGATAATATAGACCGCAATCAGTACTATATTTTTTCGACGCCCAGCCGGGCGCGGAGTAATTTATTTAGAAATAACATAGAATTTCATTGACCTGGAGAGGGTCCAATATGAACATCAAAATAGGGTACAGTCCTGTACCTATCCCAAGAAGGTAGAAAAACCAATAGAGTCAAGAAAGGTAGAAGGAAGGAAAGAGGTTTTGCAGGCAAGAAAACAATTTTTTAGAGCCAAAGAGTGGCTTGCGATTTCAATAAGTAGTTTCGCAAAACACACCCAACAGTGTCAACACTTAGATATACACATTGAGTCATATGTTACACTGTTTAAAGCGTCGACGTTTCGATCCCTAAGGGCTTTTAGTAAAACGGGATCATCATCAGGACAATTTAAGATCACTGCCTGTATTACAATGCGAACGCCTGTAAGGAAAAAAGGGGGGGGGGGGAATGAAAACAAAAGGGAAGGCATCCGCCTGAAATGATAAGAATTAAAACCATTCAACAGGGCCCAAGTGCAAGTTAAAATGGCCGTTCTCTGTTACTACTCACGGAAATTTGGTGATGTGAAGGTGAGTTGTGATATTCATATCGTGTTTTTGGAGTGAAAAAACAACGCAGTGACATGGTGATAGGTTTGTCATCCATTACTAATTGTGTCATATAGTGCTGTATCGGTGTAGGTAGTGACAACTTCGTTACGCACAATTTGTGGTAAGTGCGAGGTGGTTCCGTGATTCGGATGAGGGGGCAGGAGTTGGATTCATTTGAAGTGTGGTGGTGGTGAAAGTTGGTGAGGGATAAGATTGTCTGTGGGCAGTCATCAGGCCGAGGTCAGGACAATTACCTTCGCGAGTACTGGGTCAAGGTCGTGATGGCATGATTGTTCCACGTTGGGGAAGATGTTGATTTCTCTTTCCTGCTCTGGGAGCTGATTGCTGTATGGTAAAAGATCATTACCATTAGCGGGACATTTAAGGACTGTAAGTGCCGAGGTCGACGGATGAGGGTTGAGGCTTACCTGGCTACACTTTGAGCAGCCGTGAGTGGGAAGTGGAACACGAGGGTTTCTTCCCGTTTTTGGAGTAGGTTAACTCCTTTGTTTTGATCCGCAGGCTCAATGCTAAATAACAAAAATTAAAGTTAAGGCAGGCCCTTCCAAGAGCGGTGGAAGTGGAGTCTGAGCTGCGTTTGGGAGTTGGCTTACCTGACTTCTCGATGGAAGCGGCGGTGGGTTGGTGGGAGAAACACAATGGTCTTCTCCCCCTTCGGTGGCAGCACGAATCCGCTGTGCAGGAATGTCTTGTGAGATGGTCATTTTAAAGCCGGAAGGGATAAAGATAAAGGAAGGACTGGGTACCACTTCCTGGTACTTAGCGGCCATCTTGGAGTGGTGAAGTTAGGATGGCCGAAGTGCAACTGGAGTGTGTTGCGGTGGCCATCTTAGGGAGGGCGTGGGTGGTGGCGGAATATAGAGTGGCTTATTGTGCAGTTTTGTGCTCATAACCGCGAGTGGTGAAGGCCGTCTGTGCTCCTCATTCATACACATTGGATTTGACAGCAGATTAAAAACCACAATGTTGGATTGAGTATTCACATTTCCATTTTCTCAAAGTCTTTTCAGGTTGTAAGGATTGAGGAAAGTTCAATTGTCACTAGTATACATCAATGAGCATTCAGAGTAGCGATGTCCAATCCTCTGTCCAAAGAGGGGGAAGCATGTCAAGTCTCCTGAACAAAGAAGAGCTGAAGTGTATAATACTGCTGGACTCTATTCGCAATGGGTTGAATCGGACAGAGGATTGGACATCGCTACTCTGAATGCTCATTGATGTATACTAGTGACAATTGAACTTTCCTCAATCCTTACAACCTGAAAAGACTTTGAGAAAATGGAAATGTGAATACTCTATCCAACATTGTGGTTTTTAATCTGCTGTCAAATCCAATGTGTATGAATGAGGAGCACAGACGGCCTTCACCACTCGCGGTTATGAGCACAAAACTGCACAATAAGCCACTCTATATTCCGCCACCACCCACGCCCTCCCTAAGATGGCCACCGCAACACACTCCAGTTGCACTTCGGCCATCCTAACTTCACCACTCCAAGATGGCCGCTAAGTACCAGGAAGTGGTACCCAGTCCTTCCTTTATCTTTATCCCTTCCGGTTTTACAATGACCATCTCACGAGACATTCCTGCACAGCGGATTCGCGCTGCCACCGAAGGGGGAGAAGACCATTGTGTTTCTCCCACCAACCCACCGCCGCTTCCATCGAGAAGTCAGGTAAGCCAACTCCCAAACGCAGCTCAGACTCCACTTCCACCGCTCTTGGTAGGGCCTGCCTTAACTTTAATTTTTGTTATTTAGCATTGAGCCTGCGGATCAAAACAAAGGAGTTAACCTACTCCAAAAACGGGAAGAAACCCTCGTGTTCCACTTCCCACTCACGGCTGCTCAAAGTGTAGCCAGGTAAGCCTCAACCCTCATCCGTCGACCTCGGCACTTACAGTCCTTAAATGTCCCGCTAATGGTAATGATTTTTTACCATACAGCAATCAGCTCCCAGAGCCGGAAAGAGAAATTAACATCTTCCCCAACGTGGAACAATCATGCCATCACGACCTTGACCCAGTACTCGCGAAGGTAATTGTCCTGACCTCGGCCTGATGACTGCCCACAGACAATCTTATCCCTCACCAACTTTCACCACCACCACACTTCAAATGAATCCAACTCCTGCCCCCTCATCCGAATCACGGAACCACCTCGCACTCACCACAAATTGCGCGTAACGAAGTTGTCACTACCTACACCGATACAGCACTATAGGACACAATTAGTAATGGATGACAAACCTATAACCATGTCACTGCGTCGTTTTTTCACTCCAAAAACACGATATGAATATCACAACTCACCTTCACATCACCAAATTTCCGTGAGTAGTAACAGAGAACGGCCATTTTAACTTGCACTTGGGCCCTGTTGAATGGTTTTAATTCTTATCATTTCAGGCGGATGCCTTACCTTTTGTTTTCATTTCCCCCCCCCTTTTTTCCTTACAGGCGTTCGCATTGTAATACAGGCAGTGATCTTAAATTGTCCTGATGATGATCCCGCTTTACTAAGAGCCCTTAGGGATCGAAACGTCGACGCTTTAAACAGTGTAACATATGACTCAATGTGTATATCTAAGTGTTGACACTGTTGGGTGTGTTTTGCGAAACTACTTATTGGAATCGCAAGCCACTCTTTGGCTCTAAAAAATTGTTTTCTTGCCTGCAAAACCTCTTTTCTTCCTTCTACCTTTCTTGACTCTATTGGTTTTTCTACCTTCTTGGGATAGGTACAGGACTGTACCCTATTTTGATGTTCATATTGGACCCTCTCCAGGTCAATGAAATTCTATGTTATTTCTAAATAAATTACTCCGCGCCGGGCTGGGCGTCGAAAAAATATAGTACTGATTGTGGTCTATATTATCATCTCTTGCTAAATTGTAACTCCATAATACATGCTGCAGCCCCTGGTAGGCCTTGGATGCACCTATGCCCTGGGTACCTATGGTACACTTAACAGGGGCTCATAAGGTGACCCAATATCCAATTGGAGATGTTTTACAGAGAGAGTTGATAGCCTGGGGCCCTGATTAGCAGGATCCCAGGCCTACTAAGTCGAAAGCCAGCGAAATACTAGGCAAAAAATCCGGGGTAACCATAGTCAGGTATTCACCTTCCTACAGGAAGCCTGTGCAAATCAACCCATAAACAGGTACCTATTTGTCTATCCTTATGTTAAGGCTTTGTTTTTACCTCCTAATGCATTGTATTGAAGTTTTTTTAAATATAGCGCAAACTCAATCCAAAGATTTTGAAGAGCTTTACATGAGAACCAGTTACATTACACATGGTCACATGCATGGCTTATAGCTGTGGTTCCCAAACTGTGCACCACGGCTCCCTGGGGAGCCGTCAAACCTAACCAGGGGAGCCACACACCAAGCACTTTAATGCTTTTAATGCTAAAGGGTCTGTTGGTTTCAGTTAAACTAATTAGACTTAAAAGCATGATGTTTATGATTTGTAAGTGACATGCCTAAAGCTGTAAACGTAGTGCTTAATTGATGGCATGTCGAAGGAGATGATCTCCATATTTCACAAGATCCCCACGTCCCAACACTCCTAAATTAAGCAGAAGATTCCTGAAATATTTTGTTAGACTCTTAAATAGTTTTGTTTTTTCCAAATGCATTTTACACCAATGTAAGTTATCAGGAAAGTACAGTTGTCCTGTATATTAAACACACTAAGTATTATTAGGTATTGACATTTTTGCTTGAATCATAGATACTTCCAGTACACATTTCTTTCAGTACACACACATTTCCAGACAGGCCTGCTCTCTCCTTGAGTACAGGGAAGTACGGCATAATGCCAACATTTGTCAGCCATTATAAAACTTTACAAAGTTGACTGCTCAATTTAAAAGAAAGAACTCTGATTGTTTCAAGTGTAAATCCAAAATTAAACTCTTCTCATGTATTTTGTGAGGGTTCACTCCTTCACTCACATTATTCATTAAAATTTACATTGTCAATGTAAACCCTTTTTTCTCACATGTAGTGAAACGTTTTATACCAAGCTTCACAATACAATAAAGGTACAACCTGGGTAGTATCGGCACAACCTTCTGTAACACAGATAAGTTAAGAACAGGTCGCTGTAGCAGAAGGGATGCAACACGATTCTTGCACACATACAGGACAGGTACAACACAGAAACCTAAAACACTAAAGAAAGAAGGAGAGGTGTTAAACAATAGTTGTGTGATTTCTATAAGCATACACGTCATTCAAAATGTCTGGAAGAAATTGCCAAGCCTCTCATGAAATTAAAATATATTCATATAGACATATAGGATAATGAATGCTCACCTACCTAGTGTGGTATGCTTTACCAGTGGTTTCCTTTTCTTGCACTGGGAAGCATCAAAGTAGTACTGTTCACTGGTTGTAAAGTCTTCTAGTTATGGATCCTTTAGTTTGGGTGTGGTTATGTCATTTACGTTGACTTTTATGTTCTGCCTTTGGTAAACTCAGACCTACATTTATATTGTATGCTGGTGAGCTAAAAATTGTATTATTGGTGTCTCCCTACTGCAAGACTAAAATCAGAAGGACTGAGTAATGAATCATACTTCTCCTTTTTTGCCTTTGCATGTTTCAGGGCTGGAATATTGCCCCTTGGGGCATATGGCCATGTCTGAACTGGGGTGGCGGAGTGAGCTAAAGAATGATGATAGATTAAACCCAGATCATTTGACTGGGGGTGAGTGCCTGCAATGTTCAGCACTCCGCCCATCATTCCCTTTGGTTTTGCTTTGTTCGCCCTAAGTTGGCAGGGTATGCCCAGACGTGGGTCCCTTGCACACTTTGCCACTGGATTCAAGCTAGCCTGGCTGATGATGGATGATTATTGGTGTCTCCCTACTACATGACTAGAAACAGGAGGACTGAGCAATGGACCATACTTCTGCTTTTTTGCATCTGCATGTTTCAGGGCTGGAATATTGCCCCTTGGGGTCAGGCTTGTTCCTCTGGAAAGTATCTGGGTAGTTGGGAAAAGTGCACAGCTCAAATTGTTTCTCAAAAAGTTTTTTGTGCTTTTGTTTTAACGTTGTGGGTGCTCCGATGGTGGTAACCACGTCCCTGGGTACCGACTTAAATCACAAAACAGTGTCTGTAGTGGGTCACCACAGACATCCCATTTAGGCACACCTTCTCTCCTCAGGGTGAATGAGGATTCCAAATCATGAAAGTTTTGAAGTAATTTCCTTTATTGTAATAGTTAATTTTTTTCTTATATTTTATAGTCCATTATTTCAATCATGAATTCAATTCATTCATACTTGTTCATGTTTGCATCAACGACACAAAAAGGAATTACAATCCAATGCATTTCGGGAAAATTTCCTGAGGCCCACACATTGAAGAGGCCCCACAACGTGCTATTGGTGAGACTGTCTCTATGTGCAACATGATATGCTAATATTGTTTGTTCGTTTGTAAATGTTGCTATTCGACCATTTATTTACTGTAGTACATGCCACGTATAACAGTGGTGAGGTGGATGCAGTTCATATATAGGCATCCCGCCAGTTGAGAACAGATGCTCATTAGTATTGGACCCTGGGGCAGACGTGGCTACTTTGTAAATTCCTGCAGAAACGGGCATTTTGTATTGAAGCCAGCATCCACTGACTACTGGACTCATATCTTCCTCATTCATTTCTTTTGCCTGCAGGTACAGATAACCTTGGGGACAACAGCGGGTGACAGACTTCTCCATTAATATTGAAGACCTGACTTGTTTGAAAACTTTATAGGATCCGGCAAATACGGTGAACGTTTGCATGATTTATGTTTTATATTTGACGTCTGCTTGGCAGACTCTTACAGAATCTTCGTGTTTACGCTTGCCTCCGGTACGCTGTTCTACGGAGTGCCGGGTGTCTTTGCCTATAATATCTAGCCTTGAAAAAGTCTGTTGGGCGAAACACGTGTCGGCTGCCAGTATGTTTTTGTACATGGATTTTTAAGAAGAAGAGAAAATAAAGACAAAGCAACATTTTATGGACTCCCTGTGATTAGTTAATTGGTTACTACCTACATTACAATTTGGACTGATTGGGTGAGCCTCGGCATATGTACATGTTATTTGTGAACTCTACAGAGAAAGTTTTTTCCATTGAGTTTGTTTCTGTCTCTTTGAGGGTTGAGGGAGACTTTTTGCTTTGAGAGCACCACATTGTACTGGACATGAGTATTACTTTCCGGTTGATGTGTTACAAAGATGTGCATTCGTATTTAGGCATTGCCACCTCTGAGTTTCTATGGAATGACTCTACGTGCAACATACTTCAGAGAGAAAATAATTGTAATTACTGCCTGTGCTATGAAATGTGCCATGCACACACTACCAGGCCACACTCACAATTGACTTTGTGTGGGAAGGGCGAGTGCATAGTCCTTCAGACAGAAAATCATATGCCCAACACCAAAGTATTTCCCTCTTTGCTAGTGTCAATGGGGCACTAGTAGTAAGGCAGTGATGGCTGAGTCCCAAAAGTCTCAGCAGCCTCATTCTGTCTGGAAAGGCAGTTCCATGGAGACTGAGGGGAACAGCTCTTAGTTAATCCTGGACCTCATGCCCTTCTGAAAGTGTAGCTGACTTCCACTTTACTTACAGATGAGGTTCAAACGTTCATATAAAAAGTATATTTTAGATTGATTCACTTTAGCACCTTAGATTATATCATTATTGGAGTAGCTTTTATTTGAATTAGTGAACCCCACCCTTTCTGCCATGACAGTTATATTAATGATTCAAGAGGCAATTCAGTTGTTTTGTATATCATATAGAAGGCTTTCGCTTTATAGCTGGGGCAACTTTATGGCCTATTAACCCTCCCACAAGAGAGATTGTTATACAGTGTGCATCCGGAACTGACTTATTTAAAAGTGCTCTTAGATGTAATGATTATGGAAAAGGAGACACAGGAAAGGAAATGTAATGGCCTAGAGTCACAGTCTTTCCTTCCAACTGGCATGGGCATGTCAAGTAAGTACTTCCAAAATATCCCTCGTACTTTTATAAGATGGGGCAACATCAAAGTAAACACCATATTATGTAGAACAGGTATGTCATTGCCTGCAACAGCGAACAGGTCTAGCCGACATTCTAGATGGAAACGAGACGTAAACAGAGTCTCCGAGCCATCATAGGCTCTCTCAAGCGCCCCAATCTCTCTAAATAGGGGGATTTTAGTGGTGACTTTGTGTGATGATTTGGATACTGCTTACTAAGGAAATCGCGCTATATTGGAAAACGTTCACACTACATTTTAGCCTTACACCGGGAAAGTAGGTGTGGCCATCTGCCTCATAAGGGCGCTATCCCAATTAGCCCATGTTACCATTAAGGAGATAATAAGATTGTGGCAGGAACCTTATTGAGTTTCTCAGAGCCCTGATGAAGCCTTTTTGAAGGTGAAATACCTATGCTGCGCTTCCATGTACTGACACAATAGAGAAAGATTGGACTCAAGCTTTGAAGGCTCAAGAATTGCTTTTGTCCTTAGAAACTATTTTGGGAATTGTTGCCTTTCTGTTTTATATGTATAGAACAGGTATGTCTTGGTAATAAACTGTGCAGTATCTCAACTTCAGAGGACAGGTAAGTGGTATATAATGAACATGGTAAGTGTGCAGTGACTAAGCACAATATCAGGTGGAATATAGAATATGGAACATGAAATGTTAAGGCTGTCAGGAGACAGGTGTCAGTTGCTTGCAGCAGTTGCTCCAGGTCTCTGATGGGTGAGGTGCCCTCATTAAATACTTCTTACTTGAAACTTAACAAGGTGTTTAACTTCAGTAAGGTGTGGCTACCCGTTACACTGGCAAAGATCAATGGAATATCATTTTTGCACTTTAAGGAGTGAGGGCACTTTGAGCAGTCACAGGGCTATAAAGAGGAAAAATAGGGTCTTAGTAATGGTGGACAAGTATTCCTTGCTTCACATGTCCGTGCTGCAGCTGAAAAGGGAGAGGCGCCAGAAGAAGATTGAGTGCTGTCTATTTCAGTGTGTTAGATTGGTGGTTGAGAAGATGTACAGCTGTTTTAGGAGCTGTACGGCCACAATCAATCTGGTGATAGAGTGAGATAGGCTTCTGACGGCAAGGTACTGTGACGCAAGGGGTGGTTGATGTCAAGGGCGATTGCTGGTAGAAAATACTTGAGGGGCTTGAAGTGTTGCTGTAACAATGTGCAGACACAGGCTGCCTGACTTGTTCAGCCCGAGTTCCCCTAAAAAGCACATCGGTCTGCGTGCGTTTCGCAGCGATGTTAGGTGATTGGAAATTGGGTAATTCAGGTACATGGCTCCGTCATTTTAGACAGACGGAATTTGAATCGTCAGCACAGGAGCAGTTGGGTGCACATTGGGAGCATTGCTTGTCACAGTAACAGGCCCACCTTCTGAAGGCAATTGAATTAGCGGGCATTTATGTAAAATTCTGCAGTTAAATCCATGTTCCCTTGGGGGCATTGCCTGTCACAGTGACAGGCACACCTTCTTCAGGATAACAGTGTAACCGGAATTAAAGTGTTGGCAGAGCGAAAGCTAGAAGTGAGTTGTTTTGAGGTATTTTCTGTACTTTGTTAAAACACTGTATTTGTCATGGTTGCAAGCACACTGAGCTTTCATCAGGAGAAGCAACAGACTGTGTGGTAACAGTTATTCAGGAATAAGTAATTATTCAGGAGCAGCAGGGGCAGAATACACCTCAAAAGGAATGTCAAGATCATTTCACGAGCAACAGGGTGTAATTTTACATCATATCAGAGAAACAGTGTTTTATAAATGTGGGAGGTAAAAGGGAGGTAATTGTTCCACTCCCTAAAGTTGATGAAATTGTGTCAACGTTGGCAGGTGCAAAGTATTTTACTACATTAGATCTCACCTCGGTGTATCACCAAGTGGAATTGATTTCAATATCTCAGGAGCTTATGTTATGTTATGTTTAATTTATAGAGCGCACAGCTACTCGAAAGTGTCCCGGCGCTAGCTTACATCATTTATCACTCCCATGGGTGCATTTAAATTTAGGATTGTGTTCAGTGGCATCCGTATTCCTGAGGGTGATGACATCAGTATTAAAATTAGTTGAGGGAGTGAAATGTTACCAGGACGATTTGTTGATTTATGGGAACAGGATTTCTGAACACAATGGCAGGGCAGATTTTACAGAGACTTCTGGATGCTTAGTTGACGTTAAAACAATAGAAATATACATTTTTGGTAAAAGAAGTATACTATTTAGGGCACTTGATTCCTGGAGAAGGGGTAGCACCAAAAAAAGGATTTGATAATCACCATAACATCTCTAGCAGAACCTTCTTCAAAGGAGGAAATTGTTTCTTTCCTGGGTATTGTGGAGTACTTTGGTAAATTCATAGACAAACCAGCAGATACATCTGTACATTTAAGGAATCTGTTAGTAAAGAATAAAGAGTTTGTGTGGTCTATAAGAGTTTGAAAATCTAAAAAAGGAATTGAGAAAGCTACCTAACTTACAACCGTTTATTCCAGGAAATGAAACTTGCGTAGTCACTGATGCTAGTTCTAAAGGTCTTGGGGTAATTTTGAAACAGAAGAGAGAGGGTAAGGAGTGTTTGATTGCATGTGCCTCGAGATGCTTATATGGAGCAGAATTGAATTATTCAGTAATTGAGAAGGAGGCTTTGGCCATTCTTTTGGTGTTTAACAAATTTAGGAATTTTGTTTGGGGAACAGCATTTAAAGTGTGCACCGACCATAAGCCACTATAGAAGTTTTTTTGAAGAAAGGGTTAGATATTATTTCTTCTAGAATCAGAAGGTGGGTGGTTGGTGTGCAAGATTTTAAATTTGAAGTAGAACATGTACCTGGGGCAAATAACGTATCTGCTGATTGTTTATCCAGGTTGTTGAGTGAGCAAAAATATGAGACTCATTGTGATGACTTTTAAGAAGAAGACATTAATGTGTGTGAAATAACCTTAGGGGTTTTGACAGACAATGTCTGGAGTGAAGAGTTGAGGAAAGATTATGAGTTAGGTAGAATTATGCAAACTATTCAATCAGGACAAATCAAGGATTTGTCAAAAACATGGATTTCCATCAAGGATGAGTTGGCAATGGATAATGGACTGATTTTAAAGAGAACAAGAATTTTCATTTAAGGAAGAAGTAAATAGCAGAAGCACATCAGAGTCACTTAGGTATTGTGAAAACCAAAGAGAGATTGAGAGCAAGTTTCTGTTGGCCAGGGATGGATTTGTATATTGAACGTGAGGTGTGAGATTGTGTAGAGTGAAAATACAGTGACAAACGTTTTACACATTGTCAATTGCCCTTGGTGTGTCGGAGATTACCGGAACATCCATGGCATGAGGTTGCCTTTCACATTCTAGGTCCATTAAGAGGTGAAGATAGCACACTAAATTTGATAGTGTTGATGGATTTATAGTCAAGATGGGTGAAAGTTACATGTGTACAAGAAGATTCTACTAATTCTGTCATCAAATCGTAAGTGACATTTTTGAGAGTGACTCAAAGAATATGAAGGAATTTGTAAGTGCATGTGGTATTGTTCACAAAAAATGTGCAATTTATCACCCTGAAATGAATGGCACTCGGATAAGATTCAACAAAGTAATCAAGAAAAATAGAAGTGTGTTATATATTGAACATGGAAAGTGTACAGTTGCTAAGTACAGTATCGGGTGGAATATAGAATATGGAACATGGAATGTTAAGGCTGTCAGGATCCAGGTGTCAGCTGCTTGTGGCAGTTATTCCTGATTTGTGAGGTGCCCTCATTAGATACTCTTTACTTTAAACTTAACAAGGTGTTGGTGTTAAGTTAGGATGCCTTCTGTGAATACCGACAGTCTTAAAGTTAGAATTTTTCTCCGTTTAGGAGTCCTAAAGTTAGGAGTCCTAACTTTACTGCTCCTAAACTGAGAACAATCCTACCTTTAAGACTTTCAGGATTCACAGAAGGCATTTAAGAGTCCTAAAGTTAGAAGTCCTAACTTTTCTACTCCTAAACTGAGAAAAATCCAAACTTTAAGACTTTCAGCATTCACAGAAGGCATTTAGGAGTCCTAAAGTTAGGACTCCTAACTTCTGTGAATACCGAAATGAGTAAGTGCCTTCTGTGAATACCAAAATGAGTAAGTGAAGTGCCTTCTGTGAATACCAAAATGGTAGTAAGTTTAGGATTTTGTCTTAAGTTAGTTCTGCGAATAGGGCCCCCAGTGAATATGCAAGTTTTTACAACCTTCTCACTTAGGTGATATTTCAAGTCAGCATTTTGATAGCCCTGGTCCAGTCAAATTGGAGATATGCCATTTGAGTTGGTTGTTTAGTGTTCCATGTATTGAGAAGTAGCCATCGCCTAGTAGGTCATTGTTATTTGAAGCAGCCACACTACAGTGTAACTAACTATGATGTAAAGAGGCAGACAAGTGCCAGCCTCTTTGAAGAAAAGGATTTGCATGCACTTTATAATTTTACTCGGGCACCTTGATGCCATCAATACCAGAGGGCTGGAGAGCATCGATACACCAAGGAGTGAGTGCTGTGTGAATGAAGGGAGAAAAGAGTTAAGGAAGAGTGCGTACTGAAAGAAGATTAGTCCTGGTGTTAGTGTTTTGGGCACCGCCTGTTTAAAAACGCAGGTATGTGTCGTATTCACAAGAATGCGGTGCATCTCTGCATTATACCTAGCGCTAGCACTAATAAAGCTGCCTAGCACCAGTTGCCATTTTCCTAGGGTGCCTGCGCTGCAGGGGCAATTGTTTATGCACAGGAAGGGACACCTTCATGCACATAAACAATCTTTACAGGGGATTTGCTTTATCTATTTGTGCTTCAGAATGCAGCATGTGGAAAGAGCAAAAATGAGGAGAAATAAAACACTTCTTCTCGTATCGCCTGCTTAAGTTTATTTTCATTATGTTTTGGAACTCCAAAGAGGTCCACATAAAAAGATACACAATACAAAGTACTCGTTCAAATGCAAAAGACAATTACAGAATTTACCAAAATACAAGGTAATCAGCACAACACAGTTAAAAGACCATCTAATAAATATCTAAAAAACTTTTAAAAAAGTTAAAAATACTAAAACAGAACATTTAATTGGGGGGATTATATAAAGCGTGTAGAAAGGAGTTGGCAGTAAGGATGCTTAATTTCAAGCATATTTGTCTCAGCCACTTACGCCGAAATGGTCGAAGTGCAGGACATATAAAGAGAACGTGTATACAATCTTGAGTAAATAAATTGCAAAAATTACAAATTGCCGAACAACCATACCACCTTGCCATAAGATTATTTAAGGGCAGCAGATCCTGCCTCAGGAGAAGCCAGAACCGCCGTATGCCGTGGGATAAGTTCCAGGCGACATAGGGTTGCATATGACCAGGTATTCTCTGGCGGTATTTTTGGCATTGCCCCATACCTTGTAAATATAGGGCAGCATCAAAAGCAATGGCTGTTTCGGTGGAACGCCCACTGCAACACCCATTGCACATCCCTTTCAGGCTAAGTGCTGTGTGAATAGGGGCATTATTTACAAGAAGTAGCCATCACCTAGTAGGTCATTGTTATTTGAAGCAGCCACACTACAGTGTAACTAACTATGATGTAAAGAGGCAGACAATTGCCAGCCTCTTTGAAGAAAAGGATTTGAATGCATGCGCAACAGGCCATGCGCCATACCTGGCTCAGTGCTGCTCCTTCTCAAAATGTTAAGGGCGACAAATAAGTGCTGGTCCCAAAAAATCGGTGCTGGCTGGCCCCACCTGCAAGCACCATGTCAAATCAAGCACTGATAACATTCCAACAGAATGCAAGGGAACCTCCAGTATCCAGCATGGACAGTTTTTTTCTTAGCATTTAATAGTTTTTTGGGCAGAGTAGATAGTTTTCTGCTCAGATGAGGTAGAAAAAGATGCCCTCAACAACACTGTGTTCGCTTGGAAGGGCAGGCTATATTTGAACATCGTCCTATTTTGGAATCACTGCGGGGACTGGAATATGATTAATGAGATGAAGGTTGTGAAAAGAACTGAAAAACATTTTACTGTACGGAAAAGCTTGTCTGTCCACACGCATACATTTTTTTCTAGGGAGCAGAGGCCTGGGGAGACTTATGATACATGCATAAAAACCTTGAGAGTTCTAACAGATTCTTGTGAATTTCAGCATTTTGGTAAACAACTTGAAAAGGATCAATTGGTTGTGAGATTTTGGAACAAAACGTTACATCAGAAATAGCTAACTTGTTAACATGTATTCTTTTGTGGGCTATTAAGTTCGCCAACAGCATCCAAACCTCTCAGGCTGAAGCAAAAGCAGTTGAGAAAAAATCGAACATTTACAGTATGATTTGCTCAAAAGATTTCAGAAACCTCAGAGCAAGAAGCCAAAAAACAAGGATGGCAAGGAGGACCAAATGTCAATGACAGTTATCCATATAATGGCTGCCAATCTTTCAAACATTTGGATACCTCTAAATGTGGCCCAGCTGTCAAGAAAAAAATGTGGAAATTGTCAGTCGGGATGCATTTCACTGTAATGTGCAAAGCTAATAGCATAACGACTAGTCTTAATGCATTTAATACTGAGGGGTAATGGTAGAGAGCTTTAATATTATGGTATTGACTGTTACACTATGCGAGCATGAAGTACATTACCACCCATTAACATTTCAATGGGTGGAAATGTACTTGATCAATTGATGCGCTCAAGTATCACCATCATTTAAGAGAAAACATTGGATTTGAAAGAATTTTGAGGAACACAAGTCTCAAGCCTCCCTTAGTATCTCCTAAAGCATAAATGTGTCTGAAAGTTGATCTGGTGGGGAACCTTTATGCAAGGTTAGGATTTCTGAGTAAAGGTATACTGAGGAAAGGTACTCATTGCTATCAAAGGGGAAGAACTACTTGGATGGTTCCACCAACGGCATTTAGATATGGTTATGTTGTTTTGAAGAATGACACAAATAACACTTGAAAATGAAGAATGCATATGTAGATTGGTGTCCATGATGGCGGAAGGCAAAGCATGTAAAGAATTATTCCAAGATGAAGTAGGGCAATTGAAAATTTGAGCTTGTGATCTAATTGAAGGGGTGAGTGAACCTTATGAAACCCAACTAAGGGGGGGGGGGGGTATCACCGGGTGTAAGAAAGGAGTTGTCAAGAGTAGTTCAAGGGATGGGGCGAGGGAGGTGTTATTGAGGCTGTGGCTCTCCCCTTTCATCGAGGCCAGAAGGAAAAATAATAACTAACTACACCTACGTCAATTTTCACGTTTTGAATAGAGTCACTTGAGTTGAAGGGCATCCTTTGCCCAAAACTATTGATAAGCTAACTATGACTGGATAATTAGACTATTTACAAAGTTCACCCTGAGATCAGCTTGCCACATGTGGTTTTAGCCATGTCAAGCTTTTGTGACCAGATGGGATTTTCAAGTCAGACAGGCAGTATTCGGCTTAGTATCAGGCACTATGGTCTTCTAGTGGGCGATTCACAATCATTTTGAGAAAAAAAGAGCATCACAATTTCAGGATTATATGTTAGCACCATGAAAGATTAAATATGGCATTGATTGTGCTGAAACAAAAAGTTTAGAGGTTCCACAGAGACAAGTGTAAGTTTTTTAAACCTGAATGAGAGTATTTTTTGCACCTGGTCTCAAATGAAGGGAATGCAAAAAAGAACAATTGATGGACAGAATGCAGAACAACGTCATACATTCATCCTAGTACAGCGATCTGGGCCTAAATCCATAATTTATTTTTCTCCCCATGGCAATCCAGTTTGATTCCAGCCATATGCAAATCAGTCTTGACCCTGCACCCAATGGGAACAGTCCAACCCGAACTGCCAGGCCAGGTCCTCCCTGGACTGTAAACAAGCATCCTAGGACCAGTTTTAGGGTTTCACCACTCATCAGCCAGGATAGCTTGACTCCAGTGGCTTGAGGAGCACAGGACCCAAGTCTGGGCATACCCGTCCAACTCGGAGTGACAAATACAAAAAGAGCAATTGATGGACAGAATGGAAAACAATGTCATACATTCACCCCAGTACAGCAATCTGGGCCTAAATCCATCGTATTTTTTGCTCCCCATGCCATTCCAGTTTGCACCAAGCCACATGCAAATCAGTCTTGACCCTGCGCCCAATGGGAACAGTCCAGCCTGAACTGCCACTGGATTCAAGCTAGCCAAGCTGAAGAGTGGTGTTACCCCGAAAGCGATCCCAGGATGCTTGTTTCAGGTCCAGGGAAGACCAGGCTTGGCAGTTCGGTCTGGAGTGTTCCCATGATGCACAGGGACAAGACTGAACTGTATATGGCAGGGTCTGAAGTGGGGTGGCAAAGTGAGCTAAAGAACAATGATGGATTCAATCCAGATCTGTGACTGGGGGTGAGTTTCAGGAAAGTTTCAGCGCTCTGACCATCATCTCCTTGTGTTTGCTCAAATGAAGCAAAACAATACAGAGAAGGTGTTCTAAAGACTCCCGCACTGGCTAACTGTGGCCAGGTGTTGCCCTGCCAAAGCTATGTGACAATTCTTCTAAATGTTTAGCAAATTTTGATTTACTCTCTGAATCTCTCATGTGTGTTTTTTTTTAAATAAGCATATTTACAAAGGGTGGTGGACAAGTCATTGTGTTCAATACAATTAAGACAGACTGTAGTGAAATTGGATTAGGAGCAGTGTTGACACAAAAAGGACACAAGGGTTAGAACCCTATTGCTTTGCAATCATACATGTTGCAACCCACTGTCAGAGCGATGATTCCTTATATTTGTGCAGGAACAGAAGATGCCTATTCCATATGACCCTTCCAGTCAACACTTCTGACACCTATTAATGTAAAGTGTCCGGAAGAATCTCCACAAGGGGAAGGGGAAGTTGGATAAAACAACAAACAAGAAGAAGAGGCTGCCCGTAGTTATCAGCTTACCACACCTTGTCTTCTCCTTAGCGATAGTGTGCTGCTTCGGATTATTAGGTTGTAGAAAACTAAACACAATGATATGCTTAACCCTATGTACATTTAATACTCTGGATTGTATAAGTATATTATGCTACTGCAAGACTAAAACATACCTATATAACATTTGGCTTTAGCTCCTCTTTTGATTCTCTTCATGATTTTTTTCTAATTGAGAGTTCTATCTCTTACTATCTTTAATTATTGGATTCTAGAGGATATTAAACACAATGTTAATCTTAACCTTTTGTTTCATTAGTAACTCTGAAATTTGCATATGTGTCTTTACACTAGCTATGTCACAACATACCTATTTAGTATTGGCTTGCTCCTCTTCAATTTTCTTAAACAATTCTCTAAATTCTTCACAGGAAGAAGATTCCAAGAAGATTTATACTCTCCAGGTGAGTACTAAATTGTTGAAAAAATATTGTTTCTTCTAAACGATAAGTCATAATTACATTAAGTCTACAACAAGTGCCTCTGTACCTTTTGATTTTTTGCTGAGCATTAATTATCACAATAATGTACTTAGCTCTTTCTGGTGAGAAAGGTTCTGGCATTTGTCTTCAAGAGCCGCTGTTTACTCGCACATGAGTGCTCCGGTTTCCTTCTTCAGACACTGCTCACTTCGATTGAAGACAGCACTCACCGAGTATTCTGTAGGATTTCCAGGGTATTTCCGTTCATGCACGCTAGGCAAACACTCAGTTCGACGAAGAGAGTTGTACGCTGAAGCAAGTGTGCAGAATCTGGTAAGAGTCACTTGGGCGGGGAAAAGGCACTGCAGGAAGGCAAAAAACATGAATAACCAGACGAGGAAGGCGGCGAAAACTACCCTTACTAAACTACAACAGAGAACCCGAAAAACGATGTGCCTCAGCTACAAATTCAGGTGAAGTGCGCAAACATTCTAAATTGAGCGCTCCAAGTAGAATTCTGTGACAAGGACTAAAGACTAGAACTACACTCTTTTTGGAATGTCGGCCATCTTGAAGTTTCTCGATCTCCAAGGTGCACTCCAAGTAAGGGCTCCATCTTTTTGAAAATCTGTAGGTGACTGTTCTTGACTGGCTAAGCAGAGGGAAAAGTTATTGTTTCTTGAAATCCTGACGCCCACAGAGAAGCAGTACTCTGTAATCAAAAAGGATGTCCTGGCTTACATGTGGGGCACCGAGGGACTGGGAGATGCCTTTAATTGAGGAACTAAAGAGAGAGTTAGTAATCCTGGGCCTGATTCACCCAGTAAATCCTTATTTCTCCCAGGGGATTTGACCTTTTTACCATTAGTAATGAAGGTCTTCATCTCCTGAGGCCTGGACTACCACTTCCCCATTTGGTTTGACGTGAGGCATGAGCCACTCTGGGCAGGCTTATCAGATCAGCGGGAATTTTTTTTTATTAACAATACAGCAATAGGGGGAGCACTCAGAAGGTAGTCAAAAACATCAAATAATTCTCAAATGTAAAATCAATGCTGCAGTGTGCACAATCCAAATATATGCATTCTGAATTCAGTCCATTGATTCCAGGAAACTGGTTTTTATCTCAGACAACTTTATTCTTGCATCTTCTAAAATAAATGCCCATCCCAGCCAACACATTTTATTCTTACAACAGGACTTCCCAGGGCTGTAAGATAACATACATAGGTATAAACTATTTGCTATAAAAGTTATTTATGTATACATCAAAATATTCCATACAAAATTACTTTCCTCATCTTAAATCAATGGACTGATAACATCTAAACTCATGTATGTCTTCATAAAATTTGTCTATAATTTTCCATGAAAGTATGAAAGTTCACATAGTTCTACACAATACAACTCCTATATCTACAAAATTAAAATGGAGAACTGTAATATATATACAGATAATCCATCATTAATCAGAAGATCCACCTCATTGTTCATTATCTCCTGTAAATATCTCTCCTAAAGTATAGTACTGATTGAATAAATGATGTAACTCGCATAATCCTACAAAACACATCAATTTGATATTAAGTCACCCTCCCTTAAATGTATTTCATAATTACTCACATCCCAATTATCATGGCTCTTGTAAGGACCTCCATATCAATGATGGGGGTCATTTTGTAAGGAGTGTTTTAATGTATTCATAAGTAGGGCTAAACATTTTTTGTGGAAGATGCAAGAATACATTTATTTGGAATATATAACAGTTTTCTGGAATCAATGGACTAAATGAAGAATACATATTTTCAGATTGTGGAAACTGCAGTGTTGATTTAACAGTTGTAAACTATTTGGTGTCTTTGACTACCTTGTAGGTGCTTCCCCTATGACTGTATTTGTTTTACTGCCAGTCAGTCAAAATACTTTATTCGATTTCACACAGTAAACCATAAAGTTCATAAAACACAACAGATCAATAAAATCGCCAAAGTGGAGTGAAACATCCTTACTAAAAACCATGATACATAAAAACAAACATTATAACTAGATACAAATTGAGGGTATAATGAGACACGGATTGTGTAGGGTTTCTTGGGTGGTGGTACCTCAAGTGGAAGCACCTTGGTTATGAATTATAGGAAGTCACCCACTTGCGCAGTGGATTTTAGCTATAACTGCCTTTGTTGTTGGGATTTTTTTTGTTAGGACCTCTGGTAGAAACATTTCTAGGCTGACTATACATGTGGAATTGGGCAAATGGTGGAATAAAGAAAAAGTTGTCAAGGTTAACTCAACCACTATGAACACCAGACTGCATAATGATTCAAAGGAAGGTGATGGGTGATGAGGAAAAAGTAAGTCTCCCAATGCTAAATGAGTGATGAAAAAGTGAAGAAAGAGCGGAAAAGTGAGAAAACTGTGGGGAGTGTCACATTAATTATTAAAAGGCCAAGGTTGATAGACAATATGTTTAGGTTTGTTTAATTTATTTCTTGCGATGGTTGGTTTTTTTTCATTCTTTTGTGTATTGCTTGTTGCCATTTCAAGTTGTCTCTGTTTCTTTTCTTTGTCAAATAGGAAGATGAGTTATGTCCATCTCACATTGATTCTTCCAAACCTTCTTGTAGTTATAGATCATTTTGTGCTTATCCAGTTCTAAATATGTGAGGCTTTGAATGTTCTCTGCTTCTGTATTAGTCATTTGCTGCCTCTCTCAAATGGATTCTTTGCTATAAGACTTGACTGAGAATCTACTCGGAAAGGGCAGGATCTGGAACCAAAAGGAAGTAGATAGAAAAGTGTAAAATTCCCAACACATCCCCAGGCATTGCTTCTGTTGTTTAGACATTTCTAGGCCATGTTTCTGCCCTGTAATCCTTCTTTTAGACTCACAGCTAAAATAATATTGAGTGCATCCTCAGTATTATGTAGACATAGTTGGTTTCCTTGACATAGATTTTGACTTGTCACAGTGGGGCCAACTTTAACATAAATGTGCACATTCCAAGCATTGTGCTGTCAGTCCTAGCATGTGAAAGCATTTCTTTGTGTATTTTGACATAGTTTTTAAGACATGATACAAGAACACTAGTGCTCTCTGATTTCTCATCATGGCAGGCTGGTGTAACATGGCGGCTGATTTGGGAAGGTCTCGAGCACGGTTTTTGTAACTTGAATAGTAGCTTTACTGTATAAAAGTGATGTCTTTCTGCCTGAAGGATAACTCTGATGTAGATGGTGTGAAGTTGGGATAACTATGTATTTTGTAATTGTCACAGCATACTCCTAAAGAGTAGATCTTCAGTCATATCATATGACTAGAAAATCTATTTGGAAGGGGCAAGTTATAGAAACAAATTAAGCAAGTAGTAAAAATGAAAGTGAAACAAAATATGTCTTGAAAAGGAAGCAGTGTCACCAATCCCAAATCATTTCATATTTTTGTGTCTATTTTTATTTGATGTTAACATTCCTTGACGCTGTTGCTTATGCTATGTTACTAGTTTACTAGGGATGGGTTAAAGTTTACTCGTGTGGAGGCCAGCACAATTCCTGCCCTTAATGCCTACTTTGCAGAAATACTCCTAATTTTGTTTTATATGAGACATGGCCATTTAGCCCTGCTCTCGCAAAAACATTTGGCAATAACAAACATTTGCATACAAATATTGATGGACGCTAGTGTTTACGTTGCTTTGCGTCATGGGAGTACCTATGCCACACTTTAGTACATCTGGGCCTACTTCAAAAACGTGCTTTTTCCTCACATCACCTGTCCTTTGAACATATGTTTTAAAGCAAAGGAATTTTCTGTGTTGATCTATATGCGAATCAGGGCAAAAAACCATCTCGGTGCATTCCAATGCGGTTGCAAACAGATATAAATGTTTGCAACATCCCCAAATGCCATTTTTTTAAGTGAGGCTATCATTTACCATTAACAGCAAACACCTATTTTCATAGTCTGCATAGCCTTATGGTTCGAAAATGTAGGTCAGTAACTTCAATCAGAAAATGTGGGGCATATTTATCATAGGGTTGTATTGCTTTTGTGCCACACAATAGGGTACAAAAGTGATGCAACCCTTAAGTATTTATCAAGCCACACAAGGCCACCTTGCAAGGCCCTGAGTGGCTTGATGAATCTGGAGTAAGGCAGTGCAGCACAAATCACTGTGTTGCATTACTCTGCCCCAGGGAGGTGTTCCATGAGTAGTGCATGGGTGTTCCCATGTGACACCCATGGGTTTTTGCACATTCCCTGATTTACCATTACTGGTAGACCTGAGAATGAGCCAACATGCTACACCTCCCCAGGTGAGGTGTAACAGGAAAAATATATTTCCCCCATGTGTGATGCATTCTGCAGCACACATAGAAAGAGGAAAATGCCTTAGGGGATTGTTTTTGTTTGTTTTTGTGCTGGAAGGTGTCCTTTCCTGCACAAAAACAATCCTGCTTACAATGGAGACACCCATGCACTATGTTGCAAGAGTGCCTGCGTTAGCAGCACATTGGGCACCTGTGCTGGGGAAAGACAGGAATGCGCTGTGTAATGTTAAATATGTGGCATTCCTACCCTCTCTTGGTCATGCAGCGCAGCAAGATGGCTTACTGTTTTGTGTGACTTAACAATAAATATACCCCTAAATATATAAATAGTGCCTCTAAATCTGCCCCTTTTCATTTATGTTGAGTGAGCCCTTCTGTGAATAAAAGGATTTGCAGCAGGAGCACAATTTCTGCGTCTGAACGCAGGAAGGAGTTGGGTTTATATCCATTTCTATCGAAAGTTCCAGTAGGAACAAGGACTGATTAATTTGTGTAAGACAACAAGAGCTTGTTTGCAGTAGATAAATGAAATCATTAAACGAAGCTGTTCGGGTTAGGTTTTTTGCCTTTTGCTGGCTCTATTCTTCTTTCCTTTCACCACAAAAATAACTAAAAGGAATTGATTAAGTGTCTACATTTTCCTTTTAAGATATCAGTACATATTTAAAAGGGAAGTGCCGGAGTTAGCCGAGTTAGCTTTCCTGGCTTATCGCCTCACTACGCCACTTAAGAAAAGTGAGGCTGCACCCTATTTACAAGAATACGGTGCAGCCCTGCGTTTCCCCCTGCGCTGGCGCTACACTTAACAGCCTAGCACCAACACAGTCACCCTTGCATTATAGTGCAAGTCTGTCTGCGTACAGGGGAAGATTGTTTATGTACAGAAAGGTCCCCTTTCCTGTACATGAACAATCTTGAATTGCCGTTTTGTAACTTCTATGTGAGCTGCTTAATGCAGCACACATAGAAGTTGCAGAACAGAATTTTTGTTAAATGATTGTTTATGTGCAGGTAGGAGGACCTTCCTGTACATAAACAATCATTGGCATTTTGCTGTTTTCATGTGTGCTGCACAACGCCAAGTGTATTTTACATGAGCTTTCTATATTACAACCTCTAGTGCTAATTTGCCCACAATTACAACTAGCTAAGAAGAAGCCATGTAAAATGTAAATTTTCTTTTATAAATAGATTTTATTGTGTCAAGTGTCAAGGACAATGCAGAGCTCTGTAACCCAGAAGCCTTCTGCCACAGTATAGAATGCAGAATAATTGCATTGACATTTAGAATATACATTTCCAGAAAAAAAACAATAGAACATAAACAATATAACTCCCCCATTTACACTTTTTCAGCACTGCATCTTAAACGCCACTCCAACACCCACTTTACCAAATGAAAATAATCACTGAATCGTTGGTCCCTCACTCCACCGCCCTGAACAATCAACCCGAAATCGAGACATCCATGGACATCCATAGAGAGAATTGGCTCGAGGTATAGGCCTCATTAGTTTGCCCATCGCCTCCAGATCTTTGGATGTTTTTGCGGGCAGCCCGTAGCCTTAAATATTGGAATCTCTAACACCATACAGAAATCCAGGCCATTTTTCCATGCTGCCAAAAAAGACCGGACCACTGCTTTCCATTTCCGTGCTATATCTCTTTTAGCCAACGTGAGCCCCAACAACATTAAATGTCATTTATAAAAATTCCCCTGATACCCTCCATTATATGTAATAGTACAAACTTAGGCGAGAAGGGTAGCTTCCACCACAGCATCTCTGCAAGGCAGGCCAAACCCCCTCACCAGAATTTTGTGAGTGCTGTGCAATGCCATATCGTCTGAATTAGAGTTCTCTCTTCCTGGCCACATCGTAGGCACATCAGGGATGACACCAGGCCCGCCCTCCAAAGCCTAACCCTGGTATAATAAAAGCGGTATAGGTATTTGAATTGAATTAGGCGGAGCCGCATCGTGATGGCAGCCTCCTCAGGGAGACCAAATCCACCGTCCAATCATCCCCATCTAATGGGCCAAGATCCCCCTCCCAAGATTGTCTAAGTTTGTCTAAGGTGGCAGGACTATTTGTTACCAGGGACTGATACATTTTGGAGATTTTATGATCTTGTAAATCTCCCATGAACACTTTGGCCTCAATGGGACTGAATTCGGGAAGGGCTTCCAGCCCCGCAATGCTGGGAGTGATGGCATGTCTAAATTGGAGGTATTTATAAAATTGGGTCTTCGGCATCTGAAATTCCTGCTGGAGGTCTTGGAAGGACTTCAGGACCGTACCTCGCATTACATTCCCTATATTGTCCCAAACTCGAAATCCAGACACAGGGCCGGCCTTAGGCATGTGCAAGCTGTGCACCTGCACAGGGCCACCAAACCCCAAGGGCCACCACACCAATATATATCCTTAATATAATAATCCTCTGACGATGGATACATATTTGCGTGGCGGCCCCTAGCAGGGATTTGGCGGCCTCCGGCTCTGTTCCACTTCCATACACCCTGACCCCCCCTCTTCACTGGCCTCCGTGCTCCGACCTGCCCGAACCCCCTCTTCTGGAGCCCCCTACCTACGCTCCCTGCCCAGGGCCGCCATGAGCCTAGAGACGCCCCTGCCAGACAAGACAGCAAGTTGTGGCAGTCGCCCATTAAACCATAATGACGTATCCCTCGTCAATTTGCCCCACCACCCCATCTTATGAAGAGCTTGTTTCCACACCTGGAATACCACTCTAGTAGTCGACGGTAGAGAATTATGCAGGGAAGCCGAGTACAAGATAGTATGTAGAGTGGAGTCTCCCATGTATCTTCTTTCCACTGCATACGCGGGGTCCGACCTGTCCCCATACCACCATTCGTTCAAAATCAATAGATGCAAGGTCATATAGTATGATTGGACATCTGATGTGGCCAACCCTCCACAGTATATCAATTGAAAGCAGGTCCGCAGCGCCACTCTGGACGCCCATGTAAAATGTCAATTTGCTGAAAATGTAAACATGTTAAGTAGGAGTATGATGTGATTTTCCGCTTGCCAGCTGTTTGCACTTGCTTTAATTTTGTGCTGGTATGTCACAGAAAGCCAGGTCATGCTAGTTTAGTAGATCTGGATTTGTGTGTAATTATAGCGCTAGTTACACTGTTTCTGACTCATTATGTTGATTTCGCAAACAACAGGGAGTTACTAAGCTTTCTTGAGGTAGTGCTCACTTTCACTGCAAGATAGCTTTTGCTTGCCAAACTTTTCCAGCACAGCTGCTTGCACCGGGTGTATTGTATAAGCGCCCATGCAAAATGTTAATAAATCTGAGCCGCAACATCTCAGGCAAGGATGCTGTGGAAAGATGGAGAACACCCACAAACCTTTGTGGTGTTCAAAAACTCATCAAAGTAACATCCAACCAGGGTAGGTTTGGACATTTTCTCCTGTCTTTTTACCAAACGATGCATTTTAGGAGAAAATGAGTTTTTTTAATACACAAAATAATTTCATATATGCAGATACAAATAGTGTAATTTCAGAATCAACTGACATATGGAGATTAAATTATTTGCTAAATATTAAGGGCCTGATCATGGTAGACCTGAGAAAATAAGACACAAGTTGCACACTTCTTAATTTGTATTTTTGCTGGGTTCACAAATTAGTGGTTGGACACATTGCATCTAATTTCAAGTTCAACACTTCGAAATTGGGAATAACTCATCAATAGCACATGTTATTCCCCATTCCAAGGTAGGCAAACAAGGCATCTTTACTATTTGCTTCTACAAATTTTGTTACAAGGTTTCTCTACCACAAATGTATCCTGGTTAGGGGACACGTATTGCAAATGTTATGGCAGTAATTCCTTGGTACATTATTGTATTTATTGTTTTAAATTAACTTTTCACCATTATTTGAACCAACACACCTTTTCCATGGCAGAGTGAACCGAGCACAAATAAGTAGTATTAAAAATAAATGTCAACAGCAAGCATAATGTCATCGTGTGGGTACTTGTGACATTAATAATCCACTCAAACGTTATCTTGTGGTTTATGTCACCAAGACTTTGTGATTGTGTTGTATTGCATTGCAATTGCATTTATATGGCGCTTACCACCCCTAACAAGGCATTGAAGTGCGTTATACCTGGCTTCATGTGACTCCAGAAACAAAGGTTAGTGGTTAATCAGTGTTTATTAGGCGTAGGACCTGATTGCGAGTACAGCGGTCCATAGGACCGCCGTACTCATAGTGGCGGTCTGACCACCACCAATCTGCAGCACCGCGAGCCGCATTCTGAGTGTGGCAGTTGAGCAGCCACAGGACCCCTGCCTCTGCCAGGATCCAGGGTCCTGCGGCATGGGGGGTCTGAGGCAGGAATACTCTGGCAGTGCCTCAGCAACACCGCAGAGCATATTCTGAGTTGCCGAGCCAAAACTCTTTCCATGGCGGTGAGCCCACCATGAAAAAGATGGCAGTGAGGCAACTAAGGGGGCTCTAAAAGAGCCCCATGTCACCTTGGACAAAGTGGGTGCATGCGAGGGGCACATGCATTGCCCCCCTGGATTTGCAACCCCAATTCCTGCACAGTGTGACTTGTATGCCATACTGTGCAGGAAGGTGCAGTTGGTGCTCTGACAGTGGCGGTCTGCATGTTAGGCTCTTCTATGAGCCTGACAGACTGCAGCTGCCAGACCTCAGCAGCACTGCCCTCCAGACCAAGATTTAACTCCTAATCTGGCAGACGACAGCACCACAGCTTTGATGGCCCTACAGCAGACAGCTCTATGCGGATCACTGACATAATATCGAGGGACATAATATCGAGTACCAAAAATATCGGCGACAAAATATCGACAGACAGAATATCAACTTTGTATCTACAAACAGGTAAGTACAAAAATATCGAGTAAAAAATATCGTTTACAAAAATATAGTTTGTAAAAATATCGACTTTATTAAAACAATGTTAAATTAAATTAAAATTAAAACTTATTTACTAAAATATACTTCAAAATACTTAAATTACCTTATAATAATTAAATAATTAATTAAAGTTATAAAAAAATGTTTTACAATCATATTCGTTAAAACATATATATATATAGTAACATAATATAAATAAAATATATCCAATATTATTACCGTAGGATAGCGGAAGTATACAATTACTATTCCCACTCCAGAGAGTGCAACAGTGCGGAAAGCGTTGGATAGCGTAGGGGTCAAAATTACTATTCCCACTCCAGAGAGTGCAACAGTAGGGAAAGGGTTGGATAGCGTAGGGGTAAAACTTACTATTCCCACTCCAGAGAGTTCAAGAGTAGGGAAAGTGTTGGATAGCGTAGGGGTAAAATTTACTATTCCCACTCCAGAGAGTGCAACAGTAGGGAAAGCGTTGGATAGCGTAGGGGTAAAAAACACTATTCCCACTCCAGAGAGTGCAACAGTAGAGAAAGGGTTGGATAGCGTAGGGGTAAAACTTACTATTCCCACTCCAGAGAGTGCAACAGTACGGAAAGCGTTGGATAGCGTAGGGGTCAAAATTACTATTCCCACTCCAGAGAGTTCAACAGTAGGGAAAGGGTTGGATAGCGTAGGGGTAAAACTTACTATTCCCACTCCAGAGAGTTCAACAGTAGGGAAAGTGTTGGATAGCGTAGGGGTAAAATGTACTATTCCCACTCCAGAGAGTGCAACAGTAGGGAAAGCGTTGGATAGCGTAGGGGTAAAAATTACTATTCCCACTCCAGAGAGTGCAACAGTAGGGAAAGGGTTGGATAGCGTAGGGGTAAAACTTACTATTCCCACTCCAGAGAGTGCAACAGTAGGGAAAGCGTTGGATAGCGTAGGGGTAAAAAATGCTATTCCCACTCCAGAGTGTGCAACAGTAGGGAAAGAGTTGGATAGCGTAGGGGTAAAAATTACTATTCCCACTTCAGAGAGTGCAGCAGTAGGGAAAGCGTTGGATAGCGTAGGGGTAAAAATTACTATTCCCACTCCAGAGAGTGCAACAGTGGGGAAAGCGTTGGATAGCGTAGGGGTAAAAATGACTATTCCCACTCCAGAGAGTGCAACAGTGGGGAAAGGGTTGGATAGCGTAGGGGTAAAACTTACTATTCCCACTCCAGAGAGTGCAACAGTAGGGAAAGCGTTGGATAGCGTAGGGGTAAAAATTACTATTCCCACTCCAGAGAGTGCAACAGTAGGGAAAGCGTTGGATAGCGTAGGGGTAAAAATTACTATTCCCACTCCAGAGAGTGCAACAGTAGGGAAAGGGTTGGATAGCGTAGAGGTTAAAATTAGCGGTTAGACGCCCCACTTACATCACTAGCACCTGAGAGGTGCTCCTCATAGATTTTGATCATAGAACTAGATCAATGGGGTCACCCAGATACACTAATATGTTCATAAAGACAACTAGAGAAGAGGAGCAAGGGGCTTCCTCTAATACTAGGAAACCAACAGATCTCAACAGTTATGGTTTCAGTGAACGCATGTCAGCCATATCTCAGAAAAGGATCGTGTGAGGTTACAGGGAAATTGACACTGCATAATAGACTGATACCACAGCTGAGTGTTCAATCTGTTTCACATGGCAATTATCTCACTGCTGATAAGACAGTTGCTCAAGAAGAAAACAGATATTATAATGTCGTACCCTATACAGGTAATTTAGCAGGGTGGACTGAAGGCCTAGCCCTGCAGATAAGCCAATGACCTTCAATGCATATGACATGGCAAATGCTGAGGTTTGTATGGTGAGGGAGCTCCAGACCAGGATTATCCCTATATGTGGCAGAGTCTGCACATATGGCAAAAGTATGCCAGACAGCATAATCCCCAATATCCCTTTACCCCAGTGCACGAGATGCACCTGATGCGTATGGGACCTGGAGCGCCTCATTATGTTCCATGGCCACAAATGGATAACAAAAACCTCAGAAAGCTCTTATCACCACTCACAGAGGGAGCAGGGAAATAGATTAGAACCTTTGAAAACCAAATTGTAGGCATGTATCTCTGTACTCCTGCAGTCCTACACTCCATTGGGGTGATAGTTGTTGCATGTTTTAACAAGCCGTGCTTGATATTACATCATTGTTGCAAGCATGGCAGAGGCTCAGTAATTGAAACAGGCCACTTTTCTTTCTGGTCTCTTGCAGCACTATACTCGCTTATTTATTACAGAGGTAGAAGATACCACAGGACTTGTTTAATTTGAAATATCAGCATTTCGGTGACGGATCCAGTGTGCTCTTTGGAGTCCTAGGGACTCTGGAAATTTTATAGTGAGAAGGCATGGTATGAAGTCAACCAGGAAGCCTAGTATATAAGTTTTCTTTGGTGTACTGCAAAATCTAACATTGTCTCAGTAGTGCTAGAGGTACACCCTGTGATGACCTTTGACTACCATTATTTTAATTGACTTTAATGTGTTATTTTACCCTAGCCTGAATGTACAACGGTCCTGTATATGCCTTGCTTCTCTTAAAGGTTTATTTCTTGTAATCTTACAGTCTTTCAGTGGGAGCTGTCACTGAGTAGGACAGCCTTGCTAAGAACAGAACATGTGGGATATGCATTTGAAAGCGTGAAAGAGAGAGAAGTGTGGAATGTACTTTTTGGTCTCAAAGTGCAGTGTTGTGAGCAGTGGTGCACAAATGTGCACTGTGTTGTATATTGAGGGATGAAATATGTGATGCTATAAGCAGTGGTGCACAAATGTGCATTGTGTTGTGCATTGGAAGTATTATGAAGTTCTTACTATTGGCTTTGACATGGGCTCATGTCATCCTGTTTTCTGACTCTGCCAGGGTTGCGCTTTATCTGCTCACACAGCCATGCTTGCAAGTTGTTTGGGTTCATCACGTTCAAGGGTTGTTTTTGTGAGAGATTGTTTAATGTACCCTGGAAGGCGTTCGTGAGCTTAGTCAAGATAAAGGCTGGATCATGCAAGATTGTAGAGGGAACGTGGGAACTCCTTCCTGCCATTGAATGCTTGCTTGGAAGCTGGCCAGTCCTGTTAAGATTCCTCTAGCACGGGGGAAGGTTTCTCAAACCTTCTAATGCGAGTTTTGAGACTATAAAGCTGGTGTTTGGTGTCAGTTGAGTTTGGTGCCCACTTACAGAGTAGACGTACTTCTGTAAGACAAATGATACTTGAGTCACGGTTGAGAGTCCAGGCCAGCTGGGAATGGGCCCCCCTACGAGAATTTATCAAGTATGTCGAGTGAACGATAGGGTGAGGTGATTTGTTTCTGACTAGTGCCATTGTGATGCGTGGTTCCAGTGGCTGTTATCATTTGATGTGTTTGAGCTTGGATTATTGCCATTGTGATGTGTGGCCAGTGGCTTTGATCATTTGAGGTGTTTTCTTTGTGATGTGTGACTAAGTGAGGTGCACATCCAAAGTAATATTTTGATATGTCTAGTGTGTATATATCTTTCTGATCTCTTGCAGGACGTCCCATTTTATTTTGCTTGAGTCTTATTTCATATTATTTGCTACTTGTTTATTTATGGTACTATTCATGCATTTAACAGTTGCATTTACCAAGTGTGTTATTATTGCATGCGGTAAATGGATAAAATATTGAATCTAGAATATCGACTGGATGTAATATCGAAGTCAGAATATCGAGACTCCCACAATATCGACTGTGAGTATATCGACAATAGAAATATCGTTTTGAATATTAAGTAATAAATACCGTTGGTCATATTATCGAGTTTAGAATATCATTTTACCAAAATATTGTTTTGTCAGTGTTGTTAGAAATATCAAATTGTAATATATAGAATGTCAAAAATATCGAAAGACATAAAATCGAAAGTATAAAATATCGAAAATATATATAATTATTATAATATTTTTTTAAATTAGTAATATTATTTGTATAATTAATATAAATCAAATATATATGTTGTATGTTATATTTTTAGTAATTAATATTGTGTTTTAGGAGCGGTATGTTGGGTTGATAGGGGATAAGGGTGGGGAGTGTTTTAAAATATTTAGTAATAATTTTTAAAATATGTAAATTTATTATAAAAATCGAAAATGTTTATTTTTTCGAAATTGAATGAAAAAATTCGATTATAAATAATGTTTACTTAGGAGCAGGATGTTGGGTTAATAGGGGATAAGGGTGGGGAGTGTATTACAATAATTCTAAGAAGAAGTTGCAATGTCCCTAAAGTAAAGGATGCCCGTGGGAAAGTCCCTGCCGGGTTTAGGTACCCACTGCACAAGTTCGATTACTGGACGCAACCACCAAGTATCACAACAGGTACTGTACCTATCAATGGTCAAAACTAGACAACCGCATACAAAAGTATCAATCATACAAATGACAATATCAAAGAGATTTATAATTTTTGTGTGACAGGAAAAGACACTGCAAAAGTATTAGAAAGTAAACATGAGTTTATTACACATTCCAAAAATAAAAAGTTTTTTTCATACAATTTTAAAATACATCATGTTATACAAAGAATTTCATAAAATATTAAAAATGTTCATGAGAACACAAGTCGACGCGGCGTTTCGGTTAAAAAACCTTCCTCAGGACAGTTTCTCAGAATATTCGTTGTGATGTCTATCTCAGCTATTCAATCTGAGGTCTAATTCATTAGAGACAAAGTAGAGCTGTCCTGTTTTGGGTCCACACTCAAAGGTACTGAAGTCCCATTTATTCGGGATATGATAATGTCTGTCTTTATCTTACTCATAAGATCTGATAATTTTTCACTGTATCGGAGGGGCCACCAGTAGGTATGCGTTCACAAGGTACTGCTTATGCAATCGCTGTAGCCGCGTGCTAAATGTCCTTCGTCTGCGAATTCTGGTCATCACAATTTTTCAAGGATCTGGATTAAAAAAGCTGGCCTCCCTGCTCCTCCGTATACAGCGTTTGGGGGTTCTGTTGACCCCCCAAACACTGTATACGGAGGAGCAGGGAGGCCAGCTTTTTTAATCCAGATCCTTGAAAAATTGTGATGACTAGATCCTTTACTTTAGGGACATTGCAACTTCTTCTTGTCATTCCCCTGGTCCCAGACCGTACTTCAGGGGGCCTCCTATACCCTTTTTTAAAATAATTCTAAACATTTTTTAAAATATGAAATTTTAATTTAAAATTCGAAAAAAATTCAAATTTTGAATTGAAATAAAAAATTTGATTTTCATAAAAGTTTGTTTGGGAGCGAGATGTTGGGTTAATAGGGGATAAAGGTGGGGAGTGTTTTAAAATAATGAGTAATAATTTGTAAAATATGTAAAAAATAAAAAAAATCAGAATTAATTTTATTTTAGAAATTGAATTAAAAATTTCTAATTTATATAAATTTTATTTAGGAGTGGGATGTTGGGTTAATAGGAGATAAGGGTGGGGAGTGTATAAAAATAATTAGTGATAATTTGTTAAATATGAATTTTTATAAAACAATTTGAAAAAATGTCAAAATTTGAAATATAATTCAAATTTTAAATTTTCATAAAAGTTTGTTTAGGAGTGGGATGTTGGGTTAGTAGGGGATATGGGTGGGGTGTTTTTAAATTAATTAGTAATAATTTTTAAATGTAAATTGTTATGAAAATTTTAAATTAATGTAATTTTTTTAATTGAATTAAAAATTTCGAATTTCAATAAATGTTATTTAGGAGTGGGATGCTGGGTTAATAGGGGCTAAGGGTGGGGAGTGTTTTAAAAAAATTGGTAATAAATTTAAAAAATTGAATTTTTATTTTAAAATTCGAAATGTAATCAAAATTTGAAATTGAATTTAAAATGTCGAATTTTATTAATGTTTATTTAGGAGTGGGATGTTGTGTTAATAGGGGATAAGGGTGGGGAGTGTTTTAAAATAATGAGTATTAAATTAGAATTTGTTACTTTTGTTTTAATAAATTATAATTTTATAATTTCATTGTAAAATTCTAAGTTTGATGTATTTTGGTATATGCGTTGAAAATTCGAATAGTAAAATATATTGCCTTACAGTCCAGTACCTTTCCTGACTTTCATTTGATTGGAGTTGGAATAGTACATTATATTGGTTCAGTGTCCAGCACATTCCCTGAGTTTGACCTGACTGGAGTTGGAATAGTAAATTGTATTTGGTCAGTGTCCAGCACCTTATCTGATTTTCACCTTACTGGAGTTGGAATAGTAAATTATATTGGGTCAGTGTCCAGCGCCTTCCCTGACTTTCACTTAACTGGAGTTGGAATAGTAAATTATGTTGGGTCAGTGTCCAGCACCTTCCCTGACTTTCACCTGACTGGAGTTGGAATAGTAATTTATGTTGGGTCAGTGTCCAGCACCTTCCCTGACTTTCACTTGACTGGAGTTGGAATATTAAATTATGTTGGGTCAGTGTCCAGCACCTTCCCTGACTTTCACCTGACTGGAGTTGGAATAGTAAATTGTATTTGGTCAGTGTCCAGCACCTTCCCTGATTTTCATCTGACTGGAGTTGGAATAGTAAATTATATTGGGTCACTGTCCAGCACCTTCCCTGAGTTTCACCTGACTGGAGTTGGAATAGTAAATTTTATTTGGGCAGTGTCCAGCACCTTCCCTGATTTTCATCTGACTGGAGTTGGAAAAGTAAATTATATTTGGTCACTGTCCAGCACCTTCCCTGAGTTTGACCTGACTGGAGTTGGAATAGTAAATTGTATTTGGTCAGTGTCCAGCACCTTCCCTGATTTTCACCTGACTGGAGTTGGAATAGTAAATTATATTGGGTCAGTGTCCAGCACCTTCCCTGACTTTCACTTGACCAGTGTTGGAATAGTAAATTATGTTAGCTCAGTGTCCAGCACCTTCCCTGACTTTCACCTGACTGGAGTTGGAATAGTAAATTATGTTGGGTCCGTGTCCAGCACCTTCCCTGACTTTCACTTGACTGGAGTTGGAATATTAAATTATGTTGGGTCAGTGTCCAGCACCTTCTCTGACTTTCACCTGACTGGAGTTGGAATAGTAAATTGTATTTGGTCAGTGTCCAGCACCTTCCCTGATTTTCATCTGACTGGAGTTGGAATAGTAAATTATATTGGGTCACTGTCCAGCACCTTCCCTGAGTTTCTCCTGACTGGATTTGGAATAGTAAATTATATTGTGTCAGTGTCCAGCATATTTTCAGTTGTTTTGATTTGGAATTGTAAGTTATCTGTTTTTTATGTTTAAATGAGCAAAATATTCATAAAACATTTGTGTTGATAAATCAAAAATGCATTTTAAAAGTTTGTAAATATAATATAATATTTAAATATATAAGTATGAAAAGAGAGATCACAATATTTTTACATTTTTTTGTTTGATTAAAAAAATACGTTTGATTTTTTTTATTTGCATGATTTATTTATATTCGTGATGGTACATAGAATAATAAAAGAATGTTTTGTTTGTTAACGTTTTTGGTAAAACAAAGTTTTTACATTACATTTATTTTTATTCATACATGTTTGTTCTTTCAAATACAATATCTTTTTATTACATTGCATTTTTGAAATATACATACAGTTTAGTTTGCATTTTACAGAGTTCTTAACATTTATAATTTTGCAAAACAATCATTAACAGTGTTACATATATTTCCTGATGTTTTTCTTTAAACATTTAATTAATATTATTAATATATAATATATATTATTTTATTAATTATATATTTTTATTATTATATTAACAAAAATAAAAAACAAGTATATTTATAATATTTTTCTTCATATATATATATATATTATAAACATTAACATATATAGAACGTATTAATAATAATTAATTATTTTTTAATTAATATTATTAATTTACAAATGTTAGTTAATTGTAAAAAAAATGTTTCCAATATGTATATACATTATAAAAATTATTAATAATAATAATTACTATTTGGTATTAATTAATATTATTAATATTCAAAGGTACATTACTTGTACAGTAATTTTTAAAGTAATACAAAATTTCAAATAATATACATATTGAAGTCTAATGTTTATATGCATTGTTTTCTAAGTTATACATAGCAAATATACTATTAATAATAATTATTAATGCTTTTATTAATAAGTATTATTAATTTACAAATGTTCAATTGTTATATAGTCATTTTTTATAGTTAAATACAAATGTAAATTATTTATACATTGATATGTAATTTGTTGTATATTTTTTTGGTGGTATTTTCACAGATTAAACAAAGTATTGATATTAATTTATAATACATTATTATTTATTATTATTAATTTACAAAGGATAATTAAACATATAGTAATTTATAAAGGCACACAAAAATATTTCTGATTTTTAGAGTCTATTATTATGTTTTATATTTTGTATAACATTGTATTTAATATGTTTAAGTTAATGTTTTTGTTTTGCAGGGACTACTTTCTAACCGCGTAATGTTATTGTGCTTTATTCAGGAGTGGAGAAGCTCGCCGTTGGATGCTGCGTCGCGTTGGTAAAGGTAAGATTATTTTTAAGTACTATTTGTTAGAGATTACTAATGTTTGACTGTAGTTGGGATGTGTTTAGTATTCGTTTAATTATTTAGTTGTGGTTTCGGTATATTTTAGGTGTTTGTCGTTTTTAACGGAAGTGTCGTGACAGAGTGTTTTAGGCCTAGTGTGTTTTGTTTGCTAAATTAAAGTTATGTTTCTTTGTAGATTATATATTAATGTTAATATGTGTTTTGAAATGTTTTGGGTGGGTTTGTTTCTGTTATTTGTTTACAGGTTCCTGGTTTTCGCTGTTCCGTTTCGGGGAAGGATGCGTTTTATTTTTAGAGAGAAGAGTGTAGTAGTTTATTAAACTAAAAGTTTCACACTCTGTTCCCTTTTTTCTGAGTTTCCTGGATCTGTTCTTCATTTTTTTAATTTATTTTCGGGTTTTAAGGGTTTCCGATTGATGTTGCAGATGAATAAGCGTTTTTTTTATACTAAAAGTGTGTATATGTTATTTATTTATTTAGGTGTACAGACTTTGTTTTCTCAGGTTTTCCTGGAGCGATTTTTTTTTTTTTTTACTTGTTTTCGGGTTTTTAAGGGTTTCGATTTGATGTTGGAGAAGAAGAGCGTTTTTTCCAATTAAAAGTGTGTGTTTTATTCTTTACCGAATAAAGTTACCACACTTTTTTTCGTGATTTCCTGGAGAGTTTTTTTAAAATTTTGACAATTGTTGGGGATTTTGAGGGTTTCTAAACTTTGGATTCATATTGGATTACCACTGCAGTTCGTGGATTACCAGTTGATGGATTACATCTTGGACTGCTACATGAATTGTAAGTTCGTTTTTTTTACATTTATTTGGGTAGGAAATGTTAATGTAATTGTGTTCTAATTTTTGTCTATGTTTAAAAATAATATTCAATTGTCTATATATTTACTGCATTGCAATAAATATGTATGACAATTATATAATATTTTTAAACATATATTTATGTCGGTTAAATGATTTTATTATATATTATTGAGTATTTTTATGTGTGTATATGAAATTTACAGGAGGCTTTTAGCTATGAGAGACAGATAGTCTAGACCTTTTGTAGAAGGATATAAGGTTACCTGACTTTGAAGTAGTCTAAACATTTGTTTACTTTGTTTAGTTAGTTTAGGTCTTAATTGAGTTATTGATTGCTGTATGCGTAGATCTTGGTAGCTCTGTTCTTTTTGTAAAGCTTCTAGTAGTTTTTGGACAGTAGGTTTTCCTCTACTACTGGTTGCCTGGAAGGAATTGTGCCATCCTTCTACACTGTTGTTAGTTCTTGCTTAAGTGTGCTTAAATATACATTCCACCAAGCAATGTGAAATTTTGGTTGGCGTCTATGTCTTGAGCGGTGTAACCTTCCCACCCATGTATCCTCAAAGTAGTCGAGGAGAGGTGATAGTTTTTCCTCATTTTTTTGTAGTATGGCTATCTATTAATGTATTATAATGTTCAGCTACATCGGTGACAGGGACATATGCTAGAGCAATTAATTTTTTCACTTGGTAAGCAAAGGTGCTATCTGTAGCATATCAGATGCTTAATGTATATTTTTGGAGGTGTTTCCAAATGCTTTGGTTGAAATGATAATAAAAACTGTGTATTGCTGTGTGTGGATAAGTTTTTAGAATGGAATTAATCATGGCTAATTCGAAATCAATAATTATTTTCTGTGGAAAATAATTATTTGTTTCCTGTTTAATTGTGTACCTCTATGTAGGTATTCTGTTGTTTGTTTGGTAAAAGGCAATCTATGAAAGGTATATTGGAATGATGGTAAAATCCATGCATGGTGTATAGTTGGTAAAATGGTTTTGGGCATGTTTTAAAAGTCCCATCCATCATCTAGTGGTGGCAGTCTTGTAATTTTCTAATATTGTTACCAGTAGCAAACATTATAATTCTGTTTGTAGGGTCTTTGTTGTCATACAGCAAGAATTGGTCTTTATTGTGAGTTATACTCAATTTAGGGGGTATGACAACTTCTTGTAGTGTTTTAGGATTTGGCAGACTTGTACTAGTTACTCTTTTTTGTCTTTGAATTATTTTTTTAAGGGAGTCAATGAGGGTAGATGTCCTGAGGCGTGCTGAGGAACTTTTAAGAGTTCCTCTTTTAATATTTGGGTTGTAGGTTTGTCAGTGCTCGTACTTGCCTCTTTTATGCTTTCAAGGGCATCTCTTATTTCTATTTCTGTGATATTGGGGGGGGGGGGTGATTATGTTCTCTTGTACTTAGTACTCTGGCTACTTCAGTTATAGCCCTGCCATAGCAGTTATTGGAATAGTATTTAGTGCATTTCCAAAATACTTTGAATCCTGTCTGTCTTTCTTGATTATAGACATATAACATAGTAAAAGTTTGGTTTTTTTGTTCACAACTATTTATTGTGGACACAGCGTTAAGCCTACAACCTCGTGTCGAGGCCGGCCGCGTACAAATCAAATTAGTTAGCTCGGCGTCAGCTTTGATAGCGGAGACTTTTTAACACAGCGCCATGCCTACAACCCTCCAGGAGGGGGCCGGCCACGTGGCTTACGTGAGAACTGTGTAGGGTTTCGCTGCACGCGGGCGTGTGTCCATTTTGGGGATAAGGTGTGTGGCGGGCAACTAGCCCAACTGTCTCAAACTGCGCAACAGGGCGCAACTGTCTCGCTGAGAGTTGAGAGCCAGGGCGGCAAGTGGGAAGAAAGAAAGTAGGAAAGACAGAGAAGCCTAAGAGGAGTCCGAGAGAAGAAAAGGGGGTGATGAGCACATGTGGCATGCAAGCAGAGTAGGTGCAGGGGGGTGCACGCAGGTGAAGGACCATCAGCGGTGTCCATGGCGGTCAGGTACACAACCTAGTAGGATCCGCAGGGACGAGCGCATCATCAAAGAGGTGTAAAGCGCGAAGTCTAGTGGGCATATGGCGTGTATATTCTATGGAGCAGAGGTGTCGCACCAGGGGTTCCCAAACTGCCTTGAAGCGTGTGTCCCGTGCTTGTAACCTTGCCGTGAGAAGCTCCATCGCCAGGACCTGCCAAAGGCGTACAAACCAGGAAGCTACGGGCGGTGCCTCCTTTCGCTTCCAGAATAGGGCTATGAGTTGTTTGGCCGCCCCTAGCATTTGAAGTGTGAGGATCCAGTCGCTGCGGGTGAGTGCTTTGAGTGTGGTAGGGCGGATGCCGAGCAAGATTGTGCGAACTTCCTCAGGTAGGGGGAAACCCAGCACCCCCTTGATGTGACTGAGCACCTCCTTTCAAAAAACGGTCAAGGTCGGGCATGACCACCATATGTGCACGAAGTCGCCAGTCGCAGAGTCACACCTCCAGCATATCGGCGAGGTGTTGGGGAACATTTTACTAAGGCGCAGAGGGGTGTAGTACCATTGGGTGAGTAGTTTGTAAGCGTTTTCCCTCTGTGGGATACTGCGGTATATCTTGGGTATATCTCTCCACAGCCTGTTCCAATGGGAGTGATCTATGTCTGCGCCCGTCGCTAGTTGCCATTGTTGTTGATAGGGATGTGCAGGCGTCGACGCAGGATGCTGCAATATGAAGTATATTTGCGAAATCAGCCTCTTCAAGCCCCCGAGGGAGCGTGCCAGGTTCTCAAAGGGCGTGTAAGCCCGGGTGGCCGCCCAATACATGTCCTCCCCCGCAGTCCAATGACGTAGCTGAGTGTGCTGTAAGGCAGCTATCAGTGGCACTCCAAATTCCTCCCTACAGTCCTTCCATGTTTTGGCGAGCCCCCTATGAAGAGGTCCCCAATCACTCTGCAGTCCCCTTGTATCCACTTGTCAAATGCTCGGGTCCGATGAGCCGGGGGGAACTGCGGATTCCCGGCAATCGGTGTATGTGGAGATGGGAACGTGGTAAGGCCCCTAGACATAGCTACTCTATCCCAGATGTCCAGGACCGTTTTTGTGGGTACCGCAAGGTACGCACTTTTGGAGCGTGCTGCTCGCGGGAGCCAGGGCAGGTCCCATATGGTGCGTCCCGTGACTGCCCTGTCCATATGGAACCAGTGTTTGTCGCTTTCGCGTGAGCCCCATTCCACCACGAATCGGAGGTGCGCTGCCCAGTAGTAATGGACCAAGTTGGGACACGCCAGTCCGCCCCTGTCCCTCGGTTCCATAGGGACCTTCTGTGAAAATCGGGGGCGGTTCCCACCCCAGATGAAGGACGTGATCTCGCGCTGAAGGCTCCGTATGCAGTGGAGCGGAATAGGCGTGGGCAAGCATTGAAATACATATAGGATCCTAGGGAGGATCGACATCTTCACCGCGTTGAGACGGCCCAGCCAGGACACCATCAGGGTCCTCCACTTCCGGAGATCCTCCAACACCGCTCTCCTGCACTCCGTCCAGTTAATCGAGAACCAGGAGCCTAATTGGGGGGTGAGATCAAGGCCCAAGTACCGAATGTGGTTTTCCGCCCATCGGTAGGGCACAGCCTCCTGCAGGGATGGGAGCTCCTCGGCGGGTATAGTAAGGTTAAGCACCCAGGATTTAGTATGATTTATTTTAAGACCTGAGGCCTGCTCGTAAAGGCAGAGCACCCCATGTACCGCCGGTAGGGATTCACGAGGATGCGTGAGGGTGAGGATCAGGTCATCCGCGAACAGCGCCACCCTGTTATCCCTTCCCCCGTGCGGTATGCCTTGTATCCTCGGGTCGCGCCGTATCAGCGCCGCAAGTGGTTCTACTGCGAGGGCAAACAGGAGCGGCGAGAGCGGGCACCCCTGCCTCGTGCCTCTATGTATCGTCAGCGGTGCTGTCAGTTGGCCATTTACCCTGATTCGGGCTCGCGGCCCTAGATATGGGGCCATGATCCGCACTATCATTTTGGGGCCTAGACCTATTTTCTGGAAGACCTCCCTCAAGAAGACCCAGTCCACCCGATCGAAGGCCTTCTCCGCGTCTAGCGAGAGGAGACAGGCCGGAATGTCCCAGTGCCCCACCTTACCCACCAAATGTGCCAGTCTGCGCACATTGTCAGCACCCTGTCGACCATGGATGAACCCCACCTGGTCCGGGTTCACCAATCCTGGCATGAGCGGGTCGAGTCGCTTAGCCAGTATTTTAGTATAGATCTTAAGGTCAGTGTTCAGGAGGGCAATCGGGCGGTAGGAGGCACATTGCGCCGGGTCCTTCCCTGGCTTCGGTATCAAGGCAATCTCCGCCATTCCCATATCAGGGGACGGACCAGACGTGTCAGAGAAGGATTGAAACAGTCTCAACAGGTGGGGGCGAAGTTGGGTCTGGAAGAGCCGGTAGAAGGCCAGTGGTAAGCCATCTGGCCCTGGGGTTTTCCCCACGGGGAGGTCTTTCAGTGCCGCAGAGATCTCGTCTTCCAATATGGGCCCTTCCAGCTCTAACGCGCACGTTGGTGAGAGCGGAGTCCCTTCATAGTCCGCGAGGACGGCCTGCCGAGCCTTAGCCGACGTAGGTTCCTCCGCGTATAGGGAAGTATAATAGGCTGCAAAGGTATCCAGTTTGGCTCTTTCCGTGATGGCACAGGTGCTGTCCTGGCGTTGCACCTTTGCGATGTGGGCCTTGGCTGTCTTAGCCCTCAGCCGTCCTGCCAGGAGACGTCCCACTTTGTCCCCCCCCTCATAGTATTTCTGCTTTAGTGCTAGCAGGGAATATTCTGCCTTGTTGGTGCGTAGGAGGCGGAGTTGTCCCCTAAGGTTCGCCAGCTTCCTCCTGGACGCCAGGGAGGGCCGGTCTCTATCCTGTTCTTCCGCCTGCTTGATCTCACCCGCCAAGTCAGCCTCCAGTTTGTGAGCTGCCCGTCGTCTCGCTGTGGCCAGCGAGGTGATGTGACCTCGTATGGTGGCCTTAAAGGCATCCCATACTGTCGGGAAGGGGGTCTCCGGGATGTCGTTGAGGGCGAAATACGAGTCTATGGCTTCCCGGATGCTGTTGACATCCTCCGGGTCTCGAAGGATGCTCGGAGGGAGGGTCCATCGCCGTTCCCGAGGGGCGTGTGCTAGTGGATCCTGCAGGAGCATCTCCACATGCGCGTGGTCCGACAGTGAAATGTCCGAGATGGTAACCTTCAGTGTGTCACGGACCAGGTCAAGGGAGGTAAAGAGGTGGTCAATACGCGAGTAGGTCCAGTGGGAGTGGGAGTAGAAAGTGTAGTCTCGGACTCCTGGGTTGTGATAGCGCCATGCATCAATGAGCCCCAGGTCAGTGATCAGCCCTCCTAGCGCGGCCGACATCGCGCCCGTGGCGCTAAACGCGCCGTCCCCGCGGTCTGCTTCTGGGTCCCACACTAAGTTGAAATCTCCTCCCAGTATTGTGCGCGGTCCGCCTGTCTGAAAATGTTCCCGCAGAAGCGACTGGAGGTATTTATCTTGCGACTGGTTAGGTGCATAGACATTGCCAAGGGTGAATTGCATGCCTCCCACCTGCACCGCAGCCCGAAGGAAGCGTCCGTCTCCACTCTTGTAGGGTTTTGTGGGTCCCCGCCTGATGCCTGCTCTGCACAGAATCGCCACCCCCGCAGTTTTAGTGTCAGCTGATGCCCAGAATTGTGTGGGGTATCTGGGGTGCGCCATACGTTTAGTGTCCCCCCACAAGAGATGCGTCTCCTGAAGGAAGACAATGTCTGGGGAATGCCTGGGGAATGCCGGAGAAGATAGCGCCATACCTGAGTTCTCTTGTTGGGGGAGTTAAGTCCTTTGACATTAAGTGTCAGGACCTTTAGGGGAGCAGGAACATTTACCGCCATGGCACTAAGGGGGCTAGAGTCGCTTCAGCACCCTGTGTCCTCCACCCCGCAGAGCAGAAGGGAGTGGCTATCCCCACCCACCGCAGTCGCGCAGGCACCTGTAGCGGTTGTCGGGTCACCGCAGTACACATAGAGAGAAGGGGCCAAGTGAGAGGAAAGCCCAGATGAGAGGCAAGAAAAATAGAACAAGTAGGAAAAGAGAAGGTACACAGAAAGTAAATAACCACAATAGGCCAACAGGGCCGCTGTAGAATGTCCCAAGTTCCGGGCATCCGCTACCCTAGGGTTTGGATGGTCTCAGGAATGTCACTTCCTTTGGGACAAATTAGGGGGCGTATTGCCAAAGGTGTCGGTCTAAATTGTCTCGAGGCCCGCCTTCCCCGCTGCCCGGGATGAATTCGGGGGGTAGTTAGTGCAAGGTCATCTCAGAGGTGGGGGTGTCGTGTCTGCGAGAGCGGAGAGATTGGGTCCCAGCGGCGCGGAGTTCACTTCTAAGATGCAGGACCGTCTGATCCAGCCCCCATCACCTCCTGGGGGGCAGTGGCTCCAGTCATCGGCCCGTCTGAGCCGCCTCCAGTGTTCAGTTGCCCCCCTGTAGAGAGACGGTGGGCTCGGTTCCAGGCGTGCGCTTCCCCCGCATTGCCGGGGTGCGTGAGTTCATTCGGGCTGCAGAAGTGCAGGTGTCGGGTCACGGAGTGTGGGGTTTCGAGGAGTGGCCCTCGCAGTCGTTCTCGAGGGAGCGAATGTGGTCTATGATGTCCTGCTTGGCCTGGGACGTGGAGCAGCCGTCCTTTGGGGGCGTCCGGCGGTGTCGGGTCACCGTGGTCCAGTCCGGTCGAGCCGGGGGTCTCTCCTGGTGCTTGGAGCGGGATGGGATTCTGAGAGTCCAATCAGCTGTGCCGCCTCGTTGTAGGAGCGGATCGCCCTGCGCTTGTCACCCCAGCGAAAGATGAGGGCAAAAGGGTGTCCCCACTGGTAGGGGATGTCAAGAGACCGCAGTTTTTCTGTCACAGGGCGGAAGACTCTTCTTCTATGTAGCGTGTTAGGCGCCAGGTCTTGGAAGAGTTGAATCTTGTGCCCCTCGAATTGTAGGTCCTGCTTGTCCCTTGCTGCTTTCAGTATGGCCTCCTTCTCCGTCAAGTAGTGTACTTGGGTTATTATGTCCGGGAGAAGGCCCGTCTTGCCTCCCGCGCCGAAGATTCGGTGTGCGCGGTCCAAAAGCGGCGGAGAGGTCCCTTCGCCGCCTCGCACCTCGTGCAGGAGCCGAGCCGTATAGGCCATGATGTCAGTCCCTTCTTCTCCGAGTGGCACGCCACGGATGCGAAGGTTGTTGCGGCGTCCCCTATTCTCAAGGTCCTCCTGCTTGACCTGGAGCTCGATGTTCTGCTCCTCTAGAGCCGCCACCCTCTGCCACAACTGCTCGATCTCTTCAGTGCGTGTGTCGACAATTTTTTCAAGTCCATCGACCCTGTCCCCCAGTTCTGTGACGTCTTTGCGCATCTCCTTGACGCATGTATGCACCTCCGACCGTAGGGAGCCTATCTCCGATTTCAAGTCCGCCATGAAGGAGCACATGAAGGCCTGGCTCACAGGCGGGGAGTCAGTGGCGGGCGGTGGCGTTTCCTCGGTCGGAGCAGACGCTCCCGCTTTGCCCCACATGGCGACCACTGACGTGCCTTTAGATGTCGTCGCCGGGTCCGTCCTGCCCCCTCCTCTGCCGCGGGTCATTGTCAGTCTAGGGCGCGGTGTCCAGACACCTGGTATGTGCCCCTCGCCTCGGGCACGGTCCCTCGATGGTGTTGCCGGGACGTGAGGGTAGTGCAGAGTGCCACCAACCTTCCAGTCCCTGCTCAATCACCCCCCTGCGCGCAGTCCCGCTCGCCCACAGGCCTGGGCCCTCCAACTGCTGTTAGTGTGCGGGGGATCCGCTGTACAGGCCGGTCCCCTGTAGCCCCGGGTGTCACACCTCACGTCCCCTAGGAAATGGCCTCGCCACTCAGGAGTGGCGCTGATCACCCCGGGGCCCCACAGTCAGCGCAGGGATACTCACGCGCCTGTCGTAGCTCCGTTCCTCCGCTCCAGGACAGCTCGCCCAGTTCAAGGGACGTAGGTGCCAGTGGGTGTAGCAGGTCTCCCGGCCAGGCAATGGCGATGTCCTCCCCGAGTGCGGAGGCTGAGTCACATACCCTCCGTGGCGCCCATCAGAGATGGAGGGCCCACCTGCTCCATCAGTGTGAGGCAAGGCGCCCAAGTCACCCCCGCAGCCTTCCTGAGAGCGCCCCCCGCTGCAAGATCCGGCCTGGGGGGCGCAGCGGGTGGAGGGCAGCGCAGGACCCGGCAGGAGCAGTAGGCCCGCCCTGGGGCGTCAGAGGAGCCAAGATGGCGGACAGGGACCGATCGTGAAGAGCGTGTGACAGTCCCAGCCGTGGTCATGGGGCTCTGGGCCACTGCAGTGCGCCAGTCCGCAGGTAGGGGGAGGGAGAGCCCTGATGCGGGGGAGTTCGTCAGGCACCCCCGCAGCAGCTCCTGGTCTCACCGTGAGGTCCCCGGGCAGGGGGCCAGCCAGCAGCGCCCCGCGCCGAGTGTGGCCTGATGCTCCCGCCGAGGCCGGGTCCTCTCCCGGAGTCAGCAGCCGGGCGTGCACAGCACTCTTGTGAAGGGTCCGCCTCAGCACCGACAGCCCCTCCGTTTCAATTGCTGGGTCCGCTGCACACAGTCCGCCGCCGGAGATCGCCTCGGCAGCGGTGGTCGCCCCCTCAGCTCCGTGTGTCTCCCCGGGGGTGAACGAAGCTCAATCACTGACCGTCCGATGTGACGGGAAAATGGCGGCTACACATCGGCTGCAGCTTCCCAGGTCCCCGTCCGTCCCCTGCCGAGCCGCCGACACAGGGACAGTCGCCCCGAGGGTCACTCTCTTGTCTGGAGCACAGGTAGGGGTTAGGGCCCCCAGAGAGCCCCCCGAATTCCGCTTATGCAAGCTAATTGAAGCAGCGAGGCGACGGAGCACTCTCGAGATGCACCTGCTCACATCGCCGTCGTAGCCACGCCCCCAAAAGTTTTTTATTGGAGACATGACAAACTCTGCACCTTCAGTCATGTTTTTATTGGTTGTGCTATGAAAGCGTAGAAAGAAACAGATTTTAAGTATAAATGATGTTAATAATTTTGTAAAAGCATTTTTTTCAATTATTATACTTAATATTTATCTTTGGTGCAATGTCAAATGTTCAGTATATTTTCTATAGCTTTTACTTGTATTTTGATGATGTATTTTCTGTTGGTGGGAGAAAAATATTATTTAGTTCTTGTATTCTTTTATGTAATTTTGAGATGGTTTTAGAAGGCAACATTTTTTCCAGTTACCTTTTTCATTTGTTACATTTTTAAAAATAGATACTTACTTTGGCAATTTGTGTTTTTCTTTATTTTAAGGCGTTAGTTATGAGTATGTATAAATTATCTGTTAAGGAGATAGTAAAAAAATATATGCATTAAAATGTTGTTCTGTAAAATACATTAGGTGTGTCTTGGTATTATTTAAAATATATACTTACTTTGATATTTTGTAGAGTTCTTTAATTCGAAGGAGTAGGTTTTGGGGGTGTATACAATTTCTGTTAAGGAGATAGAATAACAATAAAATGTGAATTAGAATTTGTGATTAAAAATGTAGTAGGTTTCTTTTCCATTATTCAAAATATATACTTACTTGGGAAATTTGTGGAGTAAATTACTTGAAGGCAGTAGGTTTAGGGTATTTATACATTTTCTGTTAAGGAGAAAGTAGAGAAATAAAATATACATTACAATTTAGCATTAAAGAAAGGAGTTTGTGTTGTTTTGTATTATTTAAAATACATACTTACGTGGGTAATTTGTAGAGTTCTTTACTTTGAATGAGTAGGTTTTGGGTGTGTATAGATTTTCTGTTTAGGAGATAGAACAAGAATAAATGTGCATTACAATTTAGTTTTCAAAAATGCATTTGGTCTGTTTCCTAATATTCAACATCTATACTTACTTTGGCAATTTGTAGAGTTCTGTATTTGCAACTATTACGTTTTGGCTTTTTATAAAGTTTCTGCTAAGGAGATTGTAAAGAAATAAAATATGCATTACAATTTAGCATTTAAAAAACATAGTTGGTATGTTTTAGTAATCAGTAAAATATATACTTACATTGTTAATTTGTGTTGTTCTTTAATTGGAAAATATCCTTTTTGGGTATGTATAAATGTTCTGTGAAGGAGGTAGAACACAAATAACATTTGCATTACAATTTTGCTTTTAAATAATCGTCGTTTGTTACTTTAGAAAATCAAGAAAATACTTATTTCTTCTAAAAAGATATGAAAGGTTTAGTGCTGTATTTTGGAGGTGTTTGTAGAGCAGATATAAATAGTGTGAAACAAATGAAAGATACAATGTTTGATAAAATATATTTGTTTTTAACCTTTTAGTTTGGTAAAAATTAAAAATAGGTTAACTTACTTTGCTTGTAATATTCTTCTCAGGAAGGGTAGTTCTTTCTGGAGAAAGTTGGGCAGCGTGTCCCCTTCTTCTTTAGAGTTAGAAGTAGGAAGTAACACTTGAAAGTCTTTTTCTTTTATACTGTGTTTTTGATTAGTTGTTGTGTTTGATTGGTTTAATGAAGAATGGGAGCTTTTCATTGGCAGGTTTGAATTTTTTTCCGTTAATTGGGTTATTTTGTGTAGAGTAAGTGCTAGTAAGTTACAAAATATTGCGAAAACATACTTATAGTGTTTTTATTGTTAAAATAGATGTGATAATATTTTTAAAATGGTTTTTGGGAATTATGTTATGTCTTATTCATTTAATTTATTTGTTTTTGTGAGTTTTTGGTGTTACAGTGTAGTTTTGTTTGTTTGTGGGTTATTTAATTAGTATTATAAGTTAGATATTTATTGTAGAGTGTATTATTTTATAAATATATATATATCTGTCTTAATAATATACATTTTGGTAAATTTTTACATAGTCGATATTTTCTAATTTTTCAATGTTTGTACTAACTATTATTTTGATGTCGATATTTTAGTTGAGTGCTGTTTATTTTTGTGTTTGAGGATATTATATCTTTCTATATTTTGTCTTTTGATATTTTGTCCTTCGATATTTATAAGTGACTATATTTTGTACTCGATATTTTGGTGGTTTGTTAAATAGGTATTAGGAATCGATATTATGGGTGTCGATAATTTCTCCACTATATTTTTGGTAGTCTATATTTTGGCCGTCGATATTAAGTCAGTGATCCATTGCATGCATATAAACATATATATATATCTCTAAATGTATTTGAATTTTGACCATTTGGCATCTGGGAAAGCCTTTCTGTTAGAGAGCATTGTGTAAAATAAAACCCCAAGCCTTATTATAAAAAGAGAGTGTTCGCATTTTCTAAAATAAAACCTTTTTCTAAAGGTGTTTGCTTTGTGTAATGTCTCCTGCTTTGCCCTGTTTTGAGCCACGGTGTGGGAGATTCTGTATTATCTGAAAGGCAAAGCAAGACAGTCTCTACGAGAGAAATCTTGCAATTTTGCATTTGAGGTACCATATTTCCTACCCCCAATCAAGCTCATAGTCCACACTTTCTTCTATCTTTTTCAGTCTATGTTCAGCAAAATCAGGGAATTAATAAAAGGAGGTTACGTCTCCTTGTATTGGCTTCAATTCTGTGAACATTTCTGAAATTGTTGTTTTCATTTTATCCACTGTCCAACTAATTAGCAAGATTTCTGTCATGATATACTCTAGTACTGTAATGTCTAGTAACTTTGCCATGGTCACTCCGATATTCTGTTTGAAGTCAGATAGTGTCTCTAAACAGAGCAGTTACTGAGATGTGCAATTAGTAATCATCAGAACTGTGGAACTTCAACTAATGCTGTCTGAGACAAGCTATAAGAAAATACCAATAAGATTGGTGTCACATACCATGTAGCAATGTGATTCTGTGTCACAAGTGATCACATAATGCCATTACAGTTTCCATACAAGCGCTGAGTCATGTAGTAGTAGAAGACATTTCTAAGAGATCTTTCCCATCTCAGTCTATGCTGGTCGGCATACAGCACTTATTTCAGCTTGGATCTGTATGGGCAGAGAACAATGTGTGATTGATCTCTATGAAGATCATGTGAGAGATTAATTCACTGGCATGCTGGGCCCACCAGAGTTGTATCCCTTATCAGGCAATAAAAGTATGGGTTGGTACAATACTTTGCAATATGTGTAATCTAATGTTCGACGTGCAGTATCCCCACAAGCAGTCTAACTTTCATCTTTGAGTCTTCTATACACATTGAGATCAACAACATGTCTGCTGGAAGTAGGTTTTGATTTCATGCTAGGGGGCATTGACTGGTGTTGCATATTCAGAAGTAGTCTACCAGTTCTTGGTGCAGAGGAGTGGTACGTGGTATGTCAGTGTAGCGCACTCTGTGTCCACACTCAAAATACAAAGATCAAAACAAATGCCAGTACTGAGTTCTATTTACCACAAACCTTTGCAATAGAGGCCACAGAAAATATATCAATGGCCTCCACGAAAAATGAATTTCTCAAAATTATTTTTAATTTCAAACCTTGTTTTTGATTTGTAAGTAATACAATTCCACACCAGTAACTCACCAATAGAAAAACAACAATCACAAAAAACATACATTTTTTTTGTCAAACCGGTACTTGATAAAAAACACCTCACCCATTCAATGTTCTCACCCATCTGTATCACACTCACTACCGATTCATAACCCGCTCTGCACATTCATCAATCACATCACTGGAAAAGCCCAAGTGGATTCACAGTTGTAGACAGGGACTTCCCCCCAAAACAATACACAGCGCACTCTGTCAAACAACACAACAACATTGAAACCAATTCTAATGCACCATCTTAAGAAATTAAACAGTTGAATCCAAAACTATATGTGCATTAAACATAACCATTTGAATTAGAATGTGTTAGCTTGACTTAAGAGGGTGCAAGGTCGACTAGTTTCGAGCCCTGTTAATATCAGGGTTCTCCTCAGGACCATGAAGATCTAAAAAACACAAAAAGACAACATACAATCTCTTACTACTTAGAACCATGAACTGTATAGCCAAAGTGAGACCACACCCTACTTGTGCTTTAGCTTCTTACCTTAATTACAATATGCTGTAGCTCTTGCAGTTTATCTCAAAATAAGTAGTCAATAAAAAACTAAAATGAAAAATTGAAATGAAAAAGACAGATCAATCGTCTTGTAGCCCTATACACTGTCCACAAAAACCACAGTCAGACCACATACGTGAAGATCCGTGAACTTACATAATTGTCTTTGCCACTTAGTGAAGCAGGAAAGGCTGGACTTAAGACAAGGCTGTCCCAGGAAGTCTAGTTCTTAACTCTGTTGGGTACAAAAATATCCAAATTGTTACGGCCAACCCCGAAGGTGAGGGTAACATGAACAGAAATCAAGTTAATAGCTGGACCTACCAAATACGGTCAACTCAGAAGGGGGATCTGTTGACTATCGGCGCTTCAATTCAAGGGCCCACTGAAGGTTGCTCCATCCGGTAGCAATCTGAAAAACCAATATCCCAGAACCGGGGGTCAGACAATGTTTTACTGAATGTCGTCTAGCCACACAAACGCCTATAGTACCGGGGGATCGGAGTGTCAGAAAATCCTTCTTCCTGACGAAAAATATTCGTACCTGTAGAATGCACGAAAAACGCTGTCCTGACACGGGATACGATGTGTATTTCTTCGTCGTAGCACTTCCACTGTACTAAGTTCCAGCAAAACATACGGTAACAGCCAGCATGCTGGGAAAGGTGGTTTTTACCACAAGCGCGTTGCTTAGGCATCCCAACTTTCAAATCGCAGTTCATGATGTTGCCGCATGTGAAATTCCCACTTTAACTGTCATAAAATCAAACAAGTTTGCGAGATTGCACTCAAAAGCGCCAGCTTCATCCATAAAAATCGGGGCATGTAATATTCTCTGGTATCGGTCTTTGACCCACCACTTTATCGCAGTGTAACCAAAAAAGTGGAATCGAATGCTGTGTGCCCACAGCAGTGACAAACCTACTATAGGGAGTTGAGGAAAATACCTGGGTTGCTTTTGGTTCAATAAAATTGTTCGTGATGATGTAATACACATTGACTGCGGGTGAAAGTATATGTTTCATCACCCTCCTTGAATAACAATCTCTTGATGTATTTCTGACCTCACTTTACCTGCTTGTATAATGGTCAGCCGGGGGAGACAGACCCCAACGGATCTAAGCATTTAGTTTTTAAAGATCTCTGAAATTTCATTCAAGCCGTTAACAGCCGTATCAAACTTTATGATCAGCCTTGCTTCACGCTGCGACAGCCGTAACTCGCTGTCTCCTCCCCTTGGGTCAGCTTCAATTTTGGAAATTACTGTCCACTTGAAGTCACCAATTATGTGTTCTTTGAGCTTCCAAATATTGACCAAGGGTGAATTTTTGATATTCCTTTTGATCCTTGATTTATGCTGTGTGATTCTTTGGCGGATCTCCTGAGTTGTTTTGCCTATATATAATTTAGGGCATGGACAGAGGATGCCATAGACCCCCCCCTTTGATTTACAATTGGTGAAGGTGTCGTGCATCCAATGGACTTCCTCATTGGAGAATACTGATCCTTCCATTGTTTGATCACAGCAGGTGCAAGACCCACATTTATGATGGCCTACTATCGGTGTCAGGCCCATATAGCTTCTCAATGTAGTCTTTGATGGTTTAGGTAAGTCAGCCCGCACGATATAGTTTGCAATGCTTTTTTCTTTTTTGAAGGCAAACAGAGAAGCCTGTGCCATTGACTTGTCCAGATTTTTAACCAGATGGCAGTTTTGATTGATAATTTTTTTAAGTTGATTAGAATTAGGGCAGAAGGTAGACACGCAAACAAGTCTCTCCATCTGTGGTTTCTCTCTTCTTTCAAGAAGGGTCTTGCGTGGAATCCACCACGGACGTTTCATAGCGTTTTCCCCAAAAATTTGGGGTACCCTCTTGTCCTTTGGCGGTCAACCACCGCATTCGCATAGTGTACATATTGATCCTTAAAAAAGCAATTGCGCCTGATTCTTAAAAATTGCCCAAAGGGCAGATTTTGTCAGAGGCTCCTTGGGTGATTGCTGTTAAAATGAAGCACCTTATTTTTATCTGTCGGCTTCCTGAAAAGAGTGGTAGCCAGTTTGCCTTCAGAAGAATAAACTTCCATATCCAAAAAGGTGATGCGTTGACAAGAAGAATTTGAACTGAATTTAATATCCTCTGTCCTGGTGTTTAACCAGTTGTGAAAATCATTTAAGCTGCTCTTGGGTTCCTGACCAAATAAAGAAGACATCATCGATGTAGCGCATCCAGTTAGAGATGCACTCATAAAACGGATTGGTGTTAAAAACAAATTTCTCTTTGTATAGGCTCATATACAGTATTGCTAGCTCAGGAGCAAATGGACAGCCCACCGCGACTCCTTTTATTTGAAAAAAGAAGTCACTTCCAAAGCTGAAATAGTTGCGTTGCAGTGCGAATCTGGCTAATAGAATGATGAAGCTTGTGGGGACCCTGGTTGGATTGTCCCTAGTGTCCAGAAAGTATGTAAGCACTTCTATAGCTTGATCCTGAGGAATCTGCGTGTACAATGACACGACGTCAAAGGTGACTAAGATGTCATGGGTTTCATCAAAGGCCACTTCGGCAATTCTATTAATGAAAGCTGTTGTATCTTGTAAATGTGCTGGAATATCATTCAAAACGGTTTCAAAAAGTGGTCTACATATTTTGAGATGGGCTCAATTAGGGAGTCGCACCCTGAGACTATAGGCCTCCCAGGTGGATTTATATCACTTTTATGTACTTTGGGCAAGACGTAGAAGACCGGCACTCTAAGTAATTTATTTTGAAGGAACGCATATTCCTTAGGTCCTAAAATTCCTTGCTCAAAATAGGCACTAGGACCATGAACAGTGAGGCAGGGCCTGCACAAGTAACTTGCTCCTTAGAGCCGTACACCTACCATCTGGATCGATCCATGCCACCAGGAGAGGGATGATAACTTGGAATGAAGAGCCAGAACTCTGCCTATTTTAAGTTTGTCCTATCTGTTGAATTGCATTGGGGCAGAGCGGTAGCCTGTGGGCATGGTATGGGTGGATGTGGGAATCGAATGCACATCTGATAGTAAGGCAACTTAGAAAAAAGGCTATTGAGGTCTTTTATTGGTAAATATCACCCTCCATTACTCAGCTATTCTGCTCCTTTAATTGGGTACCAGATATGAACTGAACCAGTCATGACTGTGTGTGTAGATGTACTGCAAAGTGGGATGTTGTTGTGGCACTGATTGGTACTCATATATGCATCTATAACACCACATTTCATGAATCAGATACAACTTTAAACACTGTGATTCAATGAACTGATGCATAAACAATAAAGTGCCTACAAATCATGACTACACTACACACAGTCTATGGGGTTTCTGAATCTCAGTTCAACATGTTATCTACTAAAAGAAAGAACTTAACAAATTTAATGGTTAGACGGGCTGATTTCCTGGAGAGGCAAAATATAATATTTTGTCCGCATGTTCCTACCCTCTGGTCGATAAAAGTGGGTTTCAGCAAAGCTTGCCGCTCTTGTAGTAAGCAGGGGCAGATACACAGAATGTATAATGAATTTTCAATTGGGACACCACAAAGCAAGCAACTATTTGCTGACCATTTTTAAACCCAGGATGGAGTTTTATCTTTTGTTGGGCATCTACCAAATCCTAACCTGAGAAATTGATCCCTTATGTTATATTTATATCCAATTGACCAAAAGGCTGAAAATTAAAGGTATGTAGGCTCTCAGATAGGTAGGTTCTCCAAACACTTGCTAGTCATATTTTATAAATTAAGTTCCAGGATTTACAAGGAATACAAATATTTTAAAAACGCTGATTGTTTCACTAGAATTTGGCTGATCAGGCCAAACTCCAGTCAGATTTCAATATTTTTCAGAATCTTAGAACTAATTTGTAGATTGTCCAAAAGTTTGCAGTCTACTCTTTGGCACGAATAATTACTGATCCATAGGCCAAAGAGGGATATGCTTTGCCTTTATTGGGACCGATTACAATGCTGGTCGAGCATGTGTGGAACCGGCATCGTAGCAGAAAGCATAGAGAGAATGGGTTTGAGTTGAAAGAGCAGGAAGCAGTGGCGCTCTGAGCCGTGTGATCTTGCTGCTGGAATGATTGTGCTGTAGGCACGCGATGCAGAACAGGACAGGGGAACACAAACCCAATAGGAAAAAACAACCCCTGTGATGGTATAGGGAGGCCTAAACCAAAAGGAAGAAGAACAGATCCTGTGCACATGCAAGTGTAGTACGTAGTCCTAGTGTAAGGACTAGTAAACCCGCTGAGAGAAATAATATTGCTTCAAAGTTGAAAAACGCCAGATACAAAGGTTCATGTGGGTGAAAGTTGTTTAAAGTAGCTATTTTCTGTACTGACCAACAATTGACTTATAAACAACTTTCAACCACATGAACCTTTGTATCTGGCGTTTTTGAACTTTGACGCATTATTATTTCTCTCAGCGGGTTTACTAGTTCTTACACTAGGACTACAAACTGCACTTGCGTGTGCACAGGATCTGTTCTTCTTCGTAGTAGAAGGCAGACTGCCCGAAAAGGAGTTAGAGGTCCGGCTTCACAGATGACGATCTGACCGCCGTGCTGGCAGTCGGTTCCTGTATTTTTTCCATTGCGGCTTGTGTTACCACTCACAGCAAAGCCAAACTGGAAAAAATGCAGAGTTTAAACATCCCTGCTTCATGTGGCATGCACCACGAGGTGCAGGGATGTTTAGCCCCCCCAGGCCCCATAGCGGAGGTTCAAGGGGAAGGGGGCCTGCTAAGGGCCCTCAAATTCAGTTTCTAACCTGCCTTTTCAGGGCTGGCGGACCGCCATGACAGGGCAGGTGGAAAGTAAAGTTGTAATCCCGACAGCGGAGATGAGGCAGACTCCGCTGCCATTTGTGGATTCCATTTCTGACCGCCGCCCCGACGGGCTCCGTGAGCCCTTCGGAAGCGGAGTGATATTCCCCCATGGGTTTTCCTCCACCCACCAGTATTCTAATATGGCGGTTGGACAGAAACCTCTGATGTCGGGTGGAAAGTCTACGACGAGCTGTCAGATGGCTTTCGCCTGACATCATAATGAGGCCCATTGTTTTTACTAGGTACTCATGTCTGGAACATGTAAGCTATCTTGCAGTGTTCTAAAGGCAAAAAAGATTGATGTGGCTTTGGCCTTTAGATTAATAAAATTATTTAAAAAATATATTCTATCATCAAATGTAATTCCTAAACACTTTTAGCACTTTACAGGTTCAATCATTAACCCATTTAATTTCCGTTCTCTCATACCAGGTTTAAATTGACCTATCAACATTATTTTCTTTATATTTATTTGTAAACTGTTGGATCTAATATAGTTGATGAATGATGCTATAAGTCGTTGTAAGCATATTGGTGAATGGCTGAGCATTATGGTGGGTTCAAATAGATGTACTCTTAAAGATTGCAGAACAATAAGAAGTGCAACAGGTAGGCAGCAATGATGAGTAGCAACAATACCAACTGACCACCAACTACATTCCATTACTCAAACCTACACGTTCCATTCTTCACATGTGCTCACTCCCTACAGCAAATTATTACACACAATCCACATGCCATGCTCCACGTGTCAAACTACCACACACTTTTCCCCATAAGAGAATAAAAACCAACAGGAAAACATCAGAAGGATAACATTAATTGTCAGAGAGAATCTTGTCTGGAATGGCTTAGAGACACAAGACATCATCTAAAAATTCAACAATAGACTTAGATATCACCCTGCCCACTATCTTCATCTCAGGTCACTTTAAAGAATAATCAACCATGACAATGTCAAAAGCCTTGTGTCTGGGAAAAACTGCAAACTGATTAATTATGTCCATGCCCATCAGAGAGACAAACAGGTGGGGCTTCTACGAATCTTGCTTTGACTTTGGCTTTTATGTCACTGTGGGAACATTCGCAAGCCACTAATATTACTGAGAGGCACACGTCTTTATGGTTGACATTATCAAATATCCTAGTTAACACACTGAACCAATCCCAAGCATGGTTCCTTTCAGACTTTCCAAAAAGCACTTAACTCTCTCTGGAACTTGCTTTCTTCAGGCCACCAATGATTAATATGTCCACCACAGCAAACATAAGAATATCTTACTGTCGTTCCATTCCTCATCTTTTATCCCATTCCTCTTCTCCATATCCACCAGCATCTCTCACCAAGAAAGCCATCTCACACTCCCCAGCACTTTCACCATTATCACTGCTATCCGGCAAAAGCAGGCTAGACAGATAGTTAACATAAACATTGTTCCTTCCTGGAATATATTCCATCCTGTACTGAAAAACTTGTAAATTCGAAGCCATATTAGCAATCCTCATCCTTATAATGCGGCCACCACCCAGGAGCAACATACTGTCTAAAGGTTTAGCGTTGTTCATGAGACGAATCTGGTGTCCCACAGAAAGGCTCAGCTCCCTTAAACATACCAAGTTATTCCCTCACAATAACAAAGTAATTCCTCTTTTCTGGCATCAGTGTCCTAGAATCATACCCCATAACCCATTCTTCACGAATCACATTGCATCAAAACAGTGTCAACACCACAGTTGCTTTCATCAACCCCTACAATGCATTCTTTACCAGTTGCAAACATTGTGCCCTCACAATCTCCTGTTTGAGACACTTGCAAGCTATATTTTGAAGTCCCCGCCTATACATTTCTTGTTTTGATATACATCTCACAGGTCTGGTGGCGTAGTCTCCATCAAATCTAGCATGTAATTCAATACAATCTAGAAATCACATCAATTGTTGCTTAGACTGGTTTGTAGGCCCAGGTCTTGATTAGATTTCTCTTGCATTTGATGCTGTTCTGATACAATGTCCAATACATTCAATCTCTACTTTACTGAATTACTATTTCTACATTAAACTTTTGTCATGTATTGCCTCATTGAGAGATTGGCATTAAGCTTCTTTTAGTTACATCCAAAGACAATGACGTAGTTCTGGGAAAGCTCCAGATAACCCCTTAAGGGTTCCTTTTGTCAGCTGCTGAAACACTGAAGCTGCGCTGGCCAATCCGAAAGGCATCCTGCAGCACTGGGACCTTCCCTCAGGTATAAAAATCACCGCTAAACACTTGGGCCCAGATTTACTAAGCCCTTGCATTGTCTGTACATTCTGCAAATCAATGCAATGCATGCAAATGCTTATGGCATATTTACAAAATGATGCAGTAGTTGAGTTGCATCACTTTTCTTGTCCTGGGTGGTGCAATGTCTGTGTTGCATTGCCTTGTGTTACATACATTTTAATGTTTTCAATGTGGGTGTTCCCATGGAAATCCTAATGCAGTGGTATTTACAAAACAAACGAGGTATCAAGCAGCATCATGCAGTGTAGTGTAATGCTCATTTTGCACCAAATTACTATACATGGGGCCATATGTATCATCAAACTATTTTGCATTTCCTAAATAGTGAATTTTAAGGAATCGCTATTTAGGAAATGCAAAATGGTATGTATGAACAAAATCGCTTTTTATTTGCGATTCCTTAAGCTTCCTTATTTGCGAATTCGCATTTTGCGAATTCGCAATTAAGGAATAATTTCCAATGCATTCCTATGGGCCAGGAGGCCCATGGGAATCAATGCAAAATAATTCTCAAATTGCGAATTCGCAATTTGCTAATCGCAATTTGAGAATTATTGCAAGGGTGCAGGGGTGTCTCAAAGACACCCTGCTGCACCCCTGAAAAGAACATGTGTGTGCATATGGCGCACATACATGCCCTATGGGCATGTGTGTGCATCATATGCCACCTTTAAAAATGCCAATTTGTGAATTTCTGGAAGAATTCGCAAGTTACCATCAACTGAAAGTTGGTGGTAATTTTCGAATTCCTAAACAAAATTTGCAAGCTAAAATTGGTACATGCATAGCATTTAAGGAATCGCAAATTTGCGATTCCCTAAATGCTATGGAAAAATAAGGAATCGCACAAGTTTGCAATTCCTTATTTTGGAAATGTTTCATACATTCTAAAACGCGCAAAATGGCCGTTTGCGAGTCGCAAAGGCCGAAATTCTGCGAATTTCGGCCTTTGCGATTCAAAAAAGGCTTGATGCATATGGCTCATGGTCCTAGCAGGTGCAAATCCCACACAATTTCATTACTAGAAGCCATCTTTCCCAACAATTTCCAGCCATGGAGTTTGTTATTCTGTGAGTGAGTCAATGTCTGCACCAATGCCAGCTTCAGAGAACTAGGAAGGAGAGGATTTGTTTATAAGAGGATCATTGTCATTGATTTAAAGGAGGAGGGGGTGATCAAATGCTACAGGTTGTAGAAAGAGAACATCTTGGATTCATTGCGTAAGATTGGTCCAAGTTTGTAAGTCACAACTGGCTATTCACATGCCTCTCTGTTACACTAATGGCAATGCTCATATGTTGACACCTAGGATCTTTCGGAGCACTTTAGCCAGGATTGAATGACTTCCCGGGTGCAGTATCTTCCCTTTTGCCCACTGTCCTGGAGGGCATCATCAGACTAATACCTAATTTTCTTCATTTTCAAATTTAAAGCAAGAAAAGCTTAGCATCAAGCCAGGATTTTATGACATTTCTCATTTTCCACATGTCTAGGGAGATATTCACTGCACTCATGTGCAATTGTTGCCACCTGCAGCAACAGCACACATCTACTGAAACCAGAAGCCCAACTATACCATTAATGTGCAGGCTGTTGTGGACTATAAAGGAATATTTACCAAAGTAAATTATCTAGAAGCGGACACGATGCCTTTATATTCTGACACTGCACAATAAACCAATGCTTCTTAGGTGGTGACTATGGCAACCCCCTCCTACTAGGGAAGAAATTCTTCAACTATGTAATTATTACAAAACATTCTATTTTTGTGTTATAAGGCTAATAAAGTCGTAGTTTCTAATATTTGTTTCAAAGTGATCTGACTGCAGACAGTTATACATGTCTGTGTTATGTTAAATATAAAAAAGTACATTTTCATTGCATGTACACATATATGTAAAAGAGCACATACACATAATGAATATTTTTACTAATATTGTAGTTAATGTATCTATTTCTAATAGTTGTAAGCTCATGTTTACATAGTTACAATGCTAAACGTCAGGTTGTGGTGTTGTGTTGCATGAAATGGAGAGAGCAGAATTGAGCAATATTTAGTAAGATATGTTGCATTTCTGTTCTCTTCCTGCAATGGTGCACTTTGTGCTGACCACCCCCAACACTGCCACCATTGTGCGGTGGCTGCATTGTGGGCAGGATGTATTTTGTGCATGAAGGGGTACCTTTAAGCACAAACTAAAATATTTAAACATTACTTCTCTTTGCTTACGTGCTGCAGAATACAACACTCAGGCATAGAGGCAGTAATGATGAGAATTAATCATCATTTGTATTGTTATGTCATCCTCAGGTAGGCACACTATTTTTGAACAAACACATGTTGTGTACTCTTTTTTAATATGGGGTTGTGTTAGAATCAATGGGTAGGCGGATGGTAATTAGGGCTCCCGGTTTTATAGTATTTATTTTTTTTGACATTTCCGTGTGTATTTATCCATATTTATTTTTGGGTAAACTTATCTGTATTTATCTATATTTATTTTGGGTTTTGGGGAAAATATTAGGCTGAAACTGGAATATTTCGGCATTTATTTACAGATAAATATGAACTCATGCTTGAAAGCCTGTCAGGTTTCAGTGTTACAAACATCCGAAGAAGATAAATCAATGCACCTTATTTGAAAATATACAAATAACCTTATGCATATCGACTGTTGTTAAAGCCTCTTTACTAAATTCCCTTTCTTTTGTAACCCCTTATCTATCAATCCACACAGCCATTGGCCTGGCAGTCATAGCAGAGTGTATTTAAAATCACCAAAAAGCAACCAAATTTCCGTTTTTATCCACATTAAAAAATAAATACAGACAAGGAAACATATGGTTTTCAGTCTGTATTTATCTGGAAAAAACAGTAAAAACGGAAAACAGGGAGCCTTAATGGTAATGCACATGCACCACTCATTTAACGTTTCCCTCATGCAACGTTATGCAATATAGGTCAATGCACTTCTTAACATTAATGTCACATACTGAGGCACAAAAATGCCATGTGCTTGATTTTGATGTTTCAAGAATCAATTTTGAGTAGGACCTGTGGACAAAAAGTGGTCAACACAGTGTCATAATGTCAACAGATTTTTACCTTAGACTTAAATACATTAGCAAATAGGTGATTCCTATGTTGTTGTAGGAACATGGAAAATCAGTGTTGAATTAGATTGTAAAGCTAATCTTCTAGATATTAATGTTTCATGGATATTTATTTCTACTGATTGAATTTTCATTGAATGTCTTTTTGTGAATTAGAGCAAAAGTGTATTTGCGTGTTCAAGTGAGCTTACAAAAGTACATCTATTGTGTTTTTCAATAAGTATCAACATGTAGTCATAACTCAGGAATTGCATCTAAAGATCATATTACCGTTACATCACATGTTCACTTGCTAAGTAATGTTTACAAACCATTGCACATATTTTAAAAAAAATGTTTCTTTAATTATGAAATGTTCTATGTTGTATATGTTTTACATTTGTTATTATGTTTATTTTAGCATATTTTGTGTGATACTTTCTTTAGGCATTTATTTAAGTGATAAAAGACATGTCCTTCAGCCCTGATTGATGATACCACTTGCCCAACCCAAGAGTGATGGCAGAAAAATTTAACAAATAAAACAAAAAAAATGAGCAATATTGTGAAGCATTCATTTGGAATACTCAAATCATAATTCTGATGTTTGGATCACTCATGAAGGAGATGTCTTTACACTCCACCACCTATAGTGTGTAAGAGGGTTGTAGTGTCTGTGGCATAATATATGCATGCAGTCATACACTGAAAGGAAAGTGAAATTCAGCTACCAGTAAGTGACGATTTTAATTATGCAACCTAATGAAGGCCGTAAGAGAAAACTTCCTTTGGCAAACAAAATTCCAATACATTATATATTATTCTTGCTACATTTTGAAAAACTAGTTGATAAAAACGTTTGAAAATTTCGGAATAGACTGCAATATGTTACAGAAACAAATTTTGCACTCTTCCTGTTTTTTTTAAATAAAACATTAAAAAAATATAAATTTGTTATTTTCTACTTTTAAGATTTAATTAATGCCTTAAACCTTTGATTTGCTCAAATTATAGCATATACATGCCACCATGTATGTTTGGTTGTTATAACATTATTTTTAGAACTATTCACTCTCCTCAACTATCTGATATTCCTTGTGTTTTTACTTTTACTATCTCAAATTTTCCACTAAAATTTTATTTGGCTAGATTATGATTTCAGGGTTCTCAAACCTTATTTGTAACTAGAGCTACTTATGTTCAATGATAGTGATTCTGAGCCACTGTTATTATTAATGTTGTAATTGTGACCACGACAGACAAGATTATGTTAGTGGCCACCCCATGCATGATCACGAGCAGTGAGCACCTCAGTGCATCATGCAGAGTTGCTAGCACTAATTTTTCACTCAAATATAATCTTTAAATATATTTTGGAAATCCATTTTTCTGTAAACGTCAGCTTATGCATTCTAAAAACACACACATTTTGACTGCAAAGACACACCTTTCAATGTTGGATACCTATATTAACTCAACCAAACAAAAGCTTCTAATGTAGTATGCTGTGCTGCACACTGGAGAGCTACTTGTAGGCAGCTGGAGAGCTACCAGTAGCTCACAAGGTACTCATTGGCATAGCTTGATCTAACTCATCTACATAAACATATCAAATTAATGTGGTATGACTTGATAGTCCTCCAACAAATAGTAGGATGATTGTTTTGATTTTCTGAGTCATAAAAACCCATTTACCTCTCAGATGGAAATTGCTATGCCCATCTTTACAGACCCTTCAAATTAGGTCCTGCTGCCCTGCAGTTATGGCTCTTTTGAATGGCCATAGCATTCAGCTCTCATGTAAGTCCACTATGTTTTTGCTCCATGTAGCAAGGCTGCTCACCCAGCAAACACTGGCTTCTCCAAACTAAAACTGATGAATGACTCTAGCCAGTAGCAGTTTCGGTCTAGTTACAAGCAAGCTGTAACAAATATTTCAAAGTTAATTTTAATGTAATCAATTGATTTTAACATGATTCGGCACCACCCAAATTGTGGTCTCTTCTTCAGCATTTTAAATGTAGACATTGTCATAATTTATCAAACAATGATTTTTATTAATTTCCAATAAAACGTTATTTTGATACATTACTTTCTATACTAATATTGTTTTTTACAAAATACAGGTCAAACATGTTTAAAATTATATATATTTATTACAAGAAAAATAAAGACAAAATACACACACTTTCATATTATAAAAACTACACACTATATCCCTCTCGAAAACATTACTAACTATGTGTACTATAAATAAACTATTATTAACATTACCTGTGAACTCTGTGTGAAATAACATCTCCTCTCCCCTTAATATCTATCTACATTTCTATACTAATCACATAAAACGAACTAAATATTTAAAAGTTACCTAAACATTTACTATGACATTGAATATATACCAAATACTAAAACATTACCCCTGTCGCTCCAACAAACACATATAAAATAATAAGAGCCCCCATTTTCACTAACAATCTAACATCTACATCTATTAGAGCACCAATCCTAATTGAACCTACCTAAAAAAATCTAAAATAGGTGTCAATAGAGTAATAAAGATTTGAAAAGTAAACATACATTTACAAACTGTTTTAAAAACGATGAAACAATTGCCTTTGCGTTGTGGTGTAAAGTGCCTCCTGGCATATGTGTAAAATTATACTGATTTGTTTTAACTGCCTAATTATAGCTTTGCAGTATTTTGCAATGTCTTTTAGCATTCACTGTTTGTAATAACGAGTTTATATTAATGAAAATGTATATTCTTTTTTTTTCTCCCTCGCTGTGATGTTGATAATGTTCATTGCGACTTTATTCTCATTACAGTTTGTTGTTTGACAGCTCTTCTATCTCTGCTTTGTTGTTGTTCTTGCTGGGAGGCTGTAATTGTTGTCGTTGTTGGTGCTCTTTCTGAACTTCGTTCAATTTTGTTCATAGATTTGGCCAATTTTTCTGAATCTATCTGTAATTGACAGCAGGTGCTCATGCCTTTCGGGATACATACTTTTTCTTTTCATGGTAATATATATTTGCGGTTTAAAACCATTAAACATTTTTTTGTACTTATATTAAAAATAGTAAGACTATCAGAATACATATTTCATTAAAATAAACTTGTTATAAATATTATTATTTCTACATAAAGCAAACACTTAGGGCCCGATTTAGAAGTTGGATGGATCCGCCACCGACAGGCCGTCAGTTGCGATCCATCTGACATCTGGGGCTGCAGTCTGACTGCCAAATTAGGATGTGGTTGGTCAGAGTCAGTGGGCGGAGGTACCGACTGTCTCAAACAGGCTCAAGGAGCCCATCGGTCAGAACATAATATCCTACAATGGGGACGGTACAGTAGGGATTACGTTGTCCCTCTTTCCCCTGCTTTTACATGGCGGTCCGACCGCCATGCAAAGGCGGATGGAATGGGACTTTGGGGACCCCTAGCGGAGTCCCCATCAACCTTGGGTCTCAGCTATGGGTCCTAACAAAGAGAGGGACAGGGAGGGCTTTTTAACAGGGTCCAGCATACGTAACCTGACGATAGTAAACCAAAAAGAGAGCACGAAGTTCTCCAGTATTAAAAACTGACAGATGAAACCAAGTGAGTGAAGGCACAGTAGAGGGGATTCCTCCTTGTTGGACTAGAGTCCTCATACACCCAGCAAGCTAGTTGTCATGCTTCATCATATGGGCTCGCTCCTCGTCGGGTTGGCAGTTCAATACCGGACGGGCACCCATAAAGGGGCTTTTTAGCGGAGATCTTTTGCTCCTGCTGTATGGTGCCGTGGGTGTGAGGGCCCTAGGGAAAGAAAGGGGAGTGTGTAGATGTGTGTGGGTGGTTAAAAAAGGTTGCGTTGTCCACAGTGGAATTTTTAATACAGTGGTACCCACCTTACTAAAAGCAAACAGAGCGGCTGCTCTCTGGCTTAAGGGTCCAGGGGAGCAAAAGCCCTAATCTATATCAGTGGTCGACATGTTTCACACAATCTGTTCTAAGCAATACAGTGCATTTCATCAGGACCAAATAAACTATCTGCACTAAGTGGTAGGGGGGGAACGTGCCTACTCACCACTCAATCAGTGTGCGAGCAGAGAGTCCCGCCACGGCTAGTGGAACCTAAAAGGGATGACATAAACACAAAAAAGAAACAGGTAAAAGTGGTCAGTCATGTCAGCAAGGACTAACTCACAAAGTGTGGTTCAACTATGGTTCAACTGTTAATGGTAAGAGACGATAAAGTATACGCTCTAAACTCTATATACATGTGAGAGCAAGGTTAAAAAACCAAATGACTGGTGAAATACGCAAATGAATTGAATACAGCCAGGGATGGCATAGAATGTCTCACCCGGCTCTTTAGAAGCACTTGCTTCAGCGGTCTCCCCGGCAATTGACACCTCAAAGTGGTTGTCCTGGAGTGGGGGAAAAAAAGAAAATATAGGGGGCCGGACAGAAGAATGGGGATTGATGGGGCCCATACTGTAAAGGAGGAGGAGGGGTCGTGGCACCCAACAAAACCCAGTCCGGGTCTGTGGAGGCTCAACTCAATGAAGCAACCAGCGCGTGTGTGGCTAGTCGCATTGATCTCTGTGCTGAATTGCCAAAAGCAGTTGTATGGAGTGGGCTACCCAAGAAACCATTCCATCATAGGAGCGGGAGGCAAGCATGACATAACACTCGGCCGAGGCCAGCGGTGCGCGTCACTCCACCCTCCGCAACACCAAACACAAATAGCAGAGGGATTCCCCAAACGCTGACTACAGAGGATTACAGCGGGGACCCGGCGGAGAGTCAGTGCACCCGCTCGGCTGGGTAATGAGCGGTCCAGGCAACAAGCAGGATGCTCAAAGAGTCCTCCCAACTACTACTGCAGTGAAACAACCCAGTCCAAACGCTCACCTGTCCTTGTTGGGACCAGCGTTGGCTTAAGGTCACCGTCCATGATGCCCTTATGAGTGAGTACCTGCGAGCCAACATCGCGCCGTGGGGCCTCATAGTCAGTATACTACCTAGAATTTTCTTGGAGGACGCTCCATTCAAGAAAGACTGGTGCCAGGTATCCTGGAAATGCACCAAAGACCTATTGTTCCTGATAATAACCACTTCTAAAAGGCTGGCTGATGCCCTCCTGGGTAAAATGCAGGCAGTGGAAGCAGCACTGAAATCCTCTATGCCAAAAACTGCCTTCTCCAATAAATTAGCGGAGATCAACAACGAAATCACTGAGAACAGGGAATTTCTGTTAAAACAGAAAATTACGAAGTTATAGAAAGATGTGGCCAAATTCGATAAGGAAAAGGTCTATCCTTACCTCAAGGTTGACTACAACACATCTAAAAACAGCTATTCCTCAGACGACAGCTCAGACGCTGGGAGTAAAAGGGGATAATTTAACATTTATTCCAGCACAGGGAGTTGGGGTAACCATAACCAACGGAGACCTATTTTCCAACCATATCCTAATTTTGAGAATGGCCCTGTGTTCCATGGCCGAATTCCGCCGCCATGGCAATGCCCAATGTATCCTCAGGGACCGCCCGATACTATTCATTGAAAACCCCCCCTTTTTTAGGCAGAGGTTGGGGCAAAGGAAGAGGGCGAAGAAGAGCAGCACAGAAAGGGGTACACTGGCAAGACCAGGTACCACAATCAGTCGAGACGAGGAGTATGAGCAGACGAAGGAGGGTCTAGTTGTCAACCTTTCTATGAGGATTCTCACTACTACCGAGAAGTCGGTTCTGGAGATGGGCCTGGGCTTTGTTCCCACACCCGTTCCTGACAAATTCAAGGAGTTGTGTGAATTGAAACAATTCTTTAGGAAGGTGCACCTCAAGGCATTCTTCCATGATGAGACCCCTAGTGAACAGTCTGACAAGGGGCTTAATAGCCCCTCTACGTTCACCCCCAACAACAGCACGATTCCCCCAGAGGTACTAGCATTTGAAAATGCAGTACTCAGGGAATTAACAAATATCCCGAGACCCAGCCTTAATCATAACCTTACCAATGCTGAGAGAGAGGCTGCCAGAACTTTGGCTAATGACCATAGCTTTACAATTAAACAGGCAGATAAGGGGGGTGCGATTGTAATTCAGTCCACCGAGGATTATGACAAAGCGTGTAGACGCCAATTGGGTAAGACTAATCACTACACCCCCCTTACGGTAGATCCTACACCAAGACTTGCTGCAGCAATAGCGACTCTGGTTTTTGAAGCTGAAACTAATGAGTGGATCAGTAAGAAAGAAGCTGCCTTCCTCCTTACCAAAGATCCTAAGATTCCGTTTTTTTACACCCTCCCCAAAATCCATAAGAACACTACACCTGTTCCAGGTACACCCATTGTGTCAGGGATAGGGTCCCTGCTTGAACCCTCTCTAAGTTTTGTGACCATTTCCTCCAGCCCCTGGTGAGGAAGATACCTTCATATGTCCAGGACCCCACAGACGTACTACGTCTAATTGATAACGTCAAAGGGAGGGTTGGGGTGGACCTACTGGTGACCCAAGATGTGGGGGCGCTGTATACGAACATCCCTCAGTGCTCCACCTTGGAGGCCATTGAATCCAGCCTCCTCAATAAGGACTGGACGTCACCCACACCTATCTCTTTCATTATGAGCTGTGCCACTTTAGCAATGACAGAGAATTTCTTCAAATATAACACTCTCCTTTTCCATCAGACGCAATGTACTTCAACGGGGAGTACCTTCACCCCTATTGTGGCATGCTTGTATATGTCAACCTTTGAGAAAGAGGTGATCATGAACCCCAGCAATCCATACAGGGAAAACCTCAAATTGTGGAGGCGGTATATAGACAATATCCTTATACTGTGGAAAGGGGACACACTGACCTGTGAGGCTTTTTGCAATTGGATAAATACACAGAACGTTTTTTTTAAATTTACCAGCACCACATCCAGCAGTGACATTCCCTTTCTGGACTTCAGGATTTGGCTTACTGAGAAGGGTCTCCACACTAGCCGGTACAAAAAAAGCAACTTCTCTAAGATAGCCATCAACCCAAGTCACTTAGGGACAGCCTCCTCTTTCGCCAGTTTCTCCGCATTAGAAGAAACTGCTCCTCAATGACTGACTATAGGTCAGAGGGCCAGCACTTGCAACACAACCTACGAGACAGAGGGTACCCAGCCCGACAGATCAAGCAATCTTACAAAACGGCCATGAATAATCAAAGAGAGGCACTACTACAAGGGAGGGTCAAAGAGGTCACTGACACGCTCATCTGTGTCACCTCCTTCACATGTAACTCGACACTCACTAAGAGAACGATAAACAAACACTGGGGTATAGTTAACACGGGGGACCTCAACATTCCCAATCCCAGATTTGCTTTCAAACGTTTGCCCAACCTTAAGGACACACTAGTACATACTAGACCTAGGACTAGGGAAATGAGTGTCCAGAGAACTCTCTGGGACTTGCCGCCAGTTGTCGGCCACTACCCATGCGGAGGATGTTCAGTCTGTAAGCAGACCAGTCCCTGCAAGGAGGTCCAACTCTCTGACACATTCATCTGGCACCTTAAAAGGCACACAAACTGCAACACAGCAAGATGCATCTACCTCCTCTCTTGTCCCTGTGACAAAAAATATATAGGCATGACAATGAGACAGGTCAAACTACGGATAACTGAACATAAGATTAATGTGAGATGCTTGAAGACCACCACTAAATTATATACACACTGCAAGGAGTTCCAACACAAAGCAGACAGTCTCAAGTGAATGGTGCTTGAGGCACACCAGAGCATCACACAGCAAGCACTGGTCAGAATTGAGCAGAGGTGGGTACTACATTTGTTAACCGGGCATGCCTGAGTTGGCAGAAACGTCTCCACCACGCCGTTTTACGGACTAGAGCCCTCTGCATTGACAGCCTCCTCCGTTTTATTATTTTTATCCCCACCGATCTCCACCCTGAGCTCTACTTAAGCATTTTTAACCCCAAGACTAACACCTTGAGACCGGCTTTTAACCTGTATGCCATACCGTCTAAGATGGCTGATACTATGGCAGGGCCTCTCTCTAACGCAGGCAATGCCCCCCGTCATGCACAACATGACCTTCGTTTGTCTAGGCGTGCGTAGTCCCGCTGGGGCTGATGCAGATCCCCCAGTGCATATATGTGCTGCGGCGCCAGCAAGGAAGTGAAGCGGCTTCCCCGCGACAGGTCATGGGTAGATTACCAGGGCTGGTCCCAACGAGGACAGGTGGTGGTTTGAACTGGGTTGTTTTGCTGTTGTAGTAGTTGTGAGGTCTCTTTGAGTGGTTAGCATCTCGCTTGTTTGCTGGACTGCTCATTTCCCAGCTGAGCGGGTGCGCTGACTCTCCGCCGGGTCCCCCCTTTACTCCTCTTTAGTCAGCGTTTGGGGAGCCCCTCTGCTATTTGTGTTTAGTGTTGCGGAGGGTGGCGTGACGCGCACTGCTGGCCTCGATCGAGTGTTACCTCATGCTTGCCTTCCGCTCCCATGCGGAAATGGTTTCTTGGGTAGCCCACTCCATACAACTGCTTTTGGCAATTTAGCATGGAGATCAATGCGACTAGACACACACACACACTGGTTGCTTCATTGAGTTGAGCCTCCACAGACCCGGACTGGGTTTTGTTGAGTGGCACGTCCCGTCCTCCTCCTTTACAGTATGGGCACAATCAGTCCCCATTCCTCTGTCCGGCCCCCAATGTTTTTCTTTTTTCTCCCCCACTACAGGACAACCACTTTGAGGTGTCAATTGCAGGGGAGACCGCTGGAGCAGGCGCTTCTAAAAGCCGGGTGAGATATTTTATGCCATCCCTGGTGTTTTGAATTCATTTGCGTATTTCACCCATCATTTGGCTTTTTAACCTTGCTCTTACATGTATATAGAGTTTAGAGCGTACACTTTATCGTCTCTTACCATTGACAGTTGAACCACACTTTGTGAGTTAGTCCTTGCTGACATGACTGACCACTTTTACCTGTTTCTTTTTTGTGTTTATGTTATCCCTTTTAGGTTCCACTAGCCATGGCGGGACTCTGTGCTCGCACACTGATTGAGTGGTGCGTAGGCCCGTTCCGCCCTTACCACTTATTGTAGATAGTTATTTGGTCCTGATGAAATGCACTGTATCACTTAGAACACATTGCATGAAACATGTCGACCACTGATATAGAGTAAGGCTTCTGCTCCCCTGGACCCTTAAGCCAGAGAGCAGCCGCTCTGTTTGCTTTTAGTAAGGTGGGTTACCGCTCTATTTAAAATTATACTGTGGACAACCCAACCTTTTTTAACCACCCACACACATCTACTCACTCCCCTTTCTTTCCCTAGGGCCCTCACACCCACGGCACCATACAGCAGGAACAAAAGATCTCCGCTAAAGAGCCCCTTTATGGGTGCCCGTCGGGTATTGCACCACCAACCTGACGTGGAGCGAGCCCATATGATGAAGCATGACACCTAGCTTGCTGGGTGTGTGAGGACTCTAGTTCCAACAAGGAGGATTCCCCTCCACTGTGCCTTCCCTCACTTGGTTTCATCTGTCAGTTTTCAATACTGGGGAACTGCATACTCTCTTTTTGATTTACTCTCAGCTATGGGCCCAGGAAAGCACATGTGGTGCCCCCACAAACATCTATGCACCGTGTGCCAGGCACCCCATGGTACCTGGCGCACTGTGCATAGATGTTTGAAAACATATCCTTTACTGTTGCAGCTTGTGCTACGGCCCTTTTCCCGCAGACAGCACAAGCTCCAATAGTAAAGGCTATGTTTCCATCACCGTGCTGGGGGTCGCATTGTATTTTGCTGGGTGGGTCCTCCAACTCCTTGTTGGGCAGTCCCATTCCTGCTACAATCTCAGTCGGATGCTCGTTTGACCGGCATCGTAATGGGGACCTTAGAAATATGTGTTTTGGGTATTTTGACCATGACAATCTGTTGGATTATATCATTCATTTTAGGAATATTAAAATAAAAACTGCCCAATTTAATAAACTTTGAAGCAATAAAATGCAGCTCGGTAACTTGTGATGGTTTATCCTGTGTTCAAATATATATTGCAAATCTAGTCTGTCATGGCAGAGGCACACTTTTGCCTGCCTAGGGCCAAGGAGAAAGCCGTCAACAGCCAACTCACCACCTTCATCAAAGAGCACAACATCCTCAACTCCTCCCATTCCCGCTTCAGAAAAAAACAAAGGACAGAAACCACCCTCCTCGCCGCTACAGACGACATCCGCTCCCTACTGGACAAAGGAGAAACAGTAGCCCTCATCCCCCTCGACCTCTCAGCGTCCTTTGGTACAGTCTCCCACCGCACCCTAACACAGAGACTCCACGACGCAGGGATCCAGGACAAGGACCTAGACTGGATCCACTCTTTCCTCTATGGCAGAATGCAGAGGGTCAGACTCCCTCCCTTCCTCTGGGACACTACACCAACCACCTGCGGAGTCCCCCAGGGGTCCTCCCTCAGCCCCTAGCTCTTTAAGGTCTACATGGCTCCGCTCGCCCCCATCATCAGAACCCGCGGACTCAACACTGTTTCATACGCAAACAACACCCAACTCATATTCTCCCTATTCAACGAACCCAACGCAGCCAAACACAACTTTCAAGAAGGCATGGAAGTTGTCGCCAAATGGATGAAAAGCAGCTGCCTACAACTCAACACCGACAAAACAGAAGTACTCATCATGGGCCCACACCCCGATGCCTATAATGACACTTGGTGGCCCCCCGCCCTTGAAGCCCACCCACCCCCATGGACCATGCACTCAACCTTGGAACAATCCTGGACTCCGAGCTCAAAAAGCATAACCAGATCAACTCAGTCGCATCCTTCTGCTTTCACACCCTCCGCCGTCTACTCAAGACCTTCAAATGGATCCCCCTTGAACACAGAAAGACAGTCACTCACACCCTAGTCACCAGCAGACTTGACTAGGGCAACACACTCTACGCCGGAATAACCAAAAACCTCACCGGCAAGCTACAAAACATCCAGAACACCGCCACAAGACTGGTTCTCAACCTGCCAAGACACTACCACATCTCCCAGCATCTGCACACACTCCACTGGCTCCCCATTGAGACTAGAATCACCTTCAAGTTCCTCACCCATGCACACAAAGCCCTCCACAACACTGGACCAGCATACCTGAACTGCCGACTCAAATTCCACGCACCCCAAAGGACCCCACAATCAGCCCAGCTCTCCTATGCCATGGTCCCCTTGTCCAGAAAGACCAGATCAGGAGGCTGCTCCTTCTCCTTCCTCATGGCTAAAGCCTGGAATGCCCTACCACTCCATCTCAGATAGACAACATCACTCTCCATCTTCATGCGTACCCTCAAAACTTGGCTCTTCGACAGACCCCCTCCTTGATGGACTGGAACGTGCACCTGCCCTACTCCCCAACACCTTGAGACCCTTATGGGTGAGTAGTCACGCTTAACAAACATATGATTTATTTATTGATTGACTTGTGTCACGATGCAAGTGAATTTTACTCTATTGTTCTAAATTGATTTGGTACTCTTCCAATGTTTTTTCCACTTTATTCCTGTTTGTGTGATATATACATACTTTACACATTACCTCTAAGTTAATCCTGCCTGCTTTTGTGCTAAGATACCACAGGGTTAAGCACAGGTTTATTTAGTGATGTTTGTGGCAAGGATTGTGTTTATTATTTGAGTGGGACTTCCACCCCTCTCAACTAGTAACAACATTTCTTACACATTTTTATCAAGCGTTTGACTAAGCACAGTTAATTTTAATCACTAGAAATATTTCATCAAACAGTCCAAACAATATCTACAGGAATATATCAAATATTGCTCAGACTCCATCTTATTCTTGTGTCTGGCTGTAGCCAACACGTTTTATCATTACAAACTTCTTCGGGGCTACAAAAATACATGTAAATTGCAAGAATTTAAAACTGTGTACAGTACATAGACCATATATAGACTGTTACAAGATTTTTTTTTACATAAAACCACAGTGCAACCTTTCATAATAAAATTATCAGAGCATCAAGTTTATAAATCAAATATCACAAAAACACTGTAATGTTAAATTACTGAAAACACAAAAAGTTAAACGTCCCCACATTATATATCAATGTATTCAAATGACATAGGTAACATGTAATTAATTCACGATTCACCGTGCACTGGTCAACGTTATTATCTGAAAATTCAAGATATATAGATGCCAGTTTCTATAGATAGACCATCCACTATATTTACATATAGAGGAGAGGACCATACAGTAATCATTTATGATTATGAATGTCCTATCATACCTTTATATTCTATTCCTAAAGGCACAAGTTAAATGCGAAGTCATCAGATTGTCCTGTCAGAAAGGTCATACCTTTCGCTCATTCTTTTACCTGGACCAAGATGTTGTCAGCTTGCAATTTTATTTCTCTCTGTGCCACAACTCATATATAAAAAATTACTGTTTTATCTTCTTATTTATGGCCAAAACAAAAAAACAAAAACACTTGTACTCATAGTTTATTCAATTAAACAGTATAAAAATAATGTACCTCACAAGTTAGCAGGTTCCTGTACGCAGATCAAAGTATCAGGCATTGGATCATGTTCATTCCAAATGTAAAATGATCAGCTCCACGTATAGTCATATCAATTATTTCAATCTTCCGTTTCACCTTATACCAGGCAGAATTCTCCTGTTCCTACAAAATCAAAATTCTAAAACCACTATTTGTCTTATATAAAATAATATTTAAACAGATAAAATTCCATCTGCACTTGTACCATATTCAATCCAAGCCTTCCCCTGGTTTCACCGTGTCATTTCAAATCCAGACAGGAAACCTCATAAGAGAAAGACTAGGATGACAGCAATGCAGAGTTCTACTTCAGTTGTCAAAACCATCTATCTCCCCTTTCTGATTAAAGCAGCCATCATCAAAAGCATTATGTATCAATAGGTCAAACCCCCATGGTTCCCTTCAATGGTGAGCTTGCATATAATTTACACTAATTACTAAGTCGATGTATAGAGATACGATGGAGGATCTTGTTCCTTTGTCCCAGTCCCCTCCCATGGAAGGTCTGGTAATCAATATGAAAGAAAGAAGATTTTGCTAACACTATGCAACATTCTCTCATTTCAAATTTGCAACAGTCCCTGGGTTCAAATTAGTCACCCTAAGTTCACTTTAGAAATACTTGAACTCTGTATCACATGCATTTGTGTCACCATTACCATGCAATGCATCAAGCTCCTTGTGCAATTAGTGTGTGTAGATTTAATAACGTTCATTCCATAACTCTCTATAGAACCCATCCCTACTGCTTCTTGTCAAAGAATTTACTAGTGTGCATGGCGGCTCGAGATAACCTCTCCCTGCTGAAGTCTCCACCAGGCGAAAAGAGGCCATGAGGAACTCATGATTTAAATATCCTGGGTAATTGGCATCACCTGCATTAACTGAGCGGCATGCTCAAACCATACAAAACTTGGGCCGCCACCTAAACCCTTATGTAATGTCCTCTGTTTTATTTGTTAACCAACTATTTTATTAGCACTTCATGTCAACTTTCTCTATTTTAAGACTCCAAAGTGAAGCTAATATATCAATGTCCCCCTCATAATTTAAATGTTATAATTAGTTGTCATAACAAATATACAAAGGACCGATTACACGGTTTGTCCAAGACTGTGGTCACCATCTTGGAACGTTCAAAATAAGCTTTTTAAAGACTCCAACTAGTTGGTCAATATCTCCCTTGCCATTTAAATGTTACAATTTAATGTCATAACAATGTACAAAGGGCCGATTACACTGTTCGTCCAAGACCGTGTCACCATCTTGGAACGTTCAAAGCCATATGAGAAAACTACTACCTCGTTTTGCAGTTCAAGTAACAATGTGCAAAGAGCCAATTACACGGTTCATCTGAGACTGTGGTCGCCATCTTGGAACGTTCAAAGCCATATGCGATAACTGTTATCCCTATTCATCAACATGGTATCCTCATGCTTTTTAAAGGCTATACCAGCCTCTGGTATATTGGTTATCACAAGGTTCCTCTATGTTATGACCATTACAAATGGAAATCGATCTCAAAAAATTAAATTCAAACTAAGGACCACTTTTCGAGAGCTGCCATGTGGGAATGTTTCAATAAATCATACATCAGCAGTTCATGCAATGCCCTCTTAAAAAAATTAAGGTCCTGTTTTTCTGTCGACAGAGTGGGCCTATGCCCTTTTTTAATCATTAACAATATAAAAAATAATGGAATTTACAGTTAGTATTTAGAACATTGGACTGATCTCAAGCAGCATATCAATGCGGCTTCTGCCTACTGCAATAACAACTCTCTATCCCCCTCTCTCTCCATTACTTCCGTTTCAGAGCACAAAACCAAATTCCTGTGTTCATAGAGTGAACCAGATATATGTGTATGACCATGGGATATCTATCATCTTTCTGTTTGATAGCCCTAACATGTTCTTGAATATGTATTTTAAGACATCTAATGTTACTGCCCACTTAGGTTTTACCATATGCACAACCAACTACATACACTGTAAAAGAGGTGTTACAATTTATAAATGAATCAACAGTATATTAAGTGACTGTGTTCAATTTAAACCTGGTGGTTCTATTCCACCCCAAATTGCAAACAGAGCACAAAGCCCTTACTTTTCCCAGGAATCCAGGTTTTGGAGGAATTCACTTTCAACATGTTCTTAACATAGCTAGGGCATAGAGTTTGTTTGATGGTAGTAAGCCCTACGATAAAGTACTTCCTTTTTGATTCCTTGCACTCTCTTTGTAAAAATATTTCTTGACAACAATTTCTCCTTGCCCTAACCATTTTCCCATATGGTATTGCTTCTATGGTTGCTCGTGAATGGCCACTGGGCGCATGAAGCACACTGTTACATGCTGCTGTTTTTTTTTTAATAATGTCACTCTGTATGGCTTTGGAGTCTACAAAAAGCCTAAATACAGAAAATCAATTTCACTTTTGTGATAACGCAATGTTAATTTAACATTAAATCTGTTATCTTTCAGATAGGAATGATAAGAGAGGATATCACCTTCAGTACCATTCTAAATATCTATGAAACGTCCATAGAAGATAATATGGTCCAGCCAATTTCTTGACCCTGGGCCCCAGGCAGCATGCTCCGTCTAAAACAAACCCATAAAGAGATTTGAATAAGACGGAGCAAACCTAGAGCCCATGGCTGTGCTCTGTGTATGAAGGAACCACTCCCCATTATGGAGAAAGACATTTTTGGTGAGTATAATTTTTTTAATCTCCATCAGCATCAATGTGGTTCCTAATGGCTTGCACTGCACTTGTACAAATGATGTTTGAGGTTATTTAAACCACACTCAGTTTTTATACATAAGTACAATCCCTCAAAGTCCATGGTCACAAACATTAAATCCTCACTATCACATTGAAAATCCTCAAGCTTACACAGCAAGTCTTTACTGTCCTTGAGATAGGAGGGGAGAATTTTTATAAATGGCTGCAAAAATCATCCACATACTCTGCTATTTACTCAGTTGGGGACACTGTCAACAGAACAACAGGACCTGGATTCTATAAAGTGGGGATTGTATGAACTGCTGATGTATGATTTATTAAAACGTTCCCATATGGCAGCTCTGTAATAGTACCCCTTTTGTTGAATTTAATTTGTAATGGTTGATTTCCATTTGTAAATGGTGAAACATGGAGGAACCTTCTGATAACCGATATACTAGGGACTGGAATAGCCTTTAAACAGCATTAGGTAACGTGTTGATCAATGGGGATAGCAGTAATGTCGTATGGCTTTAAACATTCCAAGATTGCGACCACAGTCTTAGACAAACCGTGTAATTAGGTCTTTGCACATTGTTGCTTGAATCACAAAATGAGATAGTGGTTCTCTCGTATGGCTTTGAACGTTCCAAGATAATGACACAGTCTTGGACGAACCGTGTAATCAGCCATTTGTACATTGTTATGACATTAATTGTAACATTTAAATCACGAGGAGGATATTGACAAACTAGTTTTTCTTTGGAGTCTTAAAATAGTTTACTTTGAAGGTTCTAAGATGGCGACCACCGTCTTAGACGAACTGTGCAATCGGCCCTCTGAAAATTGTTATAATATATAACATTTAAATTATGACAGGGGCATTGATGAATTAGCTTCACTTTGGAGTCTTAAAATAGCAAAAGTTGACATGAAGTGCTATTAAAATAGTTGATTCATAAAGGAAACAGAGGACATTAGATAGGGGTTTAGGCTCTCTAAGATAGCGGCCCACGTTTTGCATGGTTTGAGCAGACCGCACAGTTAATGCAGGTCTCTTTTTGCCTGGTGGAGAATCCAGTGGGGAGAAGTTGTCGAGAGTCACCATGCTCGCCAGTAAGTTCCTTGATAGGAAGTAGTGGGGATGGGTTCTGCAGAGTGTTTATAGAATGAACGCTATTAAATCTACACACACTAATTTCACAAGGAGCTTAATGTATTGCATGGTAATGGTGACACAAAGGCATTTGATATAGAGTTCAAGTATTTCAAAAGTAAACTTGGGGTGACTAATTTGAATATCAAAAACAACAAGAAGAAGAGCACTCCTATCCCCCATATAATCATCACAAAAACAACAAAGGAGTACAATGGAATTGTCAATTCCAATGCTAAAATATACACAAAAGAGAGAACCTAAATTCTCCCATTAGGTGCAAAGAACAAATATAACTACTTGCAGTACGGACACAGGAAACCCGCTATGGTTGGAATGTTTAAAACTTTTTACTAAAACCCTCACTCATCAACATAGTTGATGACATGCTTCATCATGGGGTTTTACCAAGGAGACGAAAAATGTCTCCCTGGACTGCTGCTACAACTGAGTTACAGTGGAGCAGATTCCAACTATGTGAAAAAGAAAAAGAAAAAGTGTTAGATGTGTGACTTTTAAAAAATGGCAATCTGTCCTCCGTAACAATTTTAATAAGAGTCAGATTGCCATTATTATCCAGGCCCGGAGAGTGTCCTGGATAGGCAGAACTCGAAAGAATAAAACTGTTGTGAGGAAATAATTTTATTTTGTGCGTAAAACAGGCTAACCTACCTTAGTGGACGCCGGGGCTGTTCTCTCCTCTCCTTCCTGCCCTGGTCCGACGCGGTGATTAGCACCGTTGCGCGGAGGGCGTGGAAGGTCGAGACTGCCACTTCCGGTTTGCGGGGGAGACCGGTTAGCGGTCTAGTTTTCGTGAGGTCACTCGCGCTGGAACATAAAAAGCACCGGAGGAGCCGGCTCGCGTGGTGGTGAGTGGGCAGTGGCAGTGTCCACAATCCATTGTGCTTGGCGCTGCGCTGAGCGTTTTAACAGCGTGTGCGCGCTTTTTAAACTGTTGTGAGGAAATAATTTTATTTTGTGCGTAAAACAGGCTAACCTACCTTAGTGGACGCCGGGGCTGTTCTCTCCTCTCCTTCCCGCCCTGGTCCGACGCGGTGATTAGCACCGTTGCGCGGAGGGCGTGGAAGGTCGAGACTGCCACTTCCGGTTTGCGGGGGAGACCGGTTAGCGGTCTAGTTTTCGTGAGGTCACTCGCGCTGGGACATAAAAAGCACCGGAGGAGCCGGCTCGCGTGGTGGTGAGTGGGCAGTGGCAGTGTCCACAATCCATTGTGCTTGGCGCTGCGCTGAGCGTTTTAACAGCGTGTGCGCGCTTTTTAAACTGTTGTGAGGAAATAATTTTATTTTGTGCGTAAAACAGGCTAACCTACCTTAGTGGACGCCGGGGCTGTTCTCTCCTCTCCTTCCCGCCCTGGTCCGACGCGGTGATTAGCACCGTTGCGCGGAGGGCGTGGAAGGTCGAGACTGCCACTTCCGGTTTGCGGGGGAGACCGGTTAGCGGTCTAGTTTTCGTGAGGTCACTCGCGCTGGGACATAAAAAGCACCGGAGGAGCCGGCTCGCGTGGTGGTGAGTGGGCAGTGGCAGTGTCTACAATCCATTGTGCTTGGCGCTGCGCTGAGCGTTTTAACAGCGTGTGCGCGCTTTTTAAACTGTTGTGAGGAAATAATTTTATTTTGTGCGTAAAACAGGCTAACCTACCTTAGTGGACGCCGGGGCTGTTCTCTCCTCTCCTTCCCGCCCTGGTCCGACGCGGTGATTAGCACCGTTGCGCGGAGGGCGTGGAAGGTCGAGACTGCCACTTCCGGTTTGCGGGGGAGACCGGTTAGCGGTCTAGTTTTCGTGAGGTCACTCGCGCTGGGACATAAAAAGCGGATGTTAATAAGGGAGCGCAGCGGACGAGCGCAGCGGGCGCGACGAAGGCGCGCCGAAGTGTCGCCAAAGTCGAGCCCGTCTGCGCCCGTCCGCGGCCGACAGCGGGCTAGGGCGACAACCCCTGGTCAAAAGTTTTGCTGGACGAGGGAACAACTCCTTAGTTTCCGCCCCAGCACTGCTACCCCATGTTTACACGGTATGTTGAGCAGCGACAGGACTTGTCCGCACTGTGGCTTTCGGATGACTACTCTGTTGCAGAAGTCCGCGGAACAGGCGATGGCCTGTGGTCTTCTGAACATCAGGTCGCTTCGTAAACATAGGCTCGATGTGTTCGAGCTGATTACTGATAAAAACCTCGACATACTGTTTTTAACAGAAACGTGGCTTGATCAGTTCTCTGACTCCGACATCATTGAAGCCACACCAGAGAATTACTCCTGGGTTAGGCAGGATAGGCCAGAGGGGGTGGGAGGGGGGATTGCGATAATTTTTAGGGACACTTTGGCCTGCGGCTTGGAACGCACGCTGATTGCGGAGAGTGAGGCGGGTCTCTTTTCGATTAAAATTAACGGGGCTAAGACGCTAAATGGATGTTTGGTATATCGACCCCCAGGGACCTGTACTAAGTTTAGGGAGAGCTTGCTGGAAAGCCTCATGGAGGAGACCCTGCGTAGGGACAAATTTCTCCTATTAGGTGATCTTAACTTGCACCTCAACTGCCCGGAGGCCACAGGGGTTGAGGATTTTGGTCGGGACATGCTGGCCCTGCAACTGGATCTGAAACTTGAGGCCCCTACGCATCGACTAGGTCATCTCCTGGACCCGGTCTATGCTAATTGGGAAGGGGTGGAGGTGTCAGGTGTTGAACCTTTTCCCTGGACCGACCACTTCCTGGTTACATTTACAATACAGAGCAGAAATGCCCACAAAACCAGCCAGGTACCCTCTAACTTTCGTAGAAGGAAGTGGGCTAAATTCTCGGTGGAAAACTTTAACCACGCTTTAATAAGGGATGGTTTGCCGGGCGGTGAGGACATAGAAGCCGCTACCCGCAACCTGAATCAGCGCATTCTGGCTGCGCTTGACCAGACAGCCCCACTCTGCCGCTCGAATACAAGTGCTCGGAAAGAGCGCTCAGCACCTTGGTTCAGTGCCGAGCTGAGACTGACAAAAGCTGACTGTAGGCGGGCAGAAAAAGTCTGGAGGACGTCCTACGACAGCAAGGCCAGGGAAGTATTCCTGGACAAAAGGCGTATTCACCATAGGCTGATAAAAAAGTCTAAGGCAGCCTACTTTGCTGAACAAATTCAGGGGGCAGAGAACTCCGCTAAGGAACTCTTTGGCATTTACAAATCCCTGACATCGGTAAATGCACCCACAGAGCCGGAGAGCTGCTCCACGGAGTCGTGTGACCAGATTGCAGACTACTTCGCCGCCAAAGTGGAGAAGATTTACTCGACCTTCCCTACTCGGCCCACAGGACTGGACCTAGAGGAAATAGTGGGGGACACAGAGACGGCAGGGCAGATATCACACTTTTGCACCCCTCCTCCGGAGGAACTATTAGCGGTGTGCCGCTCTGTTAAATCAGGATCCCCGTGGGACCCGGTGTCGCCAAAACGCTTGGCAGACAGTTTTGAAGTCCTGGAGCCTTATATAAGGCACGTCCTCGATGTGTCCTTCGGATCGGGGAAGCTGCCGGTCGGATGGAAACAAGCGGTGGTGCTCCCGCTTAGGAAGAAATCCCACCTGGGCTTCGAGGTATTAGAAAATCTGAGGCCCATCTCCCTCCTGCCTTTTCTGTCAAAAGTGGCAGAAAAGGTGGTTAACACCCAAATTACGAAGCATGTGGAGGAAAGGGGACTGCTCCATGCGACGCAGTTTGGCTTTAGGCCACGACATTCCACCGAGTCCGCCCTCCTCACGGCGACGGAACATCTGAGAGAGGGCGTGGATGCAGGCCAAACTATGGCGCTGATCCTGCTGGACCTCAGCGCGGCGTTCGACACTGTAGCACATAACATCTTGCTACAGTGTCTGAGCAGGGGTGGCATATCTGGTACCGCGCTGAGATGGATCCAGGACTTCCTCAATGAGAGAAGTTTTCAAGTCAGGCAGGGAGACTGCTACTCAAGGGGGGTGCCTTTGGGCCAAGGCGTGCCGCAGGGCTCGTCATTGAGCCCAACCCTCTTTGACTTGTATGTCGCGCCTGTTGCATCGATCGTGGAGAGCCATGGCCTCCAACTAGTGTCCTACGCCGACGACACGCAGCTGGTGATCTCCCTGTCGCAGGCGCCCTGTCTTGATGCCGAGGGCTTCCGTTCGTGCATGAAAGACCTTGCCGAATGGATGGCCAATAACTGTTTGAAGCTGAACGGTAGCAAGACGGAGGTGTTGGTGGTAGGGAGAGCCCAGTCTGCCTGGTCGCCGGCGTGGTGGCCCTCCTGCCTTGGACCCTCCCCTACCCCGTGCCTAGAGGCGCGTAACTTGGGGGTGTGGTTTGACGCTGGGCTCACATTCGGCCCCCAGATCAATCGGGTGGTGGGAGTCTGCTTCGGGATTCTGAAGAAGTTGAGAAAGGTCCTGGACTTACTCCCGCTTGAAGCACGTCAAACCCTGGTTCATGCCCTGGTCACGGCGAGGGCGGACTATGGGAACCTGCTGTACCTGGGGGCTCCAGAAAAAAGTATGGCCCGGCTGCAAGTGTTGCAGAATGCGGCAGCGCGTCTGATTCTCAGACTGCCAAAAAGGGCGCCGTCTAAGGCGGCCCTCCAGCAGCTTCACTGGCTCCCGGTGAGGAGAAGAGTGGAGTACAAGGCCCTCTGCACCTGTCATCGTATCCTGAATGGCAGAGCACCTGCCCCCCTGATGAATCTGATTAAAGCGTACACACCAGCTCGCACGCTCAGATCAACAGGGGGTGGCCTACTGAGGACTCCCAGAATTAAGAAAGCCCGCATGGGAGGCAGGTCGTTTAGACACCTGGCAGCAACCAACTGGAACAAATTGCCCACGAACCTGCGCCTGGAACCAGATGAGGCTAGATTCCGGGCGAAACTAAAAATTTATCTTTATAGTAAATAACGGCCCATGTAGCTTTGGTGCACAATGTTATCTGCCTACTTCCCACTTTCAGCGCGTGGACACGCCAGTGTGCGTAATCGCAGCGCTTAACAAATGTCCCAATAATAATAATAATAATAATTGCATTATATTGAACTTTAACAGACCCGAGCCAGTAAGACGAATCATTAGCGAGTTTATGCTTAATCCCAAGTCACGAAGGAAGGGTATTGAGATTCTCCCACTTGACTACTTCTATAGGGACCTGAATAGACCCAATCTAAACAGAGAAACCACTCAGGGTTTTAACAGGAACCACCATAAACTACCTGGGCAGGGCTGGGAATATCCTAGAAAATTCTTCCCAAATCGATCATGGAGAAGAACTGAAAGGCAGGCTCCAAGATATGAAGGGGTCAATCGCTACTCAGCTTTGAGTGGACTGGAAGGAGTCGACTGACGTCCAACTACTGAGGCTGGAAATAATTCTAGTGTGCGGGCAGAAACTGTGATAGATTATGCAGTGGCAGCTAGTGTGGGTGATCGACAGCAGGAAATCTCCCCGCAGGAACAGTTGGGGATTTTTTCAAAGAAAGGGATGAGGTTAGCTTTCTGGAATATTGCGGGCCTTCGCTCAAAGATAAATAACCCAATCTGGTCTGATTTTATCAAGGACATAGATATACTATGCCTGCAAGAGACTTGGTCTCTTGATGCTATTCATATCGATGGTTTTAAAACATATCATGTTCCAGCCAACTCTTCTAAACATGGGAGGTGTAAAGGTGGGCTGACCATCTACGTAACAAATATGATGGAGGTGATAACACTGAAAACGGTGGGCTCCTGTAGTAACTATCAAATCATTGTAATTCAGGTGACCCTTAAGGTTGAGGTAATTATTATTAACATGTATAACAATATAGAGAAGGGTTCAGTAAATGATATGATTAACACCCTTAATAAGGTAGTAAGGAACTTAGTGGACAAATCAACGAGGGACTCCATTCTTATCTGGGGAGGTGATTTCAACCATTATCTTTGCAAACAGTACCAGAGCGGTTGTGGTTATCATGATAAGTATAATTCCGAGAACCAACCTCATTTTTCCCATAATAACGGGGGCGACTCATTAAACGACATGATGGCCTCATTTGATATGGGTTTTGGTAATATGCAATGTATGTCTCCGGTGGAGTTCAGCCCCACGTATGTAGGGAGAGGGCACAGCACGCTGATTGATTTTATCACCATTACCAATTCCCATTCACACTGGTTAACTGATTTTGCAACCCATATGATAGGGGTGAGTGACCATCTCCCACTCAGTTTTGGTATCCTTCTTCCTGAAAATAAAGACCGTTCATTGGTAGAGAGGTTGGCCTGGACAACCAACTGTACCTTAAGTAGACAAAATGGGTATGCTCTTAGATGGTCTCAGAGTAACCCAGAGGTCACCAATATGAACATAATTAAACAAGCATTAACATCCATTAATAAATGTCTCCAGGATGAGGTATCACATTCAGAAGTTTTAGATTCTTTTTCTAATATTACAAGGACTATTAAAGCGAACCTACAGCGCCCCGTCAGAGATAGGAAACCACGTAGAAATGGGTGGTTTGATTCAACATGTACAAAGACCCACGTATAATTAAAGAGGGCTCTGTGTAAAAACCTGAGAAATCAGGCAGAAATTAAAATGTGTAGGCATGAGTATAACCTGGCAAGAAATTTACGGCAACGTAAAATTAAGAATGACGCATGGGTGAATCTACACGAGGCCTCTTTAAAAAGAGATAGTTCCTCCTTCTGGGCAGCTGGTAAGGCTCTGTTTTTTAATTCAGGGGACTTGGCGAGAATTGAAGTAGCGATATCAGAAGATTCATGGATACATTTCTTTGCAGAGGTCTATAATCCAGGTGGGGTTCATAAACTGATAGATATGGGGAGTAAAATCAAGGGGCGACAGGAGGTTAATTTTGTTCCAATTGATTTAGCAGTTACAGTAACTGAAATCTCAGACGCCATCACTCAGAGCAAGGGCAATAAAGCCCCGTGTGCAGATGGCATCCCTATAGACCTATTTAAACATCAGATTGAGTTGTGGTCACCGCTACTCACGCATGTACTTGATGCAAGTTGTGAGTTGGGCTTTATCGATACCTGGGCGGATTCTATTATCATCCCTATATTTAAAAAAGGGGATCGGGAAAATCCCTCCTGCTATCGCCCCATATCCCTCCTGGATTCTTTTATGAAAGTTACAGGGAGGGTAATCCTGAACCGTCTGCAACAATGGGCCGAATATGCTAACATCTTATCCCCTGTACAATATGGATTCAGGGAGGGACGGGGCACACTAGAGCAGGTCCTAAATTTCTCGATGCTCCTAGGTAAATACACCCAGGCTAAGGACGGCAAACTTTACGCAGTGTTTGTAGATCTAAGCGCTGTGTTTGATTGTGTTATCAATAACCGTTTGTGGCAGATTTTGAGGGAGATGAAGGTAGAAGAAGTGTTAATTTTCTTTCTAAGGCAACTTTATGCTGGGGCAAGGGCGAAAACAAGATTTGGCACTAAAGGAGAATGTACTAAGCCCTCCTATGTAATGCGGGGAGTGAGACAAGGGTGCGCACTCGCCCCATTTCTTTTCAATTTGTATACTAACGATCTGGAAAAGGAATTGGTGGATGAAGTACGTGATTCCCGGCGGATAAACCACCAACAAATTGTGTCCCTCTTGTACGCGGATGATGCCGTGATTATGTCACGGACCCAAAGAGGGCTAGAAACGGCTCTGGACAAATATTTAAACTTTATAGATAACAGGGGTCTAAAACTTAATGTTACCAAAACTTTTGTCATGACTTGCGGTAGAACTAGAAACAAAGAGTGCTGCTTGTTTGCTGGAAAGGAGAAGATTGCGCCAACCAAAACCTTCTCATACCTGGGTATTGTGCTAGAAGAACCTGGGTCTTGGGACCAGCCATTAGAAATAGGACCATGATGGTTAAGAGATCTACAGCTGCACTCATGTCTTTTTCTAAAAAGATGGGGAAGAGACCTCCCGAAATCCTGTTAAAAATTTACCAGGCTAAATGCTTAAGCACAGCAACTTACGGGGCAGGTATTTGGGGAATTTCCAATTCCACCCCCATACAAAAGGTAGAAAATGCATTTTTAAGATTTATTTTGCCAACTCCCGTTAGTTCACCTGTATTTAATTGTCATACAGAATTAGGTATTCGCTTTGTGAGCGATCTTATTAGCATTCAACCACTCTTGCTCTGGCATAGAGTATGGACATCGCCTGATCTCTCCCTAAATAGAAATATCATCAAGGATTGTATGGGGTTGGACAGGGTTACCAGGATACCTTGGCTGATGTGTATTTGTAAATTTACTAGGGATCTAGGAAGACCCGAGTTTTACCACCATCCTGATTCATTGTGCAGGATATCAAAGAAGGACCTGAAGCAGTTATGTTGGTATCACGTAGAATCTCTGAGACTAGGAGTAGAGTTAAACAAAAAACTTGTAATACAGCATCAACTCACCCTAGTCTCATACACTATTCAGCCCTACTTAATTTGGTGTCTGGAGGGCTTTGACCGTTATTATTAACAAGATTCAGGTTTGATGTCTTTTTTCGTTTAATTACATTTCCTAAAGTAAATGATTGGGGAAGAAATCTCTGCAAATGCCCGTGTGATAATTTGTCCACCCAATCCACGTTGCATGCAATTTGTTTTTGTAAATTTTACTCGGTGGAAAGATCTAGATGGATCAAACCACTTTTAAAAAAACAAGGCACATGGAGACAATGCCGCCCAGCGTTACTGTTTTTAACATCCCTAAATGATGTACATTGTGTGGCCATCATTCTGGGATTTTTAAAAAGTATTTTAAGGAAAAGGAAAAGCTTAACTAATTTTTTTTTAAAAAGTATATGTTTTTATTTTTAACCATACCTGTGCGATTCTTTTGTTTGCCCTTGTAATGAACTTGTTGCTTTTATGATTTTATGTACTTTGAAATCGAATAAAGCTTTTTTCATTCATTCATTCATTCATTATTAAAAACAGTGATTTGGACATTTCCTGACAATTATTCAAGTCAAGTATGTCTTTTAAAAGGTCAACATGTTTCTGCTTTCACGTTGCTGGATTCAGCGAAGCATTCATCAGGACCATAAAGTGAGAAAGAAATGATTTTTTTTTTTCAAAGAAAATAAACTCCCAGGCGGTCTACGCACACTAAGGCGTACCCTAACCTTGGTGAGTTGCGCATTTCAGGGGTGCAACAGGGTGTCCATTTGGAACCCTGGCACCCTTGAAATTGCACCCGCAATTTAGGAGTGCCTATAGGAATGAATGGGAAGGTATTCCGTAATTGCGAATCGCAATTTGTGATTCACAATTAAGGAATATTAAGGAATCGCAAAAAATAATGCTATTCCTACCTACATGGCATTTTGCGATTCCTTAATAGCGGGTTCTTGTGGTCTGTTTTGGCATGGAAGGGGTTCCCTGCAGAATACATTACGGCCATCCAGGCGCTATATACTAATCCTAAGGCTGTAATTCGCGTAGGAACTGAGACGTCTAGCCCTTTCCCGATCACGAGGGGGACAAGGCAGGGCTTCCCCTGCTCTCTCCTGCTGTTCGCGCTATATATCGAACCATACCTGAACAGACTTATAAAGGAAGCTGGGATTCCCCCCGGTCATCTTGCATCAAGTAGAACATAAAATTCCTTGCATATGCTGACGATGTCGCAATCGTCACATCTGATGTAGCTTTATCCTTACCTAAAATTGTGGAACTTGCTCACGAATTCGGCGAGCTATCAGGATATAAGCTGAATGTCTCGAAGACCCAGGTAATCCACTCATATGAAGGAAGACCAGAAGGTGGTGTATTTGCATCTACTGCTTCATATCTTGGTGTTACAATCACTGCCAAAGTGGAAGACATTGTTGGGCTTAACTCGGATCCTCTACTACTCTCCACCAATAGGACACTTGAGAGACTGAATAATTTGCATCTATCTTTGTGTGGTCGCACCAATGTAGTCAAAATTATTATATTTCCTAAATTTCTTTATTTATTTTGTACCATTCCTCTTTTGTTCTCCTCGTTTTTTTTTTAGTAAATTAGACCGAATTATTTCAAGGTTTCTATGGGGCTATCGGAGAACCAGAAGATCTCTTAAGTGGTGTATTTTAACGAGATTAAGGGGAGGCTTGGGGATTCCGAGTTTCCGATTATACTATTGGGCAGTCACAATGAGACTAACAGGTATTTTATTGTTTCAAGATCTGAGTTTAGATGAAGCCATGCAGCCATCAATCTACGAAATGTTGCTCTGAGTAGAAGCCCGACAATGTTTTTTCAGGATTTTAGAACCAAGTTATTACAAAAAAAACAAAGTTTAAAATTATGATTTCAGCGCTACAGATATGGAAACAAATTAATAAGAGATTTCATTTCTTGTCTAATCTGAATTATTATACACCCCCTTTTGAAGAATCCTTCATTGCCAGGGATCTTCAGCGATTCCGTTATTCATAGATGGAATGATCTCAAGATCCACTCTCTAGGGACGATGTATCAAGATGAGCGATTTGCATCATTTGTCGAGCTGCAGAATAAATATGGTCTTAATAGAGGGAATGTTTTTTAATTCCTGCAGATTCGCAGCTTCCTAGAGTCAAAGAATTTCTTAAACACCGAATCTATGAATAAAATAGACGTAATTGAAAGCTGCAGGAGACAAGACCGAATTGGCGTAATATATCAAATGATGCTAAATAGAATGCAAGACGACTTAGATGTTTATGCAGACAAATGGCAAAGAAGTTTGGGAATAGAGAATGTCGATATATCTAGGTCTCTAGAGGTGGGCAGCAAGGTTATATTTAACGGATCATTTAAAAGCCATAATTTACCAATTGAACGCTAAAAAATGGGATACATTTCAGTTTTAATTAAGACAAATAATATAATCTGTACTTGCAGAAATTTTATGATAAAGATAGATACGTGGCTGACCTGAACAAGTGAGGGCTAGAATATCTGGAGAGATGTATTGTTCACATACTTAGTTTTCTTTTTATGTGGTTTGTATCCTGACAACTGGCATCTAACATCTAGCCAAATTATGCCGCATTTTCCATTAGAAATAGAGCATTGGCCATAACTCCATGTGCATCAATCAATTGAAGCCTTACCTATTTGAAAACACATCCATATATAAGACCAAGAGACAGGGTCTGATATCTTGTTATCAATATAAATCCCCTAGATGTGTCAAGTAACACTAATCCTATGGTCAAGGTGAGTGATAATTCAGTATAAAAACACACAGGTCCACATACAACACAACCAAAAAGGTGTGGACAATAGAGAGAGTACCTCATGGTACCAACATCCGAGGGGGTTCCCGGCTAACAATTACTGGTATACCCACTTCTCATCATTGGCCACTCTCTCTATGCGAAAAGACAGAAGTGCACAAGAACAAATAATCGTGCACACGTGAGAATAGTGGCGAAGAAAGAACAGTGACAAATATGAAAACACTGATGTGAAATGTTGTGAACATAAACAAACAAACCCCTAACCAGACAGAAAAGATGTAGCAGGGTTTTGCTTGCTATTCGTTTTTATTCTGTTGCAGCAAAACCTGCCAGTTAAAAATGGTTAATTGTATACCATAATGATTATATCCTCAAGCCGACATGTTTCATCGCTCCGAATTTCAGCGATTTCATCAGGGCATTCGAGGGGTTATCTATTCTCAGTCTTTTCAATGTAGACAGGACCTTGAGGGTGCTAAGTCTGCACGTACCGGCACCCCTCTGTGGAACACCGTGTCAAATAGTCACGTGTCCAGTAATGGCTGGAAGTTGTCTCAGCCACTGTTGCCGAGTCCCCCCGGCGCTTCCCACGGTCCTTCGGAAGCGCTGTGAGGTACTCTCTCTATTGTCCACACCTTTTTGGTTGTGTTGTATGTGGACCTGTGTGTTTTTATACTGAATTATCACGCACCTTGACCATAGGATTAGTGTTACTTGACACATCTAGGGGATTTAAATTGATAACAAGATATCAGACCCTGTCTCTTGGTGTTATATATGGATGCGTTTTCAAATAGGTGAGGCTTCAATTGATTGATTACTGTGTGAGTGGGGGCAGCCTTACCTATTACCCTCCCCCTTAACCCCTTTAGATTGTCATAACTCCATGTGCACCATGAATGTAGAGCTGTGTATTTGTGTGTATACTGCTGTCATTTCTTCTGCTTCTGGATGGGGATGTATGTCCGTACAACGCATACCTTTACAACACATTTTTTACACCGCAACATCCATTACAACGCATTCCATTACAACGCATGCCATTACAACAAATTCTTTGAAACTACCTTTACAACGCATTCCACTACAACGCATACTACATTTACAACGCATACCATTACAACGCATACCATTACATTGCATGTATGGTAAGTATTGGATAGTGTAGGGGTAAAAATTACTATTCTAACTCCAGGGGGTGCAGCAGTAGGGTAAGTATTGGATAGTGTAGGGGTAAAAATTACTATTCTAACTCCAGGGGGTGCAACAGTAGGGTAAGTGTTGGATAGTGTGGTATGCGTTGTAATGGTATGCGTTGTAATGACTGCGTTGTAATGACATGCATTGTAGTGGTATGCGTTGTAGTGACATGCGTTGTAATGGTTGCGTTGTAAAGGTATGCGTTGTAATGGATGTTGCGTTGTAAACATTTTGTTGTAAAGGTAGTGCGTTGTAAAAGTTGCGTTGTAAGTGTTGTTTCCCTCTGGATGGCTACTGCATACCCAAGGGGGGCTGTCGGAGTTGTGCACATCAGTGCACCCCCGGCCTCCTAGAGCTCCTGACAGGCCTACATACTCCTGTGCATCTTCAGCATTCTAAGATTTGTACAACTAGGAACCATTTCCAGAGTTGGGTTCCACAGTTCCCCTGGAGGCCACTTCAATACTAGGCTGCACATTTCTCCTTCCTTTGAGACCATTTCCACTGTTCTCCAACTGAAGTGCTTTGTACATTGAACCATTTTAAAGACTGGATTATTAGATCAATTAGGTGGAAGATCTGTTTATGCTCCTGTACAGCTGCTGGGGCAGATCCAGGGCTGCATAATTATGTAGACTCCAAACTCGCATCTAGAGCAGAATTGTTTCTCCACAAAGTACCTCTCGTTTAATTTTGTTTTTGCCTTTTTAAATGTTTTTGAAGCAGTTTCTTCCTTCATTGCTCCCACACCAAACACATCCTCTTACAGCGCTGCATGTACTCAGAGGGCCAGGAAAGTCTGTTGAAGCACCGATTCCTACAATTGCCTTTCATGGCCTAATTTTTTTGTTTTCATTGCTTTATTTTTCTATCTTTTACATTTATAGCTAAAGAATAATGTATGGATTGTAAATGTGATATTACTTAATTTTTTAATCTGCGTTATCATTGCAAGGTGAGCCTGGCGGATTAGCACTTGTGAAGGGCATCTTTTCATTGTCACTCTAAAAAGCCTTTTATTTTGCACAGTTGCAAAAGGAATTCCAAAGGAAAGCTCTTAACCTTCCTCCTCCATGATCATTCTCCAAACAAGGGTTCACTGTTTGGCGCTCTTATCAATAATCCTTCCTCTTTCCATTACACTAAGGGTGTGTATGGCAGGAGCAGTCCTGCTACTCTTTCAGAGTGAGTCAGATCTGCAAATCAAGTGTATTGACATCCAAGATTGGGTCTTACAGTGAGCCATTCCAGTATTAGATTGAGAGAACCAGTGGTCTTATTTTTCTCCAAGAGACACCACCAGAACACTGCATTATAAAAACTAGCCTCCACCTGGATCTGTGTCCAGTAAATAGAAGCTCTTGTGACCTATCAAGATGGGCCTACTTGGGTAGTTAATTTTAGTAACAATGTGCCACGCCAAATTGGTGTGAGGTACGTTTACCCCATGACCTCCTGGTAAGAATATCTCACTTGGTGGTCTTCACTTCATGGTGATCCGGATGGTCCTCATAGAAAACTTTTTGGGAAATATTCTGCAGTCTGTGGTGCCCAAGTTAGAGAAGCTTTCTCCATTGAGTCACCAGGTGATCCCTTCACTCCTGTGTTCCCAAAGGTGAAGCCACTCCTAGAATCAGTGTTGAGGTGGATAATGCAATCTATGGTGCCCAAGTGTGTTTTGATGGTTGAACACCCTGTTAATGTGACCTTCTAGAAGATGTATTTGGTTGTACACTACCTTCCAATTATCTGAGAGTTTTCTTTAAAAATAATAGCAGGCCTGATTCCTCTTCTTACCTTCCCTTTTAGAAATGTGGTACTGTAGAGGGTACACTTAATTTCACAATGCTCCAATGTGAACTACTCTACTCCCTCAATGGTTCTCCAGGGTGGCCTCACAGAATAGGTATCTTGAGAGACGTTACACTCTGAAGCATCCTCTTAGACCAGGTTTTGGGATAGACACTGAGCTCTCAGCTCGGTTAGTGGAACTCCTGGAGTTGGTGTTTAGGTAGAAATTGCTGTCAGTAACGTTCCTGAATGAGTGCCTAGCTGTGTGGTTCCCAAAGGTGGGATGGCATTGTGCTCTATGGAGTCTCTGCAAGTGTTTGCAGAATGGGTGGCTTGACAAACACTATTTCAAGAGGGTTCCGAGGTGGCTAATGGGATGTCAATCCTACCAGGAGCATCTTACTGGTGTCAGCACAGAAATTGCTCTCCTTGTGATATGATGGCGCCTTTCTGGAATGGGTGACAGTGTGGAGCATGCAATTCTTGAAGTCTCAGAGCAGGCTTACTAAAATAGGTGTCTGGGTGAACACTCATCTCCACTGTGTTCCAGGGTGTCTGCAGAAAACATGTCCCAATAAATACCATTTTCCTTGGTGCAACATGAGTTGACTTTGGCAGGTGAAAGTATTGGACACACCACAGCATCACTCATTGTTGGCCCCCTTTTTGCAGAGACAGTTTACAATTGCTTTATGAAGTTTCTTGCTTTCTCGAATTTGCTTGAAAATGCACCATTTGCCCACTTCTTTTTCAAATGTTTACCTGGAAGAGAAACCCCCAGGACTCACCTTATAGCAGTGTGGCTTGTTAGCTTGCCAGAGGGCACGCATCCCAAACTTTTCATCTCACCACTTTCAAATGTCACCAGCCGCCACTGTTGAATAAGTTGGTGTATGAGGAACCCAGGGGAGCCTATGCCAGCCTCCCCTCCCCGGAGTATTTAGGAATGAGGAATGGGCCACTGACCCCATGTCAGGGAAGGTCAGTTGTAGGCTATCATGTACTAGGTGTGGGGCCTCTCTAGCTGACTCTTGATCGATTGGACAGCACAGGGCAGCTGGATGCAGGGGATTTCTGCGGGATAAATAACGTGTTTTTTTAATCAGTAATGCAACTAAGTTAAAAACTCAGGGATGCTTTGTGCACTTAATGTATGGCTGGTCGTGACAGTTGTACCCAAGGGTATCGGGGCAGGCTTGGGTGGGCATGGATCATCTCTGTGGGCAGGTGGGTGAGGGTGTGGCACTGCTGTTGCCACACTTGTGTGGTTGGCAGCGCTGCAAGACCCCACAGCTCTAGGGGGCCACCCAGCAGAGTACCCCGGCCTGAGCCTCCTGAGTGAGTCCAGAGGGTGGCCCCTCCATGTACTTTGCAGGGGGGCCCCTCAAGTTTTGTTACGCCACTGGACAGCAGAGTGAGAGTGACAGCATGAGAGACAGCAGAGTGAGAGTGACAGCATGAGTGACAGCAGAGTGAGAGTGACAGCAGAGTGAGAGTGAGAGTGACAGTAGAGTGTGAGTGACAGCAGAGTGTGAGTGGCAGCAGAGTGTGAGTGAGCAGAGTGAGAGACATCAGAGTGAGAGACAGCAGAGTGAGAGTGACAGCAGAGTGAGTGTCAGCACAGTGAGAGTGACAGCAGAGTGAGAGTGACAGTAGAGTGAGAGTGACAGCAGAGTGAGAGTGACAGCAGAGTGAGAGTGACAGCAGAGTGGGAGACAGCATAGTGAGAGTGACAGCAGAGTTTGAAAGACAGCAGAGTGTGAGTGACAGCAGAGTGTGAGTGACAGTAGAGTGTGAGTGACAGCAGAGTGTGAGTGACAGCAGAGTGTGATGGAGCAGAGTGAGAGACAGCAGAGTGAGAGACAGCAGAGTGAGAGACAGCAGAGTGAGAGTGACAGCAGAGTAAGAGTGACAGCAGAGTGAGAGTGACAGCAGAGTGAGTGTCAGCACAGTGAGAGTGACAGCAGAGTGAGAGTGACAGCAGAGTAAGAGCAGAGTGAGAGTGACAGCAGAGTGAGAGTGACAGCAGAGTGGGAGACAGCAGAGTGAGAGTGACAGCAGAGGGAGAGAGACAGCAGGGTGAGAGAGACAGCAGGGTGAGAGAGACAGCAGGGTGAGAGACAGCAGAGTGAGAGACAGCAGAGTGAGAGTGGCAGCAGAGTGAGAGTGAGTGGGAGTGACAACATGAGTGAGATTGACAGCAGAATGAGAGTGACAGCAGAGTGAGAGTGACAGCATGAGTGACAGCAGAGTGAGAGTGACAGCAGAGTGAGAGTGACAGCAGAGTGAGAGAGACATCAGGGTGAGAGACAGCAGAGTGAGAGACAGCAGGGTGAGAGACAGCAGAGTGAGAGTGACAGCAGAGTCAGCGTGACAGCAGAGTAAAAGTGACAGCATGCGTGACAGCAGAGTGAGAGTGACAGCAGAGTGAGAGTGACAGCAGAGTGAGAGACAGCAGAATGAAAGTGACAGCAGAGTGAGAGTGACAGCAGATTGAGAGTGATAGCAGAGTGTGAGTGACAGCAGAGTGTGAGTGACAGCAGAGTGTGAGTGACAGTAGAGTGTGAGTGGCAGCAGAGTGTGAGTGAGCAGAGTGAGAGGCAGCAGAGTGAGAGACAGCAGAGTGAGAGACAGCAGAGTGAAAGGGACAGCAGAGTGAGTGTCAGCAGAGTGAGAGTGACAGCAGAGTGAGAGTGACAGCAGAGTGAGAGTGACAGCAGAGTGTGGGGGCTTAACTACATTACGTACCAGTGCAGCAGGGGAGGTCTTGGAGGCTCCCTGTTGTTGTTTTCTCATGCCTGCTGGTCCCTTGACGCCGCGCCACACTCGTCAGTCTCCCCCGCCGCCGTTGCCTTTGTGATCTCGGCACGGCCGCAGAGAGGGGGGACTACACCGCCCAGCATTCTTAGCGTCAGGAAGACGCCTACGCCACAGTTCCGCGCCCGGAGGCGCATAAGAACCACCGAGAGCCCCGGTGGAGCGGGGCTTAACTACATTACGTACCGGTGCAGCAGGGGAGGTCTTGGAGGCTCCCTGTTGTTGTTTTCTCGTGCCTGCTGGTCCCTTGACGCCGCGCCACACTCGTCAGTCTTCCCCCACCGCCGTTGCCTTTGTGATCTCAGTACAGCCGCAGAGAGGGGGGGACTACACCGCCCAGCATTCTTAGCATCAGGAAGACGCTTACGCCAGTTCCGCGCCCGGAGGTGCATAAGAACCACCGAGAGCTCCGGTGGAGCGGGGCTTGACTACATTACGTACCGGTGCAGCAGGGGAGGTCTTGGAGGCTCCCTGTTGTTGTTTCCCGTGCCTGCTGGTCTCTTGACGCCACGCCACACTCGTCAGTCTCCCCCCACCGCCGTTGCCTTTGTGATCTCGGCACGGCCGCAGAGAGGGGGTCTACACCGCCCAGCATTCTTAGCATCAGGAAGACGCCTACGCCTGTTCCGCGCCCGGAGGCACATAAGAACCACCGAGAGCCCTGGTGGAGCGGGGCTTAACTACATTACGTACCGGTGCAGCAGGGGAGGTCTTGGAGGCTCCCTGTTGTTGTTTTCTCGAGCCTGCTGGTCCCTTGACGCCGTGCCACACTCGTCAGTCTCCCCCCACCGCAGTTGCCTTTGTGATCTCGGCACGGCTGCAGAGAGGGGAGGACTACACCGCCTAGCATTGTTAGCGCCAGGAAGACGCCTAAGCTAGTTCCGCTCCCGGAGGCGCATAAGAACTACTGAGAGCCCACGCATCGCGGGACGCGTGTGGGCGGGCGCCGGGCTAAGCCCGGGCAAAGGGCGGGCTGTCTGTGGCTGTCCGAGGCCAGTAGAGGCCGGGCTGGGCCACCCCCCTAAACACTCCACCAAGAGACCATATGAGACTTGGCCACTGATGACTATATTGGTAACGCTTTTGATTTATTTCTACGCCACAGTGTATTATATTGTATCATATTCCCCTGTGTTTTGCTACTAAGGATCCTGGTACCATCTATACCTCATTAAGCCTCTCTGCATTACTGCCTCAGACCTATTCTGATATATTGTGACTACATATACCCCTTGGCGAACCTGGGCAGGGGTGAGCTACTAGTTTTGAGTATTATTGGTCAGAGGCTGTTATTTTTTCTCTTACCACCAGGTGATTGGGTGACTAGTGCTGCCTTCTTGAGTCTGATTGAGACACTAAAACTCGGGGGGAGTGAAAGCCCATCTCAATCTCATAATGGCAACCCGTCTTGGGAGGGTGGGGGGTAGCGTAAGTGGAACGCTCAATCAATTTATTGTTAGAGCTACCTCTGTGCTTGAAAGGGAAATCGCACTTACTGAGCGCTGCTTATCAGCTGAGCCAATGTACAACAGGCGCTCCTCGTTAGGCCCTATAATGTTAGTGCCATCTCCAAACCAACAAGAGGGGAATCTTGCAAAGAATTGTCTTTTGCGCCCAGCACAAATCCCTGAAATTGTGGAGGAGTATGTGGCAGACACTTCTGGGTCAAGTAGAACTTCCACTTCTGTGTCAATAAGTCCATCCACAAGTGTAGATTTAACAAAGATAGTAACTCCAGATCCCCCAATGAAGACAAATGGGGGAAAGAAGTTGAGTGCTGTCAAACGGAAACGGGGGGGGGGGGGCACAGAAGGGAAGATGTCCCAAAATCTTGAAAGTTTCTAGGGCACAACCGACCACCACTAAGGAAGTGCTGACTACTAAACCGAGTTTATCACCAACAGTGGTGCAACCCCTAGCTTATCTTACAGCAACTCCGAACAAATTGGTGGGAGATCCAACCACCCCTTTCGTCCAATTATCTGAAAATTCCTTCGATCAAGTAGGCCAACTGGTTAAGTCTCTTATTCTACCCCTCCTCGAAAGAATAAGGATAATTGGCGAGCGGTTGGAGAGGTTTGAGCATTCCTCTAAAGAAAATTTCCAAGCTTTAAAATCATAGGCAGAGAGAACCATTAGCAATAACACCTCTGGAGTAAGCTCCAAGAAGGTTCCTGTGGTATTAGCTCCTATATCCCATTCCCTTGCCCCAGGTACCCCCATCCCTCCGGTCTCCTCTGATAACCGGTTATCTTCCAACTTAGAACGTGAAAGGGCCAACTTAGGGAAAAACCTTTGTAGACACGGAACAGAGGCTCATAATGACCCAAAAAAGTTAGATGAGCCGTGTAAAAAAGCCCATACAATTGATAAAGCAATCATTAATGAGTCTCCTGTAAAAATCTCTATAAAGCACATTCAATTGCCTCCGGAGACCTTTCCTTATGTTGCAGTCCTGACGGGCATTCCAGAGCTAAAAGATGGAAAAACAGAAAGCTACCAAGAACTAAAGAACAAAGTAACTTTCTGGCTAAAGAAGAACAGGCCCCTCCCAGGACATATTAATGGGGAAGGTTTGTTTGTAAGAAGGGTAAGCTGGGTGAACACCTAAGGACATTCCTGGGGATTTAATTGTAGTGAATTTTAGGGATCGTCGAGTGGTAGGCTTTATCACCAATGACTACTTCCAAAGGGACTGGAGGGATATTATTGTTTTCGATCTGAGTCACTTTTATCCCCCATCCCACGCGACTCGTGGACAATATAATCTCTTGAGAGTGCAAGGTGTGGGGGATCTGCCAAGGTTTAAAGCCAGCTTTTCTGTTCCTACTTTTAATCTCTTCACAGAACTGTATGGGATGGAGGGAGTAGACTGACTCAGAGGAAAGGGTATGGGTCAACCCTTGTTGCTTGATGAATTGCTACTAGGATTTGAGGAAGATACCAACAGGAGGGCTACCAACACAAAATAACTGTGTCTATCAGGGTGCACACAGTACCAAAAATTATTTAGAGAGGATCTGAAAGAGAATTGTGAGACAACTGGGGGGTCCAAAGACGGTCCTTCATACAATGTACGGCCTGACTTAAACCTCAATGGAAATGTATCCAAATTGGAAGATACTTCCCACATTTCTGTAGGGGCTCAGCTAATCGAGGTTAATGACACTGATGTGCTGCCCCTTATCATAACAGACATGCCGAGGAACATGACTATAGGCAGTCACTTATCATCTGGGGGACTAGCAGGGATTCCAGATCAGGGAAGCAATGAGGGTGGGAACATTTTGTCCTGGAATATAGCTGGTCTCATCTCCAAACTTGACCAGCCTGACTGGGGGGGCTACATTGACACCCATGATATATGCGCCTTCCAGGAAACGTGGGCAGTGGAACCAAAACACAGGGCAGGTTTTGTGACTTATTGTGAGGGGGCTGTCAAGGGCCCAATGGGTAGACCATCTGGGGGGCTCTGTGTTTGGGTTGCTCTAGGTCTTGGATGCACGGTCAAGCAAATTGAGACACATTTACCGGACATAACCTGTATCACCCTAACCTGCAACAATTTCCAAAAACTGGCAATTATAAATGTCTATTCCCGCCCGATGAAGTACGTGGGATCTCGCCGGCAATCTATTGTTTGACCAATCTTTTAGCAAGTCTCAAAGGTGATTTAAGTTTGTAATTTGTGGCGATTTTAATTGTTATTTTGAGCCATTAAGAGGTGATATATCTTTGATTACGGAGGACGAGGATTCTACTTAATCTAAAGCGCAGCATGCCACCATTGCTACAATTCCAATCCAACCCACATAATTCCACTACACACCACATGCATACACTCCATAACACATGGCTAAAAGACATTGCCATTTACAATGCCATTAGCTCTAACTCAAATAAATCTGAGACCTATTCCATTTCTAATGCTTGTTGTTTTGGCCATAAATAAGAAGATAAAAGAATGCATTCATATATAGGTTGTAGGACAGAGAAAAATAAAATTGCGAGCTGACAACATCTTGGCCCAGGTAAAAGAAAGACTGAAAAGTGTGACGAGTCTAAAACGATGATCTGATGAAGTCGCATTTAACTTGCGCCATTAGTAATAGAATCTAAAGGTATGGAGGGGGCGTGGCTAATGCCCGACGAAGATGGCGGTGCGTCCGCAGCTCTCTGGAGAAACCGGGAGCGGACGCGACCCAGCACTGCGCTTAACTCATACGGACGGAGCCTGGGTTGACGGACATCGCTTTGGATCATGCCGTGAGCATTTCTCAGTTGTTTATGACATCTCCGAGGCCGAGGTAGACTACGTACCTTGTCCTTGCTCCCGGCCGCGTCTCTGGCAGTCCGCCCGACCGTCATTTTATGACGCCGGCTGTGGAGCGACTTCTATTTCTCGCCGTTTCCTCCCTGTTGCGCTGCTACGTGCAGGCATGTCTCCTGCTCCTCAAATTCTTTTACTAGCGGTCTCTATATAATTTGAATCTTTTGGAGCTGCTAATGTTCTTCTTAAGCAGCAAGTTTACCTCGTTGTGCATTTGGCCACCATTTTTGAACTACTAGTGTAGTGTAGTTCCTATATTCCCAATAGGCTCTGCGCATTGGAATAACATAAACAGCAGTGTAGACGTAGGACTGAGGTCTTCTAGGTCTCTACTGACTATGTTAGACTTCATTAGTTTTGCCAGCTAGCTCAGAGGTCACTAGAAACTTTCTCGAATGAATAGAGAGTTGTTCACTTCCCTGATTTAGACAAGAAGGGATTAGCTTCTGACAACCATATAACATGACAACTTTGCTCCCCCAGAAAAAAGGAGTGTATCTCCAGTGTCATGTGAAAACAATAGACAGCTATTTCACTCAGTCAATCGTGCATGCTTAGTTCCATCAGAGTGCAGAGAAATAGAAAGACGGGCGTTTTCAATAAAAGGTGTTATTTTATTGAGCAGTCTTCTTTCTCATGCAAGAGAAATTAATTGCCACAATTGGAATGCTTATCATAAAGTAAAGTGCGTACAGTAAAAGGAGTATTATAGAATAATACTGTAAAAGCATTGATATGGTTTCTTAGCCATATGATACTTTAAAACGGATAAAATATTTACATATATAAAAACATTGACTAACAAACTCAACTGCTGCTTCTAAGATACGCCTACCCCGGTGTACCTGACCTAAGCCTAATACGTGGGAAGGAGTAAGTAAGTTGCAGTTTTAAGTTAAGTTGGGTTTTTTGCCAAGAATCTGAATCAAGAATTCTCTCTAAGGTTTGAATCAGCTCCGTACCTTATAGAATGAAGGAGGTCTTGTATCTCGTTTCTCAGGACTCGATCTTCCAGTAACCCGCGAGGGTGACTGGAAACACCGGAGATGGATTTCTTGGCGTGAGAAAAGGCAGCTTCTCCAGTGTGTCAAAGGGGAGGGGCGGCTTCCTTCGGCTCTCGCATCAGCTGGGCTTCGGATAAGTAGATAGCCGCTCTGCTCCACACCACCGTGTGTTGCTTAAGGCAAGTGTTGGTATATTTATACCTGGAATGTGCAGTGTTTGACGTAAGGTTGGACATAAGACGTCAATAAAAGATGTCACTAAGAACTGACTGTTCCTTTAGTGCTCGCAGGAGTTCAATGACAAATCAAAACAAAGACATGGGGAATTCCCAGGTTACTGAAGGTTTGGTGTGTCGAAAGAACTTGTTGTGCTCTCTAGGAATCTAAGGAAGTATCCTTGCCGTATTTGGGCTGCGTGGGCTATGGCTGAATATGGGTAAGATTTGTATGCCTTCATTAGGACATGATTTATCATAACCGCATAAGGGCATGAATCAGGAATATTTAATTAGGGTCCAAGATACATTCACAACACTAGTATATACGACGCTTCACTCAGAGTTCTTCCCTCACCTGGTGATATTTCGTCCACTTCTTTTAATGCTGGCATTTATCTACATGGCCCCTTCAATATTAACTTTTTCAAAAATTCGCTATTGGATTTTGCCGCAGTTTTGAGACACTCTACTCAGTAATTTTCAAGTTTCCCTCCTTTGCGCCTTCTTCACGCTAACTGAGCGTCCTTCTGGACTTATTTAGTCTTTTAATTGCTAGTTGCTGCCTCACTGAAGGTATACACTCAAAATATCGAGTTTTTAATATCAAGTTACATTAATATCAATTAAAAATATAGAATGGACACAATATCCAATGGACAGAATATAGACTACAAAAATATCGAATAGAATAGCATTAATATCGAATCAAAAATATATAGACTGGACAAAATATCAAATGGACAGAATATAGACAACAAAAATATAGAATGGACAGAATATAGACAACAAAAATATAGAATGGACAGAATATAGACAACAAAAATATCGAATTTGAGGTGAGTAAATTAATATAAATTTTTTAATAGTATTCCATTTTTTAAACTATTATTTATGTTAGTATATGTGTGAAAAGTGTATATTTATTTTATGATTTATTTTAATTAATTAATTTTATGGTATTTAATTTTTGCGTAATATAATTCTGTAGCGGGTTCTGGGTTTATAGGGGAATAGGGTGGGAAGTTATTTAACTATAATTAATGAAATATGTTAATTTATTTATTGGTATTTATTTTGAATTAATTGTTAATTAATAATTAATTGGTAATTAAATAAAATATAATTGGTAAATATTTTAATTAATTGATAATTATGTTTTATTAATGCATTTTCTGTAGTGGGTATTGGGTTTATAGGGGAATAGGGTGGGAAGTAATTTAATTATAATTAATTAAATTTTTTAATTGAATTATTGGTTTTTATTTTGAATTATTATATATTGAAATTTTTAATTGGTAGTTAATTAAAATATAAGTGGTAATTAATGTTAATTAATTGATTATTGATAATTATGTAAATGTTATTAATGTACTTTCTGTAGCGGGTTATGGGTTTATAGGGGAATAGGGTGGGAAGTAATTTAATTACAATTACATTTTTTTTGTATTTATTTATTGGTATTTATTTTGAATTAATTGATATTTAAATTTTTAATTGGTAATTAATTAAAATATAATTGGTAATTAATTTTCATTAACAGTTTAATTGATAATTATGTTAATTTTACTAATTTATTTTCTGTAGCGGGTTGTGGGTTTATAGGGGAATAGGGTGGGAAGTAATTTAATTGTAATTATTAATTATTTTAATTTATTTATTGGTTTTGTTTTGTTGTAAGTTTTAATTATTTTTAATTGTTAATTACTTAATTGTTAATTGGTAAATACTTTGTATTAATAAGTAATTATTTGTAATACTTTTTTGTATTGTTAATTGATTAATTATTATATTATATACAATTATTAATTACTTTTAATTAATTTGTATTTGGTATTAATATTTAATGTATTTTTATTCATATATGAAGTATTTACTTTCCCTTCTGTCGCACTCTGTGGTGTGTGAATAGTAATTTTTACGCCTACGCTATCCAACGCTTTCCCTACTGTTGCACTCACCGGAGTGGGAATAGTAATTTATACCCCGTACGCTATCCAATGCTCTCCCTACTGTTGCCCTCTTTGGAGTGGGAATAGTAATTTTTACCCCTACGCAATCCAATGCTTTCCCTACTGTTGCACTCTTTGGAGTGGGAATAGTAATTTTTACCCCTACGCTATCCAACGCTTTCCCTACTGTTGCACTCTTTGGAGTAGGAATAGTAATTTTAACTCTCCGGCTATCCAACACTTTCCCTACTGTTGCCCTCTTTGGAGTGGGAATAGTAATTTTTACTCTCCCGCTATCCAACGCTTTCCCTAATGTTGCACTCTCTGGAGTTGGAATAGTAATTGTTACTCTCCGGCTATCCAACGCTTTCTCTACTGTTGCACTCTCTGGAGTGGGAATAGTAATTTTTACTCCTACGCTATCCAACACTTTCCCTACTGTTGCACTCTTTGGAGCGGGAATAGTAATTTTTACCCCTACGCTATCCAACGCTTTCCCTACTGCTGCACTCTTTGGAGTGGCAATAGTAATTTTTACTCTCCCGCTATCCAACGCTTTCCCTACTGTTGCACTCACTGGAGTGGAAATAGTACATTTTATGCCTACGCTATCCAACGCTTTCCCTACTGTTACACTCTTTGGAGTGGTAATAGTAATGTTTACCCCTACGCTATCCAACGCTTTCCCTACTGTTGCACTCTTTGGAATGGGAATAGTAATTTTTACCCCTACGCTATCCAACGCTTTCCCTACTGTTGCACTCTTTGGAGTGGGAATAGTAATTTTAACTCTCCCACTATCCAACGCTTTCTCTACTGTTGCACTCTTTGGAGTGGGAATAGTAATGTTTACTCTCCCGCTATCCAAAGCTTTCCCTACAGTTGCACTCTCTGAAGTGGGAATAGTAATTTTTACTCTCCTGCTATTCAATGCTTTCTCTACTGTTGCACTCTCTGAAGAGGGAATATTAATTTTTACTCCTACGCTATCCAACACTTTCCCTACTGTTGCACTCTTTGGAGTGGGAATAGTAATTTTTACCCCTACACTATCTTACACTTTCCCTACTGTTGCACTCACTGGAGTGGGAATAGTAATTTTAACCCTCCCGCTATCCCACGCTTTCCCTACTGTTGCACTCTCTGGAGTGGGAATAGTAATTTTTACCCTCCCGCTATCCAATGCTTTCCCTACTGTTGCACTCACTGGAGTGCGAATAGTAAATTTTATGGTTACGCTATCCAACGCTTTCCCTACTGTTGCACTCTCTGGAGTGGGAACAGTAATGTTTACCCCTACGCTATCCAACGCTTTCCCTACAGTTGCTTTCACTGGAGTGGTAATAGTAATTTTTTCCCCTACGCTATCCAATGACTTCCCTACTTTTGCACTCTTTGGAGCGGGAATAACAATTTTGACCCCCTACGCTATCCAACGCTTTCCCTACTGTTGCACTCACTGGAGTAGGAATAGTAATTTTTACCCCTACGCTATCCAACACTTTCCCTACTGTTGCACTCTCTGGAGTGGGAATAGTAATTTTAATACTCCCGCTCCCAACGCTTTCCCTACTGTTGCACTTTCTGGAGTGGGAATAGTAATTTTTACCCCTATGCTATCCAATGCTTTCCTTACTGTTGCACTCTTTGGAGTGGGAATAGTAATTTTTACTCTCTCGCTATCCAACGCTTTCCCCACTGTTGCACTCTCTGGAGTGCGAATAGTAATTTTTACTCTCCTGCTAACCAACGCTTTCTCTACTGTTGCACTCTCTGGAGTGGGAATAGTAATTTTTACCCCTACGCTATCCAACGCCTTCTCCACTGTTGCACTCACTGGAGTGGGAATAGTAATTTTTACTCCTATGCTATCCAACACTTTCCCTACTGTTGCACTTTCTGGAGTGGGAATAGTATTTTTTTCCCCTAAGCTATCCAACGCTTTCCCTACTGTTGCACTCACTGAATTGGGAATAGTAATTTTAACTCTCCCGCTATCCAACGCTTTCCCTACTGTTGCACTTTCCAGAGTGGGAATAGTAATTTTAACCCTCCCGCTATCCAACGCTTTCCCTACTGTTGCACTCTCTGGAGTGGGAATAGTAATTTTTACCCCTACGCTATCCAACGCTTTCCTTACTGTTGCACTCACTGGAGTGGGAATAATAATTTTCACCCCTAAGCTATCCAACGCTTTCCCTACTGTTGCACTCACTGAATTGGGAATAGTAATGTTAACTCTCCCGCTATCCAACGCTTTCCCTACTGTTGCACTTTCCAGAGTGGGAATAGTTATTTTTACCCCTACGCTATCCAGTGACTTCCCTACTTTTTTCACTCTTTGGAGTGGGAATAGTAAGTTTTTACCCCAACGCTATCCAACACTTTCCCTACTATTGCACTCTTTGGAGTGGGAATAGTAATTTTTACTCCTACGCTATCCAACACTTTCCCTACTGTTGCACTCACTGGAGTGGGAATAGTAATTTTAACCCCTACGCTATCCAATACTTTCCCTACTGTTGCACTCTCTGGAGTGCGAATAGTAATTTTTACTCTCCTGCTAACCAACGCTTTCTCTACTGTTGCACTCTCTGGAGTGGGAATAGTAATATTTACCCCTACGCTATCCAACGCTTTCTCCACTGTTGCACTCACTGGAGTGGGAATAGTAACTTTTACTCCTATGCTATCCAACACTTTCCCTACTGTTGCACTCTTTGGAGTGGGAATAGTATTTTTTACCCCTAAGCTATCCAACGCTTTCCCTACTGTTGCACTCACTGAATTGGGAATAGTAATTTTAACTCTCCCGCTATCCAACACTTTCCCTACTGTTGCACTTTCCAGAGTGGGAATAGTAATTTTAACCCTCCCGCTATCCAACGCTTTCCCTACTGTTGCACACTCTGGAGTGGGAATAGTAATTTTTACCCCTACACTATCCAACGCTTTCCCTACTGTTGCACTCACTGGAGTGGGAATAGTAATTTTTACCCCTAAGCTATCCAACGCTTTCCCTATTGTTCGACTCACTGAATTGGGAATAGTAATTTTAACTCTCCCGCTATCCAACGCTTTCCCTACTGTTGAACTTTCCAGAGTGGGAATAGTTATTTTTACCCCTACGCTATCCAGTGATTTCCCTACTTTTTTCACTCCTTGGAGTGGTTATTGTAGGTTTTTACCCCTACGCTATCCAACACTTTCCCTACTATTGCACTCTTTGGAGTGGGAATAGTATTTTTTACCCCTACGCTATCCAACACTTTCCCTACTGTTGCACTCACTGGAGTGGGAATAGTAATTTTAACCCCTACGCTATCCAACACTTTCCCTACTGTTGCACTCTCTGGATTGGGAATAGTCATTTTAACCCTCCCGCTATCCAACGCTTTCCCTACTGTTGCTCTTTCTGGAATGGGAATAGTCATTTTTACCCCTACGCTATCCAATGCTTTCCCTACTGTTGCACTCTTTGGAGTGGGTATAGTAATTTTAACTCTCCTGCTATCCAACGCTTTCCCTACTGTGTCACTCTCTGGAGTGGGAATAGTAATTTTTACCCTCCCGCTATCCAACGCTTTCTCTACTGTTGCATTCTCTGGAGTGGGAATAGTAATTTTTACCCCTAAGCTATCTAACGCTTTCTCTACTGTTGCATTTACTGGAGTGGTAATAGTAAATGATACCCTCCTGCTATCCTATGGTAAAAATATAGTATATTTTTTATTAATATTATGTTTATATATATATATATTTTTTTTTTAAATGTAATTGTATGTTTATTTATTTTTAACTTAAATTAATTATTTAATAATTTTAAGGTTATTTTTAGTATTTTAAGTATGTTTAAGTTAATTATATTTATTATTTCATGACTTTTACATTACTTTTAAGATATTTAAAAAATGTGATATTTTGACTAACTATATTTTTTACATCGATATTTTTGATTCAATTGTTTTGTACTTACCTGTTTGGAGACAGGAAGTCGATATTTTGGTATTCTATATTTTTTCATTGATATTTTGCTACTTCAGTTTTTATGACATAGATATTATGTCAGTGGCCCCTCTCTGACCACCAAGGCTTTTGCTTTACAGAGAGAATTTGATGCTGTTTTGTCTGATATACTTGACATTCACTATTGAGAAATCGACTGATGCCTCAATGTAGTACTTTGTTTGGTCGCAAATTATTTACAGTGCATCTTTATAGCAATTGTGAAGGAGAGCATTGATTTTTTTATAAAGTTAAAGCATTTATGGTGATAGCCAAAGACTGTAAGTTGTACGCTGAGGGAATTTTCACCCTTTTTTCTTCAATTGCCTTCTGATGTTACTATGTATGTTTCTCATGCAAGACCGCCCTTAGCTCTATGCTTTATTTACTTACTATCTAGATAACCTATTACAGCCATATTTTTCGCAGGTTATGTATGTTTTATATACTTGCTCTCCCTTACTTGCATTGTTGTGAACACTTTGTACATTTGATGACTTTATTTGTTTATATGATATACTGTTACATTGTGAAACTATCTTATGTACCTTTTACTTGGTAAACTTCTATAATCAGCCTCCTATCTTATCACATAACCTTCACATGGGTAAACAACTTAAAGAGGCGCTTCATTCAAAATCTACCTCTCGTAAGTTCCTAATTCACACCAGCTCAAGATTTCAGGGTTTAGATATGGAGGATCCAGTCTCCTCTTCACCAAATAATATGTCATCTACAGCGAATGCTCCAATTCCACCTGGTACTAAGGCAACAACCAAAAGGTTGAAAAAGGACCCTCCTTCTCCCCCTGCTCAAACTTCTTCAGTTACTTTGGACCTATTACTAGAAGAAATGAGGGCCTTGCGTCCATTCGTTGAGGAAACTACTACCACTCTCCAAGAAACTACTTCTACGCTTCAGGAACTTTCTAACAAATGGTCATGTGTGGAAAGTCGTGTCTCTACGCTGGAACACACAGTTGAATCCTTACGTTTCTCCACCTCCAAGATTGACTCCTTGTGTTCTCAAGTTTCCCACCTTCACAAGCAGATTGAGAATTTGGAAAACAGAAACCGGCGTAATAACCTACACATATATGGTTTGCCGGAGGGAACAGAAGGGTCAGATTCAATCTCTTTCTTCAAGTCCTTCCTTCTCAAACTTCTCAAGCTACAGGATAACACCAACTTGAATATTCAAAGGGCTCATAGACTGGGCTCCCTACCACATAGGGCCTCTTCCTCCTCCATGAGAAAGCCAAGAGGAATGATATTGTATTTCTTGGAATATACTGACTTACTAACAATTTTGTCTGCAACCAGAGCATTGCACAAGATCACTTGGTCAGAAAACACATTATTTTTCGCCTAAGACTACGCTAAACCGACAGCAGATCGTCGAAAGGAATTTTTGGCTCTGAGACATCAATTCCGTTCGATTGGTGCAAGATACGGCCTCTTTCACCCTTGTTTATTTAAAGTGACCATTAACAAAAAGACTACTACTTATGAAGACCCACTGAAACTCAAGAGCTTCCTTTATTCCTTCCAACCTGACTCCATGGATACTTCACTCGCATCTACTTCCAAGTAGTCACTTTTTTGCTCTTATTGGTTTTTGCTCATTGCATTTGCTTCAATTTGTTTGTGAAGTAGATATCAGAATATTCATTCTGATTCTCATCGTTAATATTCATGTGATTATTACTCTCTCTAACTTCCTTCTCCGCCCTTCCAGTTCTCACTTCAGATTTTGTTCTTCCCCTTTTTCCACATTTATTTCTATTTATTAACTTTATTGTTCTTACATTACTTGTTTAACCTAATTTTTTCTTTTTAACAGGATGTTCATCCAGCCCTCCTCCTTTTCCCCATGTTTATCAGCAGTCCGTTGGTGCTGTGTTCCTCCCTGTTTCCCTCGTGAGTTTGGATGGCGTCATTCTTCTATGTGGCTTCCCACTCCTCCACCCTTTGTATGATCTGGACACCAGGTAAGTTCTCAGCATTCTTTCTATTTTTTCACTTTTGTACTATTATTCTTTCTTTAGCTTTTCCCGTTTTACCTCTTCTATCAATCTTTCTCCTTCCCCTCTTCTTTCTTTTCTTTCTGTCTTTCCAATCCTCTCCTTGTCCTTATCTTCCACGAGATCTTCTTCTTTTATCTCTCCTCTTCCCCTTCTGTTTCTTATTCCTCATCATTATTCGTTTGTACTTTCTTTATGTATTGTTTTCCCTATTTTATCCTCTTTTTTAAGATGCTTAGTTTTTCTCTTAGATTTGTTCCTTATACTGTATGCTTATTGCTTATCATTGTTATTTTATCTCAGAACATTCAGAGTCACTACATGGAATGTTAAAGGTCTAAATAACCCTATAAAGAGACGAGTATTATCTCACTTAGCTAGGGTAAAAACTGACATTGCCTTGTTACAGGAAACCCATTTATCTGATTCTGAAACTTCTAAATTGAACAGATCTTTGGTGGGAAATGTATTTTCTTCTCCTGCGTCAGGTAAAAAGAATGGCGTTGTGGTTTTGTGTCCCAAAAAGTTTACTGTTTCTCTTCTTCATCAGGAAATAGATTCAGATGGTCGTTGGGTAATTATCAAACTGTTAATAGATACTGTTGATAATAATTTTTGGATACATGTTTCAGACAAACTACTCACTATTGATGATGATTATATTATTTTTGGCGGCGATTGCAATCAAATTCATGATCCTATTTTAGATAGACGCTCCTCAGTTAAATTTGTACATTTTAAAATGCATTCCCAATTCACTTCTACCATTAGACGTAAATCCTTAGTTGATGTTTGGAGACTTTGTCACCGGATCTTCAAGAGTACAGTTATTTTTCTCCTCCACACAAAACACAATCCCGTATCGACTATCTCTTCGTTAGCAAATCCCTTACCCAACATGTTCTCCTTTCAGATATAGGCTCTATTTTGATTTCTGATCATGCCCCGGTTTTTGTTGACTTTGATATAGTCCCCTTCTCATCATCCTCTGGCAGATGGCGTTTCAATAATTCCCTTCTTGCCAACCCTAAATTCTCCAGCCGATGGGGGCGCTAGAGGGCGCGCAAGCGAAATGGCTACCTAACAGCGTAGCTCCCGCTCCCTGGATCATAATCCTGCATTAATCCGCTGCCAAAGGAGATTAAAACGCTGCAATTTGCCACCAACAGACGCGGTGGACGGTTGCCTACACTCGATCCACAGCTCGGGTCACTAGGGCTGACCGGCCTGCCGAAATTGGCATCCGAAGTTCGGCCGTTGGCGCCATCGGAGACTGCCTCTTGAGGGACCGGTCACAGCGATCTACTTGAGGCCGCGGCTTGCCACGAGGACACAGGCCCGATCCGCTCATTTGCTGTCCGGCGCCTGGGACGTATCTGGCTCATGACCCGAGGGGTGTTGCACCTGGCTGACGCTGCTGGCAAAGAACTATCCCGAGTGAGAGCTCGCCCCCGTGCCTAGCCTGTCACAAGCCGCCCGAGGGGCGCCGTTTCTTTCCCTGTTTGTCCCCAAGGGCGGCGGGGCCCTCGGGGGACGCGGCTTGCTCACTGCAGAGGTTCCTGTGGATGCGGGGAAGTGCTGGATGGCCGTGGCATATACCGCCGCCGAGTATGAGGTGAGGAGGGTCTGGATTTGACGGAAGCCGTCGTCGCCCTGGTGTTCGGCGGGCGGCAGTGGGCTCGGCGCTGGCGTGGCCTCGGGTACTGTGGCTGCCGCACACCCCGTTGGTGCTCCGTGCCTGTCCATGCCTGTATCCTGCACATTAAGGGCGACTCGCGAGCGCTGGGGACCACATGGATCCTATTAACTTGGAGTGTCGGCCGAGGCCTACTGCTGCGCTTGCCTGTGATAGTGGCAGCTTAATACAGTGAATGAAGGGGTCTGTTCTTGCACCACTCATAGCCCCACTGCTTGCTTGCAACTTGAGAGCTCGCCTTTGAGTATGTTGCTGCCATCCCCGGGGTGCTGTTCTCGCGTAGTGCATCTGTGATCTGGACCTACCTTCTGCGGCTGGCTGCTGCCCTGCCTCTACACGGTCCCGCCACCGTCCTCTAGTGCGTGCGGAGGCGGAGGGGCTGCCTCTCCCCCAGTTGTGCCTCCAGGTTTGCACTGGGCGCATGGGCACGTGAATATTGGCCCACCAGCTATCGCTATCCCACCCCGAAACAGGAGTTCTGGGTGGGCAGAGACATCACTCAAGTGTGGTGGCGAAGTAGGGACAGGATGGTGCATCCCGAAAACCGCCAGACCAAAATAAGCTTTGATGGCACCAGGAAAGGCGCGAAATTGGTACTTGCTGAACCAGGGCCTAGCGACGCTAACCCGACGGCTGTTGTATCCCCTGCCAAAGACATGGATTTGCACCGCCTGTTTCAAGAAATGAAGCAGGGATTCGCCACAGTGGTGGAAAAGGTAGATGGCATGACTTCTAGGCTAGATGCCCTGGTGCATAGGGTTGACAGTCACGAGGAGCGGATAACAGCTACAGAACAGCGAATCTCAGATACCGACGATGTCACTTCGACTCACACCACATAGCTGGCCCGCATGGATAACTTGCTCCGCATCATTGCAGCTAAGAACGAAAACTTGGAAGCCCGCAGTCGACGCAACAACATACGCGTCACGGGCTTTCCGGTATCCACAGACACGGGCAAGATGGAACTTTACATTGAAAAGCTCCTGAAGAGCTCGATTGGTGAGGACACTTTTTTGCCCCAATTCATCATCGAAAGGGCGCACCGCTCATTGGCACCTGTACCTAAGCCCGGACTGCCGCCTAGACCGATCATTACTAAACTATTGAACTATCGCGACCGCGATGTGGCACTGAGAGTGTCCCGGACCCAACAAAGCTTGCAATATAACGGTGTGACTTTTTCCATCTACCCTGACTTCACCCCTCTAGTGCAAGAGGAGAGGCACAAATTCCTACCAGTGAAGAAGAAGCTGCGAGAGGCCCAGCTGGAATATGCCCTTCTGTATCCGGCTAAGTTGCGAGTCACACACCAGGGGAAACATCGCTTCTTTACAAATCCGCAAAAGGCTGAAGATTTTCTAAAATCAATTTGCAAAACTCGAAGAAATGGTCGTAACGCTGAAGAGGACCTCGAAGATAATGACCCAGCCCCGGAGGCGGGTGAACATTGAACGAACGGACTCGGCTAGACCAGACTCCTTGCTGATTGGAACTACTGACTCTAGTCCTTGCTGTGACAAGCGGGGGCCTTGAACTACAGGCTGCAGAACTGCACTACCCACTGTCTCCGATGGTAATGTATACCAGGGACCACTCTCACTGCCCCGACCTCCACCGAGGGCGGTACAGATTAGGAGGCCGGTGGCAGGAGGAATGACTGTGCGCTCTTGATGTTGTTTCCCTTACGGGCGATCCCCAAACTGACTTTTGGGTTGTTTAAGTTACGGGTAGGGAGGGGGGAGGCAGGAGAGATGGGGGAGGGAACAGGTGGCTGCTGGCATGATTGGGGTGCAGTAGTGGGAGGGGGGGATGTTTTGTGGGGGGATGGTTTACACACGGGATGGTCACTCGAGTAATGGGACGCAATGTTTGCAAGTATAGTCTTGATGGAGCGATGTCAATTGTCTTACCACTACTGGGGTGGGACTGTGGGACTTACTGGTCTTCTGCTACTTATGGCGGCCTTAGGGTCTACTACACACCTAAAATGTATGTCGTGGAATGTTAGAGGGCTCAACAATGCTAAGAAATGTTGTAATGTCATTGCTTATCTCAACAGACACAATGTTCAGGTTGCCATGCTTCAGGAAACCCACTTGTCACCTCTGGTTAAAGCTACCTCTGCAAGTAAATGGGCTGGACTTCGCACATTCTCCTCTTATTCTACCTACGCTAGAGGAGTTACTATCCTCTTTAAGTGCAAGGTGCCTTTTCAGAAATACGGCGCCTTGACGGACAGTGAGGGACGTTATGCTTTGTTGTGGGGACGCATGGGTCGTGACACGGTCACGTTTGTCAATTGCTATGCTGCCAACACAGACACACCTGCCTTCTTCACCACACTTTGGGGCAAAGTCATGGATGCAGGATCCCGTCATATTATCTGGGGAGGGGACTTCAATCTAGCACTAATACCTCAGTTAGATCGATCAGACGGAACGCACCACTACAAAACCAAGGCCAGTGAGGCATTGGAGGGGATCATTGCTGAGGGTGGTCTTGTGGACATATGGTGACACCTACACTCGCACAGGCGGGAGGGCACACACTTTACATCGCAAACGGGTACATGGGCGCGACTGGATTACTTCCTTGTTACTAAGGGTATTACCTCAGACGTCCTGGGAGTCACGCACTTGCCGCGAACTTACTCTGATCACAGCCCTGTCCTATTGCATACACATATTCCAGGTTGGGACAGCCCCAGGCCGCAATGTAGAGTACAGCCGGCGGCGCTGCTAGACAACTTGTTCCGTACTGAGCTGGGTGAAGAGATTGCCGCTTTCTTCCCCAGGAACAAAGGGTCAGTGGATTTTGGTTGAACACATCTGGGAGGCCTTTAAGGTCACCATAAGGGGCTACTGTATATCTCATAGTTTCGGGGTCTTGCGCGACATACAAAATACTATCCACTCGTTACACAGAGAGCTGAAAGCGCTGGAACTCCGCATGGTGGAAGACGGCGGTTCTGCTGTACATGCGGAATTCAGGGACAAATTATCACAATATGAAGAAGAAGCTAACAGGGAGGCAAAATTCCGGGGGAAACACTGGCAGGCCAGGAAATACTGCGAGGGGGACAGACCGGGGAGGGCACTAGCAGTCCTTACACGCGTCCCACGCGACCACAACACTATCCTAGAACTAACTGATGACCAAGGACACACGATCAGGGACTCCGATGCAATACTTGATGCCTTCACCTCTCACTATTATACCCTCTACACCACTAACGCGGCACCGGATGCTCCATACGCAGACTTCCTGGGCGATGTGGTGCTATGCTGGCTCAGTGATGGAGATAGAGCCTTCCTGGCGGCCCCCTTTGAGGTGGATGAAATCCGCGAGGCCACAAGGTACCTGGTCTGGATGGCATCTCTGCCGAGTTCTATAAGGCTTATATAGACATCATGGCCCCTTTCCTTCGTGAGGTCTACGAGGAATCTCTTGCTGATGGCGTCCTCCCCTGTTCCATGAGGGAGGTAGTCATTACCTCGCTCTTGAAGCCTGGCAAGGATCCTGGATCTTGTAGTTCCTACCGTCCGCTTTCCCTGTTAAACTGCGATGTCAAGATCCTCGCTAAGGTCCTGGCCAATCGTCTGTCCCTACTCATGACCAGGATTGTCTTGCCTGATCAGTCTGGTTTTGTCCCTGGTCGGTCTACCTCTCATAACCTCCGCACATTATTCTCCTTGCTTCGCTCTATTCACCCCGACCTACCAGTTGCTGCCGTCTTCCTAGATGCCTCCAAGGCATTCGACTCGGTCAAATGGCCTTACCTGTTCTCGGTTTTGGCAAACATGGGATTCCCGAAACTATTCATCTCCTGGGTCCAACTACTTTACACACAACCTACGGCAAAGATCCTCATTAACGGCCGCCTCTCTCACCCGTCGCCATCACTAGAGGTACATGCCAGGGGTGCCCTCTATCCCCCCTACTATTCGTGATTGCAGTTGAACCACTGGCCTGCAGATTGCGTCAGTTACATCGTGATGGCGCGGTACGGTGCCTTCAGCGCCAAATTGATGTGTCTTTATACGCCGACGACATTACCCTTTATGCCAAGCATCCTGAACTCCACCTCATTCGGCGGGTTGTCGGGAATAAACATAAACTGGTCCAAGTCGCAATTCTTCCCCCTTACAGATGCGGTCACTGACTTCCTCCTCGACTATCCCCTTGAGTGGTGCCGGACGGACCTCCGATACCCAGGTATACAGCTTTCGCGTGATAAAGACGAAACACTACACTCCAATTATGGAGTGGCAGTCACGAACCTTGCGACTACAGTGCATCGCTGGATCACCTTACCGTTATCCATGGCTGGCAGAGCATCCCTCATTAAAATGGTGGTATTACCTCAGTTCCTATACCTCTTTCTCAATATTCCATACTATCCGGGGGCCTTTTTTTTCGAAACCCTCAAATCCGAACTCTGTCGGCTATTCTGGGGTGGTAAGAATCCACGACTGAAATGGTCCATGCTGACCCAGCCTTACGAATCTGGAGGTTTTGACATACCCGACTTCGAGGCATATTACCTCTGTGCGCAGGCGCATTACGCATATCACTGGTTTGACCCGACGCCCTTCATGCCCCAGCTGGCGGTGGAGGACTGGATCGCACATCCCATTCCGCTTAATGGCCTGCTCTTCTGCCCGAAGCCCCTCATACAAACGCCGAACACTTCCATATCCTGCACGCTTGATGCATGGCGCCGCAGAGCTAAGAGGTTGTCCAGTGATCTACCTTACTCCCCTAAATTGCCATTGACATTTCACCCTAACCGTGCCCTTCTACAGGAGCGAGGATTTCATAAGCTCTGTGAACGGCTGCAGATCACCTCATGGGGCGATTTGTTTGCGGATGGAACATTCAAATCCGCAGAGTTGTTCTTTTCCTCTCACGCCCGCACCCCGTTGGATGTATTTTATTACCTGCGTCTACGTCAAGGGATGAGAGACATCCTACCCGCATTCCCTGCGGAACCTGAGATCCTTCCTCCACTCCACTTCCTGGTGTGCTCGCAAGACGGGGCGCACTTGGTCGCTGGTCTGTATCGTCAACTCAGATCTGCCGCTGTGATGCCAGAGGCGAAGGCTCGGACGTGTTGGGGTACTGAGTTGGCCATCGAACTCACCGACGATCACTGGCAGCACTGCTGTGCCTTAATGGCCCGTATATCAGCTAGTAGCAGACTTAAAATGATACACTATAAATTCTTACAACGGCTGTACGATACCCCAGAAAAAAACCACAGATTTGGACTTGCTGACAGCGACAGGTGTGAGCGCTTTCACGCTGAACATGCGGGCTTCCTGCACTTGGCCTGGGAAAGCCCTCCTGTCCATCTGTACTGGCGGCAAGTGACTGACGCCCTCACGGCGATGACTGGAGAGACCATCGCCGCGGAGCCGCTCCTCACGCTGATCGGACACACGCCACACATCCAGAAATCCTGTAGGGAATTCGTAGGTATTGCATTGCTGATGGCAAGGCGTCGAGTGGCGTGTCGCTGGGGCAGGGGAAGAGCACCTAAATTCAAGGAGTGGTTGGCTGATATGATTTACTGTCAGGAGCAACACATCACCTTCACTGAACTGGTACCGATCCCTAGCCGGCCTAAGGATATCTGGGGCCCTCTGGTCGCCAATTTACTCGCTCGAGCAGACGACGATGACGTCCCTGAGGACGGACCGGCCAGTGGCTGATTGAGTTAAATACACTTGGCAGAGCAGCCAGATGCCTGTTGCTGCGCACGCCACTCACCACATGTCATGGTAGCATACTACCCCGCATATTGCTCTATTGATCACAACCTGCACGACACTTTCTTGTCTGTTGTTCACGAACACCGCGCACGCGGACACTGCCAGTGGACCCTAGCTCGTCCTGCACTCCCCACTGCACTGATGCTTCCATACACCCACATCCTTTGACCCGGTACTACCCTATAGTACTGCATGAAATCCGCACCCCCCAGTATGCTGTGACCAACTGAAATTGTTGATGTATCATAGCACAATGACCGAAGACTATAGACACGTGATGCTAACCTGCTGTCCCTGAACCCATTCCCCAGTATGTTTGAGAGTTATTACAGTTCTGTTCACTGTTGGACACTAAACAAAAAACAGGAAAAACCTTGTTCTACTGCATTGTATTTTCAGAATGATATTCCTTTTAGCACTTGCTGCCAATCTCGCATTACATGTTCCTATTCAACGCTACCGGACCCCCGGGATGTCGGTTTTAAAGCTGTGTTCTACCTAGTGCAACCTCCTCATGGCTTTCCACATGATGCTGCCGGCCTCCGGGTTGTAGGCATACAGAGCAGTGTAATAAATAAATAAATTCTCCAGCCGATGCAGTTCTTTTGCTGCTGACTTTTTTGCTACTAATACAGTTTCTGACTCTTCTCCTACCATGATCTGGGATTCTTTTAAGGCGACTGCGTGAGGCTTCATAATCAATTTTGTTTCTCAGAAGAAAAAGAATTTTGAGAAGCAATCTACCCAACTTCTTGCAAAAATTAAACAATTAGAATATGCCTACTATCATTCCTTTACTGACTCTTCTTTAAAAGACCTCATCTCTGCTAAAGTCACTTTTAAGAAGTTATCTACTGATGCTGCAGCTTCTTATCTTTTGATAAATAGTGCACGATATTATGGAGGTCAGAATAAAATAGGAAAACTTTTGGCCAACTACCTAAAATCTCGTCGTGATAGAACTAGGATTACATCCATAACTAATTCTAATGGTGACTCCCTGTTTAAAGATGACGATATTCTTCAAGATGTGTTTCCTTCTATAAAAATCTTTATACTCCTGAATCTCAACCGCTTCAATCCGACATTTCCTCTTACTTTCAAACTTTTACTTCTCCTTCCTCCGCCCATGTTAACTTTGACTCACTCCAAGTAGATATAACTCTGAAAGAGCTCTCTTGTGCAGTTTCAATTTTAAAACGTGGTAAGGCCCCTGGCCCTGATGGATTTACTATAGATTTTTATGCTCATTTTTCACACCTCCTTTCTCTCTTTAATTTCTTCATCACCAATGGCTCTTCCCAAGGATCTTTTCAAGAAGCTATGGTCTGTCTCATCCCCAAAGATAACAAAGACCCCTCCTCCTGCAAAAATTACAGTCCCATTTCTCTTGTAAACACGGATTATAAAATCTTTGCAAAAATACTTGCTCTGCGTATTGATCCTATTTGGCCCAGAGCAATCTGGTTTTGTCAAAGGACGTTTATCCTCTGACAATTCTAGAGTCTTCTTTAATGTTCTTAGTAAGGCATCTTCCGTACCTTATCCCTTGGTGGCCATTACCCTTGACGCAGAGAAAGCCTTTGATAGAATTGGTTGGGATATTCTGTTTCACCCTCTCAAATGGATAGGCTTTCTTCCCAAATTGATCTCACTTACCTCCTTATTGTATTCTGGCACTAGAGCTTCTATTTTTGCTAATGGTAAAATCTCAGATTACTTTTCCCTTTCCAGAGGTGTTCGTCAAGGTTGTCCCCTGTCCCCCTTGTTGTTTATAGTGGCAATGGAACCCTTTCTCACGAAAATAAGACAAGATGCCCAAATTACTGGGTTTCAACTCGGCCCAGATCATGTCAAACTATCCGTCTATGCTGACGATATTCTATTATATTGTTCTCACCCAGATATTTCTCTCCCTTCCTTTCTTCAACAAGTTGATCTTTTCTCACAAATCTCCGACTATTGCCTTAATCGGGACAAGTGCAAGGTTTTACTCCTCAATGTTCTATGTCTTCGCCACTATTTTGAGCAAACAGGCTTTTCCTGGCAACCATCTAAACTAAAATATCTAGGTTTATGGTTCTCCGCTTCTATATCTGACACTTTGAAATTCAATTTTGAATATATCACTAAGAAATTGAATGACTTAATTACCAAATGGCATCCCCTTTTTCTTTCATGGTGTGGCAGATTAAACTCAATTAAAATGATGTAAGCCCCTATAATTCTATATTCTCTTTCTATGATTCCTGTTCATATCCCAAGTTATTATTTTAAAAGAATTGATTCGATCTTTTTGAAGTTTCTTTGGAAAAACAAACCCCCTCGGTAACCTTATCAAGTCTTAAGAAGGATAAAATTAATGGTGGTCTCAAATTCCCTGACTTTTTCCGATCTGCAATCTCTTTTTCATCTTCCTAATTCTTGTAAAAAACAATACCATCTCCTGCTCCCTGCCCTTCAACATTATCTTCATTCATTACCTTCTTCTTCTTCTACTCTTCCTCCTTCATGCTCCAAAATTTTTCCTCTTCTGACAACTGCTTCTTCTGCTTCTAGTATTTACAAATGTCTTTTATCACCTACGGAACGGCTCAAGACAAAGACTGAATTGGCTTGGGAACAAGACTTGTCCTCTTCCTGGTCGGTTTCCCTTTGGAACAAACTCTGGTTAAAAATTCATAAAACCTCAAGAGCAGCTAATATCACCCAAACCCTTTATTTTATTTACCAACGCTTACTATACTCCCCTGCAAGACTGGCGTCCTTTTCCCCAGACCTTTCATCTACATGTTGGTCTTGCTCATCCCCTAATGCCAATTTACTTCACGTGCTTTTTCTCTGTCCAAACGTATCTATTTTCTGGCAATCTATTTGGTCTTGTATTAAAATTATTTTTAACAAAAATCCCCTTCTCACTTCCAGCTGTTTTCCTAGGTTCCCTATTTCCCTCCTGGCCTCAATCCCCTTCTCACTTTAAACTAATTGACCTTTTAATAGCTATTGCGTTTCACTTGATTACCTCTAACTGGAAAGATTCGTCAAAAGTCACTTACTCGGCCTGGTGGAATGCTATATGTTTTCATCATTGACTAGATACAAATTACGTCACCCCTATTTCCCTAGCAATTAAGAGAGATTTACTATGGATCCCTCTTACCTCATATCTATCCACTCTCTCTTCCTCATGCCCCTCCACTACCACTCCACAGGCCACTAAACCTGATGAAGTTCGCAAACCGCCATGATTAATGTCTTCATAATATGTATAATATTATTGGTTCCTCTATCTTTTATAGATTTTACTTCTACATCTTTATTGTTATATATCCGCATACAATGTATCGTTTTTGAAAATTGTTACCTTGTTTTCTGCATCTTTACTATTTGTTATTTCCCTCTCCCTCCCCCTTTTTTCTTTTCCTCACTTTCACGCTAAGACTTTATTGTTTATTGATTCCTGATTTATGCGTCTTTAGTATATGCTTTTATATTTATATTTACATTATCTTGTATGATGCTTCCATGTTGTATTTCTCTTTGTATTTGGTTTCAATAAACTTGAACTTAAAAAAAAGAATATAAAGGTATGATAGGATGTTCCTAATAATACATGATTACTGTATGGTCCCCTCCTCTCTATGTAAATACAATGGCTGATCTCACTATAGAAACTGGCATCTATATACCTTGAAGCTTCAGATAATAACATTGACCATTACAAAGTAAATTGTGAGTTAATTACATGTTACCTGTATAATTTTCATAAATTGATATATAATGAGGGGCAGTTTAACTTTTTGTGTTTTCTGTAATTTCACATTACAGTGTCTTCATGAGTTTAGATTTGTAAACTTGATGCACTGGTGATTTTATAATGGATGATTGCAATGTGGTTTTATGTTAAAACAATTCTTGTTTCAGTCTTTATGTGGTCTACGTACTGCACACAGCTTTAAAGTCTTGTAATTTATATGTAATTTTGTAGCCATAAAGAAGTCCGCATGGACAAAATGCATTGATTTTTTTTTTTTTTAAATATATTTTTATTGCAGGAATTAGTACAAGTTACTTGCTGACATCCAATTACAAAAACAGTGACAATATTAGTAAAGGGGACCACATCAAGAAGTAAATTGGTTACACAGCCTGTCGGCCCACATCCCGGAGGCTGGGCGGCGCCACCTAATGTCCCACACAGTATACTCTGATCGTCACGTGATATCAGCCAGGAGTAATGTAAGTCTTCATCTGCTTTTCCAAATAACTATAATAAAACTCCCCCCCCTCCCTCGCAGTCTAACCCCCTCCGGAGGGCCCGAGCCAAACGAACAATAACGTTACCGTTCCAATGAAAATGAAGGAGCAGCGCCTAGCCCTCCTGCCTCCCCCCACCCCCTTCCCACCCACCCCGCCGTTGGTGTGTTGAGCATACGTCTAGAGCTAGCTGTAGGGAACAACTCCTATCATAAAGGAGAACACGACGAAAGAAGGTCAGTGGGCTGGAGTGTGTGCATCATCATCGCTATCTGAGTCGCATGAAGTGAGGTAATCTCGCAGGGCCTGCACCAGTGTTTCCCATTCCTGCGCCGCCTCTAACATCTTCTTGTTGCGTTGCCGCGTTGCTAATTGGTACCTAAGGGTGCTTTCTCCTGCTGCCCATTTCAAGAATTTGTTGCGCCATTTAGTGCCCGTTGGACCAACTCGTGCCTACCAGTGTCTAGTGATCTCACGTTTTGCTAGCAGTAGGCCCAGGTCAATGAACTTACTCGAGAGCTTGTTCCTGGGAGTATGGGGGAACCAGTGCAGCACTCCAGCCGCGGCATCCAATATCAGGTCCCTCCCAGTCACCTCCTTAAGAGTATCCCCTATCGCTGACCAGTAAGAGGACAGCGCCGGGCAAGACCATAGCATATGTATTAAAGTAGCTGCCGGCGTTCGGCATCTGGGACAAACCGCCGAGTCCGAGGCAAAATATTTCCGAATTTTCTCTGGGGTCAAGTAGGCCCGGTGTAATATATAGTAGTGGACCAGTTGAAACCGGGCGTGATGAGTGCCCTTCCATGCACGGCGCACCAGCTGGGACCATGTAGTCTCCGGTATATCCCTTCCAATATCAACTTCCCATCTGGTTCGGAGGACCTCCAGGGGGGGCAGCCCCGCATTAATCAATCTGGAATAGAGACACGTTACCGCTTTGACTGTCCCAGCCGACATCATGACGCACTGGCATGCCTCCGACGTAGGGGGTTCCTCCTGTCCGGTCCGCCAGTGCGCCTGAACCGCCCTCACCACTGCCGCATGTAGAAGGAAATCGCCGCGAGGAACATCAAAACGCTCCAGTATCGACTGGAATGGCAACAAAACACCGTCCTCGTACAGATCACCCACCACCTGCAGCCCTGCATCTTCCCAGATCCTCAACCGGGACCAATCACCACCGTGTGGTAGGGCAGTGAGCATCCCCAACGGGATCTCCGGAGCATAGGGGCGCCTCAGCTGCACATGAGCATGTACTCGGTTCCAGCATGACCGAATGGCCCGTTCCTCACGTGTGAGGTCTCTCAAGGCCAGCCGTTGCCGTAAAGCGATATAGGACAAGACGTGCCTAGGCATGCCGCGCCCTCTCTCGTCCTCCGGTCCCCGGAATTCCCGCGCAACTTCTTGAGTGTAATTCTGTAGTTGGGCGGCTAGATAATAGTTCTCAAAGTCCGGCACCGCTAACCCCCCTCCGATTTTGGTCTCATTAGGGTCCTAAGCGCCACCCTCCGGCGACCCGACCCCCAGAGAAATGATACCAGCATAGAATTCAAGGTCCGGAAGGTGGCCGGAGGGATCCAGAGCGGGAGCGTCCTAAAGTAATATAATAGTCGAGGGAGCGCTACCATTTTCAGCAACGCGATACGACCGGCCATCGATAGCGGCAAGGTGGCCCAAAAGCTCATGGTGCCTCTCAGCGCTCGGATGCAGCGAGCAATATTACCGTCTAAGACATCCGCCTGGTCGTGGTACACATAAACCCCTAGATATTTTAGGCAGCACGGTTCCCATCTGATCTCTCTGTCGGTTGCAGGTTGGGGCTCACCGTGTCGGATCGGGAACAGACAAGTTTTTGCCCAGTTCACCTTCAAGCCCGAGAGTTTTCCGAAGGTGGTGAGCGCCGCGTCAGCTCCGGTCAGGGCAGCATCGGCATCCTCTAGGAACAGCAATAGGTCATCGGCATAGAGGGAAATAAATTGTTGCCCCGATATGGTCTGCAGGCCCCCAAAATGGGCTCCAGTGCGGATCGACAGCGCCAGAGGCTCCACCGCAAGTGCGAAGAGCAGGGGAGACAGGGAGCACCCTTGTCTCGTGCCCCGGGACACCGAATACTGCCGGGAAATCAGTGGGCCCGATCGCACCCTGGCCGTTGCCGAGGCGTACAAGACCGCTGTCCACCGCAGGAACCCCTCCCCCACACCAAAACGCGTCAAGACTCTGTGGAGGTATGCCCACTCCAGGCTATCAAAGGCCTTTTCCAGATCAACTGATAAGACCAAGGGGCAAGGTGCTCCTTCGTGGGCTTCCCCTAGGATTCGAAATAGGCGCCGGATGTTCATTACCGTATTGCGCCTGGGAATAAAACCCGCCTGATCAACATGAATCAGGGAGCTCATGTGGCCCAACAGCCTTGATGCCAATATGCTACTCAGGATCTTATAGTCGACCGTGAGCATCGATAACAGTCGGTAGGAGGTCGGCTCGTTACCCTCCTTGCCCGGTTTGAGGAGCGGGACCACCAGAGCCTCGCACATCGACTTCGGTAGGTGCCCCAAGCGTTTCGCCTCCCGATATACCACTAGCAATTTAGGGGCTAGGAGGTCCACGTATGTGGAGTAAAACTTCACCGGAAGTCCGTCCAGTCCCGGCGTTTTATTCCTAGCCATCCTTTTAATGGCTCCTCGGATTTCTCCCAGCTCTACATCCCTCCCCAAGTCTTTCGCCTGTTCCGGCTCCAAAGTGGGGATTGGGAACAACTGCAAGTAATCATCAATGGGGGTGGTGTCCTGCGACATCTTACTACGGTAGAGTTCCTCATAATAGCGTAGGTAGCAGTCGAGGATCTCGGGTTGGGTATACACCTCAACGCCCTTCTCAGTGCGCATGGCCATCGTGGGGGTGGTGCGTCTCAAGGGGTTAGCCAGCCAAGCCAGGAGCGCCCCCGACCGATCTCCCTCCACCACAGATCTAGTTAAGTAGACCCTATAGTCGAAGCTCCGAAGCCTTTCGACTTCAACGGCCACCGCCTCTCTCGCTGCCAGTGTTTGCTCCTGTAGAAGTTCTACCTCACGAAATTTCCGATCCGCTTCAGCTAGCTCGTCCAAGATAACTTTGCGCATCCCCACCTTCTTTGCTATACAGTAACCCCGGACCACCACCTTGAATGCATCCCACTCCGTGGCTCTCGACCCGGCCGTACCTGCATTCACTACAAAATATTAGGTAATTTTGTCCTCTAGCTCCGTCCTAAACACCTGATCTTCCAAGATCTCGGGTCGTAACTTCCAAGTAGGGACAGCGGAGGTACCCGGAGACCACTGAAAGTCAACTAGCAACGGGTTGTGATCGGATAGAGTCCTGGACAGATATTCAGTCCTCACCGTTGCAGCTATAAGGTCCGCCGATCCCAGCAGCCCGTCCAGCCGCACGTGTAGTTCGTGCATTCCCGAGAAGTGGGAGTAATCCCGGGTATGCGGGTGCTGCGCCCGCCATAGATCTGTCAGTCCCCACTGGGATTGCCACTCCCTTCTACCCTTGGCCACCCGACGGACCGGGGAGTCCGGGAGGGGGGGTGGGAACGGTCGAGATCGACATCTACCACCGAGTTAAAGTCCCCTCCCAATAAGAGGGGCCCCGAAAAACAGTGGGCTAGTGAGCCCGACAGCGCGGTCAGAAAGGAGAGTTGGTCCACGTTGGGCGCATAAATGCAGCAAATATTCAGGGCCCTGCCCCCCAAATTACCTGTGATGGCCACATACCGCCCCTCCGGATCCACCACCGATCTAGTCACCTGCAAAGGTACCCCGGCTCTCATCCAAATCAGTGCGCCTCTCGCATAAGCTGAGTATGTCGTGTAGTATACCTGCCCTCTCCACCTACGCTGCAACGCTAGTCCCTCCTGCTTTGTGAGATGTGTCTCCTGGAGCATTGCTATCTGCACTCCCCTGCGCACCAGATAGGCATGGATCTTGTGCCGTCTGGACATAGTGTGTAGGCCCCGCACATTCCAGGTAATGCATTTTAGGTTGGATGCTTCAGCCATTGTCCCTCAAAATCACAGTCAGGTTCCCCCAGCAATGCTCAGGCTTGATCGGACCGCTTCGTAGACACACACCATTGGCAGTCGCCCCCCTCAACAACAACAAAACACCCCAAGAAACCAACTCCCACCCCACCCCCCTAGAACAGGTCCCAAATTGTGCCATCTAGGCCCCATCCAAACCATTACCCCAAGATCCCTCTCCCTCCCAACTAACCTGACGGTAGCCACCGCAGGTATGCCTTAAGGGCTGAGTGGGGGCCGAGCATCAGCAGGGGGCCGTCACGCACCTGCGCTACTGAGATGTAAGTGTGCCCCAATCATTTATGGCCCGAATGGGATCCAACCGCAGCATCCCCCCACATCAATGAACCAGAACTCCTCCCAAAGATCTCCTCGCACACATTGTCTCGCCCCACAACCGGAGTTAGCTCACCCAGGGTCATCCTTGTCCATCCAGCAGGCCCTCCGCCGAATCCGGGGTAATCACGGGCAGAGTCACACTGTCGGTTTCCGAGTTCTCCGTGTTCTCCATGTCCGATCGATGCCCACCTGCACCAGTCTCCGAGTCTTCCCCACCCGGCCCGCCCTGTGGGCCAGACAGGTTGGAGATCAGTTCCAACACCCCTCGTCGCTCCGTTGCCGTTTCCACCGTCGACGGTCTGCTCGCTCTGCCACGGCAATTCCGAATCCTCTTTGATCTCCGCTGAAGACCCAGCTCCGACATAGCCTGGGAAGAGGAGCCAAGCCCGTACTTGCCTGCCCGATATAACTCAAGCCAAGCGCAGACATCCTCCGGGTTATCGAAAAACTTGGTCGTGTCGTCCAGAATGATGCGGAATTTCGCAGGAAACAACAGTGAGTACTGAATGCCCTCACTTCGGAGTTCCCGCTTAACCGCCAGGAAGGAGGTACGTTTCCGCTGCGTCTCATAGGAGTAATCTGGGAAAATGTTCACCTGGCTGTTCTCCACCTGAAATGGGCCACTGTGCCTGGCGGCGTCGAGGAGATGATCCCTGTCCCTATAGTGTAGCAGTCTCGCCACCACTGGGCGTGGGGGGCGGCCCTGCTGTAGTGGTCTGGCCGGCACCCTATGGGCCCGCTCCAGGGTGTAGAAGGAGGATAGTCCCTCGGGCGCCACCACCGTCCGGAGCCAGTTCTCGAGGTATGACACCATGTCGCCGTTTTCAACTTTCTCTGGAAGGCCCACTACGCGGATGTTGTTCCTTCTGTTGCGCCCTTCCGCGTCCTCCGCACGCCGTTCCAGGTCTCCGACGCGGGCCAGTACATCTTTCATAGTGGCAGCCAGAGTCTATTGCGCAGGTTCAATCGTTCCCACCGTGCTCTCCACCTCCTTAACCCTGTCCGAGAGCTTGCTGTGGTCCGCCCGGATCAGTCCCAGACTCGTCGCCACCTGTGCGATGTCCTGTTGGAGGGCAGACCGCGTGTCCGCAATTGCCTCGAGGATTCTGTCGAACTGTAGCTGCAACTGGGGGCTCCCCGGGTTCTCTGGGGTCATCCTATCGTCTTTATCGGCTGCCTCTGTGTCCGAAGTGGCCGGGGCTCCCCCTTTGGGGCCCCTCGGTTTCCCCATAAGGATCGCGACCTCTGGCAGGGGTTACCGAGCCCGGGGGTCAGGGAGGTCCCACACACTGCTGTCCGCAGGCCCGCTCTGATGTCCTCCGCCGTCAGTTGCCAGCCGTGCCCCTATAAGATGACGTGGGGGGGCCCGGAGCTCTAGACCCCTCGATGGTTCGCCGCGAGCCCGGTCTCGGGAGCCCCCAGGGAAGAGGGGAAGCCAAGGAACAGTGGACGCCGGGAGATTGCGCTGCCTCTGTGCTCGCCAATGCTACCAGCTGCCACCGCTGAAAGTGCGTGCACCCGGTCACAAGCACTACGTGGGCCGAATCTCACTCGATTCTCCGCTCCCGGTATAAGTTTCAGGCTGTGGGGCTCCCACCTGCGCACCCTCTCGCCTAGCGGCGCAGAGTGGAATCAAGCGCCCAAGTAAGGCGCCGCTGCTAGCTCCGCCGGTCTCCGTGCCGCTAGCTGAGCTGGCGCAGGCTCGGCAGACGTTCCCTGCCCTCTCCGCCAAAGTCCCGGTGTAAACAAAGCCCCGATCCCAGCTCCCCGGCTCCGGGTGAAGGTGCGATGGAGAGGAGCAGTCCTGGGTCTCGTCCGGACACAGCTGTGGCACAGTCTACAGGGACGGAGCGGGCGCCATCTTGAGCACCGCTCTGTTGTTTCCGCTGCTTCCCGATCCGGAGTCACCAGCCGCTTCCCGGGTCTCCCGAAGGGTCCTCCGTGTCGGGTGCGCCAGCCCCGGGCAAAACACTCGAGATGGGGAAGCTGAGGTGCTCGGGAACCGCTCTTATCAGGATTAAAGACGGCACCGTCTCAGAGCTGAGCGATCAGGCGACCTCCGCCATCGGCGCTCAAGCCACGCCCCCCATGGACAAAATGCATTGATTATGACCAAACACAAGAAGATGATTTTATAAAGGTTTATCAATGAAGAAGTCATTCACACAAGTAAAGAAGATGGAACCTGTGCAATATTTGATATATTCCGTAAGATATTTTTTGGACTGTTTGATCAACCATTTCTAGTGATAAAAACCAACTGTGCTGAGTCAAAAAGCTGATAAATTTTGTAATGAGTTTTCTCCAGTGTGGACGGTTAAGAGGATTGGCCATTCTGACACGTGCACTTAAGACATTGTTTCATATACTTTTCCTCCTTGAGAGGTAGATGCTGTGTGCTTTGCCTCAGCCTCTTGTTGTAAATCACCAATTTCCTACGCATTACTTAATCTTTGCATACATATTAAATTGTGCAGCACATATACAAATTAGATTAAGGCTTATTTTGCTTAGGTTTTTCTTGAAATATGCACAATAACACTGAATAGCTGCTTACATTTTAACAGAGGCATCCTTGCAAGACGGCTCAAGCGTGAAGATGTCATTTTGCAGTCACAAGGAGCCCAAAACGTCTGTATCTTCACCTTTTCTTCAGAAAGTGTAAACTCCAATGACAGCCAAGGTCTCTGGGGAGCACTGCTTGGGAATCAGCACTCACTCCAGCAGAGGCCAGTAGCAGGGCTCAGGCAGATCCAGGCATGCCCAGGGGCATAGCATAGGCCCCTGCATCTCCCGCAGTGAAGGGGGGCCCGAGCTTCAGGGGGCCTCATCAGCACAGTAGTCAGGCCTGAGACCTCCGGATCTATTCCGGAGCGGGCCCCTCCATGTACTTTGCAGGGGGGCCCCCTCAACTTTTATTACGCCACTGGGCATGCTCAGTTGGTGCTGGCCAGCTGGGCAGTAGCCAGTAGCCCTCTTTAAATTTCTTGTGTCGCTGTAGCAAAGCAAGCAGGCCTAGTCTTCCTTCTTCGCAGAGCAGTCCTTCATCTGAATCCTCCACATGCCCAGATATGTTCTCCTAAGAGGTTCTGAAGGTGACAATTTTCTACTTGGTTCCAGCTTTTGTGTGAGGTAATTCCCTGACCTAACCACAATACTGATTCTTGTCAATTTTTCCACTTCTTGTGGTCCTGGCTACAAAATGTCTAGGTTGACAAAGCAAAGGGCAAGTCCTTGGTCAGCTTCATTTGTGTGTGTGCCGGCAAGGTCCTTTAAAGAGTAATCAGGGCAGGACACTACTCCTCCCAAGCCATCCTGCCTGGAAGACCCTCTCCCTCCCCACCTAGCTGTCTTTTGTCTTTTGTCTGAAATCAATACAAAACCCACAACAGGAGAGCCATTCACAGTCATTTGACCCAGGACACTGGCAGAAAGGCACATTTGGTTTAGGCAGAAACATGCCAACTTTTGAAAAGTGACAGTTTTAAAATTGTAACTTAAAGTCCGACTTTAACATTAAAACGTATTTTAAGTTACAATTTATTTGAGTGCAAACCGCTTTCCTCAAGCTGGTCCCATACTGAAGTTATCACTATTGAAGAGATAGCCTTACTGCTGTGGAAAAAAAACCTTTAGGAATTTTCCACTACCATGGCATGTAAAACTTAAGTACACACATCCTACTTTTTAAATACCATGGACCCTGCTTATGATTCTCTAGGGCTACCTTAGGTGTTAACAGTACTAAATAGGAAGGGTTAGCTCTGGCAAATGGTTTATTTGGTCAGATCGAAATTTTAGAGAATAAAAAATGTATAATAAAAAACAGTGCTTTTGCCCATCGTATGGCTTAATTAGGGTGAAGGTTGCTGGCAGCTGATCTGGGGCTGCCTCTGTGACACCCTTAATGTCTGTTCTCCAATTGAGAATTCAGCTAAGGAGGGAACTGGCAGGCCTTGCTTTGGATGCTTTTTATCTCCACTTGACAAGTAAGTAAGTAAAATGTATTTGCACAATTAATTAAAATCATTGCAATATACACACTCGGAATTGACTGTTAAAAAAGAGAATATTCAGGTCTATTAAAAATACAGTGAGTTTGTTGGTTAAAAAAGAAGGAGAGAAATGTCACTTAGAGGGGATAAAGCTCAGACTTGGTCAGATGGTAAGATCAAGGAGTTAATTTCTGTAATAAACTTTACAAAACGTGTCGCCATCTGAGGTGAGTCTCCCCTCATGCATGCGTCGAGTGCTTCATGGCATGTCCTGATATTAAGAAAAAGCCAAATTGGGCGCAGCCAGAAAATTCTTTGGGCTCGTAGGCATTGACAAATGCACAACATGTGAATGAGATTTTCCTCTTCCTGATTACAAAAGCGGCAATGGGAGGAAGCTTCTTTCTTATATCCATGGCCAAACTTATATGCCTTCAGCGGAATTAAGCCGAAGCGGAGTCTCATTAATTGAAGTTTTGTATGAGGTTTCATGGAAGATGCAAGATAGGGCGGTAAAGTTTTCGGGGCATATGGTTTGGAGGCCCAGGAGCCATGGAAGAGCTGAAGTACCTGTTGCGTGTCAAGGTCATTTGATAGGATTTTTGCTTGCTTGGTTAAAAGCTTCGATTTTGCCTCGATGGGCAACAGAGTTGACCATATGTCCTTTGCTTTGGGGGATTCGAGGCAGAATGTAAAATATTTATTCCACAATGTTTTGGGGTTGCTGAGCAATCACCATATGCTGCTCTTTAAAGTGTGAGGGCTAGCTTGTTATGTTTTTAAGCAGTAGGTGATGTATCTTGCGCTCATGATCCATCGCTGGGAAGATAGAGAAAATTCTTTCCGATTTTGGGCATGGGAGGTCGAGTTTGGCAATCGAAAAACCCTACGGTAACATGACGATTGCGCTCTGTCTAACCAATTATTCATTTTGTCTTATTGCGCCAAAAGAGATTGTAGGAAGGAATTTTGCAGTAATCAATTTTATTAGCGGGACTAAGTCCTGGGAGTGCAAAGCACTCTTCGTTCCTATAAAAGCCCCCTCCAGGCTAGGAGCAACTGCCTGCATTTCAGTTGTATGCACAGAAGGTCTCCCTTTGTGATCGATCCAAACACCCAGATACTTATATTCGGTGACAGTTTCCAGTGGCTTCCCTTCAATAAACCATGTGGTCTTCTTTATTTTCGCTGAAGATATTGCCATTGCTTTGGTTTTGGTAACATTTATCTCTAGCATATTGAAGTTACAGTACTGGGCGAGGGAGTCAAGCAGTCTTTGAAGGCCCACTTGAGTTTGGTCTAAGAGAATGGTATCATCTGTGTATTGAAGAGTTTGAATTTTTCTTTGAGCAATTCCTGGAGGAAAGGCTCGGGAGCGGGACAGCCATTCGGGGAGGTCTGCGAAGTACAAATTAAAGAGTAGTGGTGCGAGAGTGCACTCTTGTTTTAGACCTCTGCTAGTATACATTTTATTAGTAGTGGACCATCTCGATGTAACTCTTACTTTAACCCAAGTGTCAGTGTGTAGGGCTATTAGTGCTTTCAATAGCAGCCAAGGGATGCCCCATCTTGCCAATTTTTCCCAAAGTTTAGGTCGGCTCACGCTATCGAAGGCTTTACGGAAGTCGATAAATCCCAGGTATATCGATTTACCTTTTGCAGCTAGGGTGGTTTCCATCAAGTGGGCTTTACAGATCAGATTGTCTTCGATGTGACTGCCTCTTTGGAAGCCAGTTTGGGTGAATGGGATTAAGTTGTTATTTTCCACCCACTTTGTAAGTGCTGTTTAAAGGATGCTAGCGTATGCCTTCCCGTCCACATTGAGGAGGGCTATCATCCGATAATTGTCAGGATTAGACCGCGAGCCTTTTTTATGAAAGGGAACGAGAAGTGATCCTTGCCAAGAGGCCGGGATAGGGCCTCCCAATATTGCGGCCTCGAAGAGCGGGGTCAGTATCAAGGCCCATTTCTGGGCGGAGGCTTTGAATACTTGATTGGGGATCCCATTGGGTCCGGGGGCGCCGCCTGAGCGCATTTTCTTTATTATTCCTGTTATTTCGTCTGTTGTTGTCTTGACGGGGGGGATATGTCATCCTGGGGGATTAATTGGTTGAGAGTGGACAGGCTACTGGTATTCAAAGCGTGCAGTGCTGTATAAAGTGTTTTGACATAGGTCTCCCAATCGGCAGGAGTGATATTAGTTGCGGTGGGAGGTTTAATTGCTTTGGTGGCCTTGTTTACCCAGTTCCAAAATTTTCTTTGGTCTTTAGATTTTATGATCTTAGAAGCTGTTGCCCAGTGGTACTCTTCTTCCAGTTTCTTTAGAAGGAACCTGGCCTTCCTGTATTCTTTTCTAGCGGCTGATATGTCACTCTTCAGAGATTTATATTCACTTTCGTTATTCACTTTGGTTCGTTGCAACTTATTTAGTATACTTTTTGTAGTGATTGTATGTTGTTTTTGCTCTAACAGGGTAGTTGGAGCCGGAAGGTCCTTCGAAAGGCTGTTTGTTGGTTTTAAGGCTAATTGATCTCTGAAGTTGGTCAATATAATTTCCCAAGAGGGTGCTGTCAAGTGACTAATGCCGACCGAAGCCCATTTGGTGATAAGATTGTCCACTTCCGCTTCTATTACTTCCCGGTTTCCGTCGGACCATCTCAGATTTCTTACACTCGGTAGGTTCGATTCCGTTCCAATCAGGGGAATATTCGGGTGGTGTAGCTGCCTAAGGGCAATCTTGCACGTTATTATGGCATGATCGCTGTCTGAGGATGGTGTTACCAAGAACTGACGTACCAGGTGAAAGGCAGTAAATGATATCCATATATAGTCTAAGGTGGCCATTCAGGAGGAGGATACGTGGGTGTATGCAGCTGGTTGGTCCGAGGCAATCCTTCCGTTGAGGATGCGCAAACCACATTGATTTAGTTTTGTTGCTAGTTTTATTTCATTGGCTTCCTTCCGTTGCTACTGAGAGTTTATCTCCGGGATTGCCCACATTTCATTAACTGATGATAGTTGAGAGGATTGGGTGGAGTCGATGTCCATTAGGTTGGAGTTAAAGTCCCCCGTTATCAGCCACAGTTCATTTGGGAAAAGGGCTTCAAGATTGTTTATTATAGGTAGCATATAAATCAAAGTAGACTCTCGTCTTGTTTTTGTGGGGTGCAAGTAAACACAGCCGAGGATGATTTTTTGCTTTATTTTTCCCTTTTCATGGCACTTAGTCTTGATGCTGATGAAGATATAGTCGCCCTCACCATTATAAAGTGTTTCTAATTTTGCGACCAGTGTGTTCTTCACAGCAATCAGCACACCCCCGGATGCATGGCCACCTGCAATGGATGGAATAGCGAAAGATTCTATTACGGTAAAATCTTCCCCGATGGTGTTCTCCAGGGCCCAGGTTTCTTGAATAGCGAAGATGTCTTGGGTCTTCCGGAGGTCCGTGGTTAATCGTCCGATTTTCTCTTTTGTTGGACCCCGGATATTCCAAGAGCATATATTTAGATAGTGGGCTATGTTGTGGTTGGGTTTGTTTCCATACGAGATTGTCCGTGCACTACCCCAAGGCCTGGGAGAGCCAGGACCAGTCTTGGGATTTATGCGGCTTAAGTACACATTTGTGCGGACCTCCTGCTGTTGTGGCTATTACTTGAAGCGGATTCTCAATCCAGGGTGCTGTTTTTGATTCCTGTTGGAGGCCGCGTAGCATCAGGGATAACTGCTGATTATTCTTATCCTGATTTAAGTCTGGTCTGTTATTGTCAGTCATTAAGGGTTCGGAAGTATTTTTTAGAAAGGTCGGGTAGTTAGTGATGGTGTAAAGGCTAGCCTGTATGCCCCATTCACTCAATTGTTTTGCATTCTTCATTAATGTTACCACCCTGTCTGGATTGAAAAAATTTACCACAGTTGACTCATTTTTTTGTCCCAGTGCGGGGTCTATGAAGGCCAATGTTTCAATGTCCGCTGAATTAACGCTTTCCAAGCCTGGGAGGTGCAAGCATAGCTTTAGGATGTTTCCTCTGTTTAGGATATCCCATTGTCCCTAGGATTCATATTCCGGGTACAGTAGTATTTTTAATGTTGTTGCTGCACGGGTCGAAACTCTTGGTTGTTTGAATTCGGTTTATGTGGTAGGACCTGGTTGGACCTGGGGGTTAGAGAATCTATCGGAAGCTTTTCATTGCGTGGATACTCCGAATTGTCTTGAGTAATTGGTTTTGGAATCGAGAAGCAGGTACTTGTAGGCGGGTCGCTTCCTATCGCTGGTTCTTGAGGGGAAGGCGTTTTGTTGTCAGGTCTAGCCGCCTCTGTAATGGCCTCGATGTAAGCCTGTTCCTCTTCTATTCTTGGCAGTGAAAGTTCTTCAATATGAGTTCTTGTTTTTTGTCCTAGTTCCTGAATAATAGGTTTATTTTTTTCACCAAAGGAGGGAAAGGAACTTTTATTGAGGATTTTAATAGGATTGTCATTTTGCTTTGGATGATTGCTATGAAATTTTTTATTGTTACTACTATTTTTAGTTTTTTTGTTTTCTTTTGGGCTGATAATTTCTGCGCGTGATTTAAAGACGTTTTCGGGTTTTCAGTTTTTTCTTTTCAGTAGTCGACTGGTTTTCCTGTCTGCTTAGTTAAATTTATGGGTGGATCACTCATATTTGTTCCGAGCCATTGTAGTAATGTGTTGCCCTTTTTTTTGCTTTATTTAATTTCTTCAATTTCTTCTTGTTCTTTCTGGACAAGGAGGTACCTTCCTTCAGGTTTTGTTTGGTCTCGATTGAAGGCATAGTAGGACTTAATGAAGTAGGTGAAGTGTCCTGGCCTCATTCCTGTACCTTATGTCCTGCCATATTCTCATCTTCCTGTATGTATCTCCCTCTATTTATATGCCCAACTTGCTCCTGGTTCTTTCCCATGTCTTGCCTCTGCACATATCATGCCATTTTTTAGCCAATCAGTTCTAGTAATTGTGGCACGTGACATGCAATGGCTATCGCTACTGTGGTTTAAGTACATAGGGGAAACATGTGTTAGTATGGAATTCTGGGATTAAATGGAGCAATTACTCAACGTGCGAAAATCAGTAAAAAAAAATTCTAAACAGGAATGAACCAGCCAACTCTGGGAAAAGCGAGTAGCTGCTGAGCATGAAAGTACTTTGCATGCTCATTGGCAAAATGTTCTATAGGGTTTTTTTTACCTTGTGTAAAGTGAAATGAAAGCACTGCCCCCAGGCCACCATTGCTCCTCCGGTCTCTTATAAAGAAGGGATTTGGCAAAATGGTGGAGCTGAGCACATAACCAGTGTGGTTCCATAGATCTAGTTCAGAACTGCTGTATATTAGCTCAACTGTTACAAAAAACAAGGGAACCCAAAAGGTATAGTATAGGGACCTTGGGCAGTATCATGTCATAGAAAACAAAGGTCCCTATTTTCAGAGGAAGCATCACTTATATACAATAATCATACTCTAAATAGGTAGTATGTATTTTGTCCAGCCGGACAAGAATTTATTTTGCAAATATATATCAAATTAAATTGTTAGAAACATTCAATGACAAGTGGGCACAGCCGTGACCCAGGAAACAGTGAGACAACAAAACGAAGCACAGAATGGCCAAAGGGCAAAGTGAAATACGTCTGTACACTCCTATTTGAAAGTTTTAACAGACTAAGATCATTTTCTTATACACCATTGCACATTACAATATTGCATAGTCATATTGCATATGGCGTTTTTTGGTGTCGACGACGTTTCGATGTCACCACTAGATACTGGGCATCATCCTCAGGACAACATAATATTTCATTGTTGTCTTTATGAATTTACAATTACACTATGCCTAAATCGCATTACTGCAAGTTGGATCAGAAGCGGGCGCGATAGCTCGGGGTCACAAGGGGCGGTTAGCCAGCTGATAGGGATCGTATTAGTTCAGGAGTCAACTTGGATAGTCGAGATAGGGATTCCTTACAAGTGCACAATCGCACAGTTTCAAGATCAGGAGCTCGATGGCTGGTCCGGCGTCAGGATAGCTATCTGACAGGATAGCTATCCCACTATCCTGAAGCCGGACCAGCCATCAAGCTCCTGATCTTGAAACTGTGCGATTGCGCACTTGTAAGGAATCCCTATCTCGACTATCCAAGTGGACTCCTGAACTAATACGATCCCTATCAGCTGGCTAACCGCCCCTTGTGACCCCGAGTTATCGCGCCCGCTTCTGATCCAACTTGCAGTAATGCGATTTAAGCATAGTACAATTGTAAATTCATAAAGACAACAATGAAATATTATGTTGTCTTGAGTATGATGCCCAGTATCTAGTGGTGGCATCGAAACGTTGTCGACACCAAAAACCGCCATATGCAATATGACTATGCAATATTGTAATGTGCAATGGTGTATAAGAAAATGATCTTAGTCTGTTAAAACTTTCAAATAGGAGTGTACAGACGTATTTCACTTTGGCCTTTGGCCATTCTGTGCTTCGTTTTGTTGTCTCACTGTTTCGTGGGTCACGGCTGTGCCCACTTGTCATTGAATGTTTCTAACAATTTAATTTTATATATATTTGCAAAATAAATTCTTGTCCGGCTGGACAAAAGACATACTACCTATTTAGAGTATGATTATTGTATATAAGTGATGCTTCCTCTGGAAATAGGGACCATTGTATATTAGCTCAATGTCTGCAATGGCAACTGTTGTCGCAAACCATCCATAATTATACTTTCCCCTCATTGCAATGTGAGTCAATGTACCTTTAATGCACTAATTGCTGTAAAACATTTTTAAAAATGGACCAACAGCTTTACTGCAGTCACAACATTTTTAACTCAGTTTACGTTTAATTGCATTAGATTTATATCTTTTTTTTAACTGTTTTTATTGAAACCGTGCTCCTCATACAAACGTTTAACTCAAAATATGGCGAATATCACGGTACATACAGGGGAGTTGAAAAATGGCAATATCCCAAAGCAGAGCATTCATCACAATCAGTATGGGCACTTTTATGGCCCATCACACATTGCATGGCAGTCGCCTCCCCCCCCCCTCCAACTTACAGAGCCATTGGCCCCCGTGGATCCTGATCCCTGCCTATCAATTCCGCCTGTAGGCTTGCCAGGCTCTGCACAACTTTTCCCACTTCTTGGGACATTATTAGATCTATATTTGTTATAGAATGATTATTATTTTGAAATTCACAAAATTGCTAAGAGTAATCGGTTGTACATTTGCAGATATAAGCTTCATTCATTGCCTCCTGGCAGGCAGTCCACCTTTTGAGGATTAGCATTTAAAGAGCCTTTCGTACTATTGTACCAAGTTTTTTTATCCACCCGAAAAGTATTGTTTTACTGGGGATAAACCATTTGCCTCCATGCGCCAGTGAAATATGGTGATGCTTCATTTCATTTTCCACCCTAAAAATACACTTACTTCTGCCTTCTACTAGAATTAATTGCCTTTTGTTTCCAGTGTGCAAAACACCATTGGAAATATTTGGAGTACTCAAAAAGATCAGACTGTTTTTATTAGTCACATGATTTATCATGAATGAACATCAATGGCATATATTCACAAAGGCATTTTAGAGAACTAACATAGTAATACTGTAGTAGCCTTTTACATAGTCTTAAATGCCTTTGTGAATTGGCCTGATGGAAATTAAATGGGACTAGCCAGGTAAATGTACATACAATTAGGGCAAATTGAAAAACTGTGTGTGTCCTTTCCCACTTTTATTGATAGTTTCCTTATTTCAGATCCGATTCTCAAAGTCATGTAAGTGCAAGAATACTCCTATAGTAGTGCTTTCTGTACTCATAAACGCCTTAGTGAATAGGCCCCCAAATCCTGTCCTTTCCCAGTTCCTATTCTTGACTTACTCATGGGGAATGTACACCATATAGATGGACTTTTCTGCGTGGGTAAATGGATCCCAATATGGAAACCCTGATTCTGTAAATTGACTGCTGAGGTCACTAGGGGGCTAGTATGTCAGGAGGTCATGCAGAAGGTGGACATTTGGGCTTAGGGGGACAAGTGTTTTCTTATTTTTGGGTCCCGGACCCTGTCAGAGAATAGCCATTTAGGGAGTCAACTCTTGCACATGAATCTAATGTCAACTGGGATCTGAATTTGGAAACAATTGTTTATTGCTGAACATGTCATAAGCCGTACTTGGTGCATGTACACTTTACACACTGGTGTCAGAGAATCTTGATCCAGCGCTCCTACTAAAATTCTGCAATGTCACTATCTACCACCAAACTTACCAATCAATACCAGGCCCATAAAATAACAGTGCAGCTGAATCATGAGGCGAATGGATCTGATATGTTGTTTAAACTATCTACAATAAACAAGACCAGCTTGTCATTTTAAAAGTTTATTCAAACATATTCAGGAAAACTTAGGTTTTGGAACTTTATTAAGCAAGCATTTTAAAAAGTCATAAGAAAGTTTTATTCAGCATTTATAAAGAGAGCTTAATTCAAGAAAATATTATTCATTTGCAGAAATAAGTGAAAAAGAGCATTTCCAAACCCTAACTAATTCTCTGTCTCTACCCTCATCGCCTGAAAACAAAGTCTTTTAAAAGTCACCTTTCCTTACGTGTAATCATCGGACAGCAGAACACGTCCTTTTGGAATCAAGAAGCGTAAGCCAAAAATCTGCTCCTAGAGCCTATTCTTATACCCTAAAACTATGGCTAAACTAACTAATTTCACATACCATCAGCTGAATTCTGGCTCCCCATTGGCTGAACCACCTCACCCCACAGTAAACTGTGACATCTTCCACCTCAAGTCCAGGCTTTTACACAAAGGCATTGTTCATGCACAGAGTCCTAGCAGCACTTCCTTAGGCTGCTACATTTTGTAGCAAAGATTGTTCATGTAGTGCACAAAAATGCCGCAACTCACATTCCTGGCCTTGAGCCTGTCCGCTCTGAGCTTCTCGAGGCACATTAGCAAACCTCTCCACAGAGTGCCTTTTGCAGTTCTTTTCAAAAACTTTTCACAATAAAAGTTCATAGGCTTCTCATCCTTTTCAAAATAAGTTTTTCTCATGTGGCTTTTCATCAGCAGGCCTCTTTTCAGAAAGCATCAATTTTCTGCGCCACTTTTGCTTGCGTCACTGCGCCACTTTTAGCTTGCGTCACTTTTTCAGAAAACTATTATTTAAACAAACACAAAACAATAATTAATTCAGGTAATGAAAGTCATTCTGTTTCCAACCTACATAGCTAATGTTAACCCATCAGTATAAGTCACCTAGCAGAAGCACACAGAAAAGCATCACATTTAAAATCTACCATTCTTCATAGAGTCCAGCAGGATTCTTCATATATCTGAAATGATAAAAAGAAATACAAACACAACATAGACAACAACGTAACATAGACACTAGCACATATAAATTAAGCACATGTCATCAATAAATCAGCCACATTAATGTTGACAAAGACAATAGGACAGACAAAACAACATTAGTTATGAATTATTAAAAAAACTTGCAAATGCAACATAAAGCACATTAGTCCCATGTAATGATGAGGAATTTTACTCTAAATTGGTTTAATACAACAAACCATGCAATAACTCATTAATATGTTAATTCAAGTTATGAGAGTTTTATATCACGAGCCAGAATAAAATCATTTCTGAAGCTCGCTCCATCAATCTCATATCTTTAAAAAATGAAGCAGCGCACCTCCTCTAGTCATTGTTTGAGAGAGTATGTCAGGATTTCGCTTCCTTCCACCTACTGCTTAAATTATGCCATCATTACTAGTGTTGGGCACTGGCACTCAGATCAAGATTACTGTATTTGGTTAAATTAAAACCATTGTTGGCACTCATTTTTGTGGTGCTAGAGAGAGAAAGGTAGAAAAATAATAAAGGAGGAGGAAGACAAATGTTGCAACACTGTGACAAATAGAGGAAGCAGTATGAAAAAGAATTTACTAGAGTGAGATAAACAGAAAAGAGGTGTAGGGTGGTGGAAAAAAGAGGTTAGAGGAGCAATCAAGACTAGAAAGACATTAACAACACTGGTATTAGGTAGCAAGTGTTGTGTACACTATGACAAGCCCCATTTAGTAGAAAGTGTAAAGATTTAGACGTACAGAGAAGTGTTAGTATCAAGTCTACCATCTTTCTAGGCTGACATCATTTTATTGTTTTTGTTATGGACGCTACCATAACATCATAGATGCTTACAGTGCCAAACAGCTGCGGTCAGTGCAGGTGACAGCGGTGGGGCGGTAGGGCCGGGTAAGGGGGGATTTCGAGGGACGATGCCTAAGGAAAATAAATAAATAATTAATGTTCCCTCTGTATCGTCTCTCGAAATCCCCCTTGGCATTGTGCAGCAAACATAGAAGTTGCAGATCGTAATTTTTTTAAATTATTGTTTATGTGCAGGAAGGGACACCTTCCTGCACATGGACAATCAATCATGACCGTTTGCTGTTTTGGTGTGCTGCACACATAGAAACAGCAAAAAATAGGAGAATTTAAGCATTTCACTTTGTTTCGCCATGTTAAGATCAGGTTTTCCCTGGCTTTAATTTTGGTGCTGCCTCCTATTTACACCATCCTTGTAAATAGGGTGCAGCATTAAAATCAATGGGTGTTGCGGCGGAATGGCCATCGCAACAGCCATTGCCTAGCCCTTACATGGTAAGTGTAGCGTGAAAGGGGGCCTGATTTACATGACCGTATTAAGCCACGGTAAGTGGCTTAACGTCGCATTGTAAATAAGGCGAAGGGTTTATTGCCACAGGAATGTCATAAAAAGTGACGTTCCTATGACAGTATGGTCTTGTAAATATGCCCCTACATGTCTAGGTATGGCAGTAGGGTTTAACTGCTTAGGTTGTTTCACACATCAGTTTGAAGTCCTGAAACACAGATCCAAAAGAATATGAAACATGAAAACATTTTCAAGCTAAAAAGTTGATCAAAACAGGTGCATGCGTGACATACACCATGTTTTCATCCCAAATTAATTTGGATTTTTTTTTACGTTTGGGAAACGCATAACATGGTCAGAAACTAAAATAATGTTGATTTAAATATTATTTTGAAATGAACTCGGTGCCTTTACAGAATAGGCTTCTATGTTCAATGGCAGCGCTGCCAAACTCAATGAAAAAAGCGCTCTGAGAGGATATTGAGAGCCAGCTGATGTGCTGACAGACTTGACAAGAATTTCTATTTTTTTGCAGTTCCTGCAGAGATTAGCTGTCACTCGAAAACTCCATTTCTAATTATGAGACTCAAACTGTAGCACGAGGCTTTGGGGTCCCCCATGGATATCCTAAAAAGCAATTGGCCAAAGGATGCCCTCATCAATCATTATACTGTGTGACCCTGCAATAGATCAATCCATGAGTGCAAGGGAACAGGCTTCATTAATAGGATGCAGCGAAGGCCACTGGGAAAGTGCAAGGCGGGGGAGGAGTGCCAAGGAAGGAAGGAAATAAATGAATGTACTTTTCATATAGCAGGGACTTTGTCGATGTTGTATGAAGAGACGTTGCTAGCTTGTCCGTCTTTCATCCGCAAGACTGACATTATTCAGTAATGTCACCTCTGTAACCTGGAGACAGGCAATTACGTAGCCGCCTAAAAACTAAAAGAACGCATCTACTGACATTTTGTTACACAGGACCTGATTTATAATTGAGAATGAGTCGGAAGAAAATTCTGCCTTTTCTGGAGGGAGTGACACATTTAAAGGCGAAATGACAGACAGAATTCACTCCACTAAGCAGGGCCATTGGAATTATACAAGAGTGAAAGACCAAATTATGTGGTACCGCTGACTAAATGTATGTGGCAAGAAAAGGCAAATCAGACTGCCCCATGTGGCACATTCTTTAGCAGCATTTTCTGACCATTTTATCATTTAATGCACATTGATGCAAATGGGATAGCAAACTCTATTAAAAATACCAAGGTATACACATTCACCAGATCCTAATAAACGTTAACTGATTAATAAAACAGAGTAGAAAATTAAATTCAGCAATTTGGTGAGGGAGTGATAAACTCAAGCGTGAAATGACAGAATTTACAGCACTCAGTGGCGTAATGAAAGTTTAACCCCCCCCCCCTGCAATGTACACGGAGGGGGCCCCCCTCCGGATTTTAACGGAGTGCTCAGAACTGAGTATTGTGCCGAGGGGGCCCCCTGCAGCTGGGGGCCCGCCTGCACCCCGGGGGATGCGGTGGCATGTGTTAGCTTCTGACTGCACTATAGGCAAAACCCATGGAATTATGCAAGAGTGAAGGACCAAATTATGTGGCACTGTTGACTACTAATTTTATGTGGCAAAAAAAGCAAATTAAACTGCACAATGTGGTACATTCTGTAGCAGCATCTTCTGGTATTTTATCATTAATGGACAATGATGCAAATGAGACCCCAAACACTCTTCAAAGTACAACATTATGCACATTCCACAGATCCTATTGAACATTTGGCCACCAACAAATAATGATTTAATCTTGCCAGGAAGCTTCTGTAACACTATTGTTTTTAACGATGCCCCTTGGAACTCCGATAGACGGGTGCACAATGAAGGCTAGATATCTGATGAGTGCAGCATTGCATTTAGGATCAAACAAACATCGAACCATGTTACTTTTAGTAATTGTTCATCCATTTGGGCCACAATGTTTTGTTGAACTCTGCAAATTATGCGGCAGTTTTGAAACGTGGCATAAATGTTGCAACTCCATCAATCACACGGAAAACACATCTTAATTCCAGTGACCCTGATTAACAGATTATCATGGTGGGGGAAATTCCACTTTTGGGTTCTCCTCAAGATTCACACACCAGAGAATGCTCAGTTACCAAGCAACTCTAAATCAGTCTTGTAATGTGAGCGGCTCTTCTTGCTTCCAGCCTGCTCAGTTTGTCTCCATCCAGACAGAGCTCTCTGTGGCTGCAGGCGAGGTTGTTTAGTTTTCTGTTTCTGTCTTATTAAGGTTCTCGCTTCTTGTATTATTGGGGGCAATTACTTGATGCACCAAATCGCTATCCGATTTACAACTGCTGCAGGCTTTTTGTAATTCATCTAGATTATACTGCCCTTGTTGCAATCAATGCGGGCTGTGTCATGCATGCAAGTTATCAATACAATGACACTCTTTATTTAGAAAGTGAAACACGAATCTATAAATTGAAAAAAAGAAGATGCTGGTCTATCATGATAAAGCGGTCCTTGCGAAAGATGTCCCTAAATTACCTGACCATCAAACTATTTAAAAAAAACACAAATAGATCAATAACCCACATTTTCTCTTTTCTGTTTATCAAATGTTTGCGCCACATGGAATCTACGCCTTGCTGCTGCACTGTATGTATTTGGGGGCAGATTTACAAGCCCCTTGCGCCTCTTTTACGCCGCCGTTGTGTCACTTTTGTGACGCAGCGGCGGCGCAAAAGATGCGCCATGGTGCGGGGTATTTACAATGTGACGCATCTGGGAGATGCGCCAAGTTATAAAGCCCTGCGCCATAAGGAGGCGTTCCGGCACAGGGGGGGCGTTCCTGCGCAGGAACGCCTCCTAAAAGTGGCTGAGTGAAATCTACAAGATTTCACTCAGTCACTTTTAGGCCAATGCTGCGTCAAAACCCACCGCCTGCTTGAAGCAGACGTAAGGCTTGACGCAGCATTGGACAGATAGGGCCCCCCTGTGCCCTATCTGTCCTCCCTATTGCTGGAGGGTGACGCAACTCCAGCAATGCGCCGCCTTTACGGTACAGATGCGTCAAGCATCTGTGCCGTTTTTGCCCCATGGTGCGTCACATTGTAAATGCGGCGCACCATGGGTGGCGGAGTAGTGGCGCACAATAACTGGCGCATCCCTGGGGATGCGCCAGTTATTGTAAATCTGCCCCTCGGTGTATGTAATTTAGTGGAAATGTTGATGTCAGACAATCAGGTTGCTGCCCTTCGAATGCGTTCTTCCAAAATGCGCCAGCCCAGTTTCAAATAATGCAAACTTCCCTGAATTTTTTGCACTTGAGATTTTGGTGTGGTGATGCAAAATAACCATTAGATTATAGAGAGCACCGTGAATCATCAACCAGTCGGCAAAATGTAATTTTCAGCGCCAATTTTTTTGAAAGTTTATAAATTCACATTCAGGGCTAATCCTCGCCAGCTGGTGAAACGTTTTACAACAATGCTTTTGCAGCAACTATATTTTACAAACACCTTATTTTTGTTACAAACGTATTCCACCATCATAGTGCTTTTAGCAGGGTTTGTTGTCCTGCAAAACCTACTGTGATTTGATTGTGCTATTTAATAGTTTGAAACCTTGTGAAGTTTGCAAAGATTTAACAAAAACCTACACCAACATGGGAGTGCAGGAAAATACAAGGGTATTGGGCCCAAATATTAGGAGAGTTGAACAGCATACTGGGGCGCAACTCGAGCGGGAGGCCAAATATACCCTCCTGGGTATCCCTTCGGAGATCAATCTCACACACAGCAAGCTCACACAGCCAATTTGGGGCTAATAGTGGCTACGCGGGATATAGCCCGTCACTGGGGAGATCGCGCCTCCCCCACGCTTAAAGAATGGAAGACAGGCATGGACTTATACATGATGGTGAAGAGGGTCATGTACAAAGCTAGGGGGCGCCCTCGTAAATTTAAGAAGCTATGGGCCCAGTGGATAGATTACTATGGGCTTGCCGTCGGAGAGGCAGAGGAGGAACTGGGCCTAATGGGAGAAGAGCCACAGAAAGGAACACACTAAACCCTATACCAGGTATCCCACGAATTACCATACTTTGTATCCATATAACCCTCAATATTGTAACAACATAAATATTAGTTTGTTTGTCTCTGTCACGACAGTCCATATCCCCAGCATTGTAATGATGTTTTGCACTTTATGTATCTCGTATATCCAAGGCTTCTCTGTTTTTTACTGTTAACAAAAAAAGAAATACAAATATTAAAAAAAAAACCTACACCAACTTGCATGGAAAAACTTTGCACCATGACAGATCTCAAGATTCACCTCCAAACAACACATGCAATGCAATCCAAGGATCACTGGATCTACCTAAAAGCACAGAAGAATTTGAAAATAACGAAGTTGAAAAGATATTTAATTTGCAATGCTCCCAGTTCACGAGAGAGATAGATGAGATTGTTTTGTGTTTTAGCAAAACAGGTCAGAAAGCAGCTTTAATGTTAGAGAACTAATCTCTTAGCAAAATTCGAAGCCAATGATGAAAGGACTCTGAACAGGAGATAATTCCCATCTAGAACTTCTTTATTAACCAGCTAACAGAGCGTTACCTTCATCTTTCACCTCTGTCAGTTGACTTCCTTTCATTCATAAATTTCAGTAAATTTTACAGTAATTCTGTTCCTCTTACTATATCTAGAATCTCTGACACTTTGGTGTTCCTAGCCTGCCATAGCTCTTATTAGATGCTATGATCAGTCATATGCACCATTAGCAGATCTTGAAGATACTGTCTACAGCTGTAAAGAGCAGAAGATGTTCTTGACCATTTCCTGCTACACTAGGGAAGATTCTTCTTGGCCTTGATTAGTTCATTCCCACAATCTGTTCTCTAGTCCTGCACCATGGCCCAATCCAGAATTGCCACTATCCAGTTCTCATAAACCTACATGTCTTTAGCCTGGTCCCCTGACACAGTGCATTCCCTAGTGCAGGTGCCTGGTACATGGTTTTGCCTTGTGGTCGCCGTGTGAACTTCCAAAGATCTGTTAGACATTCCCCATATTCCATTAACTGCAGTATTGATCATCCCTGTTGAGAGCAGCTTTCTGTATAAGCCCTAACTGGTCAGTTGTCCTTGCTATGCTTCTGCTTTAGTCAGAGTAGGGGCTCAGGCTTGATTCTCAAAGGTACTTACCTATGACTAAAGAGTTATTCTGTCTGTTCTAGTGATCTCCCCACATAGAAGTGTGTAGTGTGGGGCTTCATTCATCTGATTTGTTATGTGTTTGCATAAAATGCAGGACTCGTGGTTGAGCGCCAAAGTGAATGAGATATAGACATATGCAGCCAGGAATGATTCCAAGCGATTTCAGGAAGCCCTCAACACACTCTATGGACCACAGTCTCCTGGGAATTCTCCACTCCTGAGTTCAGATGCTCAGACTCTCTTTACAGTAAAAGACACAGATTCTCCAGAGATGGTCTGAACATTTGGGAGCAGTTCTCAACCGCCCCTGAGTCGTCAATGTTGAGGCCATCTAAAGGATGCCCCAGGTTGCAGTCAATGACTCCGTGGATGCTTCACCAGAAGGGGACGATGTGAACAAAGCCACTGATCAGCTGTCAAGTAGCAAAGCCCCAGGGTCAGATGGCATACCACCAGAAGTTTACAAAGTCAGTGGTACTGTACTGTTACAGAAACTCACTGAGCTGTTTCAGTCCTTTTGGAAACAAGGATTCATTTCACAGGAACAGAGATACATGTCCATAATGCACCTCTATAACAATAAGGGTAATTGCTAGGTGTTCAACAATCACCATGGAACCTCTCTGCACTCGATAGCAGGGAAAGTTCTCGCATGACTTCTGCGGAACCGTCTGATCACTCACCTGGTGCAAAGCTTACTACCAGAAAGGCAGTACGGCTTACACAAGGGACATTGAACCATTGACATGATCTTCGCTGCAAATCAACTACAGGAGAAGTGTCAAGAGCAGAATCATCAACTCCACACAACTTTTGTGGACCTCACAAAAGCTTTTGACTCTGTCAGTTGCCAGGACTGTGGAGGATCATGTTGATAGTCTGCCGTCCTGACAGATTCATGCTAATGGTACGGCAACTTCATGACGGTATGCTGGCTCGTATCCAGGATGATGGTGAAACAGCTGAGGCCTTCGCAGTCACCCACAATGTCATGCAAGGGTGTGTTCTAGCACCCACGCTGTTTAGCATGATATTTACTGCCACTCTGACCAATGCCTTCCAGCACTGCACGGAAGGAGTAGTCCTGAAGAACGGAACTAACAGGAAACTCTTAAATTTGAGGTGACTGCTTGCTGTCACCAAGGTGAAGGAAACTGCTGTGAGACTTTCTCTTTGCCAACTATTGTATTCTGAATGCTAGTACAGAACCAGAAATGTAAGCCAGTATGGACAAGTTTTCCTCTGCATGCAGCAACTTCGGGCTCGCCATCAACATCAAGAAGCCCTAGGTCATGCACCATCCGGCTCTCCACGCTCCGTACACAGAACCATCCATCACTAAATGGACAGAGACTGCAGGCAGTGGACACTTCATGTACCTTGGCAGTACCCTTTCCCAAGCAGTGTCAACCGGTGCTGAAGTAAACTGTAGACATGCAAAAGCCAGCTTTGCCTTAGGCAGATTACACCTCAACATTTGGGAACGTAGAGAGATTAGCCTACCAATGAAGCTGAAGGTTTACAAGCAGTGGTGCTTCCAACTCTGCTGTATGTCTGCAAGAAGTGGACTGTCTACTGGAGTCATACACAATGACTCAATAACTTCCAAATGTACTGTGAGTGCAAGCTTCTAAAAATCAGATTGCAGGACAAAATGTTGGATACTGAAGTCCTTTCCAAAGCTAGTCAGCCATCAGTTAATACGCTGCTGATTAAAGCCCAGAACAGATGGACTGGGCATGTTGTAAGATTGTCAGATTACATCCTCATAAGGCTATTTTACAGAGAACTCATTCCCATTAAGGACAAAAGAATTGGTTCAAGGATACTCTGAAGGCGTATCGGACGTTCTTCTAGATCAACACCACCTCCTTGGAAACTCTTGCACTGAACCGCCCAGCATTGCACATCCTCATTCACAAAGGCTCCTAAACCACTGGGGTGAGGTGTACTCCTGAGACTCAAAGAAAGTGTTTGCTGCGTGCCTGCACATCACCAACAACGTCATAACATGTTGCCCAACATGGGACATGACATTCCATGCCAGAATCAGACTATTCAGCCATCAATGAGATGTTGAGGTCTTCGTCAACAACAATCGACGAACATCGTCATCAGAGAATCAGGCTTGAAGTTCAAAGGTATGGGATCCCTTACCTATGACTAAAGAGTTACCACATTGAATTGTTGTGTGGGGCTTCATCCTTCTGGTTTGTGATGCGTTTGCAGTTCCTTGACATTTCGCTTTCTTCTAGAGAAGAGAAAGACAGGAGAGATCAATGTTTTCACTGGCCAATGCAAAGATATGGAACCTAGTAAAAGAGATGAACAATGACTGGACTGGCAACAACTAGCATTGTTGTGTTCTTAATCAGGCCTATTGCTTAGCACCAGGACACATATTTATGGTTGATGTTTTCTTGCAAGACCTTTTAATACTTCAAATTATTTGTATCAACGACCAAAACCGCTGTCTCAGTACTACTGCCTCATATTATTCAAGGTACTCTCTGAGCTTTATAACACACGCAGTAGATGCTGTCTCACCCACAATCAGCAATATTCATTATTCCTGTTTCATCATAGTTTCAGCACTTCCTGGTTCTGAGGTAATTCTTGACACTTTCATGATCCCATTACCACAATAGCGATGGTGGATAAAGACTTATCCAGAATTAGTCTACATTCCATTCACCTTTTCCCGAACTGCTCTCAGCCTAGATCTCATTTTGATTATCTAGGGCGCACTTTCACTCTAAATGTGAATTCAGTTGTTCCTCATTGATGCTGTGGATAATAAGGTCACAGTCATTATTCATTTAGAAGTTATCTATTGACATGTGAATTCTTTGTACTAATAGAAATGTGTGCACCTTTCTTACATTCTAATGACCTTTTGTCCAAAATGTTCTTCTATCTGTTGTATTGATTTCCGGGCTAATTTTATCCCGCCTTGCCTCCCTACACGTCTGGCTAGGTGCAGGCAATTTCCAACCCATCAACTCCTAACTACTGCAACAGTGACCTTTTTCCTCTCCTCTGGACACCTTTCCCTCTGAAACCAACAAAAGCCCTCAAAACTGTCTGCCCATGTGTCTCACTGGAGATTCTGTCAAACAGTGGATTTCCATTGTATTTGTGGTAAAGTCCTTCACTAGATGGTTTAAGTATTGAGCACAATCAAAAACAAATAAATGACTGAAATAAAATTAGTCACCACTGTTCTAGTATGTAACAAAACAAGCACACACAGATTCAAAAAAGTGTAAGACTTGTAGATGATGTGTATTTATGCCACTTTATTGCATGAAATATGCAAAAGCATGAGCCTTCTTACTATGCACATTATCCACCTTCATTAAAACCAAAGACTGATCGGAAATTCCCATGAAATTACTTTGTAAGACACTTGATTGAGCCAAGATGATTGACTCTGGGTTCCTTGCAAATGAAGACAAATGTCATTGGATCAGCTCGGTCTTATTATGATGCAGACCATGCTTAGAGTCAGACTCCTACAAATGTAGATGCAAGAAATTGGGGTGGTTGATGACTGGGCTGTGAGCCCTAGTCAAGCTGCAACCACAACTCTAGTTAGAGTGAGGCACAAGCCAACCCTAAATTAACCTGTGCTCAACCCTCTGGTAGCTTGGCAAAGAGCAGTCAGTTTTAACTTAAAGGCAATGTATAAAGTATTTGTGCAACTCTTCAAACAGTGATAAAGTGAAAAACGCACCACAAAAATTATCCCACACCAAGTTAGAAAATTGAGTCCAATCAGAAGACCAGAGATATGCAATTTTAAATATTTTTGTAAAAATAACTACAAAAAGCACAAAGTGCCAACTGTGGATATCTGGTCGTGCCTGACCGTGACAAAGTCAGAAGTTAAGGCGATGGAGCACGGCGGCTACAAGGACCCAGTTACGTCTGCTGAACATAATACCTTAAATCCTGCCTTGTGGAGTGTTGTGAACATCCGCGTAGTAAATGCATTGTGCAGCTGGAGTGATGCGTCAGCTCTGAGATGCGGCAAGGCTGCGATGTTTCATCATCGAGGAAGCCAAAGATGACTGCTTGCGATGCGAAGCCAGATGTCAAAGATTTGTCACACCCTCGGGGCAATGCGTTTGTTCAGAGGAGCTGCAAGGCTGCAATGCAGAGTCTGGAACCATCACCGACACTACAGTCGACGGGGTATGCGAGGGCCTGCGCTAAGGATGCGTTGCACAGCGGTGGGTTTGAAGGGCCTGCGGAGGCGCTTTGCAACAGTCAATTCCATTCAGCAGAAGTAATGTGCTGGTTGTGCTCAGGGTTGTGCAGTGCAGTACAGGAGATGTGTCAGTCACTTTGAATACACAGAGGCTGGCAGAGCACATTGGGCCTGCTTCCAAGGGTCCAGGACTGGGGTGGCACCACCTGGCAGGCTAGATTCACAGATGGCGGAGTCCAGGTACCTTGGTTCAACAGAGACATGTCCTTTCCTTCTTAATTAGGAAAGAGTCAGCAGACAGACACAGTAGGACAGCAGACCTTCAGGGCAATAGTCCAGCAGAGTTGCAGTCCTTTTAGCAGAACAGCCGACCTACTTCCAGGTAGAGTATCAACTGGTCCAGAAGTGTACTGAAGAGTTGGTGCCTGAGGTCCAGTAATTATACCCAGTTGTGCCTTTGAAGTGGGTAGAAACTTCTAGAGGCATCCCTTTGAAGTGCATAAGTGCCCTACTTTCCTTGCCCTGGCTCCAGATTAACTACAAGGGGTGTGCAGCCCTTTGTGTGGGGTAGACCCCAGCCTATGCAAGGTTAAGCGGGGCTGTACCCAGCTCCTCCCTCACATCTTGTCATTGATGGTCTACCCAGGCACACTTAATCTACCTAATGTGTTGGCAGTCTAGAAGGAATGCACAAAAGCCCACATTTCAACTACACCCAGTCATGTGACCCAGAGGCAGACACCAAATGGCTAAGGCTGAAAACTGCCAACATCATAAAGGGGCATTTTCAAAATTGTAATGTAAAATCTGACTGCACCATAAGTTAGGATTTTTCATTACAATTCTAAAAACACCAAACATGATCAAGTTACTTGTTCCCATTTGAAAGTTACAACTTATTAGATGTAATAAGAGAACTCCAAGGATATCCTACGTGAAATGTAGGCCTTACAAAAGCGAAAACTATTTTAAGAGTTTTTCAGTATCAGGACATTTTAAACTAAAATGTACATGTTCAACATTTTAAATACACTGCATCCTGCCCTCTGTGCGGTCCAGGGCCTAGCAAGGGGGTGACATACATGTATGAAAATGGTAGGTTTGGGCCTAGGAAAAGGTTTATTTTGCCAGCTCAAACTGGTAGTTTAAACTGCATAAACAAGCTGCAATGGCAGGTCTGAGACATGTTTAAAGTGCTACTTAAGAGGGTGGCACAATCAGTGCAGCACGTCCACTAGTAGCATTTAATTTACAGGTCCTGGGCATAGGTAAGGTCACTTTACTAGGGACCTACAAGTAAATTAAGGATGGGTATACGCCAATCTAACATCTTTTAAGGAAAGAGCACAAGCAGTTTGTGGTAAAGAGTCCCATGGCAAACAACATAAGAGATCAACAAAAAAATGGAGGTGAAATTCAAAAAGTCTGGGGATGACTCTGCAGAACGGGACAAGTCCAACATAGGACATATATTAAAGGGTATATTTATTTATGACTTGAAGCAGAAGAATAAAGAATTTGAAAATCTGTAGGTCTAAAAAGTAAAGAAATTGAGTAAACTGCTTTAGAGTCCTTGGGAGAATCAAAGAAAACGTGAGCAAGTCCTGAGAAGTGTGAACAAACACCAGGTAGCACCGAACCTTAGTAACCTATTGCAATATCAAAACTTTTAATTGCAAATAAAGCGCTCTAAATGTGGGTCCTCAATCTCATATTCGAAACTTTAGTAAGGTAAGAGAACGTTCTTTCTTTTCCTAAGTGTTGAATCAAATGGTTAAAATATGTTTGAGTCAGCAAGCAACCCCGACATAATGATAGGCCTTTGCTGATTCACTAAAGCTTTTACCTTCCTCATTTTCAGGTGATTGTCAGGCTGAAAACATCTTGCCCGACCCGGGAACTGGGAACAAACTTGACAATTTGGCATGAGACACAGTCTGGATGATACTGATCTGGAGTTATTACCCTTTTTAACCAGAGAATTTAAAAACCTCAAGGCATTGGTTTTAGATAGTAAATGTCACTAAGTCAAGCCTATTTCGAGACATACAACTTGCATCATTGTGTTCCGAGGAACAGAAAAAAGTTTCTTAAGACACATCCTTACCACCCTATCCCAGCTAACATAGATATAGCAAGACATAAGAACTCGGTTCCGTACAGGACTTGAGGAACAAATTTACCTTGGATCCCCTTTAGTAAAGGTCTGCTGATAACCCACCATATTGGGCATCAAATCTTTTAAAACTATTACTGGTGGACATTAAAAAGGTTTTTAGGATGCACATGTTCATGACCCGTCACACACTTTCAGAGAAGTAGAGGCCTAGAGATACGTAAACGCCTTCAGTTGCTCCTAGGAGACGTTATTAGGAAACCATGCAATCCTCTTTGGGCTTTGTGAGAAGAAAAGGGTTTAGTTTTATCTTTATGGATTTTCCGTTTTTTTTGTTCTCACAGTAGGCATAAAGGACATTAACAATAATTTGTTGCATGGCAGCGCAGCAAGCCTTCCTGCTGCACCGCCTGTGTCAAAAGAAAAGAGCAGGAATAGGCTGTATCTACAAGGTAAGAAGCATATCTGTCCTTTTTACCTTCGCTGGTGCACAATGGGCCATGGTGCAAGGGTGTCTGCATTGTGGGAGTAATTGGTTTTGTGCAGGAAAGACACTTTCCTCCACAAAAGAAACCACAAGAGGTGTTTTCCAGAAAGCAACACACATAGAAAATAAAGGTATTGCTCCTCGTTGGGAGTCCCTTAGGCCAACTCTGGGGAGGCGTAGGAATCTGACACATTCCCAGGTTTACTATACCTTGTAAATGTGGGAATGCGTCAGGTTTCATGGATGTTGTGTGGGAACACCAACGGAACGCCCTTTTCACGCAGAGAAATGTGTGAAAGGGGGGAGCATGTTTACAAGGCAATGAAAAGCCACACAAGGTGGCTTAAACTAGCCTTGTATATATGGCCAGTCACATTGCACCGCTGCTGCATCAAAAAAAGTGACGCACCGGTCGTGGAGCAAGGGCTTGTAAATAAGACTTTTAAGATTTTGCTGCACTCCGACAGAGGTTTAATCCAAATACACGAGATACAGACCATTGTAATATCCAATTGTGAGAGAGAAAGAATTAAACAGTGCAAGGTTGGAAGGAAGATCAAAAACAAACAAACGAAACAGTAAGGGGACCTGGGTGCATATGTATGAACGAGCCATTTTGCGAATTTTAATAGCGATTTTTAGCGAATCGCTATTAAGGACTTGCAAAATGCAATGTATGTTGAAATCGGGATTCCATAATATTCTTTACTTGCGAATCGCAAATTGCGATTCGAAATTAAGGAATATCTTCCCATCCATTCCTATGGGCCTACAGACCCATAGGAATGAATGGGGAGACATTCGCAATTTGCGAGTACCCATTAGGTACTCGCAAATTGTGAATGCAATTTCAAGGGTGCAAGGGTGTCAAAAGGTCACCCTGTTGCACCCCTAAAATATGAAAGTGTGCACATGTGGCGCACATACAGGCATGTATGTACGCCACCTGCCACTTTTAAAAATGCAAAAAAGTGCACTTTTGAAAGAAATCACAAATTACCACCAACTTGAAGTTGGTGGTAATTTGCGATTTCTTAGGGCAAAATCGCAGAACTTGGATGCTTTCTGTATGGCATTTGAGGAATCGCAATTTGCGATTCCTTAAATGCATTCGAAAAATAGGGAATCACAAATTTTGCGGTTCCCTATATTGCGAGGGCCTTTTGGGATGATACAATGCTCCCCATTGAAGCCAGAATAACCTTCAAAATACTCACCCATGCAGACAAGGCCCTCCAAGACACCGGACCAGCATACCTGAAAAACCGACTCAAATTCCACGCACCTCGAAGTACCCTACGATCATCCCAGCTCTCCTATGCCGTGGTCGCTCGCACCAGAAAGACCAGATCGGGAGTCGGCTCCTTCTCCTACCTCGCAGCCAGAGCCTGGAACGCCCTTCCACTCCGCCTCAGACAGACAACATCGCTCCCCATGTTCGCGAGGAACCTCAAAACCTGGCTCTTCGACAGACCCCCTCCATGATGGACTGAAACCTGCACCGCCCTTGCCTTGAGACCCTTACGGGTGAGTAGTCGCGGTTAACAAAAACTGATTGATTGAATGATTGATTTTTGGGAAGATACATCCCAAAACGCTTTTTCCTGTTCGCAAACGGGACGATTCTGAGAATCGCCCCATTTCTGAACGGGAATTAGGCTTCATACATATGCCCCTTAAACACATACCTTTTGAAGCCCATTTTTAACTGGGAGTTTGTCAGACAGGATTCCCCACAATATATATATCACTGTCAACATCATTATGTACAGTAGTTGGATCAGAATTCCGGCCCCAATGCAAGTTGGCTGAAGTTAGTGAACCATACTTTATATGCGGATATAGCATTAATCTCTTGTGGAAAAATTGACTCAGAAGAAAAGGAATCCGAACCCCTATTTGACGGCTCTGGGATGCATACATCACCACTCTGATTCTTGAAAGTGGTATGTTTATATAAAGGTCATAAATATTTGCCTTCATAATTTTTGCATCCACTATCAAGTTAACCATAGATGGGTATTGTAGGAACTGGGGTCACCAGTTCCCCGGGGGGGGGGGGGAGGGTGGGTTAGCTTGGCCCTAGCAGGTAGGCACCCGAAGCTTAGGTGTAAAGTGACCACACAGCACACACATCCACTGAGACAGGGAACGCACACAATGACTGAGACCACACCAGTAAGTTTTGATTCAAATCAATAAATTTTATCTAAGCATCAAAATCACGGCTGGTAAATCATTTAGGGCAGATCAATAATCACAGTAACAATGTCTCATTAAACCATTTCATCAGGGGAGCACAGGGAGCAAGTTAATGATCACTGTAGCACGTCTCAATAACCAATCCAATTTAAGGAATAACCGTTGCATTACTCAGCAATAACCATTTCATTCTATACCTGTAGGCCTAACCACTTCAGTGGAATTCAGGCAATATCTCATTAGGCAAAGGTAACAAGGCATCAGGTAAAAATGTGCTTTTCATTAAGGCAACAATAAGCAAGGCATCAGGTGAAAATGGGCATTTCATTAAGAGTCAGGAAGAAAAGCATTCCAATCGGCCTAGGTAAATCCTTGAACCAGCAAGGGGGGTATCACTCATGGAGCTACGCTCCTGCTAAGAAGCAAACTAGCTGTAGCAATTCCCCAACCAGGATTAACCTTACTCAATTCAGACCCAAAATGTGTCTGGCAGGGCTCGGTCCCAGTTCAGGTTCCTCACGGGGCTAATCAAGGCCAACAGGGCCCAACTCAGTCTTCCCCAGGGGAGGGGCGAACTCAGGGCCTCCTGCGGCCTTCGGCCCTCCTCCCCGGGGGTTTACCTTAATCTTCAGGCCTTCCTGGCCTCTTGCGGTGCTGTATAGCGGGAGGGGAGGGCTCCAGCCCTCTCGGAAGCCTCACGCAGACTGGGGATCTCTTTTGGCCCCACTGGGGCCGGCGCCGGCTGGTGGGAGGCCCTCACACCCTCTCGAGGCCCTCCGGTGAAGGAATGTCCTGTTCCCGGGCCCGTGATGACGTGGGCGGCCCGGGAACCAATCAGCAGGCGGTTTGGGCCGGCGCGGCAGCGCCAGTCAATCGCTTTCCGGGGCCGGATGGGGGCCTGACCAGGGACGCCGCGTCCCCCCTCACGTGATGGCGGGTGGAGGCTTCAGGCCTTGTTGGGCCTAGTGCGGCCTGACTGGAATTCCGGCGGCCCTCGGCTGACACCGGGGGCCGCCGTAACGTGATGCTCAGCGGGGGCAGGAGGCTTCCAGATGATCATGGCGGCCTCCCCAAGGCTCCGGCGGCCCTCTCCTGGCACCGAGGGCCGCCTGGGGGCAAATCACAGCGCCAGACAGGATAGCCTCAGCTGCACGGATGACCCGGGCTGCGGCAGTAAGTGGGGACAGATAGCGCTCCGAGGGAGCAGCGCTCCAGGGCACACACACACAACGCTAGTATGCGCAACGGCAGGTCTTGGGGCCACAGCGCTGGGTAGAGATAGCGCTTGGGGCAGTCAGCAGGTTACAGCGCTTCAGGCAGCAACAGTCTTTAGGCTCACAGCACTTCTCAGGGCACAGAAGGGGCGCGCTGAGGACCAGCACAGTTCGGTTCAGTTTTAGGCAGGTTAGCAGTTCAGAAAAGGCAGGACAGGCCACACGACAGTGGCAGGTCAGCAAATGGGGCCCAGGTGGAGTCAGGGAGAGCAGGGGGGACACAGTGCCAATACCTGGTTGATCCCCCAGCAGTCCTGTGGGTAGTTAGAGGGTCTTCTTGGCGCTAGATGTTTCCTACGCCCTTTGTGGCTAGTTGCTTGAAGAAGGGGGGGGGGGTGAGTTGAAGGCTGCTGACAAGTTTCCTCAGCAGGTCACTGCAGGTGGTCCCTGGGTTCCTCTCCCGCCGGGCCAGATCAGTGGACTAGTTCAGTGTTCCTCACACAGCTTGGTGGGCAGCACCTAAACCCTGTCACCCCCAGTGGTATAGGTTTCTGACTAGGCCCTACCGCCTAAATCTCCTGCGTAGGGTCCCCCAGGTCAGTGATGCCCCAACTGACTAAAAACTTTCCCTCCTTTCTTTATATATGCCCAGGTCAGGTGACCACCCCCTAAGGCGGCAAAAATAGACTCCGCCCTATTCTAGAAGGTTCCAGGAGCTTCCCTAGTCTAGCTATGGGCAGGCAAGGCAGGCTGATATGGCAACAATGTTTAAGGGTTCCAGCCAGCTCCTGGAAACTAGAGTGCGACTAAAAAGACCACACTGCAGTAGCAGGGGCCTGTGGCAGCCATGTTTGAAGTATAGAGCACCTGCACCTTAGCGTTGATTAGCAATGGGAAGGTGCTCGGAGACCTAAGGCCAACAAAAAGGAAGGTGGGAAAAATGAGGCAAGGGCGAAAAAAATAGTGAAAGACCACCCAAGGGCTGACAGGTCTAACAGGTATATATACATTTATCATATATATTGATGATGTGATGTTACAGACAGAGCTGCCAACTTTGGAACTGGGAAAAAAGTTTGAGTCCTGGTGTTGACACAACATCCTGTGATTCTGGGCAAATCATGTAACCTCACTGTACCTAACAAAAAAACGAATCTGATCTTGTCGTATGTAACTGGTGCTCAGGTAAATCACTCTAATGACCTTGGGCCGAGTTTATGCTATGTAAACTGAAACTTCACATCTACTTAACTTGCCTATATAGTGGTGATCAAAGTTGATGCAGTATTTTGTCCTGTATATTTCACATGCAATAAAAGGATCCATAACCTCTTGAAGCAATTTCTATAAGGCAAATATCAAATTGATTGCATTTGGCAGGATATTCCTCTGCATTTTTTCTAAAAAATCTTTGATGAAAGTCAGTACACTATTGCAGGGGGCAGGGTGCCATGCTGGATACTGTTGTACTGTGGTTCTGGGGGAGGCCACAGGGTTAAGCCTCTGGCTGGGCCCTGCCCTAAAACTCAGTGGATGCACAAGCTTCTACACGTGTCAAAATTCTGGCCAACCCCTGCAACAATTCCCCTGCTGTGCACCGCTCTATACTAACCCACAGCAGATGCAGAACCTGAGCTCCAGCCAGGTTTTGCATGACCTCTCCACGGGAACCCATCTCCCAGTAAGAGCTAAACCCCAGCTGTGGACGGCCTTTGGTGGTTGGTCGCAAAGACTAAACCAGCCCGTAGCTCCAACCCCTCACTTGTGTCCAACCATGCATAGGGGCCCAACCTGCCACTGCAAACAGCCTTCAGTCATGTGCAGCAGGGGTTGACCTGGTGCCCAACCACCTGGAGTTGGCCAATCCGCACTGTGCATGGTATCAGCAGTGCTACTGTGGTACTTACTACATAGAAGTACTTCACTGGGTACTGCAGTACCAATTGCTGGAACCATAGTACCCGTAACTCATATTATATGTTTTTCAGTTTTTGCTATGGGGGGTTCTCTTTGGGTTCCTCCCACATGGTCCTTGTGGTCAGGGTGTGCCCAGCCTGGCACATTATGTGGCCCTTGATTTTTCTTTTTCGACTCAGGGATTGAGTCCTTGAGTCATGTGATCGCAGCCACAATGTATTCTACCTGTTGTGCCCAGCCAGACAGGATCGTCCCAGTCCACTTTGAATGAGCCAGTTAGATGTGAAGCAACCTCCATAAATGCTTGTATCTGAATACTGCTGCTTGAGACCTAGCACTGAGACTGCTACAAGGCTGTTGAATATTATTATGGGCCAGCAGAACACTATCTGCATCTTTATGGAAACACCCATTACTCTTCTGCCCTTCCCCTCCTCCCTTCTACCTCCTTTTTTTGATAATCAACTTTATTAGTTTTATAACAACAGAGTAAATTCATTGGTTGCAGTTCACAAATCATTGGAAGGAACATGACAGGATTGATTGATGACAGAGAGGTCCGGTCCATCAGGGTCTAACACAGCATTCCATACAGTAATTATAGTGTTACTTGGATTAAGAGGATGACAGATCATCATGGTGGCAACATATTAAACCATTTACCCCACATTTTGCTGAATAGGTCAGGACATCCCCGGGCTTTAAATAAGGCCTCTTCCTGGATCCCACACCAGTCCACTCCCTTCTTCCATCCCTGCACAGTAGGTGTCTTGGCCTGGGACCAGTGCGCTGCTATGTCTCTCTTGGCCACAGCTGTCCCCAAAAGGCACTTGTCCATCCTAGAGCCATCTAGGCCATCGAAGACCCCCAACAGCATACGCATTGGATAATGTGGAACCTCCCACCCCAGGGCCTGCGTAAGCTCAAGCTCCACCCCCCTCCAAAACGGCACCAGCGCCGGACAGCACCATACCATGTGATAAAAATTACCAGGGGCAAAGGCACACCATGCTGGAGAGGTCCTCAACCGGGCCCGAAAAAGACGTGCCTGGGTGAGGTATGCCGCATGGAGGTAGTACAGTTGGACCAGGCGCAACTTGGAGGATGTGGTCAAGGTTTTGGGCGCCATGAGGGCATCCCTTCAATCCGCCTCTTCTAGGGGGCCTGCCCAACCCTCCCATCGAGTCTGGAGACGATCTAGGGAAGCGGGACCATTATTTAACAGGGATCAGTATATGCGGGACACTCCCCCTCTACCTAGGTTCCCCATCATCACCTGAGCCTCCAACGGGCTAAACTCTGGAAGGGAGACAGGAGGTGAGACATGCGTGTATAGGGCGTGACTAAGTTGTAGGTAACGATATAGATGGGAGTGAGGAAGGGCGTGGCGCTGCTGCAGGTCTGCAAAGGAGCGGATGTGTTTCCCCCACCCAGACATCCCCGAGCACTGAAACTCCAATGAGGTCCCACCGTCGGAACCCCTGCAGGGACGAGACCTCCCGCATCCAGGACCCATGCCAAAGTGGCCTCTGTTGAGTGAGTTTCCGGTCCTACCTCACGTGATCTAGGGCCGTGCGCCAGGCCAGAAACACCGTCCTAGTGACCGGGGCCAACACCTGTGGCACTGGACTACCATACAAAAACACCTGAACCTGCATGAAGTCCAACACATTGAGTTCCACGCGATAGGCAGGGTCGGACCAGCCGCCCGCATACCAGTCGTGGATGATGATGAGTTTACTGACCAAGTAGTAGAGATGGAGATTGGTCACCCCCGTAAAAAGGGGGGAATACGACAGTGTGCCAGGTACAAGCGCGGTCTCCCACCTCCCCAAAGAAACCGGGTGAGGACGCCGTCAAGCTCACGAAACCAACTACCTGGAAGGTGGACAGTGACGTTCTGCAATATGTAAAGGAAACGGGGGAGGACAATCATTTTGAAGAGCGCTCTTCTGCCCAGGGGGTTTAGGGGGATGGTCTGCCATCTCTTGAGATCCGCCTTCATCCTGACGACCAAAGGTGTAACATTCAAGGCCCACTCAAGCTCCAGTAGAAGAGCTACCCAGACGCCAAGGTATTTGACCGAATGTCTCCTAAGGGGAATGTCCGACTACCAGTCATAGCACTCTCTGGAGGGATGCAGCGGGACCAGAGTGGATTTCGCCGCAATAAGGCAGAGCCCAGAGATTCACCCGAAATCGGAAAGGACCTTCAGGTACCTGGGGCCAGAGCTTTCTGGGTCCGCCAGATATAGCAGCACGTTGTCCGCATAGAAGGCTATCTTGTCCACTTGGCTCGAGTCCCAGGCCGAACCCCGAATAAGTGGGTCCTGCTGAATTGAGCCCCGCCAGGGGCTCCATCGCCAACGCGAACAAGAGTGGTGAGAGTGGGCACCCCTGACGCATGCCCCTCCAGATCGAAAAGGCCTCAGAAAGCTCTCCATTATTGAGTACACAGCTCTGGGATTAGTGTGAGAGAACTTTAATCAGACGGCGGAACGAGGGAACAAAACCCATCCTGTCCAGCACATCCTGCAGGTAATCCCAATTCACTGTGTCAAAGGCCTTCTCGAAGTCTATAAAGAGTAGGGCTAGGTATGGGGTTAGCCGATCACGGTGAGCCAGAGCCAGGTGGAGACGATGAATGCAGTGGCGAGTGCCCCTAGTCGGCATGAACCCGCACTGGTCGGGTTGGACCAGGTCCTGCAGGAGGGGTCGGAGTCTCTGAGCCAAGACAGTGGCGAAGAGCTTGATCTCCGTGTTGATCAGCTAGATCTGGCGGTAGTCTGCACAGTTCAAGGATGGCGGCTGCGTCATCGGAATTACCACTATTGTAGCCAAATCTGACATGACGGAAGAGGTCCAACAAATGGGGGGCCAAGATATCCTGAAAGGCCGCGTAGCACTCCTGAGGGTACCCATCGGCACCAGGCGTTTTACCAGGGAGTAAGAGCGAGATGGCATCCTGGATTTCCTCCAGGGTGACGGGCGGTCCAGAGTGTCTGCAGTCTCCTGAGAGAGAGAAGGCAGCTGGGTGTCAGTTCCGTCCAGCAGCTCAGCCAGAGGAGCGCCCGGGGGACGATCAGTGTAGAGGTGTGCGTAGAAGGCAGCAAAAGTTTGCTCTATGGCCGCGGACGCCACTTGGAGGGCTCCATTGTTTGAACGGACTTCGGGAATAATACGGTTGACTTTGGGATAAGACACAAGGTTGTGGAGGAGCCTTCCGTTCTTGTCTCCCCACCCATAAACGCGAGCAATTGACGAGCGCCAGAGCATCTTGGCTGACTCCAACGAGATCCGGTGGATCTCCTCGCAAACTGCTGCCAGTTGCCGGGAAGAGTCCTTCCGATCACCAGAGAATTGAGCAGCCTCCAGCTGCGCCGCTCGGGATTCCAATTGTTCAACTTGAACCGTCTGCTCCGATCGCTTTGTGTGGACCAACCCCCTAGCCACTCCTCGGACAACGGCCTTGGCAGCCTCCTGCAGCGTCCCCGGCGAGGGAACCGAGCCTGCATTGGTGGAAAAGAAATGACGGAGTTCCTGACCAAGTGACTCCACTAATTCCGAGTCCGGCAAGAACCAGGCGTTCAACTGCCAAACCGCTCGTGGACCCGTCGGAGGAAATCCCAGCCAGAGGGAGACAGGAGAGTGATCCGAGATCCCCCTGGGTAGGATTGCGGTGCCAGGGACCAGCTGGCAGTCGGTGGCCAGCATCAGGAGAAGGTCAATGCGAACGATCCTCGCGGGGCATCCAAACCCGCCAAACGTCGCTGAGACCAAGGGCCAAGGTCCAGCTTGATAGGATCTTAGCAGAGGTGACACGGGGCCCGGACGGGGTCCCCGTTGTATCATGCAGGGGCTGCAGAACGGCATTAAAATCTCCCCCAACCACCGTTAGTCCCTGCGGGAGGGAGTAAATAACTTGTGTAAGATGCCGAAGTGTCGGAGACAGGAGTGCAGGGGGAATGTAAAGGCTCAGGAGGCTCAAGGAGCGTTCTTGTATGGTACCCGATACTACCACATAGCGGCCCTGTATATCTGTCTCTGCAGTAGCCAGGGTAAAGGGAAGGCCTTTCCTAAGTAAAATAGCCACCCCCCGGGAGCCCCGTGTGATGCCGGAGAGTGCCAGACCCTGTCAAATCCGTAGCGGGCCAGGAAGTTGCACTGTGTACCTAGGAGGTGCGTCTCTTGGAGGAAAAGAATGTTTTGTGCGTGGAGGTGAGCAGCGTGGAGGACAGCTGTACGCTTGATCCAGTCTAAGAGGCCATTGACATTCCAGGAAAGGATGTGGATAGGTCTAGTGAGAGTGTGCGTCATCGGAAGAAATGGACTGGGGAGGGATGGATATCTACATGGGACCACGCCCAGCCGGAGGAGGGTACACACCTGGATGCAGGCTCAGAAAAGGGGCCATGAAAATTGGTGATCTGTTCATCAACTGTGAAGACCAAGATCGGAAGAAGTACGGCTGCCATCAGCCGCTCCCGATGGCGACCCATAGGCGGCAAAAATAACAAACTAGTGGAGGTTGTGATCTGCGTGTCAGCTGCGGACCTACCTGCGAGACAAAGCTAGTAAGGAGAACTGCAACCAGCGGCCCGTAGGCCGCAAAACGAAACAAACTGTCAAGGAATAATGATCCCCTGGCCCTCCCATCCCTCACAACACCCCCACCCTACACTTCTGAAGTGGAAGCAACTGTCGCCCCAAAACCCCAACAAGTAACCACCCCACCAAGAGGTGATACGCTATTCTAAAACGATTAGCAACAGTCAACCAGGAGCATGGCTGTGGAGGACCACCCTCCATGTATAGGGATGCATGCCCACATCAACATAACATGGAATGGATAGCGAAAAGTCACTGAGTAGTACAGATTCAGGATGGCCTTGCGAAGGTAATCCCTGGCCCTGTCATCCAGAGAAGCCAGGGAGGGACCCCGTCTGCCCGGCCGGGGACGGCCCGTTACCACAGGCCTCAAAGGGGGAACGGAGGCAGATAACCCGCGAACGAGTCACACCCTCTCCTCCCCACCAGAGCAGCGGATCACAGGGCTTCCAGACAGGTCCGAGTCCGACATGGCCCTCCACCGAGTGCCGTTTAGTGGCAGGGCGCTACCCGTGTCAATAAGGGAAGACACCAGGGTTGGGGAAGAAGCCCCCCGGCTCGAGGCCCGAGACGGGGAGTGTCGGGCCGTGCCCCGGCGACCGGGAGCCCCCCCCGGCAGTTGCCTCATCTTCTGGATCCAGTTCGGCGTCGCTGTGCCTAGGGTGCCTCTTTGCCTGATTGGATCTCCATTTTCCGGACAGGGGAGGCGGCTGTACGAGGTAGGAGGGGGTGCTCCTCCATAAGCCAGGTCCATGCTGCCTGCGGGGTGTCAAAGAAGAAGGTCTTATCCTGGAAAAACACCTTAAGGTGGGCCGGGAAAAGGAGTTCGTAGTGGAGGCCCAAGGCCCTGAGCTTCTGCTTGACCTCATCGTAAGACCGGCGTTGAGTCTGCACCTCTCTGGAGTAATTCAAGATCCTAATTTTGAAGTTTTGGAAGTGCAGTAGGCCTTGTGCCCTGGCGGCCTCCAGGATTGTATCCCGATCGCGGAAATTAAGGATACGGAGGATAATGGGGCGAGCAGGAGTGCCAGGAGGGGGTTTGGGAGCGAGGGAGCGGTGAGCACGCTCAACCTCAAACCAGGGGGAAAGTTTCTCTTTGGGGATCCATGACCAGACCCACTCCTCGATAAAGACATCAGTGCAACCTTTCTCCACTTCCTTCGGAAAACCCAGGAGGCGCAGGTTGTTTCTCCGGGCCCTATTTTCTGCGTCCTCGGCCCTTCGGGGGAACTCAGTGGTTTGCGTCTGCAGGCGGGCCACTTGAGACTTGAGAGAGCCCACGTCGTCCTCCACCGTGGAAAGACGAGATTCCGCCTCTGTAATGCGGGCCGTAGCGTTACGTAGGTCTTGTCGAATCAGCCCACATCGACCCGCACCTCCCCGATCCTGGTTTCCATCGAGGCCTGCGAGGCGCTGATCGCCTGCAGGATAGTGGAGAGGTCGCCCCCAGCTGCCCCAGGCGCTGCCCCGGACCAGACCGCCGGGTTGGGATCAGGCCAGGTGTATTGGACCATTATTGTTTGGGTGTAGGAGGGGGCGGCCTGCGTAGCGCGGTTTCTTCCCATGGTCACAAAGGGCAGGTGGGGGAATTTGACGGAGGGAGAGGGGGGACGCACCAGCGCTGCCGTCATAGCCCCCCGCCACCCTGTATGGTGTCCGAACCTCCTCCCACTCCCCTACAGCGAAGGAGGGCGGCCGCTGTCCGAGGCAATGTCGGTCCTCGGGGGGCCCCCGTCCTCATGGCCTCCCACAAGCTGCAACCACAAGATCTCTGACCTCCAGGGAAGAGGAAGAGGGGGGCAGGCACCCACGTGCGCCACCCGACGCAGCGGACAATCTGACCCTCCCCCAGCCGCAGTACACCCCACGGCCCGCAGCCACCAGACGAAGAAAGGCCTTTCAAACCACGGGGTCAAGGTGGACCAGGATGCCCGCCGGTCCCTCAGAGTCGGGCACTCCCTCTACCTGGCCCTGAGGCAGGCTGGGAGGACAAGCCACGTTATTGCAGTCTCTGCCGCCAGCGGTCAAGTGCCTCCACCGCCACAGGAAAAGTCCCGGGCCAGCTACCTCACCCCGTCATGGGTCTCGCAACACCCACCTCCCTCGCACCCCCAAGGCAGCGGGGGGCGTGATGAATCACTGTGGTCAGAGGGGGGAACCGAGGCTCGATGGGGGGCCCACTCCAGACTCAGAGCCAGGTCAGGCCCCAGGGCAATCCAATCAGCCCGTCAGTCGTACAGTGGTCAAGCCAGCCTTTCGCCGCAGCCGCAGCTCCGCCAGCTCGCGTCACCGTGGCCCGATACAGCCACCGAGGGGTTTAGGGGAACGGGGGCCTTCACATCACAACCCCCCGCCTCTTCACCTCCACCAAGTACAGCGCCGGGCGCCTCCAGCTGCAGGTCTCCTCTCGACACTCCGTTGGTCTCGCCACCCGGGGCTCAGCAGTTTCTCCAGGGCCCTCAGGCGGCCAGGCTCTGCCCGTCTTCCCGGGTCAGCCCAGATCCAGCCGTAGCTCAGCCGGCAGGAGACGCCACAACAGCGCGACCCAGTCGTACTCTCCCTCGGGTATCTCCGTCGCGGAGGGGGCCGTAAGCGCAGCTCTGCTTCCCACCCGCCTCCATTTCACTCCAGAGCCGGCCTACACTCCTCCACCGGCTCGGGGTCAGCAGGGCAGTCCACACGCCCAGTTCGCCTCAGCGAGGGCCGCAGGGGGGCGCAGGGGCGGACGATAGCAGCTTGGGCTCCCGGCCGCGAGGTCAGGCCTAGGGAGCTGCCATGTTGCGAGATGAAGGCCGCCCAGGGCAGAGGGCCGGCGAGGACGACACAAGTGCCTGGCAGGGCCCCAGAAGGAACAAGGCGATGCAGGTAGGGTTCAGAGTGCGCTCCCAGGACTCTGGGGCATCGATGGCTGGAGAAAGTGGGCTGATGCGAGGCGGATGACGGAGGGGGTCCGGAGCACTCTTAGAGTGCGACCGCCATCTTGACGCCTCAAGCCACGTCCCCTCCCTTCTACCTCTTGATGTTTTATTACTTAGGGGCATATGTACAAGCCCCTATCGCCACGGAACGTCACTTTTTCTGACGTTCCTGTGGAGATAGGGGCATTGCCTTATGTACCAGACAGCGTTAAGCTACTTAACGTGGCTTAACGCTGCCTTATACGTAAGGCACCCAGTGATGCTATGTTTAGGGTGAAAGGGGTGTGCAGTGGGTGCTGTTGTGGGCGTTCCACCACAACACTCATTGTACTTGACGCTGCCCCCTATGTATAAGGGTGGCGTACATAGAAGGCACGCCAAAATTAAGACCAGAAAAATCCTGGTCTTAAGTTGGCGAAACGAGGAGAAATGCATTATTTCTCCTTGTTTTTGCTTTTTCCATGTGTGCTGCTTTGTGTAGCACACATGGAAAAGGCAAAATGCCATGGTTTGTTTATGTACAGGAAGGTGTGCCTTCCTATACATAAACAAACCTTTAAAAAAAATGCCGTTTTGTAACTTTCATGCTGCATGAAGCAACACACATGAAAGTTACAAAATAGAATTTTAGGATTGTATATGTGCAGGAAGTGAAACCTTCCTACACATAACCAATCCTCCGCTGCACCCAGATACCCTTGCACTCTGGTGCAAGCGCGCCTGCTTTGGCACTAAGTTGTTAAATGGAGCACCATTGCAGGGGGAAATGCAAGGCTGCACCACATTCTTGTAAATATGGTGCAGCCTTGTGTTTCCGAAGTGGCGGAGCGTGTCATTATGCTCAGGAGGCTAACGACACGCTCCACCACTTCTTTGTACATATCCCCCTTAATTTCATATATATATAAAAATATCTCCGAACCTCTCTGCAGTACCCAGCCGGAACACAACCAAAGGACGAAATACAGATTCCAAGTGTTGTGGAAATGCAGGTCTTTTATTTCAAAGTTTTGTCAGACGCGTTTCGAATACCTCCGTATTCTTTCACAATTGACAAACAGATGGTCCGCTTTTAGTTTTTATACATTTTTTTGTGTGATGCTTTCACCTCATCTAAGTGATATATAGAAATAAAGGAAATACTATATACATATGCATGCTGGGACTTGTAGTTGTTTTGAGACAAGCCTAAATTTGATTGCTTAGCATGTTAACTTTATACAATATTGCAGCATGAATGCCGGTTCATATGAAATGTATATGGCGTTATGCACAGTTGTATTGATATTATAGCACAATGCACATTGTGATTAGATGGGTTTGCCACTTTCTGTGTATATTTCAATGAATATGAATAAATACATTAGTAAAATATGTCATACAAAAATATATATCTCTCTTTTAAAAAAAAAATATATATATAATAAATATGCATGTCATATATACAATATACAATATAAAAATAGAAATATACTATTAAAATATTGATACTCTACAATTATATACACACGTATCCCAAAATGAATTCCTAATTTCATATGGGCCTAACCACATTGATCTAGATTAGTCAAATAGAAAATGTGCAAATAGGGCAATGTGCAAAAATACAAAACAAGTGCAAATTTTACATTATTTTGTAGCAGCATAGAAGTATTTCCTTAAATAAAGTGCAAACAATCGATGTGATAATTACCCAACTTCATCAATTCAGTGCTCCTATTAAGAAAAATCTTGATTTTAACAAGATGTGTATTTTAAAATTTATAAGATAAAAATAATTTATGCTTATAATGTGAAAGACTAAAACCAATATTGAGAAAAATGGAAAAGAGACTGGGGCCACAGTTATGTTTTCAAAGTTATTTTATGAGATACAGGAGTTTGAGAACACATGGGAAACCTATAGCTAATGGACAGGACTTCAGAGAAAATGATGCAGGTCCTCAGTATTGTTTAATCCATTAGGCTGTCTGCTATCCAGTTCTACAATAAATTTGGATTCAAGCTGCCGCAGGCACTTTTCTCTATTGCCACCTCGCGGATTCTCCTTTACTGCTCCGATGACAAAATATTTTAAATCCGCTAGATTGTTTTGGTGGATTGCTTTAAAGTGTCTTGCGACAGGATACGTGCTATCGTTATTCACAATAGCACGCAAGTGTTGCAGAATTCTGACGTGTACTTGCTGCTTGGTACTACCCACATATCTGAGCCCGCAAGTACACGTCAGAATATAAACTGCATAGTCAGTTTTGCAATCATAGCATCCCTGAATTTTCAGTTCCTTCGGGCTAAAGGGTGTAGTGTATTTTTTGGTTGTTGTGCCAAACTTACAAGCTCGACAAGACGAGCATTTGTAAAAACCCTGTTTTTCTGGTAACCAAGGAGTACTTTTCTTTTTGGTACTGAGATCTGGGATGCTTTTAGCTATTTCGCTTCTCATGGAGATGCCTCTTCGATAAGTTATTGTGGGTTTTTGGGGCAACTCTGGTGTCATGACTGCATCTGTCTGCACTATCGACCAATTTCGATTAATTATTGATCGAATTTGGCGATGCTGGTTATTGTAGGTTAAAATTAACCTAGGTGTGTTTGAGGTTTCCTCACTTTCCTGCAGCATGATTCCTTCTGTATTTGACAGCAATGATTCCCTGGATCTACTATTGGCTTTGTCCAAAGCCCTTTGTAGATTGTTTGCCGTACAGCCTCTCCTACGGAATCTTTCAAACAGCTTCTCGCATGCATATATTTTGTTGTTCCTCACTACTACATATGCGTTCAATTCTGAGAAGCTCTCCGTAGGGAATGCTATCAATTAGGTGTCTGGGGTGGGCACTTGAGGCATGTAACGTAGAGTTACCGGCAGTGGATTTTCTATGCAGAGTTGTTCTTAATTCACCATTTTCTACATATACTTTTGTGTCCAGAAAATCTACTTCATTACAGCTTATATTCGAAGTGAAGTTAAGATTCATTTGGTTAACATTGATGTCATGTATAAAAGCATTGGCACTTTCATTATCCCCCTTCCACAAGACAAAGACATCGTCTATGAAACGTAACCACACTATTATGTGGTTCCCATATTTTGAGGATAGTTCTTGTCTGAGTGTCTGCTCCTCCCACCAGCCAACCACTAAACAGGCATAGCTGGGGGAGAAGCAAGACCCCATCGCCACGCCCCTGCATTGTCTGTATATCTTTTTGGAAAATGCAAAATAATTATTGTTTAGGCACCAGTCAATACTTTTCATGATTACTTTGTTGTGTTCATAATATTCGATGGGTCTGGTAGACAGGAAATGTTTTACTGCATCTAATCCCACTTGGTGATCTATACAAGTATATAAGGATTCAATGTCCATTGTTAACATTCTCATGCCATCTTCCCATTCAATATTGCTGATTTTGGTCAGAAAGTCACCAGTGTCCTTAACATAAGATGGTAATTCCCTGACCAGATCTTGCAAAAAGTAATCAATGTACTGTGATAGGTGCTCGCTTGCACTTTCAATAGCCGATATTATCGGGCGTCCTGGGACTGGAGTCCTCTCCTTGTGGGTTTTGGGAAGAAAGTATATGGACGGTAATACAGGTGAATCATTCCATAGAAAAGCATATTCCTCTTTGGAAATCATGTTGTCTCTTTTACATTGGAGTAGGTGTTTCCTCAATATTTCCAAAGCTCTTGTGTATTCTTTGTTGTTGGTTTCCACATAGAACTTAGTATCTGACAACTGTCGATTAGCTTCCCTTAGATAGTCTTGTTTGGGCCACAAGACTATGTTGTCGCCTTTATCTGAGGCTTTTATGATGATTTCAGTGTTGTTTCCTAGTTTGGTCATTAGACAATTGTATTGCAGTTGATTTGAATTTAGTTTTTTGGGGTGATGACTGACACGATGATGTAGGTCTTTTATGTCTTCCATCACCCTATCATGGAATATGTCTATCGCATCCTTCGGCATGACTGGTACAAACACTGATTTCGGTTTGAAAGGGCTTTTACCTGCCCCCAGCTGATTTATTGATGCCGATTATATATATATATTACAGGTAACTCCTCTGCCATTTCCCCTTAGCACGAGAAAGAAAACAGCGTGGACCACGTTAGCTGCTTGTCTTCAAGTTAATTTATTTCCATCCGAGGTGCAACAGCAGCCATGACACGTTTCGTCATGATCACATGACGCGCTCATGGTAACACAATTGGTTTAAATACTTTTTAACTTTTTTAACTTTTCTTCTACACAAACCATGTGACTAATTACCTTAGAACAGTGCCAAGAAACCAACCTGGTGTACGTGAGCTTAACAAATAAAGATTAACATAACATAACATAACATAACAAAATGTTAAAGTGACAGTGCATGAAGAATAAATAAAAAGTGCAAAATACCGTATATACATATATCCCTGAACAATAATCTGCCATATTGAGAGATCATGAAATAAATGCATAAAAATACAGACCCAATTAATCATCCAGTATAAATACTCTGTACATAAATATTTAAATACATAAATATATAAATAAATAAATATGTGCAAACATTGTCGAGAGGCAGTAAGGTTAAAACAGTAACTGTGTCTAATGATATCTCTTACATTGAACGGTTGTCGTTATTAACATTTAATAACAACTTGTTTTCCAATTTTATGAACCATACTGAATACCCTAGTTTCTAAGCCCCTTTCGAACTTTTATGCATACAAACGGTCTGATTTTATCCTCTATCAGCTCATAGTACATTCAAAAATAATCTTACTCCTATAATCCTTTGAATACTCTCAGTATAATTAAATTGTGCAGTTCATAGTTCGGGAGTTGAAAACATTCACAAATGGTGCAAGTGTTTGAGTTAATGTGTCAACTGTGCAAAACCCAATAAAAAAAATGTGAAGCAGGTAGCAGCTGTCCTGGTAATCTTTAAATTCAGTAAATGTTGATGATTCTGGAGGAAGAGAAATGCATGGAGAACAGAAATAGCCTTGTAAAGTTTGAGATTGTATAACTCATATGTCAATATTATGAAGTGTTGTATTTAACTTTACTACCTGCTATCTAATATCCCTAAACATGGGATGAATCATCTTCTAAAATAGGGGATTTAACATGGGGACATGAAGTAAAAATGAGAGCATGTGTAAACTGTGCGTTAGTATACATATAAATTAGCTAAAATCTACTTAATCACTATAAACATACAAAAATATACATATATAAATATATAAATATATTTTATAGATTGCAACCAAATAAATATCTAAAACCTACCACCTATGCACATATAGCATCCATTTAATCTTGCCCCAAATATGTATTGATAATTATTTAATATTTTAACTGCTAATCGCCCTTTTATTGACATTTGTTATCAGTCAAGGCTTGACCAAAGTTCTTCCGTTGCATTGAGGCCTCCCAGATATTTTGTATCCAGATTAAGAATGTACAGCATCTCTAATTTGTGAAGGGCCTTGGTCTGGTCACCACCTCTTTTCGAGATCGGGACCGAATCCACCAGATAATATTTAAGTTCCTTCGGATCCCCATTGTGTTTTTCATTAAAATGACGTGCCACTGGGTACGAGGGATCGTTGTTTTTGATGGCTCTAATATGCTGTAACACTCTTTTGTGGCCTTGTAAAACAGTACTCCCGACATATTTTAGTTTGCAAGGACATTCCAGTATGTAAATTACATGATCGGATTTGCAATTCAAGGCCTTGTCTATGACCCACTCCTTTTCACTGAAAGGGGACTTGCATTTGGTCATGGATACCCCGTGTTGACAGGCCTTGCATGTCTTGCATTTAAGAAAACTTTTTTGTTGGGATAACCATGTGTCCTTTGTCACTGGCCCACATGAATTTTTTTTACCGAAGTATCCTTCATAGACTTCCCCCGGCGATATGTTATTGCCCGTTGTTTGGAGACTGTTTTGCCAATAATCGGGTCCTGTTTGATGAGATGCCAATTTTTCTTGATAATCTTCCTGACTGCACCTTCATGCTGGTTGAATCTTAAAATAAATCTGAATTCATCATTAGACTGTACTTTGGTGGGGACATGGTGTCTAATTTTTAGTAGTGCATCCCTAGTTATTGAATTAGTGTTTCTTAGGGCCTCCTCTAGACACTTTTTACTATAGCACCTTTCCTTATTTATTTATTTATGCAATTTTATATAGCGCGAACTTTACCCGAAGGTTTCAGAGCACTTTACATAAGAACCATTTGAAAAACATAAGGACTTAGGATTACATGCGTTACATAAAGGATACAAACAGAAAAAAAAGCAAATGTACAAGATGTAAAGTCACACAAGGAGGAGATACAAATGGATATACTCTAAGAGTCAGAAAGGAATGGTAGATAGTACAAAGGTCTACTGCATATACTAGTGATTAGAGTTATCTCTATATACATAGGGAAGGGATACAAATGGATATACTCTAAGAGTCACATAGGAATGGTAGAGAGCACAACGGTCCTGTTCATTGCTACAAATGCTCTTCAGACATAAAAGTTCCCCATAGGGGATACTGTGGATTAGATGACCCGGGTGGGCGCTGGTAGCATGTAGAACAGAATTGCCTGCTGTAGGTTTTCTATGCAGAGCGTTTCAAGCTTGCCCTGTTCAATGAAAATTTCCATGTAAAAAAAATTGACTTGTTGGTTACAGATGTCGGCACTGAAATTTAAATTGAGGTCATTCACGTTGATCTCATTAATAAATGTTTTTGCCTCACTTGTAGTTCCTCGCCAGACTACGAATAAATCGTCAATAAACCTCCACCAGGCCTTAACGTGATTGGCCATAGTGTCTTTGTGTTTAACCATGAAAACCAGCTCCTCCCACCAGCTCATATGCAAACATGCATAGCTGGGGGAGAAGCTGGCTCCCATGGCAACACCTCTTGCCTGCTGATAGTAGTTGTTCTGAAACATAAAAATGTTATTGGTCAGACAACTCTCTATCATAGTCAATAACATGTTTGTATGCGCATTGTGTTATGGGCCTCTACGTGACAAATAATATTTTATTGCTCTAAGGCCACCTTTATGCCTAATAGACATATAAAGAGATGTTACATCTAAGGTAATCAACAAACACTCCTCACACCATTCAAAATCCAACATTTTTTCTAAAGAATCACCTGTGTCACGAATATAAGATTTCAAAGATTGTACATAGGGTTGAAGAAAGAAGTCTATATAAATTGAAGTTCGTTCGAAAATGCTATTCCGTGCGGATATTATTGGCCTATCTGGGGGGTTGGTCGCATCCTTATGTATTTTAGGAATTAAATATATAATTGGAGTCTTCGGATAATTGTTTTTCAAATATTTATATTCCTCCATGGAAAGCAATCCAGTACCCCCCCAGGCCCATAATTTCAAGTGATAACATCCATATGTTGCCGCTAAATTCTGCTTGCAACTACGGTTGTAGCATTCTAAATCATTCAGTTGGTGCATCGCCTCGCGGACATAATCTTCTTGTTTCCATAGAACGGCATTGCCGCCTTTGTCAGCGCTCCTTACAACTATATTGTTGTCATTACTCAGTTTGGTCATTAGTAGACGGTATTGGAGCTCCTTAGTGTTTTTCTTGCTTTTTTTCTTGGTCTCACAGGCATTTGCGCTTTGAGTTTTTCTATTTAACGCTTTAAAATTCTTCGTTACTTGATCTTGAAAGCTATCTATAGTGTCCTTTAGCATGACCGGATAGAAAGTGGATGGCGATTTGAACGAAGTGTAAGCCCTGGTTTGGATGTTATCAGGCGACAAGGGTGTATTATGAACTCCAGAAGAGATATCACCTTCATCCAGGAGTGCCTCCAGCACAGTTTCCAATACATTTTCATTTTCATTATCATTGGTAGTCTCACTGCTGAACAATGTGTCACCAGCACTCAGTTGTGTGTTGGTGTTAAGCATCTGGCTTGGTGTCTTGGATGTTTCTCCTGCCTTTGATTGAGCAAAGTATTTCTGGAGTTTTAATTTGCGCACGCTCTTGTAGATGTCTACCCTGGTCGCCGCATAGTTGAACAAACTTTCGGGACAATACGAAAGTCCCAATGATAACAATTGTTCCTCAGTTTTGTTCAAGACCAAGTTTGTTAAGTTGATGACAGTTTTTGAAGACGGTTCTGTAACCTCAATGCTTACTTGCGCCAAAATTTCTTCTGTTGGTGCTTCAGTTGTCTTTGATTGTTGTTCCCTTCTGCGCCTGCTTGCTTTCCACCTCGCCCTGTGGTTTTCGAGGACGCAATGTCTGCAGGCACTCTTGGCATAAAAAATCCACCTCTTCTGTGAGCGAGAATTTTCTTGTTGCATCCCTTCTGTTAACTTCCCGGGCTTCCTGCTCATGTTCACTTTCAGCAGCTGAACTTGCATCAGATGCTGATGTTAGTTCGGATTGAATGCCAGTATTGGTGGTTTCCATAGGATTTGTATTTTTGTTTTTAGTTCCCGCTTTACCTGATTTTATAGCTTCAAACTTGCGAGCAAATGTGAAAATGTTGCCATTTCATAGTCGCACCGGTCGCGATGAAACTTGAACGCTTTGCGTTCTTGTATAGTATCTTCTTTCTTTTTTAATCTTTTTTTCATATAGTTTTTTAGTCTGTCCAAATTACCCATTTCTCCCATTGCTTCCAATTCTCCATTTAATTTCTCTATTTCCTCAGCGAGCTCAATGCAATCTTTCTCTGCATATTTCACTAAATAAATCAGCTACTTCCGCGAAGATTCAAGATTGGTTTCCGCCCATTTGCGCATCATCTCTCGATTCGGTGCCTCGTAGCTGGAGGCCAACAATATTCGTAACCCCTGCGGTACTCTGCCAACATCTATGTACCGCTGCAGGGATTTGTCCTCCCACCAACTCTTTTGTTCGGTCCTCATAGCCTTCTCTAATCTTTTGCATTTATCTTTCATCCCCATGTTGGTGGGTGTGGATGATGTATTCTGGGTAATGGAGTCCGCGCCTGCCGCTGGCTCATCGCTGAACATAGCCGCCGCTGCCTGCTCCCTTTCTCTGAGCGCGTCTGCCGCCATTACCCCTCGCGCTTGGATTTCCGTAATTTTCAAACAGAACGTGACAGGGCGCTTCGATATTGCAGATGCCGTTTTTGGCGCCACTGCCCAACGTTGTTGCTAGTACTCAGCTCCCAGCCTCTAGAACATTAATGGGCGTTTTTTCCGAAATCCACCCGCAGGCATAACTATAGTCCGGTCGGTTCCAAGTCCGCCGACCAGAGACCGCTGACCAAACTGCATTAGTTCCCGCCGGCTTCTGCTTCAGTATAACAATCCCAATTATCTCTCCGCTGGGGGGCTGCTCACAGTTTGACCCTTACCGGATACCGACTTCAGGTCTGTTCCCAGACCGCTTCTTCTTTTGGAGCGAGTAGCCACAAATGCCGAGGGGTCCGCGTTAGGGACTGGAGAAGACTTCCACTCCCGTCATATTACAGGTAACTCCTTTGCCATTGCCCCATAGCACGAGAAGGGGGGCTTGGGGGAGGGCAGCCGACCCCTGGGAGGTCTCCTCCCCCAGGCGGTTTGGGAGATCTGGGTGGGGCTCTCCTTCTAGCAGATTCCATTTGGGCTCTTTTTGTTGTGGTTTTGGTTGGATGGGTGCGCAGCCTATAAATGGGCGGGGCTCCCCTCTCCGGGCACCATTTTGGGCTTAGGTGACCTGGTGGCCGGATTGATCATAGCTAGTTTTTTGTCAGAGTTTTGGTATTTCTTACCTTTCCTCTTGTAGTTATCTCTCTTTGATTATTATGGTTGGCGAAGATTATCGCGTTCTGGAAGCTATCCGTCTTCTCAGCGAGGCGGGTCATTTGGACCTGGTGATTGGTGACCGGGGGCAGGCCGAGCCTCCGCGTCCCCAGCGGGAGGCTTCGGCGAGGGTGTCGGCTGCGGTGGCAGCGTGTTTCTCCCCTAAGCGTTGGAGGCAGGATGGGGTAAGTGAAAGTGGTCGTTCCAGGACCAGGAGGGCGGGGGCGAGGTCCCGCCGCGGGAGTGATTCGGGGCCTTCGGATCCATCGGTTACTTTGGACCCCTCAATGGGGGGGGTGGTTTTGGAAGGAGACTTTCCTTCGGTGTCGGGGGAAGTTTCAACGGTTGGTTTTCGAGACAGGGCGGCCTCTGCTCCTGTTTTGCGAGGCCGTCGTGCTTCTAGGCAGCGTGGTTGCACGCATCGCTCTGTTTCGGCCTCCGCGGTGGCGGGTGCTGACGTCACTGTGGGAGGGGGGGCGGAGGCCATTTTGAATTTCGAAACTGTGGCGCCGCGACCGTTACAGGGCGGTCAGGTGCAGGTGGTGTCCGAAGTTGTCGCTCCTCAGAGCGTTATTCGACAGCACATAGTTTCGGCTCCTGTGGCGGTTGTCGCCAGTACAATGGGTGGTTCTACTGCACAGCCTTTAGAGTTATTGCCTGGTGTGGTTATGTCGGAGAGTTCTGGTGTGGTGGGGCGTTGTGCGTCGGTTAGGGACCAGAGTAGTCCTTTATTGTTTTCCCCTTCGGTTTCTATCAGAGGGGAAGCAGTTTCTGTATGTAGTGGTTCTTTGGGTGAGGGGGAATGGGCGCAGATGGGTTTGGTTGAGGGAGCTGGGCGTGTAGATGGGCCCTTTCCTGGGGGAGATCAGTATGGCGCTGGTATTCCTACGGGGAGTTTACATACGTTGGAGGTTTTGGAAGATCTCCCTTCTGGGGGGGAGGGGAGTGGTGATGCCTTTTTTCAGCAGGGTCTGGGTGTAGGTGTTTCTTTTCAGGGGTTGTCCGGGGATTTTCAGTTCCCGGGACTCATGGTTGATACGGGGGCGGCAACTCGGGGTTCTTCGGAGGAAGTGAGAGTTCAGGATTCTTCGGTACAGGGCCCTGCGTCACGGATTGTACAAGCTTTGCTGGATGTTAGTTCGGATGAAGAGGTGTGTCAACCGTCCCCTAGGCTTTGTGATGCTTTAAAAAGAAAAGGCGCAAGGGGTTCTGGGGTTATTGCTGAAGAGGGTCGGGGTGTTGGCGGTCGTGTTGGTGGTTTGTCTTCTGCTCCTAGAGTTGTGTTTAGTAAGGGACCCGGCACACCAGTCCGGCCTTTTTCATTGCAGGTTGGAGTTCGACCGGGAGTAGCAGACTTGGCAGGGCGGCAGGCAGCCCATTCACGCCGAGGAGAAGTGCGGGTGGAGCCTGGCGCGGTACGTCCCATAACAACGAGGGATCCCGTTGTGGCCATCCCACGCAGGTTCAGTACGACCTCGATGGCCCCAACGAGGGATTTCGACATAGGCGGTGCCAGCAGGTCAAGAGCGACCTTACCAGCCTCGACGGAGGTATCCAGCGCTGTTCACGGGAGCGGGTCATGCGCGACCTCTCTTGTGCCACGTGGTGGTCATGATGATGCTTTAATTTTTACAGTGAATCAACAGGTTGTAAGTGGTACTAGAGGAGGAGTGTATAGGCGGGTTCAGTCGTCATCCCCGCCAAGGTCAAGTGTGAGGGCTGGTAAGGCCCATGGTCGGTCTAAGACGGTGGAGACAGTACAGAAATCGGTGGTTGTACCTACCCCTTCCCAGTTGGAAGAATCGTTGATTTTAGACTATGATGAGGACAGCCCTGAAGAGGGCGAGGTTCGTGAAGTGGTATCTGGGGTGGGACATTCTAATGTTTCTCACAGTATGTTGCAGGTACCGGTGGTACGAAGTCGTACGGAATCGTCAAGGCCACGAGTGCTCGGCCCCTTGGTGAGGGCTCCTCGGAGGGCGGACGACGGTGCACATTCGGAGTGGAGGACGGAAGCCAGTCAGCCTCCTTTATTACGCCCAGGTGAGACTGTGGTACATTCTGTGCGGCCAAACATGGTCTCTATTGGTATTGGTGTGGACCTGGTATCTTCGGAGAGTGAGGGTAAATTATACAAAGGTCGTATTGTCAGAGACCAAGGTGTGGGCACAAATGTTGATGATGTCAGTACAAGCGCTAAAGTGGATAGTGGCACTTCCAATGTTGGTTTGGGCACTACTAAAAATGTACTACACAGCAAAGAGTTAAAAATTAAAAAGTTACCGTAAATGGGGGTTACTAAGCCCTTGGGGGCTCATTTAATGCTCAGTACAAAAGAGCGGATTTGGAACGGTGAGTATGTGGAACTCTTAAAGTTGTTGCACAGGGAGGTTCGAGCTAAGGAAGGTTCTAAGGAGGAGGAGTTTGAACTAGCTAAGCGCCCTAAGGTTCCATTAACTATTGAAAATTGGACGGCGGCCTTTTTAATATATGCCAGCGTCTATTGTGAAAAGTTCCCTGAGCGCTGCGTTTCATTATTTAAGTATATGGATGTCATTCGTAAAGCTCAACTTACTAGAAATGATTTTGCATGGGCTCAGTATGATGAGGAGTTTAGGGCGCGCATGGCATGGGACCCCGAGGCCAAATGGGGTGAGTTAGACCCTGACCTTTGGCAGCACACCATGGGCTCGGCTGCTAGTGGTAGAACGGTTTTCACAGCCAGTGGTCTTCCTTTAGTTTATCGACCCTTTCAGACTCGTCCCACCCGGGGAGGGGTGGGAGCCAGCTCTACCACTCAGTCGCCTACAGGCACGTGCTGGGATTTTAACAGAGGGGTGTGTAACAGAGAGTTCTGTAAGTTCCGACACGAATGTTCACAATGTGGTAGGAAGAGTCATCCGTTATCCAGATGCTGGGGTCCCAGGCCTTCCGGGGGTCCCCAGGCTTCACAACAGAGTTCAGGGGCTTTCGTCGCACCACAGCAATCACCAGCTCCCAGGGGAGGGAAGTCTTCATCCGGTGCTGGGCCCAAAGGCTCGTACACCGGTTAATGTGGATAATTTGGCTGCCGCTTTGCGGGATTACGAACCCGCTGAGCTGCGGTTGGTTTTGTTATCGGGTTTTCAGATTGGTTTTCGGTTGGGATACGAAGGACCACGTTTGAGGCGTTGGTCTAAGAATTTAAAGTCGGCAGGTGAACACCCTGCTATTGTTCAGACAAAATTGGATAAGGAAGTGAGTGAAGGTAGGATGGCGGGCCCCTTTGATGATTGGCCTTTGGCGAATTTGATTGTATCCCCTATTGGAGTGGTCCCCAAGAAGGAGCCTGGACAGTTTCGGCTCATTCAGCATTTATCATGGCCAGAGGGTGAGTCTATAAATGATTTCATTGATGACGATGCTGCCTCTGTGTCTTACTCTTCTGTTGATGTGGCTATGCAATTGGTTGTGACGGCAGGACCTGATGCTTTAATGGCAAAATGCGATATTAAATCTGCATTTCGACTGCTTCCAGTCCATCCTGAAGACTGGTGTCTCCTGGGCATCCATTTTCTTGGAAAATGGTACGTGGACAAAGCTCTGCCAATGGGTTGCTCTATGTCCTGTGCGTTGTTTGAAACCTTTAGTACGTTTCTGCAATGGTTTTTTACTCACCAAAGTGGACATGAGCTGGTCACACATTACCTGGATGATTTTTTCTTTGTGGGTACAGCAAATTCGCTGGTCTGCCATGATGCTCTCATGAAGTTTCAGTCCTTGATGAGTCATTTAGGGGTACCTTTGGCTCCAGAAAAGACCATGGGTCCTTGCGCGACCATGTCTTTTTTGGGGATTGAACTTGACTTGCATTTGATGCAAGCTCGTCTTCCCATGGACAAAAAACAGAAAATGCTGGATTTGGTGGGAGCACTGTTGGGAAAAGAGAAAGTGTTTGTGAGAGAGGTTCAGGTTCTGCTGGGGCACCTTAACTTTGCGTGCAGGGTGGTCAGGGCGGGTAGGACTTTCTGTAGGAGGTTGGGCAGAGCTCTGTCTGGTCATTCCCTGCCGCATCATCGGGTGAGGCTGTGGGCGGGGGTCAAAGAGGATTTACGCATGTGGATTTTCTTTTTACATTCCTTCAACGGTGTGCCTTTATGTCGGGAGGTGGACTGGTGTTGGGATGTGCAGATATACTCTGATGCTGCGGGCAGTGAGGGTTTTGGTCTTTACTGGCAGGGAAAGCGGTGTGCCCAGCAGTGGCCGGTTCAATGGAGGAATGGTGGAAGAAGTATTGCCTTTGAGGAGTTATTCCCTGTCGTGGTGGCCGTTACTTTGTGGGGTACAGCTTTGGCCCACAAAAAGGTGCTGTTTCGCATTGACGACATGGCTGTGGTTCAAGTGGTTAACAAACAGTCGGCCAGGGATCCTCAGATCTTAAAACTCCTTAGAGTGTTTGTGTTGGGATGTCTGAAGTATGATATCTGCTTTCGGGCCCTTCATGTTCCTGGCGTGGACAATGACATTGCGGATGCTTTGTCTCGTTCACAGTGGGAGAGATTCCGTGGGCTTGCTTCGGAGGCAGACGAGGAGCCGACTCCCATGCCGGACCACCTGTGGACGGTAGGCAACACCGGGTCATTCAACTGGTTTTAGGTTCATTGGCTCCTTCCACAAAAATGGCGTATGAGTTGGCCTGGAAAGAGTTTTTGGAGTCGGGTGCATGTCGGAGAGAGCTGGATTGGCAACGGTCTGAGGATGTGGTTCAGTTTATCTTGCGCCTAATGGACAGGGGTTTATCCAGAGTTACGATTTCTGGCAAACTGGCAGGTATTTCCTTTGTGGGAAAGCTCTTGTGGGGCTATTCTCCGTCGGCTGGGGAGTTGGGTAGGAGAATGTTGGAAGGGTGGTCCCGGGAGCGGGGATCTGTGCGAACCCTTCGTTCCCCTTTGTCGTGGCAAAAACTTTTTCAAGTGATTTCTGTGCTTCCGGTTGTATGTTCTGATAGAGTGGAAGCTTGTTTGTTTGCCACTTTGATGGTGTGGATGTTTTTTGGTGCGTTTCGTGTGTCTGAGTTGCTGGGCACCAAGTCCGCTCGAGGCCTTCTGTGGGGGACGTTCAGCTGTCGATCAGGGGAGTCCATGTTTGGCTCTCTCACTCCAAAACGGATCAGAGAAGTGCGGGTAGGGGGCTTTGGTTAGAGGTGGTGTCCCCTCCGGAAACCTGCCCTCTACGTTGGGCCCACTGCTGGAAAGAATTGTCGGGTGGGGTTGTGGACCACCCGGTTTTTCAACATTTGAATGGTTCATGGGTCTCTACTTATCAATTGCGCATGGTACTGCGAAAAGCGCTGCGTCATATTGGTCTAGATGGGTCGCTCTATGGAACTCACTCATTTAGGATTGGGGCGGCCACAGAGGCCTTTCACAGGGGTTGGTCGAGGGAAGATATCATGGGCTTGGGGCGCTGGACTTCTAATTGCTTTCAGCGCTATGTCAGGAGCGAATCTGCTGGAGCGCAGGCGTCTTCTTCTGTTTTTCCTGTCTGATACCCTTTTCTTTTGCAGGTTCTGTGGCTGGTCCCCGGGCTGCTTTCCTTACGGTGTGGATCGTGGGCCATTCATTCGTTAAAAGGGCCCAAGTTCAAGCTCGCCAAAGTTATTTCGGTTCATCATTGGGTTTTAATGACCGTTTATTTAATGTGGTGTGGAAAGGAAAAGGGGGCATGTTATGGAAGGAACTGATACCTGCCCTTAACTGTTGGTTGGCAGGGGGGGTTTGCCCAGATGTTTTGGTTATTCACCTGGGTGAGAATGATTTGGGTTCTGTGAAGGGGGTTGTTCTTCTTCGGGCGATCAAGAAAGACTTGTCTTTGTTACACAAGCAGTGGTCGGGGTGTCACGTTCTTTGGACGGAATTGGTCCCGCGGAGGGTTTGGAGGAATGCGGTGAAGCCAAAGGCGGTTGATAAATCTCGGAGGAAACTGAATTTGGAGGTTTCTAGGTTCTGTAGGGACCTGGGTTTCGGACGTATCGTTCACGGTGATATCAAATATGATGCAGTAGAGTTTTTTAGGGGTGACGGGGTACATTTGTCTCGAATGGGAATGGATTTGTATCTCCTGGAGCTGCGGGAGGTTTTGTCTCGCTGTTTGACCGTGCAACATTGTGTAGGTGAATAGTAGGTTGCTTTGTGGTCTTGCAGTTTTTGGCTTGCCTCTCCCATGTGGTTCCCCCCCCCCTGTTTTGGGCTTGTGGGGGGGGGCAGAAAGGTGGGGCTCTTTCCTTATCAGTCTTTCCCCCCACGGCTTTCTGGGTGGCGGTTTTGGTCTGTTATTGTCAGTTTTGGGCCAGGTTGGGACCCGTTTGTTGTGAAGTCGGATCTTGTTGGGGGAAGTTTTATACTGATTGAGTTTGGTTTCTGAGAATATGGGGTCGGGGGATATGTTCAGTTGGTTTATAATCGGGGATGTGATATTTTGTATTTGGTAATGTGATGTTATATTGTTATTGGGGTTTTTTGCATGGTTATGATGTTTTGGGTATGTACGGGTGGGGGCGGGTGTGATGGAGGGTGAGGGGTGGGGGCGGGGTTTGGGGATTTGAAATAAAACGAACAAAACTTGGTTGGGGTTTTAGATTGTGAGGCGGTTGCCGAGTTTGAGTATTTGTAAATGTGCACCTGTTCCAATAAAGCGGCCTTTTTCACACTCCAATGGTTTTTTGGTCTGCTCACTCTCCCCCACCCCTCTCTCCCAAGGGGGGCTTGGGGGAGGGCAGCCGACCCCTGGGAGGTCTCCTCCCCCGGGCGGTTTGGGAGATCTGGGTGGGGCTCTCCTTCTAGCAGATTCCATTTGGGCTCTTTTTGGTCTGGTTTTGGTTGGATGGGTGCGCAGCCTATAAATGGGCGGGGCTCCCCTCTCCGGGCACCATTTTGGGCTTAGGTGACCTGGTGGCCGGATTGATCATAGCTAGTTTTTTGTCCCTCCCTCCCTCCCTAGTTTTAGGTTTTTTCCCTTTCTTTTATTAATTATTTGTGGCGGCTGTTTGGGACATGTGGGCATAGGGGTTTTCAGCTTTGTTCCTTTGTCGCTTGGGACAGGTGCGTGGCGGTTTTGGTCTGTTATTGTCAGTTTTGGGCCAGGTTGGGACCCGTTTGTTGTGAAGTCGGATCTTGTTGGGGGAAGTTTTATACTGATTGAGTTTGGTTTCTGAGAATATGGGGTCGGGGGATATGTTCAGTTGGTTTATAATTGGGGATGTGATATTTTGTATTTGGTAAGGTGATGTTATAATGTTATTGGGGTTTTTTGCATGGTTATGATGTTTTGGGTATGTACGGGTGGGGGCGGGTGTGATGGAGGGTGAGGGGTGGGGGCGGGGTTTGGGGATTTGAAATAAAACGAACAAAACTTGGTTGGGGTTTTAGATTGTGAGGCGGTTGCCGAGTTTGTGTATTTGTAAATGTGCACCTGTTCCAATAAAGCGGCCTTTTTGGTCTGCTCACTCTCCCCCACCCCTCTCTCCCAAAGAATAGAGCGCGGACCACATTAGCTGGTTGTCTTCAAGTTAATTTATTTCCATCTGAGGTGCAACAGCTGCCATGACGCGTTCCGTCCCTCCAGGGGGATTTGATCACATTACGCGCTCCTGGTAGCACAATTGGTTTAAATACTTTTTAACTTTTTTATCTTTTTTTCTACACAAACTATGTGACTAAGATGTTAAAGTGACAGTGGAAGCGTGCCTGCTTTGGCACTGAGTTGTTAAACATAGCAACATTGCAGGGGGAAATGCAAGGCTGCACCACATTCTTGTAAATATGGTGCAGCCTTGTGTTTCCGAAGTGACGGAGCGTGTCATTAGGCTCAGGAGGCTAACGACACGCTCCGCCACTTCATTGTACCTATCCCCCTTAATTTCATATATATATATATATATGCATGATTGCATGATGTACTGTTCAATCATTGTGGTACATATACATTCTTGCCTTGCATTATGGACGCCGACCAATGAAATGCTGTTTTTCTACCGCCACGCCGCAAAGACGCAGACCGGATGCTGCCTGGAGTTGGTCTTGTATGACGGATAGACCGCATATTCATTTGAAGGAACGCCTTCTGGGAACATCACGTTTATGAAGGAATGACTGAGGGATACATATTTCTGAATTAAAAAGGTCCCGGTTTTATACTACTCTCTCATGAGACCCTAAGCAGAAGAGTCCCACGTTTTTTCTAGTTGGCCCAGTGGTTGGTAAGAAGCCTTTGCTTCATAATCGAACGTAGGAACCGCCAGATAACTCTGCTCCCTTGTATTTTTATACAATTTTTGTATAATTGAATCAGTGGTCCTGATGAAGGTGGTTAAAAGAATATGTTTTCCACCGAAACGTACGTCAGCCTTTGATCTTCTGCAATCCGACTCGTGAAAATATAGGACATCAATAAGAAATGAAACATGTATGATGTACATATTTAAAAATGAAATGACATCCTCTGTTATATTGTAACAAACGAAAGGACTTTCTTGCCTATATACAATGTCGGTTTCCACTTATCAGTATTTTTATATATAATTTTTATCACATGTGTGTTAGAGTGAATGACTGGTATGTTATGGAGTGTGTTTGCTGGTGTGTATGATGCTGCTGGGGCAGAGAAGTGATTTATAATGGCAACTTTTTCTGATCTTATTTGTGCATACTCTGTTTAATCCTGTTGAATTAATTGCAACATTTATATTTGTGATTGTTGTACTTAGCACTTTACAAAAAAATGAAATCCCACATTTTGTAACACAAAATATGAAAAATAAAAAAATAATGTTTTTTACATAATTTGTTATAGCTAAAGAAAATTTGTTTTTCGAGGAAAATGTGTTTTTCGAGCAAGAAACATGTGGTTTTCTTGGGGCAATATATAAGCCAATGGCTATGATCAAAAGAAATATAGGTTCGGCAAGAGGTCCTTCACAGATTTCTGCTGACATATACATGTTGATCACTTTTTATGTTCAAAACAATAAAGAAATGTGAGACACGAAAACAAAAGAATGACCCATTCAGAGCATATCTGTACGTTAACAGTCCAAATACGGTCCAAATATGCCCATCTGAGCATCTATTTAAATGATAATTTCTCAAAAAACGGCTGACCGGCTTTACACCAAATAACAAAAAGCACACTTTCGGAATACATTTTTAACTTTTTGTCACATTTGCTGCAGTTCCATTCAGCTGATTTTTTTTTTTATTTCAGAACACACTTTCCTGTGGGAATTAAAACATGAAACCTCATTTTTGGGACCACCGCCTTTTTCTGGGCTTCCTCTTGTGGAATCAGTAAAAAAAAAGCTTTACATGAATGAGCCAATGTAGATGAACTTCTTTGAGAAATTTGTAATCAGTGTATAAAGATTTACAGAAGCAAAAAATCCTTTCCTTAAAAAGCACAGAAATCTGGCAATTATGGTTTGCAGTGTATAAAACGGACACCGTAACTAATGCTCCCATCATGTTTTTCTCTTTTTAAACTGACTTTCATATCCTGTGTCATTGTAAAATGGTTGTTTTAACCATGGCGGGACATGTTAGTTATTGCGTCATTGTGTGCACCACCATCCATAACTGACAAATATCAGTGGTTTCATGTGATTGAATCATAAAAATAGCACATTTTAACTGTATTTTTAGTGAGTGTAATGTTGTTAATTCTTCCCTCACAGAGCACAGGATACCAGGTGAGTTGGAAACAAGTATTTATTTATTTTACAAATAGGATCGCTATCAAACAGAGCGCTGAGCATCTAACTGTCCCAAGCTCCGGTCGCTTCTCCGCTGTTTCTCCTTCGCACTCTTTCTCCCTCGCCTACTGCGCATGCGCCGGTGTTCCGCTCTTGCTCCGGCGCGGCACGTCATCACGCCGGCTGCCGGAGGCTAGAGCACAACACCACATATCTCCTCCTTTTACCAATAACAATTTCAACAATATAAGTTCTAGTTCAATAGTCACTCATGTCATAGTCTTTGAACCGGGTAGGCAGGGTGACTGCCCTCCCAGTACGGGTTTGTGTTACCGGGGTGAGATCTTCCTTGTTGCCTTCACCGGGAAGACTTCTTATGTCCTTCTGAGTGCTACTCTCCTTCTCTCCCTCCGGGGTCATGTTGGTCTCTGCTCTGTCCTCCATTTGTGAATCGTCGTTCACCTCATTTGCCTCTATGGCCGAACTTCCTGTCTGCCTCTGCCTTCCTGTCTCCATCATTTCTTCTACCTGGGTTTGCCCCTGATCCCCAGTTTCTTCCTGGAGACACAGTCGCCCTCATCCTCCTCGACCTCTCCGCAGCCTTCGACACGGTCTGTCATAGCACCCTTTTACAACGCCTCAGAAACATCGGAATCCAAGAAAGAGCACTGGAATGGATCACCTCGTTCCTCTCCGGAAGAACCCAGAGAGTCCGCCTTCCACCATTCAAGTCAGAGGCCACTGAAGTCATCTGCGGCGTACCTCAAGGGTCCTCACTCAGTCCCACCCTCTTCAACATTTACATGAGCCCCCTCGCTGCCATCGCGCGCCAACATAACCTCAACATCATCTCCTACGCCGACGACACTCAACTGATCCTATCACTCACCAGAGACCCTAACACGGCCAAAACCAACCTACACGAAGGAATGAAAGAAGTAGCCGAATGGATGAAGCACAGCCGTCTGAAACTGAACTCTGACAAAACAGAAGTCCTCATCTTAGGTACCTCCCCCTCCGCCTGGGACGACTCTTGGTGGCCAGAGGCCCTTGGAAAAGCACCCACCCCGACGGACCACGCACGGACCTGGGCGTCATCCTGGATTCCTCACTCTCGATGAACAGACAAGTCAACGCCGTTACTTCATCCTGCTTCAACATTCTTCGCATGCTCAAAAAAACATTTCGCTGGATCCCTACCGAAACTAGAAAAACAGTCACCCACGCTCTGGTCACGAGCCGTCTGGACTACGGAAACACCCTCTACGCCGGCACCACCGCAAAACTCCAGAAAAAACTACAACGCATCCAGAACGCCTCAGCCAGGCTCATATTAGACATCCCGTGTAAAGAACACATCTCTGATCACCTGAAAAACCTCCACTGGCTCCCCGTCAATAAGAGGATCACTTTCCGGCTCCTAACCCACGCACACAAAGCACTCTACGAAATCGGACCCGAATGCCTCAACACAAGACTATCCTTCTACACCCCCTCCCGCCAGCTACGATCCTCCAACCAAGCCCTTGCCACTGTACCTCACATCAACAAAACCACCATGGGAGGTAGATCCTTCTCCTATCTAGCAGCTAAAACTTGGAACTCACTTCCCACTCACCTTCGCCTCACTCAGAACCACCTAGCATTCAGAAAGCAACTCAAAACGTGGATATTCGACAAGTAACTCCCTACCCTTCTTCAAGCGCCTTGAGACCCTCTGGGTATGTAGCGCGCTATACAAATCTTTTGACTTGACTTGACTTGACTCCATGTCCGCCGGCCACTGCATGATCCTGTTGACTTTTGCCATGCGGTCTTGGGACCACACTCTCCCATCGCTGAGCAAGGCCGCTCTGCCATACACATCCTGCACTTGTAGAGGTTTGCTGTACTTGCTTTCGCCTTTCTTTTGGAGAGTTGAGAGTTTGACTCTAACCCATTCCCCTTTTTCCAGGATTGTGTTGTTAGTGCTGTGCCTCTTGTTGTAATGTGCAGCGTATACTTTCTGGGCCTTCTCCAGGTTGTGTTGAAACACTGCTGGTGACCACTTGCTAGTCACTGTTTTCTCTCTCCATACCACATTGTCTCTTGTAAATGGAAACCTGCCTCGTAGGATTTGGAAGGGGCTGTACCCTAGAACCGTTGGAGTAATCCTGTATGCCCACAGCGTGTTTTGGACTTCCAATTCCCAGTCTTTGCCCTGTATTATGGCGGCCTGTATAGACCTCATCAGTACACGGTTGAACCGTTCCACTTGACCATTACATGCGGGATGGTAGACGGCCGTGTGTTTTGACTTTATCCCGTTCCTCCCCATGTACTTGTTCCATTTAACTGAGGTTAACTGTGGCCCATTGTCACTTAATATTGTTCTCGGTATTCCTTCTCTCAAGAATAGCGAGGTGAGGAACTTTAACACTGCTTCTGTGTCAATGGATTCTTGCACATCTATCTCCGGCCACTTGGAGTATTTGTCTATGACCACACACAAGTATTTGGCTATCCCCTTGTTATCGAGGAGAGGGCCCAATATGTCCACTGCAATGTCTTCCCATGGGCTCAGAGGTCGCTCAAATTCTCCCAGTGCCGGTCTCAATGGTCTCAGCACTTTATCCGCTCCCTGGCATTGGACACACTCTCTGACCTGCTTCTCGATTTGACTGTCCATTCCTGGTCACCAGTACATTTGTTTTACTCTGCACTTCGTTTTCACTATGCCCAGGTGACCTTCGTGAAGCTGGCCCAATAGTATCGGGATTAACGTCACAGGAGGTATCACTTTGTCTCCTCGGTACAAAAAGACGCCGGAGTCACTCATCAACAACTCCTCCCGTATCTCATAGTACTTCCTCAGGTCCGCTTTGAGGTGATGTTTTTCTGGCCACCCAGAGACAAGGTATTGTTTGACTTCCTCCATTTCTCTGTCCTTCTCATACGCTAGGGCCCACTCCTGCCTGCTGATCGTTTTCTCTGAATCGTCCATTTCTGCAACCATTTCGTCAGTATCAGGTGGGGCAACTGGTGCTTCCTCCATGGCGGAGGCCCTGCTCAAATAGTCTGCTACTCTATTCTGTGTCCCCGGCAGGTACTCCACGTCATACGTGTAATCCAGCAACTTGAACGTCATCTTGGCAATGCGGGGGGTAGCTGTGTCATGGCCGCTGGATGTCAACACCTTGACCAAAGGTTTATGGTCAGTTTGCAGCTTGAAGCGGGTGCCCCAAATGAATTGCCTGAATTTCCCCATGGCCCATGTCACGGCCAGCATCTCTTTCTCCATGACGCTATATTTCTGCTCGGTAGGGGATAACGCCCTGGATGCGAAGCTGATAGTTTCTATGGAGCCATCCTTCCTTTCCTGTGCCAGTACTGCTCCCAATCCTTTCTCGCTGGCATCCGTTGTCGTATAGTGTTGCCTGCTGGGTCATGTCCATGTAGGGGGACTGCTCCACTTATGTCATCCTTCAGGCCTTCAAACTCGCGCTGTGCCTCTTCGTCCCATTTAAATTGCGACTGGTTCCTGATGAGTTGACGGAGTCTATAGGTCTTGGTGGCAAAGTGTCTCACAAATTTACTATAATACTCCGCCATTCCGAGGAATGATCTCATTCCTCCTTGTTGGCCGGGGCTCTGGCATCACAAATGGCCTTTACGTTCTGCCTTTTTGGGGATATGCCGTGACTTCCTATTTCGTGACCTAGGTAAGTGACGGAAGACATTCCCAGCCTGCACTTACTCCACTCAGCAGTGAGGCCCTTTTCTTGCAGTACTGTCAGCACTTTAGTCAGTTTGTTGTCATGGTCCACAAGGTCTGTTCCCTTGATCAGGATGTCGTCCTGGAAGTATTGGACGCCCGGTAGGTCTTTGAACAGACGGTGCATCAACTTCTGGAACACCGCGGCTGCCGAGGCCAGCCCAAACGGCATTCGTCGGAACTGATAACACCCGAAGGGTGTAATGAACGAGGTTAGTTTTCTGCTCGATGGATGCAAGTCGATTTGGTGATACGCCGATGTAAGGTCGATCGTAGAGAACCACGACACTCCTTTTGTTCTTGCCAACATTTCCTCGATCCTAGGTAGGGGAAATTTCTCCACTATTAAACATTTGTTGAGCTCACGGAGGTCTACGCATAGACGTACCTTGCCATTGGGTTTCCTGGCCACGACCAAGGGGGCCAGCCATTCCGAGCTGTCTATCGGTTCAATTATTCCCTAGTCTTCTAGTCTCTGGAGCTCCTGCTGGACCGCCTCCTTGACGGCAATGGGGATGTTCCTGACCTTGTGCGACACTGGGCGGGCATCTTCCTTGAGCAGTATCTTGTGAACAAACTTGTCCAGTTTTCCAACTGTGCCACCCAATACCTTGGGAAAGGCCAGCTTCAGCTTGTCCTGCTGTGGCCAGCGGCTGTCCTCTGTTAAGAGGATTTGCTCCTTGCCCCCTGGATCCAACTTGATTCCTAGATCGCCTTGGTCCCTCCAGCCCAGCACGGATGGCCCTCGTTCCGCCACATACAGCTTGCAGATCGCTGATCTCCCTCTGAATTCGAACTTTAGGGCGCGGAAACCCACCATGGGGATCGCGTTGCTGGTGTAAGAGATGGGACGGATGTCCGGCAGGTGTAGCTCCGGTTTTAGGGTGGGCACAAAATCTTCTTCCCACACCGATCGCTGCACTATTGAGTAGGGAGCGCCTGAGTCAATAGCAATGTGTACTTTCACTCCTCCTATGAGCATGTCCGTGCGTGGCTTGTCCGAGCGCTTGCCTGTCACCTCCAACACTTGGTCTTCAACACATAAAACCATGTCGTCGTCTTCCTGGTCTTCCTCCGTCTGATCCTCCGACAGGGACTGCCCTATGCACTTCACCATGGATTTCTTTCCTTTCTTGCGACACACTTTCTCAAAATGGCCGACCAGGCCACAGAAGGAGCATCTGGCGCGAAACGCTGGGCACCGTTTGTCTTGTGCCGAGTGGGTGGTGCTTCCACATCTATAGCGCGAGAATTTGCTGTCCGCGGGTTGTCTGCCGGGAGATGTCTGCTTCCCTGTCCACTTCGAATCCTGCTTCCTTTCTCCCATGGAACTTTTCTGCTTATAGGCTGATGGAGTTTCATCAATCTTAATGACCATCTGCCTCTGCGTGCTTTCCTTCTTGGCTGCGTCAGCACAGCGTTTCGATAGCTCCGCTTTCTTGACCATGGCGATGACGTCTTTGAGCGACGCTTCACCCTGCGCCCACAACTTATCCTGCACCGACTTGTTTGTAGTATGCATGACTATCTGGTCTTTGATGTATTCATCCTGTAGCTGCCCATATTTGCACGTGATGGCTAATCGTCTCAGTGCAGCCACGTAGTCATCTATCGACTCTCCCTCCTCCTGCTTCCGTTGCTGGAAGTTGTAGCGGTCGATGGATACACATACCGCCGGCCGATAGTGGTTGTCGAGGTCCTCCAGGGCATTCTTGAAGACGTCATCCTCAGTGTCTGCTCTTTCTTTAGGCACGATGTTAGCGAACACCCAAACACCTTCTGGGCCCAGGTTGTGCAGTAACAACCTCTTCTTCCTAGCACTGGGGAATGGCTCCCCATTCTCATCTTCCAACGCTTACACATAGTTCTTGAAATACTCCCTCCAGTCCTCCCATTTCATTAGGGCCTCACCCGGTCTGGGTAGGAAGGGTATGGGTGCCGTAAGGGCTGTTGCTTAGTTGCTCATTCTGGGCTCAGTTCTGGGCTCTCCGTCTTGGTTCCCTGGGCTGCCAGGTGCGCTGGGGTTCCCTCCACTGCTGGAGTCTTCGCCTTGGCTTTTGGGACTGCCCGGTGTACCGCTGGTTCCACCGCTTATGACGCTGGGGAGGTGTGCTTCACCCTCCTCCCTGTCACCGTCCCTTCTATCTGCCAGGGTATCAGCTGTGTGCCCCTCCACGCGCTGTGCAGGTTCTGACTTGCCTTGAAGTGGCTGGGGGCCACGTGGGTGCTGGCTGTCTTGGGTCTGCGCTGCTGCCACGCTCTGTCATGAATAGCGATGGTCCATCGGGCAGGCTCACTTCCTAGAGCTACTGTTTCAGAATCGGGTTAGCTGTAGACGTCTTGTCATCCAGTCCTGCACCCTCTGTGTAACTGCAAGGGGGTCGTGGGGTGATCCCAGTCCTCGTCACCACTGTAATGTTGTTAATTCTTCCCTCACAGAGCACAGGATACCAGGTGAGTTGGAAACAAGTATTTATTTCTTTTACAAATAGGATCGCTATCAAACAGAGCACCGAGCGTCTAACTGTCCCAAGCTCCGGTCGCTTCTCCGCTGTTTCTCCTTCGCGCTCTTTCTCCCTCGCCTACTGCGCATGCGCCGGTGTTCCGCTCTTGCTCCGGCGCGGCACGCCATCACGCCGGCTGCTGGAGGCTAGAGCACAACACCAAAGTGAGTTCCAAGCTTTTTTAGGTATTGCAGACCTAGCGCTTGAGCGCACATGCGCTCCTCGCTCTGCGAGGCTTATTGTTATCGATCCGATTTCAGAAGGGGACTTGAAGCCCCACCCATCATTCCTATTGGCTGGCGTCATCATTTATGTAAATCAATGGCCTCTGATTGAAAATTTGGCTTTTTTGTTACCGCCCTGTCTCCTTCTGGCCCGCCCACGCGGACTGCATCTTTTACTTGCGACGCTATACAGTCTCCTTCAATTACTCTGAGAGCACTTTTTTCCTCATTCGCACAATGGTGACAGCTTGTCCTAGAATGGCTCTCTGCCTGGCCCTTACACCAAATTTTCCCGCTCGTCTCTTGTCTTGCAACAATAGCTCCGTTTTTATACAGCACTTGTTATCACATTGATTCTGCTTCTTAACGCTTGGTATGAGTCGTATTAGAGTGCCTCCTGTTAGTGGCGGACCTTGCATTGAGGCTCGGAGGGTGCGTGACCGATAGGACATGCTGGGTTTTGAATCTGTCACCTAAATGCTGCGCGCAGTGTAGATGCATTAACCCACCATGCTACCTGCCTGACTCGCATCCTTGAAAGTCTAGTATATTTCTTTAATTTCACACGTTTCTATCCTTATTTTTGTCGCTTGATATCATAACTTTTAGTTTTACTGTTCTAACACCCAACCCCCCCAATACATTTCTTGTCACTCGTGCCCTCAGTGCTTTACCCTTTTTGGGCACCACCTTATCCTGTCACATTTTCTATCCTGCCATTTTGGCTCTCCGTTCGAACCCCTCCATATCCCAACTCTTCTTTATCTCATCGCTCCTGCTGTCAACAATATAAGCTTTTATGCACCCCCCCGCCTCCCCACACTCTTTCTATCCCCGTCATGGGTGTTTTAATGTCACAGTTTTTGAAGCAGTAAAACGCATTGTTTACAGCGCTTGAAATGACAAGATGAAGTCCAGCGCTACAAAAAGATCAAGTTAACACCTGTGTACTCATTGTGGCGTTTCATTACCGGCTCTATTTGTTTCATCTACTCCTTCTTAGCTCCTTCACTTGTTCTATTTTACGCACTTATTTAACTGCATCTCGTCCATCTCGTTTACTTGATTGGACCAATAGCAAGTGACGCTGTGTCTTCTTCCTCATTTATTCACACCACCTAAACCCCTTCAACCTCAGACGATACTGCGCATCTCTAGATTATTGTCAGAGTTTTGTTATGGGCCCTAGTGAAAGGAAGGAAATGCCCCACACCCTCCCCACCAGCTAATGCTTCAGTAACAAAATACAATACAAGGATACGGCATATTCTAGTCAACGTCGCCCTAACCACACATATCATAATATCACAGCATATGTTGTACCAAGCACATAGAAGCAGGCGTCTGGCGCAGTGCGGCCCTCTTAATCTCACGTTGGACATCTTGCGCTATGGAGACAGTGCTTCTAATAGCACCATTTAGGTGTTTCTAGTCCCACCCAACATCATTCAACCTTCTATTCAAAACTTGGCTCCCCGTTGCTCAACACTACAAACAATCCCCTCCACCCCATACACTCCTGCAAACAGGGGCGGCTCTAGGCTCATGGTGGCCCTGGGCAGGAAGCATAGGTAGGGGGCCCCGGAAGAGGGGGTCTGGGCGGGGCGGAGCGCGGAGGCCAGTGAAGAGGGGGGGGGTCAGGGTGTTTGGAAGTGGAACAGAGCCGGAGGCCACCAAATCCCTGCCAGGGGCCACCACACAAATATGTATCCATCCTCAGAGGATTATTATATTAAGGATATATATTAGTGTGGTGGCCCCTGGGGTTTGTTGGCCCTGTGCAGGTGCACAGCTAGCACATGCCTAAGGCCGGCCCTGCTGCAAATCATACAGTGTGTGGCCCCCACCCTGCTCTCGCCCCAACTCAATGGCACCGTCTCCCATTCAATCCATTCCCACTTTCTACCCCGGGTCACCAGGCCTTCACCTCCGTCGTAAAACTAAAAGCTCGTGACACTATCTGCAAATCTTTACACACCCTGCCTCCCCCTCGCCTACTAAAATTCAGGCTTCACAAACTGTCGTGTATGTTGCTAGGGGTAAAAAGCAACAAATGATTTACATAAAAGGGCCAATTTTGCATCTTTTTTTAACCTTATTTTTCTACACATTACAACATCACAACATCCTTGGGGGGTCTCGCTGCTGATGCATTAGCAGCCCCTGCACCAGCATGGACGCAGTTCAAATAGACTCTTTGTTCATTTTCCAGGGTGGCATTAATCATTTCGGACATAGAACACAATGCTGTCTTGTACTAGCCTGTCCCTTGACAGCACGCTGGGGAACGGTGCATCTTCTTACGTCTCAGGGCCTGGCAAATCTTTAGCAACAGCCTTGGAACAGCCAAGACAAGCACATTTTCTATTCAAGTAGTGTTACAAGAAGCTTGCCAGACTCCCTGGAAAATGCTATGGGCAGACAAAGGAGTAATAAACAAGCATTTGCAATGCAATAGGTCTCACATTTACCCGACTTTAAGCTATTTGCCTTGAAAATGATAATGCCTTTTATTTGTTTTAAAAACGAAAAAATAAAAGGCATTGTTATTTGCAATGTCAATAGCTTAAACTCGCGTAAATGCGAGACCTATTGCATTGCGAATGCTTGTTCTATAATGCACTTTACTCCTGACCCCCGCTGCAGAGAGCATTTGATGCGAGTAGGCCCTGTATCCAACCAACCATGGGTGGACAACACACTCTCCGCAAGGCCTCTTATCGTGTGCAATCATGTTGGCTGCAGGACCTAACTTGCAGACAGGCCCAGTACCCAATCCTCTACAGGTGCCATTCCCTAGGTTGGCTGCAGGGCATGGCCTCTGGTGAACACCCTACCCTGCTGCCCATACACACCGCTGCTCACAGTCTTCAGCTCTCTCCCTCTCTGCCTTCCCTTTCCTCTTTATCTCGCTGCCCCACACCCTTTCTTTGTCTTTTTCAACTCTTTGTTAAAATTACAAATAAAATCAGGTGTGTGAGTTTTTCACAATCTGGAAGATGAATCTACTACTTAAAATAGAAGCTTACACAATTGTGCTTTGAATTACACGCTGTTTTGTGAGGTTTTTTTTAGGTGTGGGGTTTGAGGTTTCCAAACCTCTTGCTCCCCCGGCACTTCCCTGAGGTTGAACACCTCGAATTGTGCCCCACTAACCCTTCATTGTTGTGGAATTTATTTCAAACAGTGTTAGAGTTGATAACCAAACTTGATTTTCAGTTTTTAAGATGGTGAGAAACACAGTCTACAGAGCCCTTTACCAGCCATTGGCATTTGTCAAAAAATTCAAATGTGATATACATAAGACTCGAAACACATCTTTAAACAGCAAAGAGATACAAAGGTGTTAACTATTTCATGCTCACCTTTTTCTAAATCCCCACATGTCAAAAACTAGTGAATTACAAATTTTAAATGATGTGGGATGCACTCGAATTTAAACGTGTGTCAACCAGAGTTTTTCATTATATGCGTGCAGCTTTGGTAAAGGTGCCTTGCCCAGGTGGCACCTACGTCATCATGAAAAAAAGGGGAAGTGAGGCACATGTCGCCTCAACCAAACGCACTGTCGAATATGCCTCATTGGCAATCGTGTATATATGTTTAATCCAATGTTTATCATTAGTTATTCAAGTTTCATGCAATGTCCATGTTCTTATCATTTTTACTCCAATATAAATCCCCATCAGGAAGCGAACGCCATTTTTCAAAATCTTCTATTGTTCAAACTGTGCCTCAATGACCTCTTGTAGGAACATGACAGAAGCGTAGTTCATCAGTAGCAGTGTTTATTCGAAAAAACCCAATGCATTTCAGGCATCACAGTGCCTTTCGTCAGGGGTCACTACAAATTACAGTCAAAAAAGATAAATTAAAATTCATCCATATTGTGTGTATCTTCATTCATCAAAATCATCGTATGCTAACATGTCTTCACTTTTTCTGACACCCCATATAGTTACTCTAAAACATAACCATGCTGTTTGGGACCTCGCTAATGTCCTTGATAGAACCCTCTCAATAAACACTCGTTTTTAAGATGGTATTACTTTCATAAAATCTATTTTCTAAAGAGCCCATGAAGTTGGCTCTGTATTATATTTTAAAACAGGTATGTAAGCATACGATGATTTTGATGAATGAAGATACACACAATATGGATGAATTTGAATTTATTCTTTTTTGATTGTAATTTGTAGTGACCCCTGACGAAAGGCACTGTGATGCCTGAAATGCATTGGGTTTTTTCGAATAAACACTGCTACTGATGAACTACGCTTCTGTCATGTTCCTACAAGAGGTCATTGAGGCACAGTTTGAACAAAAGAAGATTTTGAAAAATGGCGTTAACTTCCTGATGGGGATTTATATTGGAGTAAAAATGATAAGAACATGGACATTGCATGAAACTTGAATAACTAATGATAAACATTGGATTAAACATATATACACGATTGCCAATGAGGCATATTCGACAGTGCGTTTGGTTGAGGCGACATGTGCCTCACTTCCCCTTTTTTTCAAAAACTAGTGAATGGCATTACAGCAAACCAACAAAAGCACAATTTCCAGGTAAAGTTCTACTTTCATGGTAAGTTAGGTGTAAATCCATTCAGCCTTCTGCTCTAGGCACAAGCAGAATTTCATATAGGCATTAAAAAGGCAACTTTTTTTACCTCTCCAGTATCACTTTTTTACCCCTTGAACGGCATTGCATGATATTTGGCATGACAGATTTTACCTGACTACATTTTTCCTTTGCCAAATTTCGTGCAGATCTGTTCACAAGAGGCAGTGTGATAGGTAAATAAAAAAATGCCTCTCCAGTGGAAAGTGAGTCTAAGCCATAACTACATAACATCCATAAATTGTGACTGCAACTGCATAAAATGTATGGTATAATGTACCTCCCACGACCATTATCAGGATATTGCAAGTCTCTGAGGAGTTCCTTTATACGGTCATGAAACTCCTAGATGTTTTGCAATATCCTTTTAATGTACAGCAGATGGTATTTTCATATCCTTTGCAGACTAGAAGTATAAAATCAGAAGCTGTACTTTGAATCAATGTCGTGTAATCTGGAATAAAAAGGCCGTGACTCCCATTGTGTTGAAAAAGGCCGAGATTCTCGCTTTCATGTAATGACATGGAGTTTCATGTACATTTCCTTTCTGCTGACAATTTTGATTTTTAGACATGCATTGGCAATGCCAATAGGTTTGGTAGGGTAAGGTGAAGAATTACAAGTAAATATCATTGAAAAAGACACATATTTATGTGGAAGCAAGGAAGTGTAAAATAATATTGGTGTAGGTAAAATGGTCAAGTGACCGTTGCACTGTCAAGCCAGACCTAAAAATCCATGTAAGTCAGTGGTTGATTTGTGAAAAATGGGTGCTGGGGCTCTCGTCAACAGGCAGCTTGCAACTGACCATTGCTCCTGTTAGCACCGCCTACAACAGAACCAACTACTAACCATCAGACCCTACAAGCGTGGGTAGGGTGTGATATAATGGCCAGAGCTGCCAACCTTGGAGCTGGGGATCCAGGATCGAGTCTCGGCATAGGCTCAACATACTGTGATTCTAGGCAAATCACTTTATCTCCTGTGCATACCAAATATGAATCTGTCCTTAACTGATGGTCATGAAAAGAGCTCAAATACCTTTGGGTCGAGTTCGTGCAATAAGAGCCGGTGTTGACGATTAACTCAATCAATCATGGAATTTATATCGCGCACTACTCACCCGGAAGGGTCTCAAGGCACTAGGGGGAGGGGGTCTGCTACTGCTCGAACAGCCAGGTCTTGAGCTGTTTCCTGAAGGCGAGGTGGTCCTGGGTTAGCCGCAGGCGGACGGGCAGGGAGTTCCATGTCTTAGCCGCCAGGTAGGAGAAGGATCTTCCTCCGGCGGTGGCTCTCTGGATGCGAGGGGCGAGGGCGAGGTTCGCGGATCGTAGCAGGCGGGTGGGTGTGTAGAAGGTCAGGCGGTCGTTGAGGTACTTTGGGCCTAGGTCGTGGAGGGATTTGTGTGCGTGGGTGAGGAGTCTGAACGTGATCCTCTTGTTGACAGGGAGCCAGTGCAGGTCTCTCAGGTGGCTCGAGATGTGGCTGCGACGGGGGACGTCCAGGATGAGTCGGGCGGAGGCGTTCTGGATACGCTGAAGTCTTTTCTGTAGCTTGGCTGTTGTACCGGCATAGAGGGTGTTTCCATAGTCTAGTCTGCTGGTGACGAGGGCCTGGGTGACAGTCTTCCTGGTCTCGGTCGGGATCCATCGGAAGATCTTGCGGAGCATGCGGAGGTTGTGGAAGCAGGATGAGGAGACGGCGTTGACTTGTCTAGTCATCGAAAGGGAGGAGTCCAGGATGACACCCAAGTTGCGTGCGTGGTACGTTGGCTTGGGTGCGGTGCCTAGGGCCGGGGGCCACCAGGAGTCGTCCCATGCAGAGGGCGACGGTCCCAGGATGAGGACTTCTGTCTTGTCCGTGTTCAACTTCAGGCGGCTGATGTTCATCCACTCGGCGACGTCTTTCATCCCTTCGTGTAGGCTGGCTTTGGCGGTGTCGGGGTCTCTGGTGAGGGAGAGAATCAGCTGGGTGTCATCGGCGTAGGAAATGACGTTGAGGTTGTGTTGGCGTGCGACGGCAGCGAGGGGTTTCATGTAGATGTTGAAGAGAGTAGGGCTGAGCGACGATCCTTGCAGGACGCCGCAGATGACTTTGGTGGCCTCAGATCGGAACGGGGGGAGGCGTACTCTCTGTGTTCTGCCGGAAAGGTATGAGATGATCCATTCCAGAGCCTTCCCCTGGATGCCGGTGTCGTTGAGGGGTTGGACTAGGGTGCGGTGGCAGACAGTGTCAAATGCTGCGGAGAGGTCAAGGAGGATGAGAGCCGCTGTTTTACCGTTGTCGAGCAGGGCTCGGATGTCGTCGGTGGCTGCGATGAGGGCGGTCTCGGTGCTGTGGTTGGCTCTGAATCCGGACTGCGATGGGTCGAGGGATCCGTTCGTCTCGAGGAAGGCGGCCAGTTGCTTGTTGACGATCTTCTCAATGACTTTGGCAGGGAAGGGAAGGAGCGAGATGGGGCGGAAGTTCTTGAGGTCGGTCGGGTCCGCTGTTGGTTTCTTCAGTAGTGCGCTGAGCTCGGCGTGCTTCCAGCTCTCCGGGAAGGTGGCTGTGTCGAAGGAGGTGTTGATGATGTCTCGGAGGTGGGGAGCGATGGTAGAGGCGGCCTTGTTGAAGACATGGTGGGGGCATGGGTCGGTCGGAGATCCGGAGTGGATGGTGTTCATCATGCGTGTCGTGTCTTCGGGGGTCACTTTGGTCCATGTCTGGAGGATGGCGGCGGGGTGTGTAGGTTCGGTCGATGGGTGCGGTGGATTGCCAAAGCTGTTGTTGATGTCGTCGATCTTGCGGTGGAAGTACAAGGCGAGGGAGTCTCGGAGATCCTGCGAGGGAGTGATGTCGTTGTTGCCGGTGCTGGGGTTGGAGAACTCCTTGATGATGTTGAAGAGCTCCTTGCTGTCATGGGCGTTCTTGTCCAGTCGTTCCTTCAGAGATTTCTTCTTGGTGGTGCGGATGAGCTGGTGATGTCTGCGGGTGGCGAGTTTGAGGGCGGTCATGTTGTCGGTGGTCTTGTCGAGGAGCCAGGCCTTCTCGAGGGTGCGGCAGGCCTTCTTGGAGTCCTTGAGTTCGTTGGTGAACCAGGGGGCCTTCTTGCTTCTGGGCCTGGTGAGTGGGTTCTTCAGTGGGGCGAGGTCGTCGGCACAGGAGGTCAGCCATTACGTGAGGTCGAGGGCTGCTGTGTTAGGGTCCGTTGTCCTGATAGGTGGGTTCTGGCTGAGGGAGGTGGTGAGCTGGTCGACGGTGATCTTGCTCCAGTTTCTGTGGGGAACCTGCTTCGGGTGGTGGTGGACCGTGTTCTTTTTGAAGCTGAAGTGGACGCAGCTGTGGTCAGTCCAGTGGAGTCCGGTGCAGTGGCTGAAGGTGACGTGCTTGCTGGATGAGAAGAGAGGGTCGAGCGTGTGGCCGGCGTAGTGGGTGGGGGAGTAGACCAGTTGCTTGAGTCCGAGGTTGGCGAGGTCGTCCAGCAGGGCGGTGGTGTTGCGATCGTTGTTGTTCTCCAGGTGGAAGTTGAGGTCCCCGAGGAGGATGTAGTCGGCGGAGGGGAGGGCGTGAGGGCTGATGAAGTCTGTGATGTCTTCGCTGAACTGTGCGCGTGGTCCCGGGGGTCTGTAGATGAGGGTGCCCCTGAGGGTAGTCTTGGGGTCGGTGTGGATCTGGAAGTGCAGGTATTCGGCGGCGTTGAATGCGTCGATGCAGTCAGTTGAGATGCGAATGGTGCTTTGTGAACGATGGCGATGCCCCCTCCGGTCTGGTTGATGCGATCCTTCCTGATGATCTTGTAGCCGTCTGGGATGGCTATGGCGATATCGGGGGCTGAGGAGGCGTTCATCTAGGTTTCCGTGAGGAAGGCGACGTCTGGAGATGCGGTGTCGAGGAGGTTCCATAGTTCCATGGCGTGTCTCTGGACGGAGCGGGTGTTGACCAGGATGCACTTGAGGTGGTTGCTGTTGTCCGTCTTGGTGGGCGTAGTGCCTGTTCGAAGGCAGGAGAAGTTGCAGGATCGGCAGACGAAGGGTCCATGGGTGCGTAGCGGGACGCTTGGTAGCATCCAGGTGCTCGGGCGGTGTTGAGTGCGATGAGCGTGGCAAAGTTGTAGGTCCTGCGGGGGGGCTGGCGGGCGCGGGGACCAGGGGGTCTGGTGCTGGACGCGGTCCAGGCGCGGACGGGCGCAGACGTGCTTACCTTTGGCGCACCTTCGGCGCTCAATCAGCGCTCCCGCTGCGCGCGTCCGCTGCGCGGTCGCTGGGGGGGCGTCATAAGTAGGAGCCGGGAGGGAGGGTCAGCCGGGAGGCGGGAGGACCAATGGGAGAGGAGGGGAGGCGGAGCTACGGGTCAGCGGCGACGGGAAAGCGGCGGGAAGCACGGAGGTGACCGGGGCAGCGGGGACGGTGAGGAGCGGGGGCAGAGGCGGCAGGCTGCAGGCAGAAGGCGAACTTGAGGAAGATGTGGAGGGAAGCGACGTAGAGGAGGTGAGCGGAGGTCTTCAGCAATCAGGGAGCGGCCAGGCAGCAGCTAAGTCAGCAGGAAGGCAGGCGAGCGGCAGAGCAGCGTGGAGGGAGCGACCGCCTGCGAGGGCACAGGGGTCACCTGCCAGTGCCAAGCAGCCGAAACCACCAGCTCAAATTACGTACTGAGTAGGTTAATGAATGGTCTCCTCCTACCACGCAGCAACCAGAGAAAAACAAAATAAGTTATTTAGATATCTATGACACTTTAAATGCATTATAACTAAGGCTCCCTGTTTTCCGTACAGACAGAAAGCATATATTTTCTTGTCTGTATTTATTTTTAAATGTGGATAAAAACTGAAAATTGGGTTGCCTTTTAAATAATTCTAAATACTGTCTGACATGACTGCCAGGCCAATAGATGTGTGGATTGATAGATAAGTGAGTTAAAAAATAAAGGGATTTTAGTATAGAGGCTTTAACAGCAGTAGATATGCACAAGGTTGATGCTGAAATGTGTATATTTTCATACAAGAGCACTGATTTATCTTCTACCAGTGTTCACAGCACTGAAACCTGGAAGACATTGAAGCTTGAGTGCATATTTATCGATTAAATAAATGTGGAAATATACTAATTTTAGCTTACTTTTTCTGCAAAACCCAAGATAAATATGGATAAATACAGATAACATTTGCAAAAAATTAATATGGATAAATACAGACGGAAATGGCAAAAAAATAAATGCCATAAAACCGGGAGCCCTAATTATAACGTCATGTGAGTGCCTCTCAAATTTCAAGTGTAGACGACGGGATAAATACATGAAATGACCACAGCTGTGTAGAGGGCAAGCATTTTTTTTTGGAAGCACACAACCTCTGCCCAATCAAAACATGTACTCCTGGCCCCAACATGTGGGTGGAGCTAAAGCCCCTCTCTAGTGGTGCTTGCATAATTGTCTGGAGACAGCTGCGCTGTCAAGCCTGGCAGACCATAAAAAATGTACCAGAATAAGGAAATGGCAGTTTCCATTTTCCTTGTTTAAATCACAACCTGGTCTGTAGCGGGCACAAGGTGTTTCCCTTATGGGGCATTTTTTAACCGGGGGCCGGCAATATTGGCCCCCTGTAACAAAATCAGCCAAATCTGGCAATAGCAAACAGCTCGGCCGCACCTCCTCTCCCCCCCCACTGGGAGCCGGCGGAGCAGTTTGCCAGTGCCGGTTTTGGTTCCCAGTCCGGCCCTGAACACAGCTGTAATTATGATCTTTGTCCTGCCTCTCACCTGGCTGCTGGCTCTAGCTGTACAAAAGGGGGTGGTGATGGACGGAGCATCTGAATCAATCAAACACTCACACCCAGTCAAAAGATCTGGGTTTAATCCATCACCGTTCTTTAGCCCAAGTTCAGACATGGCTATATGCAAATCAATCTGACCCTGTGCCTCATGGGAACAGTCCAGCCCGAACTGCCAAGCCATGTCTTCCCTGGACCAGAAACAAGCTTCCGAGGACCGGTTTCTGGCATTCCAGCCGTCTTCAGCCCGGCTTGCTTGAATCCAGTGGCAAAGTGAGCAAGGGACTCACGTCTGAGCATACCCTGCCACACTTATGGCGGTCAAAAGCGGTACAAAAGGGGGTGGTGATGCGCAGAGCATCTGAATCAATCAAACACTCACACCCAGTCAAAAGATCTGGGTTTAATCCATCACCGTTCTTTAGCCCACTCTGCCACCCCAGTTCAGGCATGGCTATATGCAAATCAGTCTGACCCTGTGCTGTAGCGTAGTTCCTATTTTCCCAATAGGCCCTGCACATTGGAATAACATAAACAGTAGTATCGACGTAGAAGTGCGGATCTTCCAGGCCTCTACTGACTATGCTAAACTTAATTGGGTTTGTTACCAACTAGCTCAGAGGTCACTGGAAACTTTCTTGACTGAAATAGGAAGTGATCAGCTTCCCTGGCACAGACAAGAAGGGATTCAGTTTTCCAACAACCGTGCAACATGACAACTTTGCTCCTCAGATCAAGAGTCAATCTCTAGGGTCGTGTGAAACAATAGACAGTTATTTTACTCAGTCAGGTTGGTGCAGTTTACTTTCACAATATGTAGAGAACAGAGAGACGGGCGTTTGTCAATAAAAGGTTAACATTTATTGAACAGTCTTTCTTCTCGTACAAGAGAAACGAATTGCCACAATTGCAAGACTTGTTATGATAAAAAGTACGTACAGTAAGATAAGTATTGCGAAATAATACTGTAAAAGCATTGATATGGTTTCTTAGCCATACAATGGTTTAAAAGGAATAAAACATATATACATTCATATATACATTAGGCTAAAATACTCAACTGGTGCTTCTAACTACGCCTACCCCAGTGTACATGACCTAAGACTAATACTTGGGAGGGGAGTAAGTAAGTAGCTTTAAGTTAAGTTGGTTTTGCCAAGGTTTGCTTCAAGAATTCTCTCTCAAGGGTTTAGTCAACACCATACCTCTGGAATAGAATGATGGAGGTCTGGTATCTCCCTCAGGGCTCGATATCCCAGTCACCCGCAAGGGTAGACTAGAAACGCTGGAGCTGGATTTCTCGGCAGGAGAAAGACAGCGTCTCTTCTTCAGCGCGTCGAGGAGGAGAAGGAGGGGGGACAGCGTCCGCGGGCAGCTTGCATCTGCTGGGCTCTTGCAGAGGGACGGCTGTTCAGCTCCTAAGTTCACCACACCATCGTTCGCTAGTTAGCAGCGATAGCAGTAGCGATAGCAGCTATGATATCTTCAGCATAACAGCAGCTTCAGGCGACGGGCAACAGGGGACTTGCTTAAGGCCACGTTGGTAGTATTTATACCTGAAAGGTGCCATGTTTGACGTAAGTTTGCTGGACATAAGACGTCAATAAAGATGTCACTTAGGAAGTGATCGTCTATCAGTGCTCATTAGAGTTCTATTACTAATCAAAAGACAGCAAGCGGGGATTTCCAGGTTTGCTGAGTTTTTATCTTGTTGAAGAACTCAGAGTGTTAATCTAGGAATCTCAGATAGTAACTTCTGCTCTGTCATTGCACTAATTGGTTGCAAAGGAAGTGGCAGAGAAAGCTATTCTGGAATGTGGCTCTGTTTGTGTGAGGCCAGAGATGAGTTTCTGAATATCGCACTTGAACGGTTATGCCAATATAGGGAATAAATGGATTTATAGCCGAATAGGGGCATAAGGTCACAGTATCGATCAGGATCCTAGATAAGCACGCAGCACCCACTCCACAAATTCATGTCTATCAAATTACTAAAACTAGAGCAATATGATGCATGTGTAACATTGCCCACCCCAAAATAGATAAATGCATTTGAAATAGGCGTATATTGTAATACGTGAAATTTAGGTACTGTACGTTTTTGAAGCATAGAAATCATTCAAAAATTATAGCATATGAAATCAATGAACGATTATGCAAAAAGAATTACACATGAAATATCTCTGAAACAGAAGAAGGGCGAGATAAATCATCACATATAAATGCATTGCAATAAAATGTGCTAGAGGCTGGTGTAAAGTTATTATGTCTCTAGATGTATGTAGAAATAGAAGTTGAAGCTTCTGTTCTCTAAGAATAGTTTTTACTTTAAGCAAAGAAATTTTCGTGCCAAAAAAGGGTGAATATTAAAAAGTGTTCAATTCAAAAGAATTATTGCTTGAACGGGGAAATTAGAGTTCCAACGCTTTTAGCAGTTTTTGTTGTTCAAAACTGAAGGCCGAATTTAGAGTTCATGGGAACGCTGTGTGTCGGAATGTTTTTCCAAAGTTATTATTTCTGTTCGGGTAAGAACATCATATCAGACAGGCTCTCAAAGAATTGGTCTACAAAATCAGGTGACAGTTCAACCAAATTCGATAGTGCTGTAACTTGGCAGGCGTGAGAATGATTGCTGTCATCATAGTCGGGATCAGCAATGCTCACAGAAGGTCGTACCTGGGTGATGCTGCTTTTGTCACTTGCTCCACTGTTACCACCTAGTCGTAGCACAGGAGTCTCAACGAATGCCGTCATCAGGATTGGTAGCCGCTGGGGACAACACAATGCGTGAGCCATTATCGGACTGAGCAAAGTATCGACGTCCATTGGTACTGCTGATGGAAGTGAAAGACAGATGTCCAACATGCACTCATCTCCGCATAGCATACATCGTAGTACCGGTAAGATACAGTTCTGCCATATAGGTCTGAATGAAAGGAACCAGGTCATGCTTAGATCTCTCAGCCTGGCCAATTCAAGGACTATAGTTATTCTGTCCCGGTAGCGGATTGCTAGGATTGTCTCTTCCATTCCCATAGGAGCTATGTCTGAGCTTTGGCTTGCCATAACGAAGCAGGAGGGTCAAAAATAAAATCCCTGCTATAAGTCCCAAAAATAAGGGTATGCCGCCAAAAACAGAGTGGACAAAATTAGGAACAATTCCCAAAATTGCTTGAAAAGGTGTTAGCAGTCCCGTAAAAATCGTCTTAAATATGCCTGGGATGCCTGTGGCACTAGACATGTTAAGGAGTTGGCTAAGCATTTCTACGAAATGCACGGGGCAATTTGTTGATAAAAGGTCATGAACCTCCGTAGCTGTCCTTGCAACTAGAAGATCATACGTCTCTTTTGATGACGTTATGGGCACTGTTGTCTGTAAAAGCACAGACTTCATTTTGCTTAAAGTATCAATTGGTATAGAATAGAGATTCAAACGAGGAAGTCTCTGTGTCTACAAGCCAGCTCGGGAACAATGCTTGAATACAGCATTTGACCATGGATGTTACACTTACTAGATAACTTTTCCCTGGCACTAGGCCACAACATCTGTGATCCGTTCTAAGAATGTAACTCCCGTTAGCAAGTTGCATAAAGAAGGGCTCTATCTGAGTTGCAGGTGTGACTAGCTGGTGGCATGAAAGGTTGTTAGAATTACCTTCACAGGCTCCATGTAAATTAATACCCTGGCACAAAAGTATACCGCTTAGTGAATGTTTACAATTTGCACCACTAAGAAATACATTTTTGTCGCTGTCACTATAGCAAGAACGTGTGTATGGTAATTTCCATTCTGATTTTACATATCCTTTACCCAATTGTTCATACTGGCCAGTAGGTATGTATTCAAGGCACTTTTTAAATTGGAAAGTTGTTATCGGAATAGCGATAATTCCGTGTATTATCCATTCAATGACAGGACTCTCTGACATTGTCAATGGTAATCTCTCAAGTTTTTCGATGCTCAGGATTGTATAGTCTGCTCCTTTCTGAGCCAAACTGATTTGTTTATCAGTAAGGTTAAAAATGGAAAATAATGACGTTGTGTTGATTAAACGCCAAGGCACATAGCCTGAACGAAGATTTTGCAGCATCCAGCCTAATTGTACAATAGAACGTAATTGCGACTGGCCATGCTGTAACATTAGCAAGTCTCTGTCTTTTATGTCAAAGGCAGAAGATACAATATTGTCCAACGAATATATTCTGGAGGACAGAGTCATTAACCCATTGTCCACTACAGAAAGTGATTTTTCCAAATTAATACGATCAATTTCTCGTATTTTTTCAGCTGTTTCAATTTGTGTGACTTTCCAAGCCTCGTTGTACTCAGCATAGATACTGGTCGCTATGAAACGCTTTTGACGCTGTTTGCGTGGTCCAAGAATGAAATCGCGCAAATCAGCACCATCTTTTAGTAAAGACAAGTGTTGCTTAATTTCAGCCAGTGTGGATGTTCCTAGCCATTCGAGGCAGAGTTTCCCTACACTGTATGTTGTTACTATCCCTGGATGTTGTCTCTGGGAGTTTCTAGGGTCTTGTCTGGTCATTTTTAACCCCTGTGTTTTGTTCAGGAATCTATCTTGACAGCTGTTTGTGTCTGTAGGCCAGATTAACCACTTTTTTCCAATCAGGATGTGTTCTGTTAAAATGTAAAATTTTAGTTACGTCTATCTCAATATCTGTTGTTGCATTCTCAGGTATTGGCTTTGGAATAGACGGTTTGTTGTTAAGGTCTTTGATCTTAGCTAGGACAAGACAGGATGTTTGGTGAATTGTGTCATTTAAAAACATCATTTGTTCAGGTATCATGCAGGTTCTGAATAGTGCTTCAAGGCCTTGAACCTGCCAATCTTTTGTACCCCAAATAGTTTTCGTTTCAATGTTATTTTTCCAATAATCAAAACCAAATGTCATCATTTTTTCATAAAATGCTTCTGAATATATTAATTTAGTGTTTGTCAGCATTGTTTTCATTCCTGTTTTATCTAACAGTTTGTAATAAAACGTTTCTGCATCACTGGTGTTAAACCCTGAGAAGTACTTGAATTTCTCAAAAAATGCTTTAGAACTGCTTTTTGGTGGTGTAGCACAATGTTCCCATTGATTATACTTAAAAACATTTCTAGGCTGTGCAGATTTATGCTAATAATGATCGCCATAATGTGTGTAGCAGAATAACTGTTCATAACTAGACGAACCTTGTAAATAATCATGTTCTGTAAATCTAGCTGACATTACTAAATCAGACATCATGTCATTAATACTGTTAAAGTCCCAATCATCAGAGAATGTACTATGTTTTACAAAGTCACTTAAGGAAACCTTCAGTTGATGAGGATACTTCAGGATCTCGACCGGACCATAGATCTCATAGTCAGTTTTCTCCCATAATACCCCACCAGGTATTGGAATTGCTGTGACATTTACTGTTGACAGTTCTCTTTTCTTCACGTGGGATGATCTGTGTGGTTTGAGGACTAAGTTGATGTTCTGACTTGCTGTGTCCATTCAATTGTAATAAACTTTCCTAAAATTAAAATAAAATTATGCATAGTAGGAGTATGAATACCCCTGAAATAATCCAATGCTCAATCAACGGTGTATCCAGATATAATTCTTTGATTTGTTGAAGGAGTCCTGTTGTATTTTCTTTAGAAGTCTTTTTTTTGTTTCTGGCATCACTTTGGGGTCGTTTTGATCTTCAGAGAAGTTGTCGAAGTTGATGAAATAACCAGAGGCAGTTCTGTCAATTGTTGGGATTGTTCTTTCAATCTGTCTTTCGGTAGCATTTTCTGATGCCACATTATTGTAGACTGGTGTTTCTTGACGAACTGTTTCAATCTGTGTCTCAAGAGGCACGAGTTCCATGGCATTATTGCATAGTCCTTCTCTGTGCACTGCAGGCTGATCGAATGTGATTAGTCTTTCAGTTTGAACCTCTTGGATTGTTGCAAGTTTGGGTATTCTGTTGTTTCTTGGGAGTCCACAGGGCCTACTGTTGATTATAGGCCACATGGTTGTGGTTTTACCAGGTCGATAGACACAACTCTGTTCTCCTTTTTACCAGCAAGGGGCGGTAGTACTACTGATCTTGTTCCGGTGATTGCCAAGACAGGTACTGCTTTTCTGTAAGAAGGCCCAAATTCCTTCTTCACCGCGATTTTTTCTCTGACTAGATCCCCAATCTTTGGAATCCAGACAGGCCTTGCTGGGGCTGTTGCTTGTGGTGCCTCGTCAGTGGTATCTGGCTGTTGTTTTAACTTTACGTTGCTTAAGGATTTTCTTGTTTCATTCAGTTCCTGTAAAACAGCCAAACGATCTTTGATGTCAAAGTCTGTTGTTTTATCTTGTACCACTGATACCTGACTATCTAAGTCCTGAATTCTCATTCTAATTCCGAACAATAGTTTGTATGGGCTGAAACCTTTTAGAGATTTTCTTGGCAAATTGTTAAGACTGGACTGGACACTTATTAGATGTTTGACCCACCCAGCGCCTGAACCTAATACCTTCGCTGTTATAGATCGCTTTATGTCCCGGTTTTTTCTTTCAACCACACTATTCCCTTCGGGGTGCGACCGACAAGAATACCGCAACCCAATTCCCATGCTGGCCATGGCCTCCTTATAAGCTCGAGAGCTGAAAGCAGGACCCTGGTCAGAATGGAACGTGGTAATTGCGTATGTGCCGATATAGACTCGCAGATCTCTCTTATAACCGTTCTAGCGTCAGCCGAGCGCTGGAGGCCTCATTTTTTAAGTGTGTTTAGTCTTAACTGATTAATAGGACGCTGAATGGCTTGTGGACATCATTACCCTTTCTATAAATGGTAACTGTGCAACAGGCAGGACCGGCTCATTACTGCGATCCCTATCACAGTCCGGACAGTTCTTTACATATATCTGATGTTGCACGCTCATCCCCGGCCACCAGTATACTGATTGCAATTCAGTCAGAGATTCCCTCATCTGAATGTGCCTTGGACCATCACCCATGTGTGCGTCTGCTATTAATAATATTCTCCTGTTCGTGTTTGGAATTACCCTATCCCCGACTCCAGGGATTCGAGCAAAAGGAACGGAGTTTGCATCAATTACGTATGCATAATTGAGTGGATAGTTCACGGGTAGTGCTGCACAGTCGCCTTTTACGGTCGTTTTTACTGCCAGCATGGTTTCCCCGTCTATGTATTTTTCTGTACGCTTTTTTGTGGCTACGGAAGCCGGTTTAGTTGCTTCCGCTGTGGCTGTTTTAGCCAATGAATTCCCTGCAACGTGAAGGCCATCACGTTGAAGACTCTGTGCGTGTATCACGTGAGTCTTTTGTAGTTCTTTCTGTAAAAGAGCTACCTGTTTCCAGAGCAATTTATGCTTTATTGTGGCACCTGTGTCATCTTTGTAATCGTTTTCAATCCAACTCTGCAGTTTATTATTGTAAGAGTTGACGCATAAATGAAAATCGCACACTATAAGTGTCGGGAATTCTTGTTCTGCATTTTCGAGCGCCATCTTTAAACATCTGATTTCAGCTCTCGGAGCCGAACAGTTTCTCAATGATTCAGTTTTTGTTACTTTCGGTCTGAATTTACCGCACAGCCAACGACCTTTAACAATCGCACAGGCTGCATCGTAGGATTTGCTCTCTATGTTGTAATGCTGTACAAATCTATCTGTATAGATTATACAGGCGTACTGTGGGAGAGGCAGAAGTTCGATTGGCAGAGGATATTCTTCTTCATATTCTAAATTATTCAGTTCTTCAAATTGCGGAGCGAAATAGTATCTCACATCTTCGGCTCCTAGAGAATCTACACACTGTATCCATTTCGGATCCAGTGACACTGTAGGCAGGTTTACTGGGCTGAATAGCGCCTCGAAGGCGGATTCCGCTGTGAGGATATTAATCCTTTTGCCGTGTGCTAGTTCTCGTTCATTTGCTAATGCAATTTGCACTACTTCCACAGTTCTTTCTGTGTGACTGAATGTTTTTTCTGCTTGTGTGTACAAGTGAGATTTAATTGAAATTGGTACCTTTTCTCCCTCATTAGAGGTCAGGTACGTGAATCCGCATCTTCCTGGGATGACTCGGATTACAAGACCGCGTGTGTTGTCACGTGTATCTAATTTTGTTTTTGCTAACATGTCTGTTTGCAGTGATCTCAAAATTTCTGTGTGTTTTTGAGTCCAATTGATTTGTTTAAAATCAGGTTTAATTAGTTCGTAGAGAGGTTTAACCTTCTCTGTGTAATTTAGTATGTAAGTTCTTCCGAAATTCAGAAAACCTAGTATGGATTGTAAATTCTTCAGCGTTTTGGAGCTTGGAGTACAGCGCACTTCTCTAAGAAGTTGTCCGCTAGGCTTTTCCCTTCACTTGATAATTCGTACCCTAAGAATAGTACTGTCAGATGGGCAATTCGAGACTTTTTAAAGTTGAATTTGTAACCCTCTGCTGCGAACCCAAGCATAATGGTGTTCACTCTTTTCAAGTGAGTATCCAAGTCGTCGTCTGTGAGATAAATATCATCTACGTAAGATAATGCCTCATCATCAAATATTTGTAGTAACTCTGTTACCCTAGCTGAGAATAGTCCTGGGCTGTTCTTGAACCCCTGTGTGAGTCGACAGAATTTTTTCTGCGACCCAAATGCTGAGAAAGCGGTCAAATATATGCTTTCTGGTGCAATGTTTTGACAAAAGAAACCATTAGATATGTCTAATGTCGTTTTATATTTTTTCCTAACTATGTTATTCATTAGGGCTGCACTATGCGAGTTTTGTACTGCAAAAGTTTTGCAACATGCATTAAGGTGTCTGTAGTCCAAAACTAGACGATATGAATTGTCTGGCTTGGAGACAGGAAACAAAGGATTGTTCATTTGAGAGGTGCATGTTTCAATCACCCCCTGGTATTCACGTTGATCTAAGATCTCCCTGACTTGTTTTTTAGCTTCTTGCTTAATGGGATACTGCCGTTGGGCAGTTGGTTCACTTTTTAATTGGATTTTGTGAGGAGGAGAGTCCTCATCCCATCCTACATGATTTTTATATAATGCCGGTGCCTGGGCTACTGCCCATTTCCTTGCATATGTATATTTTTTGTGAATCGGAATGTGATTCGAGAAGGCAGGCATAATCACTTCTTCGCCACGAGGGCACTCCCTGACAAACTCTGGGGGCCAATCTTTTTCAGCTAACAGAATATCATAGCCTTTTGAGAGCTTATCCCAAAATAGACCCTTTATTTTCCTACTCTTATCACCCTCTATACGCAATGTTATTTCGTATATTTTATGGGGCTCGCTAAGTCTGGTGTCGGCAGTTTCAACCTGAATGTATTCATTCGTGTCCACTGTCTCCAGATGACTCATCAGGATCTTGCGGGCTATACTTATTTCTGCTGCACTGTCCAACATTGTCAATGCCCACTCCCCGTTTTTCAACTGTGTCCTCAGTATTCTCGGCATGGTTGACTACTCTAATACTGGCTACCTTCTTTTTCGGAAATTGAGATTTTTTACTCTGAGCAGGTTCCTTGTCTTTGGACTTGGTGTGCTCTCCTGGGTCTGACCGTCCTCTTCTTTCCGATTTCTGCGAAAAAGATCGAGAGGGACGTGTATCAATACTTTGATATCTATCAGGTTTTTTCAGATTATCCCTATTTCTAAGGTTGTATCTTTTCTCAGAGGGCTCCCTCTGGGGAGACTGGTGTTCTCGAGTCGGAGTTCTTTCCCTCCGTCGAGGAGACCTTCCTCTGGACTGGAAAACTTTTCCCTTGGGAGTGGATTGTTTATTTCCATCCCAGCTCTTTTTAGGAGTGTTTGAATTATTTTTAATAAATAATTTTTCAGGATTTTTGAGCAGTTGGGGCTTTACTGATTTTCCACCCAAGCTGTCTCTACCTAATTCTTCATAGCATTTTTCTATGATTCTGGCAAGCTCAACTGGCTGATCTGTTATATCTGTTTCCTTCAACTTCTGGCGGATCGCCACAGATGCTGCTTCTCCCTTTATGTTGGCTAATAATATAGCCGAGACCTGCCTGAAGTCTTTCAGTAATTTCATACCAAGATTTAAAGCGGGTTCTGGACCGTATTCATTCTGAATCTGTTTTAGCACTTCTGGTATTACCGCCATAGACGGAACACCGTGTGTTTTTGTGTAAATGGAAGCAAAGACTGTACCCCAAGTGTCGCAGTCCTCCACGTGTGGTGCGATTCCCATAGGAAGGCAGATGGTCAAGATTCTGTGTTTCTCAATAGGGGTAGTATCAGGAAATACTGCCTCTATTTGAGTGATTTTCTGTGCTAACCAGAAAGGAATTTGTTCCCGTTTTATGGGTGTTTTACCAAAACATGATTGTATGTTCTGTGGTGTGATTTTATTAGTGTTCCCCTGATGAGGGGTCAGCTGTGGTACATTAACAGCTGGCTGGACTGTTGCAGTCCGCATTACATATTGGACTAATTGCCTATGTATTTTTATTAATGTTTTTAGCTGTACTAACAGCTCTTCCTTTGACATTTTTGCAATGTCCGGATGTGGTGTGTAGCTGGCTAGAACCGGCCACGTTGCTCCTGGTCTTCCTAGTGGACCGAGCCTGGTAATATGATCATTATGTTTTAGGGCGCCATTAAACCAGAGCAGGTGCTCTTGGAATTTTAGTGGGATTTCAGTCTCCTCGAAAGGAGCGTACTCTTCCGGAGGTTTCTCTATTTTGTAATAGTGAAACTCTTTTGTTCTAGCGTTTGCCGCTGGAAAGTTTAACCATGAATAGAATACCTCTGTCTGCCGATATTCGTGTGCCTCTATCACGAAAATTACTGTACCACCTTGTGGTGTCAGTCCGTTTTCTATAAGTTTTAACGTTATAGATTTTCTTAAATGGACCGGGATGATAATTGCATCCGGGTCTGTGTCGTCGGGACCCTGCTGAGTCGCGTCTGCTGCGGCCCCAGTGGTTCCGTTTTCTCCTGGCATTGTATAAATGCAAGGTTTGCAGAGTAGGTCTCCAAGGAGACAAAGATTAGGTGCACAATATTTTGGAACACTGTATCCTTCAACGTTGAATAAACCAGAGCTTTACATAGGAATCTCTTCCTACTGAGTTCGGGCGGATTTTAACCTTTCACCCATTCCAGACGTCTATTGGAGTATTTACGGGAGAAAGGGGTCTGTGTGAAATATGCACGACTGAGTTACTCTAACGTCTTGCGTTAGTTTATCGCCTTACCAAACGTTGGGCGCCATGTAGCGTAGTTCCTATTTTCCCAATAGGCCCTGCGCATTGGAATAACATAAACAGTAGTATCGACGTTGATAGAATTCACTTTTCGATGCCCCAACTGTCTCTTCTCATATGTAAGTTAGCATCTTATGGCTAACTAATGAAGTTCGTATATGCACCTGTGTTGAAGTATTCCGCTTGCCATTTTTATTATTCAAATGTATGTGTGACTATACTAGATCCTTAGCTTAGCTTGTGTGCCACCATTTTGTGTATTCCTCTGTGACCGCGAGCCTCACTCGCTCATCTGCCCCTCCCGCAGGAATAGAGAATTTCCCTAAGACAGCAGTTTTCGTTTCTCGGCTTACTGTGGCCGAAGCTAACAAGTCTCTTTATCAGTAATGTTCTCATGCACCAGAGACGCTGAAGCCTAGCTCCATGGCCTTGAGTAAAGATAGCGATGTATCCCTTGCAGGTGCAGATGCCTGCTGTATGATGGCATTGTTCGCTGGTCTGGGTTTCAGTAATTTTCCAGAAGGGGCGTACCCCAACGGACTGTGTTGCATTATAATGTATTGCTGTGATGTAGAGAGTCAGTCCTCTCGTTCGCACTCCCAGGAATGAGGTCGGACAGGGCCCTCTCATATGAGTGTTGTTTGGCCTAATAAAGACTTTGTTTATTCTTCTCCACTGTCAGGCTGACTTCCTATATAATTACTATAGGTGAGTGCGGTAAGTCACTCGGGTGGATTTGAGCCACGCTTATCAGATGGCGCCCGAACAGGGACCCCGCGATAAGGATTTTTCTCACCCGTAAGGGGGTAGCAGAAGACCGGGGACCCGCTGGTCGGCACGGTGGCCCGGGTACCCATCTGATGCCGAGCTTGGTTCTCGCAGCGCTGCCCCACCCTGCTGATCGGGAGAGGTCCCGGTTCGGATCTTACGCCGGGGTCCAGAAGGCGGAACTCGAAGCTGACCGTGTTGGTCCTGGCAGCCGGAGGTGGAGAACGGTAGAGGTCGGTGCCGCCTACGGAAGGTGAGTGGTCCACCTGTGATTGTTTCAGGAACTGGAGTGTTCCGGGAGACTAGGGTGTCTCCAGAGGTTTGAAGGAGCCGGTGTGCTCTTGGGGCTAGTGTGCTCCGGAGAAATCAGAGTGCGAGTAGGCGCTCTGACAGACTTGACGAGGTTGGGGGAACGTCTAGTTATATTGTTTGTAGTGATCCGACCGGGTGGTACTGTGGTGAAGGCGCGGCTCATTGCGGGTGGACTCCGGTGCTTACCCTGAACTCCTAGAGTGGCGGTTCAGTGGAGGTGAGACCTGGGTCTCCCGCGGTAAAGTGCGCAGTGATCTATAGTGCCGCGCGGGGAGCGGATTTGTTTCCCCATCCTCAGAACAGTTAGAGTACTGTTCGGTCTGCGGTAGGGTCCAGGTTCCCCAGGACTTGGTCGACGGGCCTTGTCCCATTTGGTAACACGTGTTTGGAGGTATTGTATATGTGTGTGCGTGATTTTCCAGTGCATAAGTATATGTGTGTGTGAATGAGCTCGAGCTAAGTGATCCAAGGTAACGAAGTTGTTGACAGAGAAGTGTTTTAAAAATGCCGTGTTTTAGCAAGTTACGATGTTTTGGATGTTGTTGTCGACCCTCAGATACTAGACTGGCCGAGAGCCAACCAGCACCCCCTGAGGGCACTCCAAGCTTTGATATGTACGTCAAGCATGGATTGGTCTCTCTTTTGTTTGGAACTTTGTGGCACTGGTACACTGCTGATAATGTGGATTTGCAATGGCCCTTGACGGGTTCTTTAGATGAAGCCAAGTTGGATTATTTACAGGACAAATTGTTTGCTAGGCGTAGCCGTCAGAGCATGTTCGATTCTTTAAGGGTGTGGCAGAAAGAAGCCAGGAAGAGAAAGATGAGAGACGAGAAAGAGGCTTTTAAAAAGTCCACGCAAACAATGGCACAGAAAGCGAGAGAACAGGTTGGGAATGAGAACGCGCTGTGATTAGAGCGCGCAGACAGGCTTTGCAGGTTGAAAGAAAATAAAAGTTATGTAGTACGAGAAGATAACCCAGATGAGATGGAAGACATTTTGGAAACTCGACCCCCTCCCCCTTACGCCCCGCAGTCCTTGTATCCCTCCTTGCCAGCTCCGGCCTCCATTAGTGGGGTCCCAGGTCCATCAGCGAGTGCCCCCCAACCTAGCGCAGTTTCCTCGCCCCAGACACCTCTTGTTTCTTTACTCCAGACATATCTTCACCTGCACCCTCCCAATTCTCTTTAGCGCTCCCTACTGTCTCAGCTAGTACCACCCCCAACCAGGAGATGTTAACACCGAGCCGAGGCGCAGGGAGCGGACTATTCATACAGGTACGGAAGTTGCTTACGCGTTCTACAGTGGGTTTAGATGAGAAGAGTATAGTGGCTAATCAGGCATGCCAGTGGGCGAGGAATAATATTTACTCGTTTGAAGATATTTGGTCCACAATGAAAGATTTTGAGCCCTTAATGCAACAACACGCTTTGTGGCATATGTCGAATGTATTGATACAGTTATGGGAACAGGGGTATGGAGGTGTGGCTCCGGCGACTTTGCGGGACATACAGAGTGGAGCTTTCAGAACGAATACTGGGGTGAAGGAGGTGATGCGTAGTTTAAAAGCTCTACTACAGTATAGAAATGAATTGCCAGCTGCAGGTGCGCCCCATTTTCCAGGTATACATCCAATGCACGAAGTGCACCCTATTTTTCATCCCGAGATCCCAGAAATGGTAGATCCAGTTACGAAGGCTGTCACTAGGGACAGGATAGATGCACATTTCCAGGAACAATGGGTGTATACCCCATGGAAGAGAAGTGAGGTATTATCATTGAAGGCTCAGCTCCCAGATTCTAGGAAAAATCCGACTGCCTACTACAAAGAGCTGACAGAAGCTGCGTCTTCCACTGTAATGACTTTGGCAGATGTTGAATTGTTTTTTGGGCTTTTGGTCCCAGTTGACGTGTGGCGGCAGGTAAAAGGTACAGACCATTCGGAGGAGTTGGGAGGTACGTGGCAGGAATTACAGGACTGGGATAAGGAACGTAAGCCAGGAGAAAAGCCGAAAGCTGAGATTTTGGCCTTGCCGGGGCGCATAATAAAATACATGCATTCTCTCATTCCCCCGAAGAAGGTAGATTGGGACAAGTTGACGGCTTGTAAGCAGAAAAAGAATGAGGCAGTCTCGGACTTCTTTACAAGGTTTGAAGAAACGTTTATAGATTTTAGTGGGCAAGATGTGTCACAGGACGGAGGGATTGCCCACTGCTTCAGTCGAATGCTGGTCCAGGACGAGGAAGAGGAAGAGGTAGTGGTGATTATGGGAGACAGGCTGCACGGTCAGAAGGAGGCGGGAGACAGGTGAGGAAATATACATTTTATGGTCAAGAAATGTTCCCTAACGTGTACCCCACCGTCTCCATGTACGAGCTTAAAGTGCATGTAACTTCCCTCCTGTGCCAGCTATGAAGACGCAAATACATTTGCGTCCAACGTTAACATGTCCTCTTTCAGATCCACCCTGAACGGGTTGAATACTCCGTTTCTAAGTATGCCGTGCCAACGTCTTTATGTAGTGTACTTTACACGTTTCCCAGCCCAGGCGAAGTAGGCCCTGAATTCTGCCATCGAGCCTTTTCCTGCTTTCTGACTCTGAATGCCTCAGCCTGGGCCTGCCTCTGTATCTGTGACCTCTGCCTTACTCCCTGTGCGGCTAACGGCGCTTAGCTCAGCCTTCTGCCTGCCAAGACTGTATTCAACCTTCGAATTATCTGCTCCGCTCCTCAAAATTACATTCCTGCCTACTAGTTCAAATAAACATCCTTCCAGCTGCAGAGCAAAGGGCCCGGCCTCACTGTCTCCGTGCAAGTAATTCATAGCTTCTGTTACCATGGTAGGCCCATGCCCCCTCGCATCTCATGCAGACACATAGACGCTTATACACGCACTCACAGTCAGTATAGAATAGCCTCTGCCCAAGAGACCTTTCCCTCTAGATAATATGGTTCCCAAACATCAGATATCAGATATGATATAGGTTCGAGTTGATCTGACATGCCAGACTTCTGTCTCTTTCCGCTAGTGTAAATGTCAAGTCCCCTGCACCCTCCAGCTTCACGTCAATCACACGTCATGCAGCTGCGCGCGCATCCAGGTCTCAGATTTCTGCTGACATTGCAAGATTCTGCTATGTACCCACCTACTTGTGACACTTTCATGTGACGTTTCTAGCACACACCCCTATGTTTCACGCCTAGTTCACGCCTTTTTGATTACGTATTGCTAACACGTGTATGCTTTTATCTTGTTTCTCTCAGCTGTTACGCCTACTGTATTGGTTACCATTATATGATTTAAGTATAAAAGTTATGTCTTGTCAATAAAGTATGCTCTATCCCTTCCTGAACCCCAGTGGTGTCAGGAACACGATATCCGGTTCAAGAACCATTCCTTTTTAAGGAATAAAACCCCTAAGAACTCTAACACCACGGACTCTGCGTCTTTCTTTCCGATTGAGTTATTCTATTTTTAGTACTTACCTGCATAGAAATTAAGACGGTAATTAAATATTTACCACATTATTTTGGCGCCCGAATAGGGACCCCTCCCCCACCTTACGCGCCGGTTGGTGCGTTGCAACCTTTGCCCCCTGCCATAAGTCAAGACGGACAATTACGCGTACCCTCAGGATTTCCTGTATCTCCCTCAGGCCTACGGAGGCGACGGAGACTGCGATCAGCACCCAGACGAGGCGGTGAGGAGTGCGGAGGATCCTGACCAGAGCCTAGCCGAAAGAAGCAAGGTCCGAGGTGTCAAGAGGCCCACCAGTTCCGAAGTATTCACGTATCGAGCCGAGTCCAGTCCAGTCCGGTCCAGTCCAGTCGAGTTTTCCGAGGCCTTCTGTTCCGTGCTTCCCGGTGAGTACCATTGCTGGGGACGCATCTAGACGGGTGCATTATTATGTATCCGGTAAAGACGGGTTTGGGTACACAAACACGGTCTGCACTGTTTTAGACAGTGTATCTGTACTGTTTAGCAGTACATCAGTTATTCAAGTTCTTGCACTGTTCTCAACAGTGTATCTGTGCTGTTTAGCAGTACATCTAGTATCGTGGGTAGTCATATGTGTTCAAAATGTTTTCATGTAATTAATGTCGTGGTATGAGTGATTGTTTGATGTACATTATTGTGTTTTTGTGTAACTAGCTGTGTTCAGAGTAAGTAACAAGTATCGAGTATCCAGTACTAAGTAACAAGATGCCGTTTTTCAATAAATTAAGACAGATAGGAACTAGGAAAGGGATACTAGAGGAAGAAATTCCTATCCCCCCTAGGGACACTCCTGGAAGTTTTATGTATCATAAGCATGGCTTAGATGCCATACTGTATCTAGATTTATGGGCCGATTATACCAAGCACCTAGAGGAGAGACACAGATGGCCCGTTACAGGAACATGGGATGCCGAGTGCATCATGAAGGTAGAAGAAGCGCTATGGAAAAAGAAAGCCAGACAATCTCAGAAAGACGCCATAGAATTTTGGCGTAAAGAATCACATAAACGTGCCGAAAAAGCACTCCGAAAAGAAGACAGACATAGAGAAGAGTCGGATAGAGTCCGAGAAAACGAATTAGTTAATGAAGGGATCCGAGTAAAAGCAGAACAAGTAGACCGCATGCGAAACAATCTTGTAAATGGCATGTACTTAGTGGCCGAGGGTTTGCCTAAAGCCACTTCAGAAATACCGAAAGATCTGCCGCCACCATTGGTTCCGACTAAAGTAAGTCACAGGACCACCAAAGACATATTCCTTGCTTCCTATCTAGACGATGTAGCACCCGCTTACACCAATCCACGTGCCCACGTACCGCCTACTGACGGTGACGGAGGTGGCAATCCGCTCCAAGACAATATCCAGCCATTACCGCAACAAGGTTCACCCGTTCGACAGCCTGCTCTGCCTGCTCCTCCACCTCCACCACTTCCCACATCTAAGATTGACACACTAAATCCGTTTGCGCCTGATCCTAGTAAGAGACAAGTTCAGGTACAGATACCGACTCCACAGACATACAATTTTCAAGCCTCCGCTACAGGAGGTGCGACAGGAGGTCTCCAGACTCCGCCATCAACACACAGATTGAACTTTAGGGACATAATGAAGCAACGTACACCGCAAACACCACGTTTAGACATGCTTAAAGAACCCCTTCCAATTTGCAGATACGATCCAGTACCCGGTAAAGACGACAGAATGTTGTTAGCATCACTACGCTTACGAAAAGTTGCAGATTACCTAGTGTTATTTCCAGGAATGACTGAACACCTAGATAGAATATATCACTTTATCCAGACTGGGGAAAATCCTGAAAGTATTAAAGAGGCCCTGGCTCACCAGAAAGTTGACACTCAAGGTTGTATATTACGTTTCTTCATAAATTGCTTAATAAGAGAACGAGACAGGCCTGGAGTAGACCAGGAAGAGATGGAAGCACTAAACAGGTGGGGTCAAAATATAGCCGACGGAAACCATGATAAACTGAATTGTATAGCAAGTATGTACAAGAAAATTAGAAAAGCAGTAATAGAAATACACGAAAAAGAAAAAGAAAAAGAAAGTGACAGGAATGACTCCTCCGAGGAGGAAGGACCTGAAGAACCAGACACGGCTAAAGAAATGATAGCGTATGTAGGTAAGGGAAATTACCTTAGGAAAGGCATTCGCCCAGAAAGCAAGAGAGTTTTTCTCTCTGGCATATCAAAACCGAGTTCTCCTGAATATCTGTTTCAGGGTACCGATAAAATTCTTCAAGAACAAATGGGGTACCATGTACTCAATTCTATGGATGAACAAGAACTAGCCCGGTCAGCAGTGCTATGGGCTGACAATCCTAGCACATACAATGATGATACAGTAGCACAGACATTTCTGAACCTTTCTCCAGACGAGCAGAAATTAGCTGGTGTATACATGATTCAGCATCTCATCACGTTATACAGACAACAACATTCTGATCCAGGTCCCTTACCTGATACATTAGAAGCACTACTTATGAATAGATGGAGAGGCCTAAGTACCAGATTAATTCAAATAATTCTAGAACAACGACGCAAATATAACGCTTTCTTAGGCCCACAATATGTTTCAGCTCCGCCCCCAGAAAGAAAAATGTGTCATTTTGACAGGCAGAATCCTTTACGAGAAGTACACCCAGTTATGAATGCCAATCATGCCTTGGAACGTGTGTTTGTGTACACACCTTTAACAAAGTTGGAATTGTTAGAGATGAAGAAACTAGTACCCTGTCATGATAAAGACCCTGCAGGTTTTCACCGAGAACTTAAAGACATGTTACTCATGGGAGATTACACGTATACGGATATCATGAAATTGTTAAAAGTACTGCTGCCCACCGGCATTTACGAGAAACTCAAGGAAAAAGAATGGGAGGTGGGAGATAAAAAGATTATCTGGACTGAGATAGAAGACGAGGAAAAAGGCCGTACCCCAGGGCTAGGCCTTGGGGACAAAGCTAAAGCATTACCAGGTTTAATAGTAAAGGTTTTGCCAAGATTATTGACAACTAAAAAGGAAGACTGGGATGCAATCTCAGCCTGTAAACAGAAACACGATGAAGATACTAGTGACTTCTATTCAAGATTCGAGAAATGTTTCATTATTAATAGTGGCCTGAAACCAGGTAGCGAGTCATACCCACATCTTTTTGTAACGAAATTAGTCGAGAATTCCCTGACACAAGTTAAGAACCGTGTATATAAAGTTGAAAGTACATGGCAAGCAAATACGCCATCCCAGATGTTACAAATGTTACAATACCACCAGAACAGAATTAGAGAAGAACAGGATCACGAACAGAGACGTATGAAAGACACGAAAATGAAAATGTTAGTGGCCCAGTCGGTTCCAGCCGACGGTCAGAGAAAGGGTGCGACCCAGACAGGTAATTCGGCAGCTCCCGTTAAAGGGACATGTAACTATTGCAAACAGCCAGGTCACTACGTACATGAATGTCCAGTCCTGAAACACAATATATCAACAAGTAAAACTAAAGAAAGACCGCGTCAGCCTAGACAAGACCAGGTTCAGCCACAGACTTCACAGAATTCACAGCCTATGCATGCTCCACCACATACAGCACAGACCGCAGCGGTATCACAGCCACAGCCACAGCCCATTGCCGCGACGCAGCAAGTTTCACGACAGATGAACCAGTATGCCCAATCTGATTATCCCGATTATCAGCGATACACATGAAACAGCCTAGAGAGGGAGGTTGGCTTGCCTCTTATTGAGATTCCTGTAGATCAAGGGGGTCCTTATGTACACAGTCAAGTATTGGGAAAAGACAGAAAGTTTTTAATTGACACAGGGGCAAGCCGCACAACGATCAGCCATGATGAAGTCCCAGGGGCACCCCTCTCAGGCTCACAGAATGATTCCCTTGGTTTTTCAGGACAGCCTATTGTAAATGAAGTATCGAAACCAGTCCCCCTAGCAGTAGGTCCATTATCACGCGTTACAGACTTGTTACTCACGAAATCATGTCCAGAAAACTTGTTAGGTATCAAAACATTGAAGGCTCTAGGAGCTGTGATATGTTGTTCTCCGGAAGGAGTTAGACTTTTCCTGCATGACTTTAAGGGTCACTATGTATTACGAGAGTTTGATGTCAGATTGAAAAATGTACCGAAACACCTGTGGGCACAAGGCCCAACCGATGTAGGTTGCATGCACATTACACCATACCGTGTTACACTCAAACCAGGAGTTGTTTTACCACGAATCAGACAATACAAGTTACCACCCGATGCTGTAGTGGCTTTACTGGAAATCGTTGAAGAGCTCATTGCCCAAGGAGTGGTCATAGAGACCGACTCCAATATCTGTAATTCTCCTATCATTCCGATTCTTAAACGTACTGATCCCAATGCACCGCCAGTATATCGGCTGGTGATTGATTTACGAGAACTGAATAAATGCATTGTTCCACAGTACCCTGTGGTTCCCGACATCTCATCCTTATTGACTGTTATTGATTCAGAAGCGACGTTCTTTACCGTAATTGACCTCAAGAACGCCTTTTTCAGTGTGCCCATTGATCCAGAGAGCCAATATCTCTTCGGATTCAGTTTAAATGGACGAAGTTTCAAATTTTCACGCGCACCTCAAGGATTCACAGAAAGCCCCAGCATCTATAGCCAAGCACTGAAAAGACAACTTGATTGTATCCAAATGCCAGTTAACACTGCCTTACTACAGTACGTCGATGATCTGCTGATCACCGCACGAAGTGAACCCGAATGTGAACTAGCATCACTGACAGTTTTACATTTTCTGTCCGACAAGGGACACAAGGTGTCTCCTTCGAAGCTACAATTCTGTGTTCAGCAAGTTGTGTACCTGGGTCACTTGCTGTCCAAAGTGGGGAGACAGCTCACTCCTGATTGCATCCAGTTAATTGTAAACATGCCACAACCCCAGACACAAAAGGAAGTGCGGGCCTTTATAGGCCTCACCTCGTACTGCAGACAATGGATTCCTCAATATGCATTTCTAGCTAAGCCACTCATTCAGTTGACAACACAGGAGGCAGCGACTTCGACTGCCCTCCCTTGGACTCAGGAACATACACAGGCCTTTGAGGAATTAAAGAAAGCTTTATGTCAAGCATCAGTTTTAGCGACACCATGTTACAGCAAACCTTTTACACTTTTTGTTACAGAACGTGATGGTACAGCGTTGTCTGTCCTCACTCAAGATCAAGCAGGTTCACATAAGCCTTGTGCTTATTTTTCAAGTACATTGGATTCAGTAGCCCAGGCACTCCCTGCGTGCTTAAAATCAGTTGCAGCGACAGCCCTAGCAATAAGACAGAGTGACTCAATTGTATTAGGACATCCATTGACAGTACAAGTTCCACATTCTGTAGAGGTTCTTTTAAACCGAACCCAGACTCAACACTTGACTATAGCACGACTGACAGGTTATGAATTGACGCTATTCCAGCCACACATAGAAATCAGACGCTGTAACATTCTAAATCCTGCAACATTGTTACCTTCAATTACGACAGATTCAGCCCCGCATGATTGTATAGAAATCATTAATGCAGTAACAAAGCCCCGACGCGACTTAACAGATGTTCCACTGACAAATCCAGACCTGACACTTTACGTGGATGGTTCATGTATGAGAACAAGCACAGGAGAATTAGTGGCCGCGTATGCAGTGACCACTGAAACTGAAGTTAAAGAAACACATCGTATTGATACACTGTCCGCTCAAGCAGCAGAGCTTATCGCTCTGACCCGAGCCTGTATACTAGCCAAGAACAGAAATGTTAACATATACACAGATTCACGTTATGCTTTCGGAGTCGTACACGACTTCGGAGTGTTATGGCAAGAACGAGGTTTCTTGACCTCTCACGGTGCCAAGATCCAACACGGTCCCCTTATTCAAGCACTGTTAGAAGCAATACATCTGCCTTCAGGCATTTCTATCATGAAGTGTAAAGCACATACTAAAGTTACAGACTCTATTTCCCAGGGTAACGACCTGGCAGACCAAACAGCAAAACATACAGCATTGACTCACACCCAGACAACTGATGTGACAAAGACAATAGTGCCGACACATTGTATGACAGTTAGGGATCCCACACTAGATGTAATCGATATTCAGACACATGCTACTCCAGATGAAATCAAGAAATGGACTGAACTAGGAGGGATCCAGACAGATCAGGGATGGATGACGAAGGGAAAATCTACATGGTTTCTCCCCGATTCTATGGTTCAAGTCATAATAAATACAGCACATAGTCCAGCACACCTAGGAGAAAAAGCTATGTTAGACAGTTTACAGAATCTCTGGTACAACAAACATTTACGAGCAGCAGCAAAACAGAAAGTGCGTACTTGCATGATCTGCTGTCAGTTCAATCCAGGTAAAAGCGTCCCTGTAGAGCAAGGTGGATTTCATCCTCCCGATCACCCTTTTGAAGTCCTCCAGATGGATTATATCCAGATGGACCGTTGTCGAGGATTCAAGTACGTCCTCGTAGTTGTTTGTGCACTTTCCCGTTGGACCGAAGCATATCCAGTCCCAGATTACACTGCCCCGACCACTGCTAAGCAGCTGGTTCGTGAATTCTTCCCACGGTACGGCTTGCCTCGTATCGTGTACTCAGATAACGGACAGCCATTCTCATCCGAGCTCATGAAGCAGGTTTCACTCTTGTTAGGATACCAGTGGAAATTCCATTGCGTCCGACATCCCGAGGCAGCTGGCCTTGTAGAAAGACACAATCAGACATTGAAGACACGTCTCGCCAAAATATGTAAAGAGAAAGGGGTCGACTGGATAGTCGCCCTGCCAGTTGCACTATTCTACATGAGAATGGTCCCCCATTCGAGATCAGGACTATCCCCGTATGAAGTGGTCTTTGGCCGACCACCAAATATGTGGGGGACGCCCATGCCTAAGAAAATAACCGATGTTGATTGTAATATGCTGACAGATTACCTTGCCTCCTTGATGTCTGCACTCCAATCATGTCGTTCACAGGTTGCCGCAGCCTTTCCCGACAACACTGATGTGAAGCCACACGATGTCCGTCCTGGTGATACTGTCCTGATACGAAATTTCAATAGGAGGAGTCCGCTGGAGCCCCGTTGGCAGGAGCCGAAGCTCGTCCTTCTGACCACGAGGACTGCAATCAAGGTGGAGGGCCGAAAGGGGTGGATCCATACGAGTCACATTAAAAAGTGTAATGAACTGTTGCCAGAAACTGACTCTTCCACCCCCTCAAAGGACTGCCCCGATTCTAGTGACTTTAAAGTTCCTAAGAGAGAGAAAACTCTGCAAGAGGAGTATAAATTAAAATTGCGGTCTAGCAAGTCAGACAGTTTAATTGTTTAAGTCCTCCCCTAGGTGAATCGGTTAAATTAGTTTCTGACATGTATCCCCTAGACCGAGATAGAGAGAGAGAGAGACAACTCAAGAAACATGCATATTGTAAATCACTTCGTAGTCACTGTATAGTGACATTATTGGTTATGTTTTTTCTAAGCCTTCTGACGATTATTGCCAGTATATTGCTGCATATATATTACCCTATCTTCAAGCATACCCAATCTGCTTACAATGTCACTGCCGAACATTCTTTTAGCGAATTACCCCCTCACGAGTTATCTTACAGATTTGCGCTGCGCAACAACACATTCATTAGTATGTTACATCACTCCCATCAGACTAATAATGCTACAAACTGTTGGATATGTGGCCGACTCCCTCCCTATCAGAAATACAAGGGAGTTCTGCCCCTTTTTCCATACCCGTTCACTCACAATGGCTCATGTGGAGCATGGTTTAGATTAATTAATTCTTTAGATTCTGATATTGCTGTTTTCGAAGGAAATTGGGTTTGGGGAAACCTGAACTTAGTTTTGCTTAACGCCTGTTACCCTGACAAGAAGGGACTTCCCACTAGGACAGGAACTGATCTAGAAAATGAAGTATATGGATTAGGTAATTACACAATTAACCTCATGATTCTTACTGTTGAGTCCGAAGCTGCACCAGTTTTGCCTGCTATGTCAGTATTACCAGTCACGGGTGACTTATGTGTCAGAAAGAAGGGTTCAGTACACTTAGGTCATAGTAAATGTACTACTGTGGTCGAATTCAGTGATCAAGGCAGGTCTACATTTAGAGCTACTCGCCATTCCTACTTTGTTTGTGGCCATACTGCATACATACGCTTACCTCCAGATTGGGATGGTACCTGTTACATTGCATTCCTTCTGCCACCTGTTTTCCTAGCCCCTCCTGATTATCACAGAAATACAAATCTAGTAACCACTAGACTCCGAAGAGATCTCCCGATTGTCGACTATACTGAAACGGCATGGGAGCAATACACAGATTTCAATAAAGGTTTCTTCCCCTACTTAGGTACCGTCTTTAATAGTAAACTGATACGAAAATTAACTAGAACCCTCGAAGCAGTAGTGAATGAAACTACTTCCGCTCTAGGCAACTTAACAGAGGAGCAATCTGCCATGCGGGTTGTTGTTCTTCAAAATCGTCTTGTTATTGACGTCATCCTAGCAGATAGGGGCGGAGCCTGTAAGGTCATCGGGTCAAGTTGCTGTGTTTTCATTCCAGAAAACGCGCCAACAGTATATAAAGCTATCACACGTCTTCATAAAATTGCAAGTTTGATACATCAGAATCCAGGCACCTGGACTTGGTCCGGTTGGTTCTGGACAACGTTGACCGCTTGGGGATGGAAGATCCTATCCTTCCTAGGCATTGCCCTTCTCATAGTATTCAGTTGCTGCCTGTGCCTACAATGTGGGCCAGCGATTTGTGGTCTGTGCGCCACATCATGTATTCCGCATTCAAGTTTCCACTCAAAACGCGAAAAGAAGAAAGAAGAGCAAATGATGTTACATGAATAGACTGATCGGTTCATGAGGATTGATATATCATGAAGGGTCCGTAGGGAACAAAGAGGGAATGAGGAAATATAAATTTTATGGTCAAGAAATGTTCCCTAACGTGTACCCCACCGTCTCCATGTACGAGCTTAAAGTGCATGTAACTTCCCTCCTGTGCCAGCTATGAAGACGCAAATACATTTGCGTCCAACGTTAACATGTCCTCTTTCAGATCCACCCTGAACGGGTTGAATACTCCGTTTCTAAGTATGCCGTGCCAACGTCTTTATGTAGTGTACTTTACACGTTTCCCAGCCCAGGCGAAGTAGGCCCTGAATTCTGCCATCGAGCCTTTTCCTGCTTTCTGACTCTGAATGCCTCAGCCTGGGCCTGCCTCTGTATCTGTGACCTCTGCCTTACTCCCTGTGCGGCTAACGGCGCTTAGCTCAGCCTGCTGCCTGCCAAGACTGTATTCAACCTTCGAATTATCTGCTCCGCTCCTCAAAATTACATTCCTGCCTACTAGTTCAAGTAAACATCCTTCCAGCTGCAGAGCAAAGGGCCCGGCCTCACTGTCTCCGTGCAAGTAATTCATAGCTTCTGTTACCATGGTAGGCCCATGCCCCCTCGCATCTCATGCAGACACGTAGACGCTTATACACGCACTCACAGTCAGTATAGAATAGCCTCTGCCCAAGAGACCTTTCCCTCTAGATAATATGGTTCCCAAACATCAGATATCAGATATGATATAGGTTCGAGTTGATCTGACATGCCAGACTTCTGTCTCTTTCCGCTAGTGTAAATGTCAAGTCCCCTGCACCCTCCAGCTTCACGTCAATCACACGTCATGCAGCTGCGCGCGCATCCAGATCTCAGATTTCTGCTGACATTGCAAGATTCTGCTATGTACCCACCTACTTGTGACACTTTCATGTGACGTTTCTAGCACACACCCCTATGTTTCACGCCTAGTTCACGCCTTTTTGATTACGTATTGCTAACACGTGTATGCTTTTATCTTGTTTCTCTCAGCTGTTACGCCTACTGTATTGGTTACCATTATATGATTTAAGTATAAAAGTTATGTCTTGTCAATAAAGTATGCTCTATCCCTTCCTGAACCCCAGTGGTGTCAGGAACACGATATCCGGTTCAAGAACCATTCCTTTTTAAGGAATAAAACCCCTAAGAACTCTAACACCACGGACTCTGCGTTTTTCTTTCCGATTGAGTTATTCTATTTTTAGTACTTACCTGCATAGAAATTAAGACGGTAATTAAATATTTACCACACAGGGAGGCAATTATTTTGACAACAGTGCGGATAGACAACAGTTGCAGAGGGGCGGCGGTCAGTACTACAATGATGACTACTCAGTAGACGATCTGACAGGATTCTCCCACAACTAGGACAGCGTAGGACAGAGCGAGGGACCAGTGCCTGTGGAAGTTGATCAAAGGGGACCCTATGTCGAGGCAGACTTATTGGGGTCTCAACAGAAATTTCTAGTGGATACGGGTGCAATGAAAAGTTCAGTGGCTCATTCTCGGGTCCCAGGGGCGGCTCTGTCTGGCAAGAATAATATCTCTGTGGGTTTTGCAGGTACCCCGGTGATTAGCCCCATTTCTAAACCCCTCACGTTAACGATTGGTCCTTTTACTGTTGATTCACCGTTCCTGTTGACTTCGAATTGTGGAGAAAATTTGTTGGGCTTAGATCTTTTGAAGAGACTGCACGCCACTATCTATTGTTCCCCGGATGGTGTGTATCTTACGTTAGGCCCGAATGTCGCTCGCCCACTACAGTGTTTTTCCAAAGATGATCCATTACTACCTGAATTTCAAGGAATACCCGGCAGTCTCTGGGCTGTGAATGACACTGATGTAGGTAAAATGGATATAGCCCCGCTGACAATTAGAGTAAAGGTGGGAGCGAAATTGCCCCGGGTTCCACAGTACAGGATTCCTAGGGAGGGAGAAAAGGCCCTGTTAAAAATAATACAAGATTTGATTCGGTCTGGTGTAGTGGAAGAGACGGATTCGAACATATGTAACAGCCCTATTCTACCTATCCTTAAAAGACGATCACCCGATGCTACAGATAATACTCCTGATGTATATAGGTTCGTGATTGATTTGCGTCACGTGAATAGAGTAGTGGAGCCACAATACCCGGTGGTCTCGGATATCACTACGATATTGACGATGATTCCCCCTTCTGCCAAATATTTCTCTGTTCTGGATCTGAAGAATGCTTTCTTCAGTATTCCAGTCCACGAGGATAGTCGATATTTTTCGGATTCTCATTGGCTGGCCAAAGCTTCAGGTTTAAGAGAATTCCCCAGGGGTACACTGAAAGTCCGAGTATATATAGTCAGGCTCTGAAGGCACAATTGGATGAACTGGAACTTCCACCTGGCAACGTCATGTTGCAGTATGTGGATGATATCCTGATAGCGTCGGACGACGAGACAGGTTGTCGGGATGCTACTGTCAAATTACTACACCATTTGGCAAAAAGGGGGCATAAAGTGTCCCTTCCAAAGTTTCAATACTGTCGAACGGAGGTCACCTACCTCGGTCACCTCCTTTCGAAAGTGGGGAGGAGATTGACACCAGAGCGCATAAAAGCTATCACTAACATGAAGGTACCTAACACGCAGCGAGAGGTGCGCGCGTTTTTGGGCATAACATCGTATTGTCGCCAGTGGATACCTAACTATGTGTTGCTAACGAAACCCCTATTGTATCTGACTACCAAAGAAGTGCGCGAGCCCCTACCCTGGACCCCTGCATGTCAGGAAGCGTTTGATCTACTAAAAGATGCTTTATGTTCTGCGCCCGTTCTTGGAACACCTGATTACCAGAAGCCTTTTGTTCTTTACGTACATGAGGCGGAAGGTTGCGCGTTGTCTGTTCTAACTCAGTGTTTTGGGGGGAAACAGAGACCCTACGCTTACTTTTCCGCAATGCTTGACAATGTGGCAAGAGCACTGCCGAGTTGTCTGAGAGCCACGGCGGCTGCTGCGGTCTCTATAAGACAATCGGCAGGGCTCGTATTGGGATCAGACCTCACAGTAATGGTACCGCATGCTGTGGACATTTTGCTAAACAGAACACAGACGCAGCACTTAACTAGTGCTCGTCTTACCGGTTATGAGATGACTCTCTTTGCACCTCATGTGACGATCAAAAGATGTGCTACATTGAATCCTGCCACATTGTTACCTATCCCCACAGATATAAAGGACGATGACATACACGACTGTTTGTTTAGGACCGAGGAAGAGACAAAGGGGAGGGTGGATCTGACAGACAGGCCCCTAGACGTACCGGATGGGGAGTTGTATGTGGGCGGGTCTTGTTTCAAATTGCCAGATGGTACATCGACAGCAGCATATGCAATAACAACGTTACAGACAGTGGTAGAGACATCTAGGATTCCTTACAATTCGGCCCAAGCTGCTGAGATAATAGCCCTATTGAGAGCATGTGAAATGAGTGAGGGACTGGACGTGAATATTTACACTGACAGCCAATACGCCTTTGGCGTGGCTCATAATTATGGGCGACTCTGGGCAGAACGGGGATTTCTGACTTCACACGGCCAACGCATACAACATGGCCCACTGATACTACGACTGTTAGCGGCACTAACGTTACCCAAAAGATTGGCTGTAATAAAGTGTAGCGCACACAAGACAATAGTGGATGACGTAGGGCGAGGCAACGCCTTTGCAGATGAAACTGCAAAAGAGACCGCTCGGACAAAATTACCACGGATGTTTGTGGCAGGACCAGCTAGATGGGTCCCAGATGTGAATATGTTCTCAGATACTGTACAGAGTGTAAAAAATATACAAGGAAAAGTGACAGAAGATGAATTGAGGGCATGGAAGGATGGGCAGGGACGATTGGATGCGGATGAATGTTGGACAGATGTGACTGATAAGAGACGATGGTTACTCCCGAATGCATATGTACTCCCAGTAGTGACGATGGCTCACTGGCCTGCACATATTAGCGCGAAAGGCATATGCAAATTGTTGGACCCAGTGTGGAGCAATAAGAATATCTCCAAAGTGGCGACCCACTTGGTTCGACAGTGCATGGTGTGTTTGAGGCACAATCCTGGGATGGGTACCCCTGTCCCAGCTGGAAATTTTGCACCTCCCTCTTTCCCTTTTGAAGTGATTCAAATGGATTACATAGAAATGGAGAGGGTTAACAACTTGAAATATGTTCTTGTGGTTGTATGTGCTTTTAGCAGGTGGGTGGAGGCTTTTCCAACTAAGGATTGCACGGCCATTTCTACTGCAAAAATGTTGATAAAGGAGTATTTTTCTCGTTTCGGATTACCCAGGGTGATCTGGAGTGATAACGGTACGTCCTTTAATGCAGAACTAGTCAAACAAATATGTAAAGGTTTACAGATTTCCCAAAAGTTCCACTCGGCCCTACACCCTCAGGCAGCGGGTCTTGTGGAGCGGTTTAATGGAACGCTTAAACTGAAAATGGCCAAAATACAGGAGAGTACAGGTCTCCGCTGGCCAGATGCCCTTCCCTTAGCCTTGCTTTCTACGAGAGTAACAGTGAATTCGAAAACGGGCGTCTCCCCCCACGAAGTGATATTCGGCCGACCGGCCAATGTCTGGGGAGTGCCCAGGCCGAAATGCTTTTCCGAAATTCAGTACCCTTTGTTGACAGACTACTTGTATGCTTTGACTAAAGATCTTCGTTCTATTCATCAGCAGGTAGCAGACACCCTGAAGCCGTTGCCGGAGGGGCCCGGACACTCCATCAACGCAGGCGACTGGGTTGTCGTCCGAAGATACCAACGGAAGTCCTGTCTGGAGCCGAGGTGGTCGGAGCCGCGTCAGGTGCTCCTCACGACGCGTACGGCGCTTCGGGTGGAAGGAAGGAAGGCGTGGACGCACGCCTCGCACGTGAAGAAAGTCCCGCTGCCGCTACCCTATGATCAATGGGTAAAGGAAGGCATTGCTGACGAGGAACACGAGCAAATACCCAGATATGTTCCCTTCTCGGATGCTTCACTGATTGGAGAAGAGCAAAGCAGAATTGAGAATTCAGTGAGCTCTACTACTCCCGTTGCTACTAGTGAAGAGACATCAGAGAGTCCAGCATCTGCCATAGATACACCTGGCTTGTTCATTGATCCCGAAGTGCCAGGGAGCACTCGCTATAATCTGCGGCCCCGAAGAAAATAAATAAGAGTGACAAATGTGATGGACTAAACACTGGAAGAAGAGCTTAGTGGACTTTCTGAATACGAAGATTTAGTGGTAGGGATGGACTTGTAAGAGCCCTGGTGTTTAGCCGAAGATTGTGTTCTATGAGACTATAGAGTGGTGCGGGGCCCGGATTAAGTGCTCCCTTGTTTTCAATTGCTGTGTGTTAAGCGACGTTGGAATAAGGTATGGACGGTAAAAGCCTGCCTGTGAGGCTTTGAAGGACACAGGGAGAAGATACCTTTTTAGGGTTGAAGAACCCCTCTGGCTGGTTTTGCGGACTGTCTGGGACTATTTTTTTAGTAGAAGTGTTTTTTTCTTTTTTCATTTTTGATATATTTGAACGTCTTTGAGAATGTATCCTTTTGGCCGCCCCATCCCTGATAAGGAGCAGCCCTTTGCGGCTCCTCCGAGACCCGTGCCTGATTCCCCTTGGTTGGCCCTTTCTCGGAAAGGGAAAATAGTGGTCATCATCATTGTTTTAATTGCTTTTATAGTGACTCTTGGTATATTGTTTTTCCTGGATAAATCCTATCCCGTTCATGTGTTTGCACCCACACCTACTGCCGTTCCTGAACATAACATGATTACTGTGGATTATGGTGAACGAATGTTGAGGAAGGGTTACAAAGAAAATGTTTTTATTAAGACTTTGCACCATGCACATGCCACCACCAATTTGACTGACTGCTGGGTCTGTGGGCTCCTCCCTTCGGCTGCCTATAAGAAAGATAGATTCCTAGCACTCTCTTTGACTCCTGTGAATAGTTGTGTGGGGTGGTATACTCTCATAGGCCTTGTTAAATATTTTCAGCAGCCAGATTTTCTGACTCCTAGACTGCAGAATAGGGGATCGACTATGACAATGCGAGTACGCCCTTTACCTCCCTCTTCCCTTGGACGAATATATACTGACGGACGTTTTGATCAGACATTTATAGAGACGTGTGAGAAAAAGTTGGGCCGGTTTTTGGTACCAAACGATACTGATAAAGTGAGGGATAGCTTCCTGCGGTTGAATTCCTCTTTGTCTTACAGACACCCCCCAAAGGGAAATGACAGTGTCAAGTACCTGATACCCCTGGCTGTGGTGGGTCCCGCGCCATTTTTCTGCATAGAGGGAAGGGGTCCCATTAAGGTTGGTAATAGCTCCTGTAACGTGACGGCATTGATACGTTTGCCTCTCAGCCCCTCTTTGGTTACACCCCCCAGCATCTATTTTGTGTGTGGAGATAATGGATACTTATGGTTGCCTGAGGGTTGGGGTGGGGTGTGTTACTTGGCCTATATGATTCCTCCCGTATATGTGGCCCCCTCTGACTATCATAGAACTCATCGTAGATTTCCCGGTCCACAAGAGCAGCGTAAAAGGAGGGAGCTCCAGGTAGATGACGTTGATCAGACAGACACCTCGTACCAGCAATGGACTGATTTTTCTAAGGGCCTACTACCTTTCTGGGGTCCGATATTTAACAGTAGGGCCATTAGACGACTATCTAGGGTAATGGAGAAGGTAGTACTTACTGAAGCTGACATTACGACTAACATATCCGTTGAGATTCAGGCTATGAGATTATTCACGATTCAAAATAGGATGGTGCTTGACGTCATCCTGGCAGATAGGGGCGGGGCCTGTCGCGTCATCGGGACTTCTTGTTGCGTGTATATTCCTGACTCAGCACCGACTGTTAACTTGGCAGTACAGAAATTACATAGATTAGCGACTGAACTACATCAAGATAACGGGACATGGTCCTTACAGGGGTGGCTCTGGGGTGCCTTCTCCTCTTGGGGTTGGAAAATATTGATGGGTTTGGTTGGTGTGGTGAGCGTCATACTGACATGTTGCCTTTGTGTATATTGCCTCCCTCCATGCTGTTCAATGTGTGCTACGAATTTACGTCCACGGAAGAAGGTGTCAGGTCAATATGCTACTTCAATGATTACTGAAATTCCTGCTGATGCAAGTTGGTTGATGTTTATTTCAGAGGATGTTTTAGACTAAAAGAAAGAAAAATAATGTGTTCTGCCCCTAGAATGGATATGCTGGCACTACCTTTTGGCAAATAAATGTGGCCGCAGTTAGCCAATGATGCTAAAAGGAGGGTCTGATAGAATTCACTTTTCGATGCCCCAACTGTCTCTTCTCATATGTAAGTTAGCATCATATGGCTAACTAATGAAGTTCGTATATGCACCTGTGTTGAAGTATTCCGCTTGCCATTTTTATTATTCAAATGTATGTGTGACTATACTAGATCCTTAGCTTAGCTTGTGTGCCACCATTTTGTGTATTCCTCTGTGACCGCGAGCCTCACTCGCTCATCTGCCCCTCCCGCAGGAATAGAGAATTTCCCTAAGACAGCAGTTTTCGTTTCTCGGCTTACTGTGGCCGAAACTAACAAGCCTCTTTATCAGTAATGTTCTCATGCACCAGAGACGCTGAAGCCTAGCTCCATGGCCTTGAGTAAAGATAGCGATGTATCCCTTGCAGGTGCAGATGCCTGCTGTATGATGGCATTGTTCGATGGTCTGGGTTTCAGTAATTTTCCAGAAGGGGCGTACCCCAACGGACTGTGTTGCATTATAATGTATTGCTGTGATGTAGAGAGTCAGTCCTCTCGTTCGCACTCCCAGGAGTGAGGTCGGACAGGGCCCTCTCATATGAGTGTTGTTTGGCCTAATAAAGACTTTGTTTATTCTTCTCCACTGTCCGGCTGACTTCCTATATAATTACTATAGGTGAGTGCGGTAAGTCACTCGGGTGGATTTGAGCCACGCTTATCAACGTAGAAGTGCGGATCTTCCAGGCCTCTACTGGCTATGCTAAACTTAATTGGGTTTGTTACCAACTAGCTCAGAGGTCACTGGAAACTTTCTTGACTGAAATAGGAAGTGATCAGCTTCCCTGGCACAGACAAGAAGGGATTCAGTTTTCCAACAACCGTGCAACATGACAACTTTGCTCCTCAGATCAAGAGTCAATCTCTAGGGTCGTGTGAAACAATAGACAGTTATTTTACTCAGTCAGGTTGGCGCAGTTTACTTTCACAATATGTAGAGAACAGAGAGACGGGCGTTTGTCAATAAAAGGTTAACCTTTATTGAACAGTCTTTCTTCTCGTACAAGAGAAATGAATTGCCACAATTGCAAGACTTGTTATGATAAAAAGTACGTACAGTAAGATAAGTATTGCGAAATAATACTGTAAAAGCATTGATATGGTTTCTTAGCCATACAATGGTTTAAAAGGAATAAAACATATATACATTCATATATACATTAGGCTAAAATACTCAACTGGTGCTTCTAACTACGCCTACCCCAGTGTACCTGACCTAAGCCTAATACTTGGGAGGGGAGTAAGTAAGTAGCTTTAAGTTAAGTTGGTTTTGCCAAGGTTTGCCTCAAGAATTCTCTCTCAAGGGTTTAGTCAACACCATACCTCTGGAATAGAATGATGGAGGTCTGGTATCTCCCTCAGGGCTCGATATCCCAATCACCCGCAAGGGTAGACTAGAAACGCTGGAGCTGGATTTCTAGGCAGGAGAAAGACAGCGTCTCTTCTTCAGCGCGTCGAGGAGGAGAAGGAGGGGGGACAGCGTCCGCGGGCAGCTTGCATCTGCTGGGCTCTTGCAGAGGCAAGGCTGTTCAGCTCCTAAGTTCACCACACCATCGTTCGCTAGTTAGCAGCGATAGCAGTAGCGATAGCAGCTATGATATCTTCAGCTTCAGGCGACGGGCAATAGGGGACTTGCTTAAGGCCACGTTGGTAGTATTTATACCTGAAAGGTGCCATGTTTGACGTAAGTTTGCTGGATGTCACTTAGGAAGTGATCGTCTATCAGTGCTCATTAGAGTTATATTACTAATCAAAAGACAGCAAGCGGGGATTTCCAGGTTTGCTGAGTTTTCATCTTGTTGAAGAACTCAGAGTGTTAATCTAGGAATCTCAGATAGTAACTTCTGCTCTGTCATTGCACTAATTGGTTGCAAAGGAAGTGGCAGAGAAAGCTATTCTGGAATGTGGCTCTGTTTGTGTGAGGCCAGAGATGAGTTTCTGAATATCGCACTTGAACGGTTATGTCAATATAGGGAATAAATGGATTTATAGCCGAATAGGGGCATAAGGTCACAGTATCGATCAGGATCCTAGATAAGCACGCAACAGTGTCTCATGGGAACAGTCCAGCCCGAACTGCCAAGCCATTTCTTCCCTGTACCGGAAACAAGCTTCCGAGGACCTGTTTCAGGCATTCTAGCCGTCTTCAGCCGGCTTGCTTGAATCCAGTGGCAAAGTGAGCAAAGGACTCACGTCTGAGCATACCCTGCCACACTTATGGCGGTCAAAAGCGGTACAAAAGGGGGTGGTGATGGACGGAGCATCTGAATCAATCAAACACTCACACCCACTAAAAAAATCTGGGTTTAATCCATCACCGTTCTTTAGCCCACTCTGCCACCCCAGTTCAGACATGGCTATATGCAAATCAATCTGACCCTGTGCCTCATGGGAACAGTCCAGCCCGAACTGCCAAGCCATGTCTTCCCTGGACCGGAAACAAGCTTCCGAGGACTGTTTTCTGGCATTCCAGCCATCTTCAGCCCGGCTTGCTTGAATCCAGTGGCAAAGTGCGCAAGGCACGTACGTCTGAGCATACCCTGCCACATTTATTGCGGTCAAAAGCGGTACAACAGGGGGTGGTGATGGACAGACCATCTGAATTAATCAAACACTCACACCCAGTCAAAAGATCTGCGTTTAATCCATCACCGTTCTTTAGCCCACTCTGCCACCCCAGTTCAGACATGGCTATATGCAAATCATTCTGATCCTGTGCCTCAAGGGAACATTCCAGCCCGAACTGCCAAGCCATGTCTTCCTGGACCGGAAACAAGCTTCCGAGGACCGGTTTCTGGCATTCCAGCCATCTTCAGCCCGGCTTGCTTGAATCCAGTGGCAAAGTGAGCAAGGGACTCACGTCTGAGTATACCGTGCCACACTTATGGCGGTCAAAAGCGGTACAAAAGGGGGTGGTGATGGACAGAGCATCTGAATCAATAAAACACTCACACCGATTCAAAAGATCTGGGTTTAATCCATCACCGTTCTTTAGCCCACTCTGCCAACCCAGTTCAGACATGGCTATATGCAAATCAGACTGACCCTGTGGCCTGTGCCTCATGGGAACAGTCCAGCCCGAACTGCCAAGCCATGTCTTCCCTGGACCGGAAACAAGCTTCCGAGGACCGGTTTCTAGCAGCAGGCATTTGAGGCCAACATTCAACTGTACTAACTTTTGACAGTTGAGCAGCTACTTTATTTCTTTATTTCTTTATTACAGGAGACTAGAAGAACCGCAAATCACCTGTAATAAGGACATTAGACACAGACTTTTATATTGGGCTTGCAGACTCCAACTTATTAAGTATACATGTTAGGTATGTGTTTGATATAAACCTCTCTAAACCACACATTCCTATTTACTGCAAAAGCTGCCACTTTAGGCAAAACATTCAATCATACCTGCTATTCAATAAGATGCAATTTGAGACATTTAAAGATTCAATTAGGACACCATGCATTCTGGTGCTGATATGCTTCGTTTGGCGCTCATTAAGTTGACATCAGTGATGTGCGCCCTGGGACATTTGTGCAGTTTTCTATTGAGAGACCGCAGAGACTTGTGATACATTATGTGCTTATTCGTGCTCCAAAAAGGCCTCCTGACTGTGTTAACTAAATTAAAAAAACAAATAAACTAGCTTCCATGACAGACAGAAATGTGAAAAGAACACTCAAAAATCAATTGTACCTATTGTAAATTACATGTATATTTCCCAATTGCTGAGGGACAGTTGCGCTTAAAATTACTTAGATCGACAGCATCTCTGTGATTCCCCTGCGCTGGCGCACAAACTGCAGCCATGCGTCGGCGCAGGCGTCCTTGCACCGTGGTGCAAGGATGCCTGCGTCCCCTTGCACCATGGTGCAAGGATGCCTGCGCCGTGGGGAGATTGTTTTTGTGCAGGAAGGGACACCTTCCTGCACAAAAACAATCGCAAGAGGCGTTTTCCTCTTTCAGTGTGTGCTGTAGAATGCAGCGTGCATTGAAAGTGGAAAAAACAAGGAGAAATTAAAACATTTCTCCTCGTTGCGCCTTGCTACGCCACCTCTAGGGTGGCGTAGCATTCACACGAATCTCCTGATTTACGATTTCTCGTAAATCTGGAGATGTGTCTTGTTCCATGGGTGTTGCGTGGGAACTCCCACAGCAACACCCATGGAATGCCTCTTCCATGCACAGTGCTGCGTGTGAAGGGGCCATATTTACGAGGAGAGGAAAAGTCACACAGGGTGGCTTTTCCTCTCCTTGTAAATATGGAGGAGCCGCCTCCCTGCGCCACCAGTACATCACGAAAAGTGGCTTAATGGTTGCGCAGGGGGCTTGTAAATCTGCCCCTTTATTTTTTGATGTAGAACCCTGTCTTCTATTTTTTCGTAGTTAGGATTTTTCGTCAAAAACCATGGGTGGTTGCACTTGAATTAAAGCACCTCCATCATTAAATGTTATACATTTTAAAGACGTTCATACTTGAAAGCCGCCATGTGCACAGAGCGGTTACTTCTTTGCAGTCAAACTTGTCTGTGCACGTTTGCCTCTTATTGGTCCTTGTACCTGTCAATTTACTTTTCCATTGTTTATATTGGTTGTAGGCATTCTATTTCCTGTTCCTCCATGTGTTCCTCTGATCAGTTTCCCATCAGCAAAGTACTATGTTGATTGGCTTTGGCGGAACTTCTTTTAAGCATCTCAAGCAAAGATCGGTAAAACAAAATAAAAACAAGAGCTACACTCTTACTTTAAAAAGACAGCACAATCCGAGTGCCGTGGGCTCAGTGCGCTGTTACTATCTTCGTGGAGATCCTCCGATGTGGCTTTTATTCCTTCTCTGACTGTGCTCCCAACGAAGCACGCACTACCTAGTGACCCCGGGGCACAATCATGGACCCACTTGATTGCATTCGTCCTTGCTGGCACTCCAGCGTCTCTTCGGGGCACAAGCACACGGCCGGACTGGGAACCACAACCGGCCCTGGCAAAGTGCTCGCCGGCCCCCCTTCCCCACTCAGGGAGGGGCGGGGAGGGTTGGAGGTGCCGCAGAGCTCTTTGCCGGGGCCGGTTTTCGGACAATTTTGTTACAGGGCCGATTTAGCAGCTATGCTGCAAAAACGGCCCTGTAACAAAAATGGCCCCAAGGGGCCCAAAACGGGCCCCCACCCGTACGACGCACCGGGGGATTGCCCTGTGCCGGCTATGGCCAGTCCGGCCCTGCACAAGCAGGCATCCACTTCAATATTTGTTTACTGAACGAGTGCCATGTGCTCAGTGTGCTGTTATTATCTTTGTGGACATAGATGTAAAACTTAGTTTTATTCTATAGAAATTTCGGATATTAAAATTTGTACGTTTGCCACCTGATGACAGTGTTCCTAAGGTGATACTCTTCCATGAACTTGCACCTTTTTATTACCGACGTCCAGCTGTGGTTGTAATGTGGCCATTGATAGGAATGAATGCCGAGCCCCGGGGGAAGCAGAGTCGCAGACTAGTCTTCCCCCGGGGTCTTTCGCGCATGGATAGGCCAGGTAGGGGAAGAGGAGGAGTTAGGGGGAGGGTATTTAGGCGCAGGGGAGGAAGGGAACTTTCTCTTCCTGCGCCTGGCACCATCGGGAGGGTGATCAAAAGGGAGGTTAGTGCAGGGCTAGTTTCTAAGTTTGTAGCGTAGTTGTTAGGCTTGTGGGTTTAGCGGTCGGAGCTGTTTAACGGCAGCTGGTGTACTTGGTCACGCCTGAAGCGTGGTGCTTAGCGAGATGTCGGGGGTGTCCTCGGAGGAGGTACGACAGGCCCTGCTGTTGCTCGCGAGGGCCGGGCGGGAGTACCTGATACAGCCGGGGGTTTTAGAGCAGGCCTGGGTGGGGGCCACCAGGGGAAAGCGCGCTGCCTCGGCTGGAGTTAAGGCCGCTGTGGTGGCGTGCCTGGAGGATGCGACAGACGAGGCGGGGCAGGAGCATGTGCAGAGGGGGGGGCGGAGCGCTCAAGGACCCGGCGAGGGGCGGGAAACGGCGGAGCCTGCACCCGTGGGCGTACCCACAGCTGGAATTTTTGCCTGGGGCTTCGGGGGCTGCCGGGAGGACCGCGCCCCCGCGCTTCCGCCCCAAGGGCCTTTGCAGGTGCCGGCCGGCGCTATGCAGGGGGAGGGGCAGGCGGACAGCATTTCTGAGCCTGCCCTGGGGCTGGAGGGAGCACCGGGTGGGCAGGGGGCTTCAGGGCATGCCGGGCAGCCGGCTCTCACTGCTCCTGGGGATGGTTTGACTGGGGACACCTTGGGGGCAGCAGGGGGGCTGGAGGAGGAGGCCCCCATCGACCTGTCTACCAGCTCTAGGGCGGGCACCCCTGCCCCAGTAAGGCAGGCGGGGGACCTGGGGGGCCGGGGTGGGCCCCCCACCCTGGATCCCATGGGGGGCCTGGCTGGGTTCCTAGTTTTCCGCAGGTGGGTTTCTTCCCCCCGGGGCCAAATTTTTTGGCTACTGCCCGCCCCTTCCCCCCCCTCAGATCTGGGGTGCCACTTCCTGGGAGGACAGGGCCCGGGTGAGAGGATCCTGGAACAGATTCAGGAGGTCAGGTGGGCCGAGGAGACCAGAGCCAGGGTGGGTGCGGTGTGGGGCCATGAGGTTGAGGGACCTCCCACCCCGACCTCTGAGGAGGAAAGGGAAGCGGAGAAGGAGGAAGAGTTAAGGAGGGTCAGGGCCAGGAAGGCAGTGCAGGACCACCCCCCCAGGGGGGGTATGGCAGGAGTAGGGACGGCCAGGACGGCTTTGAGGCCCGGTGGTGCTGGGGCCCACTCAGGTTCGAGCGACCTGAAGGGTGGGAGGGGATCCAAGCCGGCGGCTGTCGGCAGAGCCCGGGGGTGCCTGGCGGGGCGCAAGACGGCTCCAAGACGCAGGACGGAAGCAGTAGGGCAGTCCGCAGCGGCTGTCCCTCCACCGAGGGCTCGGGCTCCTGCAGCGCGTGGCGTGACTGGTGTGCGTGGGCGGGGTGGAGTACAGAAAGGTGTGAAGCGAGCAGTGAAGGAGGTGGACAATTTGAGTGTGGATCTGGAACCGGTGCTTGAGTTGGATTATGGTGCCGAGAGTGATGAGCTGGAGGATGGGGAGGTGCGGGATGACTTTGAAGGCTTAGGCGGCGCTGCGGACAACGGGGACCTTGGTGTCTTACAGGACAAGGCGGCGGCGAAGACCAAGGCAAGGACGGCGGCGGTCCAGGTGTCGGAGTCCAGAGGACGACCCCGGGAGCGGACCTCGGCACTCACAGGTGAGGGAGCCTGGTGGGCAGCTTGGGAGGACGTTCCCGGGGGGGGGGGCGGAAGAGGACTTGCAGGTCGGTGGGTGTGGGGGATGGTTCGGTGCGGGAGGCGGAGAAGCCATTTGGCGGTCCACCCGAGGATGGTAAGAAGGTGGATGGTAAGTCGGTGACTTTGGGGGTGCAGACGGACAAAGGGGATGGTAAGGAGGAGAACGGAGTGAAGGTACCTAAGAAGCTCCCATATATGGGGCTGGCGATGCCTTTGGGGTCGCATCTCTCGCAGAAGCTCAAGGATCGGATCTGGAAGCATGAGTTTGTGGATGTCTTTAAGTTGCTTCATAGGGTGGTGCAGGCTAAGGAGGGTTCTAAGGAGGAGGAGTGGGAGCTGACGAGGCGTCCTAGGGTACCGGTGACAATGGAGAATTGGACGTCGGCTTTCTTGATCTATGCCAGTGTTTATTGCCAGAAGTATTTGGACAGGGCGATTGCGCTGTTTAAATACATGGACATCATCCCCAAGGCCCAGATGCAGTTCGGGGGTTTTGCTTGGTTGAGCTATGATGAGGAGTTTCGAGCTAGGGTTAGTGCGAATCCCGAGAAGTGTTGGGGGGAGGTGGATCAGGAACTTTGGATGCAGTGGATGGCGTCTTCGCACTCCACTGCGTCCACTCACACGGCCAGTGGCCTACCGGTGGTGTATCGGTCTTTTCCGCCGCGTCCCGCCCAAGGCGGGGCGGGGGGTAGAACAGTGCCCAGCACCATTGTCTCCGGGCAGCAGTCCAAGCCAGGGGGTTATTCCACGGGGGCCTGTTGGAGCTACAATAAGGGGTATTGTTCACGGTATCCCTGAAAGTTCAAACACGAGTGCTCGAAGTGCGTCGGGAAGCATGCCTCACGCTCACCACACCCTCGGAAGCATGCCTCACGCTCACCACACCCTCGGAGCAATGGAGGAACGCCAGAGGGCGGGGCCACTCTGGACCGAAAGGCGCCTACACCGGTTAGGGTGGAGGCGATGGTCCCGTGGCTCTCGTGCTACCCGGATCAGGAGGCTGCGGCTCGGCTCTTCTGGGGTTTCACTGAGGGCTTTAGGGTAGGTTACCAGGGTCCCAGGGAGCGACGTTGGGTTGAGAATTTGAGATCTGCCAAAGAATTGCCATGTGTAGTGTCTGCTAAGTTGAAGAAGGAGGTAGAGGAAGGAAGGGTGGCTGGCCAGTTTACTAACTGGCCGTTGCAGGACCTGATCATATCCCCATTGGGGGTGGTGCCGAAGAAGGAGGAGGGGGAGTTCAGGATGATTCACCATCTGTCGTGGCCGGAGGGCCAGTCAGTGAACCACTTTATTGCAGTGGAAGATTTGAGAGTGCTCTACGCGTCGGTGGAGGATGCGATCCGCCTGGTGAGGGTGTGTGGGACGGGAGCGGAATTGGCGAAGTGTGACATCAAGTCTGCTTTCCATTTACTGCCTATTCACCCGGCGGATTTTTCACTCTTGGGCATGCAGTTTGGGGGGGCCATCTACGTGGACAAGGTTTTGCCCATGGGATGCGCCATCTCCTGCGCTCTGTTTGAGCTGTTCAGCACTTTTCTGCAGTGGGTCATGGTGCGTGTTAGTGGGTGTCGCGAAGTCACTCACTACTTGGATGATTTCCTCTTCCTGGGGAGGTCGGATACCGGGGATTGCGGCAGGGCCCTGTCGCGATTCCAGGAGATGGCCTTTCAGTTTGGGGTGCCCCTGGCGCCCGAGAAGACGGCTGGTCCCAGCTGTTGCCTCACCTTCCTGGGGATCGAACTGGACTCGGTGCAGTGGCTGGCGCGCCTTCCTGCGGCCAAAGTGGCAGAGATCCTGGCATGTCTGGAGTGGGCTGTGGGGGAACGGCGGATTCCTTTACAGGCAGTGCAGAAGCTTCTGGGTTTCCTTAACTTTGCGTGTAGGGTGGTGCGGGCAGGGCGGACGTTGTGCAGGCGGCTCGGCATGGCCATGTTGGGGGCAGTGCTTCCACATCACAGGGTCAGGATTTCCATGGGAGTGAGGACGGACTTGAGGACGTGGATTACTTTTTTGCAGCAACGGTGTGTCTTTGGAATTTGACGAAGAGAGGGCGGTCTGGCAATGCCAAATTTACTCTGACGCGGCTGGGTCAGCAGGGTTTGGTGTCTTCTGGGATGGCAGGTGGTGTGCGGAGAGCTGGCCGGCCTCCTGGATCAAACAGGGCAGGAGCATTGCCTTCTTGGAGTTCTTCCCTTTGCTAGTGGCGTTGGTGGTGTGGGGGGAGGAATTTTGTAACAGATCTGTGCTCTTCCATGTAGACAATATGACAGTGGTGGAGCTGGTGAACCATCAGAGGGCGAGGGACCTGAGGGTGCTGCGGCTGTTGCGGAGATTCATGTTGGCGTGTCTGCGTTTGAATGTGGTGGTTCGGGCTAAGCATGTCCCTGGGGCGAATAATGACATTGCGGATGCTTTGTCTCATTCGCAGTGGCAGCGGTTTCGACACCTGGCACCGGGAGCGGATACATGCAAGACCGAGCTGCCGGCCGGCATCTGGGCCTTGAGGGAGTGAGGATGATTGGACTGGTGGAGGGTTCGCTGGCTGTGACCACGAGGAGGACTTATCGTTTGGCATGGTCTGAATTTAGTGCTTTCATGGGCTGGACGGTGACTGGCGTTGTGGGTATGGAGTCGGATGTGGAACAAGGGCTGAGGGGTTATGTGTTGGACTGCATGGACCGGGGTTTGACTGCGGCTACAATCTCTGGTAAATTGGCAGGGATATCTTTCTACTGTGTTTTGTTCCTGGGCTTTGACCCAACTAAGGATGTGATTCTGAGCAGAATGTTGCGGGGCTGGGGCAGGGAACGTGGGGGTGGGGGGGGGGCAGGCTGAGGGAGGCAGTGACGTTTGAGTTGTTGGTCCGGCTGGTTGGGGTGTTGCCGGAATGTTGTTATGACCTGGCTGAGGCGGGTCTTTTTCGCTTGTGTATGGTGTGGATGTTTTTCGGGGCATTTCGGGTATCTGAGCTTTTGGGTACAAGAAGTGGGGTGGGCAGGTTGTTTTAGGAGGTGCGAGTGGATGGGGGGCACTTGGGTATTTGGCTGCGGTGCTCCAAAACAGATCAGTTGGGCAGGGGCAAGTGGGTGTGGCTGAATGAGACTGGCGGGGCGGTTTGCCCAGTGTTGGAATGGCGAACTTTCCTGGGGACGGGGTGTGTGCGTGGTGGAGAAATTTTTTGTCATGCATCTGGCGCAAGAGTGACGGCGGGCCAGTTGTTGGCTGTGTTGCGCAAGGCTTTGAGGCGGTTGGGCATGGATGAGGCTGGGTTTGGGACCCACTCTTTCCGGATTGGGGCTGCGACAGCGGCGGCCAGGTTGGGGTGGTCCTGGGATAAGATCAGGAAACTTGGGCGATGGAAGTCGCGCTGTTGTGAGAGGTATGTAAGGAAGTAGGTTGGTCCCAGGCAGGATGTTGGTGCTTCAGGCTGTTTTTTCTTGTTCTAACATCTTTTTCTTCGTAGGTTGCGTGGGGGGACCGGGCGGTAAGACGGTGACTTGGATTGTTGGGCACTCCTTCGTGCATTGGGCTTCCAAATATGCGGAGCAGCAGGTTTACGGCCGTAACCTGGGACTGAAAGGACACTTGCACGAGGTACAATGGTGGGGCAGAAGTGGCATGCGATGGGGGGCACTACTGCCCTGGCTCGCTTAGATGGTCCCACAGAGGGGATGTCCTGATTTGTTGATCATTCATCTGGGGGAGAATGACCTGGTGCAGCTGTCCGGATTGGCACTGTTACAACTCATGCAACGGGACTTGGAGGTTTTGAAATCGAGGCTTGCAGGGACCTGCATTGCCTGGACTGAGTTGGTCCCCAGGAAAGTGTGGAGAGGGGCTATGAAGCATGGGGCCATAGAGAAGGCCCGGAGGAAGCTAAATAGGGCAATGAGACTCTACTGCGGTGACAAAGACATTAAGGTTATTGCACATGGCGGGATACGACTGGAGGAGCCTTTAGTTTTCAGGGATGACGGGGTGCACTTGTCCCAGCTGGGCAATGCGTATTACATGATGGAGATGAGAGATGTGGTGAGAAAGTTGCAGAATGAGGCTATCTGGTGTCGCAGGGAGTGAATGATGAGTGTGTGGCGGACTGGCGGCCCTGAAAGGGGGGGTGGGGCAGTGAACCGCCCTACAGGGGGTTCACTGGTTGGCAGGATTTGAAGGGACGGGGGGGTCAAGAGCGGGCACACCCATCCCTTGGGGGGGGGGAGTTCGTAGGGCGGATAGAAGCGTGAATGGCACGACACAAGAGTGGGGCTGGATGACGAGTGATTGAGGGGCAAGAATAAAGCATGGTTGGAGCTTCTAGGGCTTGGTGATGAAGCGGAACGAGTGAAACGAATGAGGGGGGAGTGTGAGTGGGGGTTTGTTGCTATTATTATGTTGATGTTACTGTTATGTACAGATTCGCAGTTCTGGTCTAATAAAATGGCCTTTTACGCTGACACTGCGTGGTCTGTTTATTGCGCGATTGACTGCATGAAGTGAAAGCATGTGTTTGTGTAGCTGCCTTGCCAAGTATAATGCGTTAAACTAATGCAAATTAGGTCATTTTCACACATCACCACATGTGCCAAAATTGTCATGCATGTTTCAGCTGCTTTCATTGCGCTCCGATGATTGCCAGCAGCATTGCCGAGCCCTAGAGAGTTAAAATATTCCAGAAGCTCACATGGCTTTGTTAGCATTCAGCTGCTGCCCAGAGCCCACGGAGAGGTGTTGGCATGGTCACAGGTTCCTGGACTCTTAACTTTCTTTGCCTCAGCAAGGCTGCCTCTGATGGAAGAGACACTTTAAGCTCCCACACACTAACCTGAACACAGCCTGCCGGAAGCGTATGGGATCCAATGTTGGCAGACAGAGACTCACTCAAGCTGCCCAGTGCCTACATTAAAATAGCGTGACCTTATCCTGCGCGCAGGTGCAAGGAAGGAGAAGCGATGATTTATGGGAGGTAACATGGAAACACAGATGTCCGCCCCTAGAGTTTGCAAGCTGTCACCATCCCTCGAAAGCGGGCGGCGTCTGAGACACTGGAGTGTAGAAAGCACTTTAAAATTAATACAATTAATGATCAGCATGTGCAATCTTAGAATAAGCGAGTCTCCCCAGGCCGCTCAATCCCCGCTTTTTTCATGTCTTTGAAAAGGAAATCCGAGGCACTGAGTGGTGTTTAAAATGCACAAAAATACAGTGATAACATCAATTAATGGTAATGACGTGAGCTATAAAATGGGAAATAACACCTAGTCGAGCATGCAGTAAAAAAAGGTAGCTCTTTGCTCACAAACCACATTTAGACCCGTGCGGCCATCACACCATTTTTGATTTCTGCAAACTATTTTAGGGTTTAATTTTTCTTTTTTGCAGATTTATATAGCGCAAACGCGGACCGAAGGTATTGGAGCGCTTTACATGAGCACCAGTTACGTTACACATTCATGTTGGGTAGACACGGGGAGATTAATGCCCAGATGCATCAACCTTTTTAGGAAGTGCAAACGGTGCGATTCGCAAAAATCGGCCTTTTGCACTTCCTAAATTGGTTACTGGGATGCATGAAGCATTTTTTGAAAATCGCTATTTTTTGCGAGTTCCAAAAATGCGATTGCTTTTAAGGAATCGCAAATTTGCGATTCCTTAAAAGCAATGCATCATCCTCAAAACATTTGCGATTTTACAAATTGCAAATGCAAATTACCACGAAGTTGAACTTCGTGGTAATTTGCAAAAATGTTTAAAAACGCATAAAAATGCATTTTTTAAACGTGTACTTTACAGGCACACATGTCCTTAGGACATGTGTGTATGTAACTCACATGTAAAAGTGCATTTCATGGGTGCAGGGGGGGGTCCTTTGGACCCCCCACTCCACCCTTGAAAGGCTTTGATGCATTCCGATTTGAAATTGCGAATTCGCAATTCCCATTCATTCCTATGGGCATTTCAGCCCATAGGAATGAATGGGAATTGCGGATTCGCTATTTGGAACTCGCTATTTTATTGGAATTCGGTAAAAATTGCGATTTTTACCGAATCTCAATAAAATAGCAAAATTAATGATGCATTGCCATTTGCGATTCCTTATTTGCGATTCCTTATTTTTCGCAAATAAGGAATCGCAAATGACAACGTTGATGCATCTAGGGGTTAGTGATTTGCTCAGAATCACAGGATGTGGAGTCGACCCAGAGGCTCGAGCCTCGGCTTCTTAGCTCCAAAGTCGGTAGTCTAGCCTATGGACCACATCCTCTCCAAATTAACATTTTTCTGACTGCAAAAGCTAATTGTATATTAACATTTTACCTCCCAGGTCAGGCACATTTTCTGATAAAATTGTGTTTGCCCGTGGGGATTTGTAGCCCTGCCTCGCAGAGACTTGATTTAACAGAAGGCATTAGCTGCACGGTGTGATGCCTGCCTTGGGTTTATGAATGCAGACTAATTAAACATGTAGAGATCCTGGTTGAAACAGTATCAGATAGATTTTGGCTTTTTGGCATAGTTAGCTCTCAGCATGGATACCAGGCATACTAGGGCAACATTTTCTCTAGATATCCGTGCCTTTGAAACACGTGGATATTTACAATGTATCTAGTAGTGAGTGTTATAGCTTTTCACCGATGCAATCATTTACTCTTCCATTTGCAGCCATAAAAAGAAAACAACTGAGTCTACAGTATTTAGAAAAAGTAACCAAATTGTTTGATTATTGTTACTTATGGCCCACATAAGTTTCTAGCACTATTGAAACCTGGCTCAAGCTTTCTGAGCATTGCGGCGTTATGTTGGCCATTTCCAAAATGTACCTCATTATATGAGCGTATCTGCTTTGTTCTACTATCAATAAAGGGGCATATTTACAATTACTGGCGCATCCCTGCAAATTAGCAGGGATGCACCAGTAATTGTGCGCCATGCCTCCGCCACCCATGATGCGCCGCATTTACAATGTGGCGCACCATGGGGCAAAAACGGCACAGATGCATCACGCATCTGTGCTGTAAAGGTGTCACATTGCTGGAGTTGCGTTGCATGCCCGACGCAGCTCCAGCAATGCTCTGGGGGGCCCATTCTACTCATGCTGAGTCAAGCCTTACGCCTGCTTCAAGCAGGGGCAGGGTTTTGACGTAGCATGGGCCTAAAAGTGACTGAGTGAAATCTTGTATATTTCACTCAGCCACTTTTAGGAGGCGTTCCTGTGCCGGAACGCTCCCACCCCCCCCTGCACCGGAACGCCTCCTTAATGCACAGGGCTTTACAACGTGACGCATCTGCCAGATGCGTCATGTTGTAAAGAGCCCGCACCATGGCGCATCTTTTGCGCCGCCGCTGCGTCACAAAAATGATGCAACGGCAGCGCAAAAGAGGCGCAAGGGGCTTGTAAATCTGCCCCAAAGTGTTGCTCGCATTGTCACATTTAAGGCATTGAAATGTCACACGTAAGCACACCAAAACATAGAGGTGTCAACCATAAGCAATCTAAAAACGTGGCAGCTATGGTATAGAAGTCGATACATTTAAAATTACTCCCTCCCCCCATATAGGTATGTGTAATTTCTTGAAGTCTCTAAATTTGGTCTCTTTGGTGATTATGGTGACTAAGGTTCACACCCTCATGTTTGAGTGAGTTGCGATCTTCCCATTACCTGATATAAAGGAAAATATTTTCATGTCTTGTGAACTCTGGAAAGTGGAATGAGACAGAAGGCAATGCAGTATGTTAACATAGGGTGATGGAGCAAGGATTCACACGTAAAGCAACTTGCTCACATTCATGAACCTGGTTAACCTGTAATAGTATTAACCAATCCTGTTTGTCATTAATATCGCACTTTTTCAGTACACGTGGGTGTCCCAGAGATGCTTGCCTATGTGTCTATTAATCCTAATGAGGCTTGCATACTACAGCATCGCTGCTTCGCAGAAATCTAGTCTGCGCATGCGTCGGTCATACCCATGTGATGTGACGCACTCGCAGTTTTGGAGGGATATTTTCGCTCATGCGCATTATTGCTAAAATGGTTGCTTGTCTCTAAACACGCTCTCTGCTTGCCCTTGCTGCTTTTGCACTACTGTATATTTCTGCATAACTCCTAACCGCTATAGTTAATATAAAGTAAGGGGTGAAGTGTAGCTTATCATGGTGTACAGTGTATTAATTTTTTCTGTGTTTCTAATTTGTTTTCGCTTACTTTTCATGTATCGCGTATCTGTGGGCCTGGGAGTGGGGAGCCACTCCATCTTTGAAACCTCTTGCACCCCTGTCATGTGATGAGGGACAATTCAAACCGCGCAGAAGCAAAACCCCGCCAGCTGGCTGCCGAAGCTGGGATACCCATGAGAACCTGAACTGTGACCCAGCAAGAGGAGCCGAGCTGCACCTGAACTTGAAACAAAATTGTTACTTTACTGTGTGTTCCATTGTATTCCTTGCTGTCTATGCCCTGGGAACTGGAATGTAAGGGGTGGGTACGAAATATGAATATTAAATATGGGAACCCAGAATTTTAGGTGGTGACAATGACCTAACTACCTCTCCTGACCAATCATAAGTTGGGGACCCTGTCACTTGCAACATTTGTGGGTGGTCTAGGGACCCGCAAAGGGTATAACTAGCCTTGTTTTAGCTAGAGAAATTGTCCGACTTGTCCGAGTAGCTGACCTGTCACCGACCCTACGAACTCTATAGGTGATTGACACAGAGAGCTGCGGAGCACTCTGTCTGAAATTTCCACAAACTCCAAGGGGTGGAAATAGTCTTAAGTGCTGGCGAAGCACTTTGCTGGGAGATTCGAGAACCCAATCGGGGTTACTGGCGCATCCGAAGCTGCAGGTGTTGGTCGTGCCCTTTGGTGAGCCCAGTCCTGACCCAAATCCTGAGGGGTATCCTGTCCTGATTATCTGTGAGCTGTACCTGCTCACCTACTGGCATCCTAAATCCTTGAGGGTCCTTGTCCTCGTCTTTCTCAAGCTGACCCGTGGCCAGGGTTAGTCCTCAATCCTGTCCTAGGTAAATATAGCCTGTGGGTGTCCGTCTTTCTATCCTCCTTCCTCCTACTCTTTTAAATAAAGTCTCTATGCCCATGATACTCTCTCTGTCATCTCAAATGCCTTATATGCAAACTGTTTATTAGTTGTGTTCCATTTTTCCCCTTCCTGTAGGGCATATTGAAACTGTATTACTTAAATAGTGTGATTTAACTTTATTGATGTCTAGGATCTAAGTTTAGTTTAACAGATAGACTAAGATCAGGGTTTTAAATCACTTGTAGGACCTTAGCACTCCACTGACTAATGTGTTTTTAACTCACCTACCCTAGTATAAGCCTAAATCTGAATAGCATGTTCCTTGTTCCCCTTACCCTGTAGTTTTCCACCCGCACTCAATGGTGCTTGCCCTCATCCATAGCTACATTATAGTTGTAATCCTGATTATTGATATTTTGATCTGTATAAGTCTTATACTCTTGTCACTCTGAATTTTACTTGCTATATAAAACTTTTAAAACCCTCCAGGTGTCTGTGGTCAATATAACATGGTATAAAAGTATTATTGAATGAGTAAAGTATTTAAGATTATCTTATCTCATGTCCACTGCTAGCTCCTGATTCATCAGGAAGGTAGGTGCCTGGGGTAAGTCAGGTACCATAGTAACAGTGTTAGAGAAAACACATACAAATTACTGATGGTGGTGTGTAAACTCGCCCGATTCACAAAAATATTGTCATAATCAAGTCATGGGCCCAAGTGCGTGAAATCTGGAAAATCTAAGGGTCGGGCGACCTGCGCGCTCTATCAGTATTTTCTGGTAGCAGATAGATGGTTAGGACTAGTTAAGATAGGTAGATAAGATAGTTTGAGGAACTGTGAAAAATGTGCAGCTAAAATTTATTGCTGCTAAAATTAAGTTTTGTTATTGCATTGAAATGTTATAAAAGGTTGAAATTATATCTCATGAAATGCTGCTATATTATTGCATGTAATTAACAAAATTGTGAGTAAGTGTTCTATGTTGTTTGGAATCCCCGGGGAGATAAAATAGCAGGTGGTGAGTAGAATCCACTTGGCTGTGAGGTCACTGGCTAGGAGGAAGATTAGTGCATGGTTAGGCAGAACTGGAAGCGCTAATTAGGATTTTTCACGAATTAATTGATGTGTAAATGTTAGCTACGAGTACCCCGATGAAACTCCCGTTGTGATATCACCTAGTAAGGGTCACGTGCGGCAGGAGTAATAGGTTCTTCGGAGCTTGAGTGACAGCAAAGGAGTTCGCTGGTGAAAGTTTGACTTAGTATATATCCCGGAAAAAAGTGGATGAGTCAAAGAAGTAGCAGGTTCTCTAATGCTTGTAAGAGAGGATAGGCAGAAGAGATCTATCCGTGGTGAATGAAAAGTAGACAGAAGTGGTTTACTTGCAGTAAAAGAAAAACTCTTATTCTTTTTAAAACCCTCAAGCATAGTGGCGAATGTTATAAGTTGTTAACTAAACTAAGCACTTGCACTTTAAGAAAAATTCAAAGTTTCCGTTACCTTGTGAAGGAGGGAGTCGGTCGCAAGGCTGCACTGATGTCACTCCCTGCCGCGCTGGTATTGGTTGAGCCAGCGGGTGTGTAGCGAAGCCAGAATTGTAAGGGAGGGGTGAACGCCGAGGAGTGAGACCGCGTCTCACGAAGGGGCCGCGCACCCATTGGTCAAGAGCTTTTTGCAACCTCGGCGCTGATTGGTTGCCGTGAATTGAAAGACACGCTAGCATTGGAAGCACATAAGTAAACAAAATTAATCAATCTGAGCTTGAAGATAATTTGGAGAGGTGTATGTGGTATCCCGAATTCTTACCTAATCCGCAAAACCTAGGTTTCCATAAGGAGCAGATGCTAAGAGGTAGACCTTACAATATGTACGGAGGAAAGAGAAAATTGACCCTTGCCGAAAATATCAAGAATTATTTCAAGAAAGACAAGCCCATTAGAACTAGGCAGGGTGTGATCATTCCACCTCCTAATACTCCCGCATCCTTTATGATGTTTGATAAAGGGTATCATACCTGTGTGTGGTTGGAAAATTGGGTAAAGTACACTGAAGATGAAATGAAATGAAATGAAAAGCAGTTTTATAGAGCGCTACAGTTGCCCTGAGGCGTTCAGGCGCTAAAACTAGAACAGTGTCTTCCAGAGGGACAATCCAGGAAGGATCCGAATTAGTTAAACAAGAAGGTCTTGAGCTGTTTGCGGAAACTTGACAGATTGGAGTTGCTTCTCAGATGACATGGAAGAGTGTTCCACAGTCTGGACGCATTATAGGCAAGAGAGCGGCCTCCTGATCTAGCTCTGTAGATCCTAGGAACTTTTGCCAGGAAGGCATTTGATGAGCGAAGTGATTTGTTGGGCTGGTAGGGGAGGATTAGGGCATGATTGATTTCTGGGCCTGTCTTCCAAAAGGCTTGATGGACAATACAGAGAGTTTTATACTTTATTCTATCCCTGACGGGATGCCAATGTAGAGTCCTTAGGCCATGCTTTATCGAGGATCTGCGTGGGAGTCCCAGCAGAGTGCGGGCTGCGCAGTTTTGTGTCCGCTGCAATTTTTGCAGGCTGTACTCCGGAGCCCCGAGGTACAGTGAGTTGCTAAAGTCAAGGCGGGATTGAATTAGTCCTTGAATCACTATCTGCCTGGCCTCAAAGGGGAGAAGAGGAAGGATTTTTTTGATCGACCTAAGGAGGCCAAAGCAGACCGCCGAAACCTTAGTTGCCTGGGTATTAAAAGTCAACGATTTGTCCAGCCACACTCCCAGACTTGTTATATTATCTCTGGGAGTGGGAGGAGCACCCATGCTCAGAGGCCATAGCAACTCCAAGGTGGTAGGGGCTGCAGGGCCTAGGAGCATGAGCTCCGTTTTATAATCGTTGAGTTTCAGGCAGGACATGGTCATCCAGCTCTTGACCTCCTCCAAGCATGTCGCTAGGTTGGTTTGTGGTTGGCAGTTGTTCCCTTGCACAAGGGAGACCACTAGCTGGGTATCATCCGCATAGGTAACGATGTTAATACCATGCGGACGAACAATCCCAGCCAGCGGCCTCATATATGCATTAAAAAGTGTAGGGCTCAACGAGGAGCCCTGCGGCACCCCACATCCCAGCGGTCTACTGGAGGAGACGGCCGAGCTTTCAAACACCTGAAAGGTGCGGTCGCTTAGGAAGGACTTGAACCATCCCAGGGCTTCTCCTGAAATTCCCAGATCGGAAAGGCGGTTTAAGAGGATTTTGTGATTTACCGTGTCAAAGGCAGCGCTCAGATCGAGAGGATCACTGCCACTGATCCTCCCCGATCCAAAATCCGCCTTGCCTCTTCAGTCACTGCCAACAGGGCAGTCTCCGTCCCATGTTTAGGGCGGAAGCCCGTCTGGGAGATGTCAAGCAGATGGTTATGTTCGAGAAACTCAGTTAAAAGGATGTTAATATGTTTCTCGAGAATCTTGGCAAACCAGGGGAGCAGTGATATTGGGCGGTAGTTACTCAAATTGCCTGGATCCAGAGTGGGTTTTTTCAGAAGTGCCCGCACCATGGCATGTTTCCAAGCCAATGGCACCAGCCCTGTCTTTATTGAGGAGTTCAAAAGCTCCAGGAGCGTCGGAAGGATGATGTTGTCAGCTTGGATCAGTGCACTGGGAGGGGCAGAGTCCAGTGGGGAGCCGGATTTTACTTGATGCATCAGGAGCCTAAGTGTGTCGGGATTCATAAGGGTGAAATTGACCAGATGGTTCTGAGGAAGATTTTCTAATTTTGTGCCAGGATCTGATTTAGAAGTGAAGGATTCAATTGCCGGTTCCGGGAAAGAGAGATAAATAGTATTTACTTTGTGAAAAAAGAAGTCGACTAGTTCATTACAACGGGATGGAGGATTGTGATTGTCTGTCGGAGGAGGTGGAATCGTTGTCAGAGTTTTTAGTATCCTGTATATCTCCTTTGGTTTGGATTTTGCCATCATTATTTTGCCATTGTAAAAGGCGGCTTGAGAGGCTTTAATTTCAGACTTGTACTTCCTGATGGCTTCTCTATAAATGGATTTATCTGCCTCATTAAAGGTCATGCGCCACCTCCTTTCCAGTCTCTTACAGACACTAGCATTTCCCCTTGATGGTACCTTTAATGGTAGAATCCTGTTTAACTTGAGGACCAGAATGAATGAATTGCACCCACGACCCAGATTAACGCAATATGAAGCTTTAAAGGAGTGGGAGATTGAGACTCTAGAGCGAGACAGACCCCGGATGGATAAGGGAGTGAGCAAATGGTATCCAAAATTGCAGCGGGAAACAAAAGAGCAAAAGATGAAGCAATGCAGACAGAATATGATGGTTGAGGGACTATTTCCGATGTTTGGGGTAACTGAACAAGGGGAAGGAAAAAAGGCAGAGAAAACTCGACATCTAATGGCTATGGGGGATTCAGAGGATGAATATCTGGAGGATTTGTTAATGAAAAATCCACCTTCTTATGCAGAAGAGTCTGGGACCCTGAGCTCGAAAAATCAATTTTTCCGACATCCTAGAAGTAGAAGGGCCAGCGAGACAGATGTAACTGGTGCTGTTAGCAAACCAAGTAATAGTAATGAGTTTTGCAGACCTAGTACAGCAGTCCCAAATTACCTACCTTTTGGTGAAGACAGACCAGGGTTGGCAATCCCAACTGCCCCGAGTATATACCCTCCTTTGGTACCCCAAGTAATGCACGACAACTCTACTGAAAGGGTTTTGCATGAACGAGAAAGAGAGGCCCTGATTAAACAGCGAAATGAACTAATTCAGACCATAGCTCAGATAAATCCCAGTCCTGACGCCCTGACAATCCCAGTAACTATTGGTCCTGCTATACCTCTTTATGGGGATAGGCAGGCTAGTCCAAGAACTCCAGTTATTACCCCAATTGTAGCACCCCCAAGAAAAGAACCGCTCATAGTTGATGATCAGGCAAGTGAATGTGAGTCTGTGGTCTCTTTAATGGATCTGCCCATAAGGGAACCCGGAACCAGTGTACCACGGGCAGGAAATCAGGCAAAGGCAAAAGAAGTCCTGATTGAAACAACTTCAGGGATCAGGAGTGCCACAGTAGTGACTCCAGAGGAACTGGATAGATGGACCAGAGAACTAGAAAAAGAAACTCCCCAGCCCAAACCTTTAGATATCTACAGACTAAGGATAGAAACCGCCTGGACCCTCCTTCAGTCCGGTTGCTCCTCCACGCTTCTGTCTGCTACCACGCTGGTATCGTTTTGATCTCCTACCCTGCATTTGTAAAGCCCTCTGAACGCCTAGCGCTGCACGCATCTATTTATTTATTTAACTACAGCGCTGCTCTGCCGATCCATTAATTTACTCGCGCTGCACTGTTGAACTATTATTTATTAATTTTGTAGCGCGTCCTCGCCGAGTCTGTCACATTGATTGACGCTGCACTGATATTGATTAGTGCGCTTTAGGCTCTATTACTATTCGCTTTGCATTTTCTGCCCCTGGCTGCGCTCGCCTTTGACCCTCCATTTTGTGCTGTTGTTGTTGTTTGGCCCCTGGTCAGCCCCTCCTCCCGCCACCGCCTCCCAGCTGCCGCCCCTCCCACCCACGATTAACTCCTCTACTCGCTCCTGAGCTCGCTGTAACCGCCTGGACCCTCCTTCAGTCCGGTTGCTCCTCCACGCTTCTGTCTGCTACCACGCTGGTATCGTTTTGATCTCCTACCCTGCATTTGTAAAGCCCTCTGAACGCCTAGCGCTGCACGCATCTATTTATTTATTTAACTACAGCGCTGCTCTGCCGATCCATTAATTTACTCGCGCTGCACTGTTGAACTATTATTTATTAATTTTGTAGCGCGTCCTCGCCGAGTCTGTCACATTGATTGACGCTGCACTGATATTGATTAGTGCGCTTTAGGCTCTATTACTATTCGCTTTGCATTTTCTGCCCCTGGCTGCGCTCGCCTTTGACCCTCCATTTTGTGCTGTTGTTGTTGTTTGGCCCCTGGTCAGCCCCTCCTCCCGCCACCGCCTCCCAGCTGCTGCCCCTCCCACCCATGATTAACTCCTCTACTCGCTCCTGAGCTCGCTGTAACCGCCTGGACCCTCCTTCAGTCCGGTTGCTCCTCCACGCTTCTGTCTGCTACCACGCTGGTATCGTTTTGATCTCCTACCCTGCATTTGTAAAGCCCTCTGAACGCCTAGCGCTGCACGCATCTATTTATTTATTTAACTACAGCGCTGCTCTGCCGATCCATTAATTTACTCGCGCTGCACTGTTGAACTATTATTTATTAATTTTGTAGCGCGTCCTCGCCGAGTCTGTCACATTGATTGACGCTGCACTGATATTGATTAGTGCGCTTTAGGCTCTATTACTATTCGCTTTGCATTTTCTGCCCCTGGCTGCGCTCGCCTTTGACCCTCCATTTTGTGCTGTTGTTGTTGTTTGGCCCCTGGTCAGCCCCTCCTCCCGCCACCGCCTCCCAGCTGCTGCCCCTCCCACGCTCCGCCCCCCCCACCATCCATTTATGGCCAAATGCCCCCACGCGCAGCGTCCACGCGCTTCGGCCGCGCCGAAGGTGCGCCAAAGGTAAGCCCGTCTACGCCCGTCCGCGCCTGGACCGCGCCCAGCGCCATACCCCCTGCCCCTCGCGCTGCCCAGCCCTCCCGCATTACCTACGACGCCGCCACCCTCCTAGCCCTCAACCCTGGTCGAGCCCCCAACTGCGTCCAAGCCGCTCCTGGACACACCCATGGACCTTTCTCCTGCTACTCCTGCAAATTCAGCGGCACCGACTACATCTCCGCTACGACCACACCACAGAGTCCCGACCCCAACCACCTACAATGCATCCTTCTCAACACCCGCTCGGTCCACAGACACGCCATTGACCTATGGAATCTACTAGACACCATCTCTCCAGACATCGCCTTCCTAACGGAAACATGGATGAACGCTTCCTCCGCACCAGACATCACCATTGCCATCCCTGAAGACTATAAGATCACTCGCAAAGACCGTACCGACCACACAGGAGGAGGAATCGCTATCGTCCATAAGAAATCAATCCGCATCTCAACCAGCTCTGACACCAACCTCGCCAACTCCGAACACCTTCACTTCCAGATCCACATCGACCCCAAGACCACACTCAGAGGCACCCTCCTCTACAGACCACCAGGACCCCGTGCACAATTCAGTGAAGACATCACGGACTTCATCACTCCACACGCGCTCCCCTCCAAAGACTACATCCTTCTGGGAGACCTCAACTTTCACCTTGAAAAGATCAACGACCGCAACACCACCACCCTCTTGGACAACCTCGCCAACCTCGGACTTAAACAACTGGTCACTTCCCCCACCCACATCGCAGGTCACACACTCGACCCCATCTTCACCTCCAGCAATCATGTCTCCTTCAGCCACACTACGGACCTCCTCTGGACTGACCACAGCTGCGTTCACTTCACCTACAACAAGCCGAAACCCATCAACCACCCCCAACCAACTCTGCAAAGAAACTGGAACAAAATTACCACCGACCAAATCTCCTCATCGCTCCTTCTAAACACCCCAGCCCACTCTTCTAACCCAGACCAAGCCGCCGCCAACTTCACCCTATGGTTATCCAACACCGCCGACACCTTAGCACCACTGAAAAAACGTCAAAGCAAACCTGGCAACAAGAAGGCCTCATGGTTCAACGATGATCTTAAGAAGTCCAAGAAACTCTGCCGCTCCCTTGAAAAGGCCTGGAAAAAAGACCCAACCACTAGCACCAAGGACGCCTTCAAAAACGCCACCCGCACTCACCACCAACTAATCCGAAAGACCAAGAAAACAGCATTCAAGGATCGACTTGACAACAACGCCCACAACAGCAAGGAACTTTTCAACATCGTCAAGGAATTTTCCAATCCCTCGGCCAACTCCAACGACATCACACCCTCTCAAGCCCTCTGCGACTCCCTAGCCTCATTCTTCCACGACAAGATTGCAGACATCCACAACAGTTTCGACAACCAACCCAGAGACCTACCCACCCAACCATATGCTGAACATTCTCCCCCCGTGAACACCCTTGACGACTGGAACCCAATCTCCACTGAGGACACCATCCGCCTGATGAACTCCATCCACTCAGGATCACCCACAGACCCATGTCCTCACCACATCTTCAACAAAGCAGACTCCGTCATAGCACCGCACCTCCGAGACGTCATCAACTGCTCCTTCAACTCTGCCACCTTCCCGGAAAACTGGAAACACGCTGAACTCACCGCCCTTCTGAAAAAACCCACAGCGGACCCCACCGAACTCAAAAATTACCGCCCCATTTCGCTCCTTCCATTCCCGGCCAAAGTAATCGAGAAAGCTGTCAACAACCAGCTCGCCGCTTTTCTCGAAGCCAACAAATCCCTCGACTCCTCACAATCTGGCTTCCGAGCAAAACACAGCACTGAGACCGCCCTCATCGCAGCAACAGACGACATTCGAACTCTACTAGACAATGGAGACACAGTCGCCCTCATCCTCCTCGACCTCTCTGCAGCATTCGACACAGTCTGCCACAGCACCCTTTTACAACGCCTCAGAAACATCGGAATACAAGGAAAAGCACTTGAATTGATCACATCGTTCCTCACTGGAAGAACCCAGAGAGTCCGCCTTCCACCATTCAAGTCCGAGGCCTCTGAAGTCATCTGTGGCGTACCACAAGGATCCTCACTCAGCCCCACCCTCTTCAACGTATACATGAGCCCCCTCGCGGCCATCACCCGCCAACACAACCTCAACATCATCTCTTACGCGGATGACACTCAACTGATCCTTTCTCTCACCAATGACCCCAGCACCGCCAAAACTAACCTACACGCAGGAATGAAAGAAGTTGCCGAATGGATGAAACACAGCCGTCTGAAACTGAACTCAGATAAAACAGAAGTCCTCATCTTAGGTACATCCCCCTCTGCATGGGACGACTCTTGGTGGCCGGAAGCCCTTGGAAAAGCACCCATCCCGACAGACCACGCACGGAACCTAGGCGTCATCCTGGATTCTTCACTCTCAATGAACAGACAAGTCAACGCCGTCTCTTCATCCTGCTTCAACATTCTTCGCATGCTCAAAAAAACATTTCGCTGGATCCCCACCGAAACCAGGAAAACAGTCACCCATGCTCTGGTCACGAGCCGACTGGACTACGGAAACACCCTCTACGCAGGTATTACCGCTAAACTCCAGAAGAAACTCCAACGAATCCAAAACGCCTCAGCCAGGATCATATTAGACATCCCGCGCAACGAACACATCTCGGGTCACCTGAAAGACCTCCACTGGCTACCCGTCAATAAGAGAATCACTTTCCGACTGCTAACCCACGCTCACAAATCACTCTACGACATCGGACCAGAATGCCTCAACTCACGACTGTCCTTCTACACCCCCTCCCGCCAACTACGTTCTTCCAACCAAGCCCTCGCCACTGTACCCCGCATCAACAAGACCACCATGGGAGGCAGATCCTTCTCATATCTGGCTGCTAAAACTTGGAACTCACTCCCCACTTACCTTCGCCTTACCCAGAACCACCTAGCATTCAGAAAGCAACTTAAAACGTGGATATTTGACAAGTAATCATCCTCCCCTTCCTAAGCGCCTTGAGACCCTCTGGGTATGTAGTGCGCTATATAAATTACTTGACTTGACTTGACTTGACAGGAACTAATGGCAGGAAATGTGGGATTAGACAGATTGAATACTCTTAATGAGGAAGAGTTGCTGTTAATCAGCAAAAGCCTTACACGGAACACCAGAGTGCTCCACGAAAAATTAATGGACACAGCTGCTGATATGGGAATTGATGTTAGTCGATCCAAAGTCTTACAGAAACCCTATAGAGCCGAATTCTCCGACAAAGATTTGGAGAACATGAATGTGTCAGGAAAGATACAGATAAAAGAATTGCTGAACATATTGCAGAAATGGGGAGATCTAGATAAATGGAAAGCCAGGTGGGCAAAGAAAAAGGAAGATAGTAAGGCCAAACCAAAGACTTCCGAATACGTGTTAAAAGAAGTAGACCAAGCAGAAAAACTGTATCCCATGAGAGAAGTACCAGGTGGGAAATATGTACATGTCCCGTGGTCCCGACAGGATATTGTGTCCTTTACCAATGACTTCCCAAAATTAAGGGAGAAACCAGTGGAGTGGTACAGGCAGGTTGAGCGATTTGTAAAGGTACAAAGATGTCTCCTGAAGGACCTGGATGGGTTCTTTGTCATTGTAGTTCCTGTAGATTTATGGACCGAGTGCAAGATTGCAATTGATTGGCCCAGTGAAGAATATGAGAGAGACTCCCGAACCGGAGCTCCCTCTCCAGACGTAATGAGAAAGTATGATCAAGTCATACAATACCTAAAAGGAAAAGTGCCAGCAAAGGAAACTGATTGGACCTGAATAGATAGAACTACACAGGATCATAATGAAACCGTGCACTCTTATTATGAAAGACTGCTACAGGTATTCAAAACCTACAGCGGAATTGATAACATTGAAATGAAAGGTATGACCCATTTCATTTATCGATTCGTGTTGGGTCTGAGACCTGAAATATCCCAGTGGATTAGGGATAATAAAATCTGTTGGCAGGGAAAGCCCATAGATGAGGTCCTTAAGTACGCCAAGTACTGTGAGGATGAGATGGAGAACAAGAAGAAAGCCCTGAAAGAGAAAGTCATGTGGGCACAAGTAAAATTGGCTGAGCAACAAGAGAAACAGTTAGGTAAAATGAATAATAATACTCAAAACACTAACTCTGGGGGTGGAGGGAAGCCCCGAGTAAAGATGAGTAAAGAAGAGGCTAAGAAGAAGTTCCCCTGTCTCGGGTGCGGTCAGATAGGGCACTGGAGAGACGAGTGTCCACATTTGCAGGCTGATAATGCCCCCATAAATGGTTTAAATCCACAGGTGCAGAAAGAGGGGCCAGGAAAGAATCAGCAACAGGTAAACCAGCCTCCATTGCCTCGAGCTCCTAGACCTAATTACAAGAATCAGGCTCAGCAGAATGAGGGGGGCGAGGTATGGGAAGGAGGGGATGAGAGAAATGCAGCAACTTCACAATTCCTGTTAAATGATACATTCCTCTGTGATGAACCATACTGACGGGGCCTGAGGGGGGAGGACGAGGAGTGCATGCTTGGCGCCTCCTTACCAGTAGACCAGACAGGGCCATACATTGAAGGAAAGGTTGAAGGAAATGACGTCACCTTTCTGTTAGACACTGGTGCTACCCGTTCGACTGTGAGAACAGCGGACGTTCCAAACCTACCCCTCTCGGGAGAAGCTATCCAAGTAGTGGGCGTGTCAAATCAGATAATTAGTACTCCTGTAACTGAACCAATGGAGATTTCTATAGGAAATTTCAAAGAAATGCACAGATTTGTTGTCTGTGATTCCAGCCCAGTGAATCTACTGGGACGTGATTTGTTGTGCAAAATGAACTGTACCATCATTTGCACACCAAAAGGCGTCGAAATTCAGACCCCAGATGAAGATGGCCTGTACAAACTAATGTTGCTAAGGCCCGATACCGCAATCAAGACTCTGACAATACAGGACTTACCGTAAGAGCTCCAACAAAAGGTGATACCAGAGGTGTGGGATTTCACCGGGAGAGATGTAGGGTTAATGGCAAATGTGGACCCAGTTAAAATAGCTATTAAAACAAATGCTGTTTACCCGAAAACCAGACAGTATAAAATGAGTGCAGAAGTGAAAGCTGGAGTTGCCATTGAAGTAAACAGGTTGCTAGAGGCAAACATAATACAGGAAGTAATGAGTAGTCCTTGTAATTCACCCATAATTGGAATTAAAAAGCCTAGCGGAAAGTACAGGGTAGTGCAGGACCTGCGAAAGGTAAACCAGATAGTTGTACCTTGCTGTCCTATTGTGCCAAACCCTGCAGTGATCCTGTACCAGATTCCATGGAATGCGGAATGGTTCACTGTCATTGATTTATGCCACGCATTCTTTTCCATCCCATTGCATCCAGACAGCAAATTTCTTTTCTCGTTTGAGTTCGACAGTCATGTCTACGTCTGGAATCGTGTCCCCCAGGGGTACACAGAAAGTCCTTCGATTTTCAATCAGATTTTAAAAAGATGCCTTGAGGAGGAGCTACACGGGCATCCAAGATGGTCGCGTGAGCAGAGAGCTCCCGAGACCCGCGCCGCCCTTCTTTATCTATCCTACAATTATCCTGATCACTTCGACGGGCTTTTGAAGTGCTACTCTCACGGATGCTGACGATCCTTTTTTGGTCGAAATCAGACCTCGGGAACCATTTTTCTGTCGTCTTCAACTTTCTGGCCTGCCCACGGACGCAACCGGGGTCTCGGCTGCCTACTATGGCCGAGCTGTAATGCAACAACAACGGCTGCCTGGCATCTGACCCACCGGTGGTGTACCACTTTCACTTTCGGTTTCCGGCCTCATTGTCTCTGTCTCCTCCTACTCTGTCTTCGCCTGCTGCCCTCACAGTGCACACTTTCCATCCTGTGGCTGGCAAGGAGGCCTGCGGTATTCCCTCTTCGAACTACACTTCGGAGTTTCTGGACTTTTCTCCGTCTCACTGCCCCCTTTGGGTCCTCGGCCGCCACTGACTGCAACATGGCGACAAAACCTGAGGCGGAAAAACGCAGGAAGACTGTAACTCGGGGGGGTCGATCCAGTCCAACATGATCAAACGCTACACCCAGCCGGTGTGGGCGCTGAAGGACCTCAAACGGACATGTCGTCTTCCTCTGAAGTATCGCTCCAAGACCTATTGGCTGCCATCTCTGGACTTAAGGCCGATATGAGTCAGCAATATGAAGCCATCGTGTCCAAGATAGACACGGTGGCTGTGGATGTTACTCTTATTCGAGCCGATCTAGCCAAAACGAACGAGAGGGTGAAGGCACTAGACCTGAAGGCGTCGAGCCTGGTGACGGACATGGCGGAGGTGCAATCTGAGATTGGGAATCTGCGTTCCTCGCATGATCTGCTGCTCAAACGTATGGAGGACTACGACAACAGGGCCAGGCGGAACAACATACGCCTAGTTGGAGTGCCGGAAAGTGATGGTGCTGCCTCGATCGATTTATTGGTCGAAGAACTTATCGTTGCTAAACTTGCTCCGGTTGGACTCAGTAAGTTCTTTGCCGTAGAGCGCGCCTATCGTTTCCCAGGAGGACAAGTGAAACCAGGAGGCCCGCCGAGGCCTATCATTGCAAGGCTATTTCACTATCGAGACAGAGACGCTATCCTGCAGGCCGCCCGTAAACACGGCCCGTTGAAATATGACAATAACTCTATCTCCATCTATCCTGATTTCACTCCCCAAGTGCAACGACAACGATCTGGGTTTCTCGGAGTGAAGCGTCGCCTGAGGGACCGGGGACTGAAGTATGCCATGTTGTTTCCAGCCCGACTGCGGATTGAGTTCAGAGAACGCGCCTACTTTTTTGATCAGCCGGAGCGTGCTCCCGACTGGTTGGACTCGTTGCCGACAGATGACTCTGAGAGCGGTGGCCCTGGCGGTGCGGAAGGTGGTGCAACGGCCCAGGAGTAATATGGGCCCCCGGAGGTCCGAATTGAGACTACGTACTATACAGAGTAAATTAACTGTGTGCTCTATGTTTATGCCCGTGGCGGTGCGGGAACGGGTGATTTCTCCCTTCCTCCTCGGGGGGTTCTTTGTGTAGATCAGATGGGGCGACAGGCACACTGCAGTTGGGGGTGGCTTTTTAATCAGCAGGGGTGCAGGGAGGGGGGTGTTGTAACGGGTTTCTGTTTGGGGGCTGGTTCCTGGGGACTTGGTTGTGTTTCGTTTTGTTTGTTATGTTTCATTTTTCATGGTATTTCACTGATTGCAATTATTCCGAACTTGGGGTTGTGGAGGGGGTTGGGGTGGATTGCCTTTGCCACAATGGGGGGGGTGAAATGCGGGTTCTTTCTTGGAACGTCAACGGGTTGGGTGACAGGATCAAGCGGGGCATTGTGTTACAATTTTTGAGGCGCCATGCCCCTGATGTTGTGTTCCTTCAGGAGACCCACTTAATCGGTAATGCTTGTAAGGCCCTCGACCGCCGGGGTTACCGCCTGGTCGCACATGCCGGTTTCACCTCTGGGTCCCGGGGAGTGGGTATCATGGTGAAGTCCTCCCTAGCTTTTGCTATTGACGAAGTTATACTTGACGACCGCGGGCGGTATGCTGCTGTCTCCGGGAGGTGGGAGGGCAAACAAATTGTGCTGGTTGTTGTTTACATTCCCCCGGGGCTGCAGGCCACCACCTATGCCGATCTTGGCAGGACTCTTCTTGGCCTCCCTGATGGATTGTTAATCATGGGCGGGGACTTCAACTCTGTTATGTCTGGTGAATGTGATCGGCTTCCCCCTAGAGTCCTGCCGCCATCCCAGATGTGGCTCAATGAGATGGCTGATACTTTTGGCCTGGTGGATGTTTGGCGCTCACTACACCCTTCGCTCCTGCAGTATACTTTTCACTCTGGTGCGCATGGCAGCCTCTCTCGTATAGATTATTTTTTTATGTTAGCTTCCACTTTGTCCACTGTCGGGGAGGTACGACATCTTCCCCGGGGTATCTCGGACCATTCCCCCTTGATGGTTAAGATTTCGGTGGGTGGTCTACTTGGTAACAGGATCCCCCCGGTCCCTCCCTGGCATTTCCGAAGCCCCCGGCTCCGCTCAGATCTGGTGAAGGCAATTGATTGTTACTTTGGTGAGAATGTGGGCTCGGTCACCTCCCCCACTGTTCTTTGGGAGGCCTTCAAGACGGTTATCAGGGGTTCCGCTCTATCACTCATTGCTGCCGAGCGTAGGGTAAAGAGGGAGGCTGTTCTGCCCCTTGAAACTGAGATCACTGCGCTTGAAAGTGAGCTGGGTGGGGATGACACGCCTGCATTGTTGCACACTTTGGAACTAAAACAGGCTGACTACAAAGCTTGTGTCACTGATGCTGCTAAGTTGATGCGAGCGAATCAACTAGGCCGACTGTATGATGTGGGTGACAAAGCTAGCAAGCTCCTGGCATGGCTGGATAAGGCTGAAGGAGCGAGTCGTGTTGTGCCTGTCATTGTTCGCGAATCCGGTAAGAGTGTCTCCGACCCTGGTGAAATTGTTGACTGCTTTGTGGACCACTTCCGGAAGGTTTATACTCCGGTTAGTGATCGGGATGAGGCTGATTCCAGGCTGCTACTGCGAGATATAGCCCTGCCTACTGTTTCGGAGGAAGATGGTCTTGTCCTGGAGGCCCCTTTCACCGTCGATGAGATTGCCCTTGCTATCCGATCTTTACGCTCGGGAAAGGCGATGGGCCCAAATGGGTTGCCCATTGAACTTTACAAACTCTGTCCGGACAAGATGGCCGCCCATCTGCGCAACATGTTTCTCGAGGCGGTTGAGGCTGGAAGCCTCCCCCTCGAGCAGCGCCTAGCTACCATAGTGGTCATTTATAAGGATGGTAAGCCTCGTGACCGCTGCACCTCCTACCGCCCCATCTCTCTGCTAAACGCGGAACCCAAAATCCTGGCCAAGGTTCTGGCCAATCGGTTGCTTAAGGTGATCTGCGACTTGATCCATCCGGATCAATCCGGTTTCATCCCGCATAGGAACACGGCCCTTAACCTGCGTAGGCTCCACAGTGTTCTCGCGAGGGCTCCAATTCTCGCCGAGCCGGCAGTGGTCGCCTCCTTGGACGCCACTATGGCTTTTGACACTATCGAATGGCCCTATCTCTGGGCGGCTCTCGCTAAGTTTGGCTTTGGTCCTATTTTCATCGCATGGGTCAGGCTCCTTTACGAACGACCATTGGCTCTGGTTGTGGTAAATGGTAGATGCTCTGACCCCTTCCCATTAGGCCGTGGCACTCGTCAGGGCTGTCCGCTCTCCCCGCTTCTGTTCGCATTGGCGCTTGAACCCCTTGCTGCGTGGCTTCGGTGGGAACCCTCTATTAAGGGCATCCGATGGTCTCCAGATCTTGAGGATCGTGTCTCCTTGTACGCTGATGACATCCTTCTCTATCTTACTTCCCCTCAGAAAGTCGCTTAACGTCCTCTTCGACGTTCTTACGTCCTTTGGTAAGAACTCGGGATTAGTCATTAACTGGACCAAGTCCTGTGTTTACGTTATAGCCGGGGCGTTGCCACCTCTGCCTCGCAGGTTCCCCATAATGGTAGCGACTGACGGCTTCAAATATTTGGGTATCTATGTCTCCACGGTCTCTTCAGTCCGCTATGAGCGGAACTTGTACGCTCCGCTTCGCAGACTCAAGCAGGACGTGCGACGGTGGCGTGAATTGCCCCTATCCCCATTGGGCCAAGCGGCGCTCTTCAAAATGATGTCGCTCCCCCGATTTCTTTACGCCCTGCAGAATTTTTTCGATCCTGTCCCTGCTCGCTACTTCCGTGAGGTTGAGAGTTTACAGCGACAACTGATTTGGGATGGTCGTGCCCGTATTGCCTTGTCCAAGCTCACCCTCTCATGGTACGATGGTGGTATTGCGTTGCCGGATATTAGACGCTATTACTGGGCCTCACACCTGAGCGTTATCAACCATGCAACGTACTCTTCGGAACCTGCCCCCGCCTTTGCTTTGGATAAACTATTACTGCCCGGTGGCAACTTTAATAGGGCTCTGTATTCAAAGTCACCCTTTCGGCTCCTTACAGGCCCGACGAAGTGTGCAGTGCGGGCATGGAGAGATGCTACTGTGGCCACGGGCTGGGGTGGTAGGCTGACGCGTATGACGCCACTGTATGACTCGGATCGGTTGGGTAATCTGTGGAAGACGAAAGGATTTGAGAAGTGGGACATGATTGGGATCAGTAAGGTGGAGGATCTGTGGGCACGGGGCACTGTGAAATCCTTCGAGGTATTGAAACTGGAATACCGGCTCGATGATAGGGAGCACTTCCGGTATATGCAGGTTCGACATGCCTTGTCCTCCGTCTTTCCCTCTGGTACCGATATCCCGCAGTCCTCCCCTTTGGAGGATCGGGTTTTAGACGGCCATGTCCCCGATAGCACTATTTCCTTAATATATAAAAAGCTTGTCAACAACAGGGCTGACCAACTTGAGAAACTTCGTGCTTCCTGGATGGCTGACGGGCTCGAACTCGACGACGAAGACTGGCAGTCAGCTGTATCCTCCCCTAAGGAGGTGGCTATCCCGGCTCGGCTTCGTTTTGTCCAGCTGAAGATCCTCCACCGTGTGTATCTGACCGTAATGCGTCTGGTACGAATGGGTTTGGTTTCGGATGGACGGTGCAGGCGTGGATGCGGTATGGATGGTACCTTCCTTCATGTTCTGTGGGAATGCCCGATGATTGCGGCCTTTTGGTCTAGAGTGCATGATGTTATGGGTCGTGTCACCGGGATCCCCCTCCTTCCCGAAGCACGACGTTGCCTGCTCAATGTGTGGGAACCTTCGGATTGTAATGCTGCCCAGACGCTTTGGGTTACTCTGGGCAACATGGTCGCAAAGAGAGATATAGCGCAGCTCTGGGGCTCCCCTAGATTACCATTGCTCAGTGCCTGGAAAGAGAACATGGACTGGTGCATGTTCCAAGAAAAAACTGTATATGAGGCGCGGGGGCGTCCCAAGAAGTGGTCCAGGGTCTGGGCTCAGTGGAATTCGTACCGCAGAGATATTTGCTCCCCTCCACTTGCCTATGAGGTTCCTCTCCCCTCTTCTCCATGATTGACGTTCCGTCTTCAATTTTCAGTATTGCCTTTGCTTTCTCCCTCGTGCTCGCCCCCCCTCGCCATATGTGTTCCTTTATTTATTAGCGTTCTTTCCCCCCTCCCCCCCCCTCCTGCGACCCTTGCCAGTATGATACCATGTGTTTGTGTGTTGATGTTCTTTTCGACAAAATCATAAAATTAAACCTTTTTTATCCTATTTGAAATGGTGCTATGTTCCATGTGACAATGTAGACTCGAGAGATTGCTTTAACAACATACTGTCTCCATATTTCCTTTTCAACCATCCGTTTATGTCATAGCGGCCGGCCCCGCGGGGTTGTAGGCAGACGCTGTGTATTGCGCATTTATAAATAAAGGTTTAAAAAAAAAAGATGCCTTGAATCCCTGGTCCTGCCAAAGGAGTCTGTTTTGGTTCAGTACATAGACGACCTTCTGGTGGCGTCTAAAAGTCGAAACGACTGTGTCACTGATACCATTGCCTTATTGAATCATCTAGGCAAGGGAGGTCATAAGGTATCACCTGACAAATTGCAGTTCTGTAAAAATTCAGTGAAATATCTGGGGCACCAGATAGAAAAAGGTATCAGAAGGGTCACTTCAGAGAGAATTAGAATAATTCGAGATATGGAATTACCTAGAACCCAGAAGGAAGTCAGAATGTTCCTGGGAGTTGTAGGATACTGCAGACAGTGGATTGTGGGATTTGCTGTGTTGGCCAAACCACTGATAAAAATGACCAAGAAAGGAGTGGATGATCCAGTTAGCTAGGATGACGAAAGCATGACAGCTTGGATAAAATTACGAAACTGTCTGTGCTCAGCTCCTACATTAGGAATGCCAGATTATTCAAAGAACTTTGAATTGTTCTGTGATACACGAGACAATTGTGCACTCTCTGTTCTAACACAAGAACATGGTCTGACCAGACATCCAGTGGCTTACTTTTCAGCTACTCTGGACCCAGTGGCTCCTGGGTTGCCCGGGTGTCTGAAAGCAGTAGCTGCCACCTGCACTAGTCTGGAACAAAGTGAAAACATTGTCATGGGACATCCTGTAACGGTTTTTGTTCCACATTCAGTTGTGATTCTGTTGACCCGAACCAAGACCCAGTATCTCACACCTAGTCGGCTGACTAAGTACGAGAGAATTCTTATTGGTCCAGAGAATGTGATAATTTCCCGATGCAATATTTTGAACCCTGCAACCTTGTTGCCCATCACCCAAAATGCAGAAGTGGAGGGTGAAATTGAACATAACTGCATTGATTTAACTGAGTTTAGCACCAAACCACGACCTGATATAAAAGAAGCGGCTCTTCCAGTAGAGGACCTTGTGATGTTTGTGGATGGCTCCTGTTTGAGACATGAATATGGAGGGTTGAGTGCTGCCTATGCCGTAGTCACACTGGAAACGACCCTAGAAGCATCCTATTTAAGTGAAATAAAATCTGCCCAAGTAGCTGAATTAATTGCATTGGCAAGAGCTTGCAAGCAAGGGAAGAATAAGAGAGTAACCATATATACTGACAGTCAATATGGTTACGGGGTTGACCATAGCTGACTTCGGCCAGCTATGGTTACAAAGAGAATTCATGACTTCCTCAGGTACCCCTATCAGAAATGGAAAAGTGGTACAAAACCTACTGGAAGCAATCCAGTTGCCCAAAGAATTGGCGGTGGTCAAGTGTGCTGCTCACAAATCTGGCCATGACGATGTGACAGCCGGAAATCGATATGCTGACCAAATTGCCCAGTACTGTGCCCGATACAAAATGTCCCTAAAAATTAAATTGTGGGGAGGCGGAAACAGCTGCCAACTTATGGTGTTTGAGAATGTATCTTCATGGAGGGAACTGAAAGAGTTGCAGCAGGCAGCAGAGGAAGAGGAAAAACAGAGATGGGAGACAGATGAATGTCGACCCAGGGACAGGGATGGTGTTATGGTTAATAAAAAGGGTATGCCTGTGTTACCAGACAGCATGGTTGCTCCTATGGCCCGAATGATACATGGAGGCACACATATTGGGAGGGATGCAATGTGCCGTATGTTTAATGAAGTATTTTACAACTCAAAGTTCAGAAATATTGCGGAGATGCTTTGCCATAGGTGTTTGGTGTGCCAGCAATTTATCCCAGGGAAAATAACCGTGGTAGACCAGAGTACGATTGGTAAGGCAGAAGATCCCTTCGTCAGACAGCAGGCAGACTTTATTCAGCTACCCATGTGCAAGGGATATAGGTATGTCTTAGTAATAGTTTGCCTATTCTCAAGGTGGGTGGAAGCCTACCCAGCAAAGAAAAATGATGCCATTACTGTAGCCAAATTGTTACTAAGGGAACTAATACCTAGGTATGGATTTCCAGAAACAATTGAAACAGACTGAGGTGGGCACTTTGCCAACAAAGTCTTAACAGAGCTCTATAAAGCATTCAAGATTGGGCAAAAACTACACTGTGCATATCATCCAGAGGCTTCTGGAATAGTTGAACAGGTGAATGGCACTATAAAATCAAGATTGGCAAAAATGTGTAATTCTACGAAATTGAACTGGATAGAAGTATTACCTCTTGTCTTGATGGGATTGAGGAGCATTCCAAACCGAAAGACAGGCCTGAGCCCCCATGAGATACTAATGGGAAGAGTGATGCGACAGGCATGGGTACCAGGACACAAACTGCTAAGTATTTCTGATGATTTGGTACTAGAATACTGCAGGCAGCTGGGTGACCAAGTGCGTTCTATCTCTCACCAGATTGGGGAGGACGCTGTCGAATGGCCAACAACTCCAGCCCATAAACTGAAACCTGGGGATTGGGTTGTGTTAAAGAAACACACCCGGAAGAGTTGCCTTGGACCAAAGTGAGGAAAACCGAGGCAAGTGATCCTTGTCACTACCACTGCTGTGAAGTGCGCCGGCGTGCCAAAGTGGATCCATGCCAGCCATACCAAGAGGGTAACCGGAGAAGAAGCGACTGAAGCTGAAGGTGGTACAGCTGAGGAGACTCCAGACGAGGGTCCGAATCTAGCTGATGTCATACTACCGAGCACCAGTCAAGACAAATGGTTCCCAGCAGACGATTTGATTCTTGATCCAATAAGAACCAGAAAGTATTCCTATCTAGACAGAGAGTGGGATAGTGAGGACGAGACAGGGCTAGAAGAAGACGGTCAGGTTATAGAGATTCACGTCAGACCTGATCAGGAAATAGGTCAAGTAGGGACAGACCAAGTCATCGACACACCTCCAAAGACTCCAGAAACTGAAAAGGGACAGATAGTAATTAGGGCTGAAGTTCATGCGGAAGAATATCAAGGGTTCGAAGAGCATGAACAGGAACAGATAGACATAGACGAACGTTTTCAGGAGGCAGAGCCAGAAACAGTTGAAAATCAAAAACAAATTCAGAATATACCTGAACAAGGCCAGCTTAGAAACCAGGCAGAAGAAACTGAAGAAAGACCTGGGACTAGTCAGACAGGAAGGGAAAAAGACACTGCCGAAGCAATAGTGCCGCAACAGAACAAAAATAAAAGGGCTCGTGAAGAGGGCCAAACTACAGTGACAGCTAAAAGACTCAAGAAGAAAAGTGAACCCAGATACATAAAAAGACTGAAACTAAGATTAAAAACAGTGGAAGAAAAGATAGAAGACCGAAAAAGAGCTACTAGTGAAAGACAGAGAGCAGGAACTCAGCAAAACAGACGCAGTACCAGAATAAAAAGACAAAACAAAAACTACCGAAGTCCTGAATGGACCTACTTGGTGTTGGAAGAAATTGATGATCCTAAAATAAGCGACAAAAGCGACCAAGATTCGATTGCTGATCTGAGTCCCGAGGAAGAAGACCCAACCTGAAAGTGAAACTGCGTAAGCCTCTTGTGTTGAGAAACAAAGAGGGGTTGGAAAGCCACCTGTGAGCTAAAATGTCTGATTCAAATGTGAATGGAAGACCTAGAGGGAATTGTTGTAAAACTTGCTGTAAAATATGCTTATGTTGTGTAGCGATAGTAATAGTAATATGGATAGGACTAACAGTCTTTATACCTTTTATGATAAGTAAAGATACTAACCTGTACCCTACTGAATCAATGACGTCAGACACAGAAGTTGTACATACCGAAGAAACACCACGAAGTGTAGAAAGACGTGAGAATTCAGTTAGCTTGAAACAAACCAGACCTGACTTAGGAGCACCAGATGAGGAAGGACTACATTTTCACAGAATCAGAAACCGGACACATTTAAATGTCTTTGCAAATCTTTTAGTGCATTATGTAGAAGCTATGGAAATAGAAGATTGCCATGTCTGCATGAAGCTACCTACTTCAGTAGCTGAAGGTGTGACCTATCACCATTTACCCCTGACCTATGGAATTTCTTGTAGTATATTAGCAAGCTTGTTTTATAGAAGCACTTTACAGTACTACTATTCAAACACTGACTTGATCTTTTCTGAACTTCCTATTTGGGGAAACCTGAATATTGTACATGTTAGAAGCGAAGTGACTCGTTACATGGGAGAATACTTCCTGACTATAGGTGACATAGATTTAAATGAAGCACGCAGAGATAATTTGACTTGTTCATTACATGAGCAGGAGAAGATGTTTTTGAAAATGGCAGAAAAGAGAAGGGAGAATTTCCAAAGAAAGGCCAATGATAAGAGACAGAAAACTCCTAAATGGGCTGAAAACATGGAAAGCACCTCAAATGGCGAAGCAAATCCTGCACTGTTGCTGGACTTTGAACGGAAAGGGAAACTCTGTCTTCATAGAGAAAAGACTAGTTATTAGATCAATGTATTCATCAGTTCCAGTGAATGCGAACATAATTACAAGGTAATTGGAGGTTGGGGTTTCAAAAATGGGTCAGAACCTGTGTTTTCCCGGAATTTATTATATATGTGGAAACAAGGCTTATTTCAAATTGCCGGATCACTGGTATGGAAGCTGCTATTTTGGCATTGTCTTCCCGAAAATATACCATGTGAACAACGCCGCTGGAAGCAATGAAAATACTAATGGTTTAGTGCGTAGTAGACGTGAAAGTGTAGGAGAAATTATAGGTGATATATTTAGTGTACTGATACCTGGAGTGGGAGTGGTTCTGAATACTCACCGTATTTGCAAATTATCTACAGTAGTGGATCAGTTATCAACTGACACTGCTGCAGGATTCCTGCTGGTCAATACTGAAATGGTTGCGATCAGATCAATGGTTTTGCAGAATCGACTTGCTCTTGATACCTTATTGGCAAAAGAGGGCGGAGTCTGCAGGATGCTGAAGGCGCAACATTGTTGCACTTACATTCTTGATAAAAGCGTAGAAATTAAGAAATATGTGCGAAACATAACTAATTTGGAAAAGGAACTCAAACCACTGGAGGTTGATAGTGCCTGGAAGAGACTAACTGATGGTCTCTCCTCTGTAGGTAGCTGGTTTTCTAACATAGGACGAAGTCTTGTTGGGAAAATACTGATGCCAATAGCTGGAATAAGTTTGATTGTGTTTATTATAATTATTTGCTGCAAATGTCAAAAGTGCAGAAAGAAGTATACTGTAAACAAGAGAGGAGTAAAGAGGAATATTGACGAACTTGAATTAGAAGAGTTGAGAAACCAAATCTATAAGAAGGCTAAGGGTTTCCATCCTAATAAGGATGCTGAGAAAAAGCTCAACAACAAATTTATTGAGATTGAGATGAGTGATATGTGAGAAAGGAAGTTGGCATCTGTTTCCATTAATAGTGATGATAGTAAATATCATCAAAGAGAGGATTGATGGAGCAAGGATTCGCACGTAAAGCGACTTGCTCACATTCATGAACATCGTTAACCTGTAATAATATTAACCAATCCCGTTTGTCATTAATATCGCACTTTTTCAGTACACGCGGGTGTCCCAGAGATGCTTGCCTATGTGTCTATTAATCCTAATGAGGCTTGCATGCTACAGCATCGCTGCTTTGCAGAAATCTAGTCTGCGCATGCGTCGGTCATACCCATGTGATGTGACGCACTCGCAGTTTTGGAGGGATATTTTCGCTCATGCGCATTATTGCTAAAATGGCCGCTTGTCTCTAAACACGCTTTCTGATTGCCCTTGCTGCTTTTGCACCACTGTCTATTTCTGCATAACTCCTAACCGCTATAGTTAATATAAAGTAAGGGGTGAAGTGTAGCTTATCATGGTGTACAGTGTATTCATTTTTTCTGTGTTTCTAATTTGTTTTCGCTTACTTTTCATGTATCGCGTATCTGTGGGCCTGGGAGTGGGGAGCCGCTCCATCTTTGAAACCTCTTGCACCCCTGTCATGTGATGAGAGACAATTCAAACCGCGCAGAAGCAAAACCCCGCCAGCTGGCTGCCGAAGCTGGGATACCCATGAGAACCTGAACTGTGACCCAGCAAGAGGAGCCGAGCTGCACCTGAACTTGAAACAAAATTGTTACTTTACTGTGTGTTTCATTGTATTCCTTGCTGTCTATGCCCTGGGAACTGGAATGTAAGGGGTGGGTACGAAATATGAATATTAAATATGGGAACCCAGAATTTTAGGTGGTGACAATGACCTAACCACCTCTCCTGACCAATCGTAAGTTGGGGACCCTGTCACTTGCAACATTTGTGGGTGGTCTAGGGACCCGCAAAGGGTATAACTAGCCTAGTTTTAGCTAGAGAAATTGTCCGACTTGTCCGAGTAGCTGACCTGTCACCCACCCTACGAACTCTATAGGTGATTGATACAGAGAGCTGCGGAGCACTCTGTCCGAAATTTCCACAAACTCCAAGGGGTGGAAATAGTCTTAAGTGCTGGCGAAGCACTTTGCTGGGAGATTCGAGAACCCAATTGGGGTTACTGGCGGATTCCGTGCAGAGAGGGGGTAGCGCAGGCGTTGCATCTGAAGCTGCAGGTGTTGGTCGTGCCCTTTGGTGAGCCCAGTCCTGACCCAAATCTTGAGGGGTATCCTGTCCTGATTATCCATGAGCTGTACCTGCTCACCTACTGGCATCCTAAATTCTTGAGGGTCCTTGTCCTCGTCTTTCTCAAGCTGACCCGTGGCCAGGGTTAGTCCTCATTCCTGTCCTAGGTAAATATAACCTGTGGGTGTCCGTCTTTCTATCCTCCTTCCTCCTACTCTTTTAAATAAAGCCTCTATGCCCATGATACTCTCTCTGTCATCTCAAATGCCGTATATGCAAACTGTTTATTAGTTGTGTTCCATTTTTCCCCTTCCTGTAGGGCATATTGAAACTGTATTACTTAAATAGTGTGATTTAACTTTATTGATGTCTAGGATCTAAGTTTAGTTTAACAGATAGACTAAGATCAGGGTTTTAAATCACTTGTAGGACCTTAGCACTACACTGACTAATGTGTTTTTAACTCACCTACCCTAGTATAAGCCTAAATCTGAATAGCATGTTCTTTGCTACCCTTACCCTGTAGTTTTCCACCCGCACTCAATGGTGCTTGCCCTCATCCATAGCTACATTATAATTGTAATCCTGATTATTGATATTTTGATCTGTATAAGTCTTATACTCTTGTCACTCTGAATTTTACTTGCTATATAAAACTTTTAAAACCCTCCAGGTGTCTGTGGTCAATTTAACATGGTATAAAAGTATTATTGAATGAGTAAAGTATTTAGGATTATCTTATCTCATGTCCACTGCTAGCTCCTGATTCATCAGGAAGGTAGGTGCCTGGGGTAAGTCAGGTACCATAGTAACAGTGTTAGAGAAAACACATACAAATTACTGATGGTGGTGTGTAAACTCGCCCGATTCACAAAAATATTGTCATAATCACGTCATGGGCCCAAGTGCGTGAAATCTGGAAAATCTAAGGGTCTGCCGACCTGCGCGCTCTATCAGGGTCACTTAGTTTGTTCAAGTTGGGAAGCTGGTATTGTTACGGGGGTCTTAGTGCCAAAGCCTTCACCTTTGTCATTAGATCACATTATTCAATTAGGTACCTTACCTAGGGTAAAATAATAACAGGAAGGGTAATGTGTTCTCTGATTAGGTGCAGGAAACTACTCTCTAGACACCATTTCACTTTTTTCACACAGTCCTGAAGAATCGCCCCAGATCTCACCTAGACTACCAGATGGCGAGAAACATGATGACCACTAGGGAGTAGAGTAGAATTTCCTGCACCTAATCAGAGAACAAATTACCCTCCCCGTTAGTATTTTAACCTAGGTAAGGTACCTAATTGAATAAAGCATCACTAAGGAATCCTTAACCTATTTTTAACTCACTACACTGACATCTACACTAGACTAGGCCCCTCACCCCCACTGCACCCTTAAGGCGGAACAAAAGATCTCTGAGAAAGAGCCCCTTTAAGGGTGCCGGTTGGGCATTGCAGCGCCGGCCCAAAAAGGAGCAGGCTCAAATGATGAAGCATGACACCTAGCTTGCTGGGTGTGTGAGAGCCCTAGTTCCACAAGGAGGAATTCCCCTCCTCCTTCCACTTGTTCTTTAGCCCCTGTTTAGTCACCACCTTTCTGACTCTCTCCGCTAGACACTCCTGGCTAGCTGGAGCCTGGTGACTATCTTGTCACCTAGGAAATGCGTACCCTCTCTATTGTTTACTAGCTCATAGAGTTGAAACTCTGCTTTCTTTTCTAAAACGCAATTCATAAGATTTTACATAAACCCTCAGATTGAAATATTTACATATATTTTTCATCGGACAAATTGTGTGTGTGATACAGTATGGTTTTTTAAATGAATCCTATCAAGTATAAAATCAGGGCCACTGGAATTATGCAGCGGGGGAAGAAATATGCAGCAAGGTTGAGTAAATTATTCAACAAGGAAAATTATGTGGCACATTTTATGATAGTATCACTTCATTGTTTTCTTTTTTTTACTCTCGTTAGCACTGTCTGGGCATAGGTCACAGCAACTCATTAGTACCAGTTCAGCACCCAAGTATACCAATAAGCAACAGAAAGGTGACCAGTCAACCTTTGCAAAGGACATTCTACTGTGCGGCAACAGATATCCCTGCTTTTTCAGTAACTTTTGAACCTTTTGGGCTAGGAACTTTTTTTTGTTATAATCTGCAGATTATACATCTGATAATGGAATATGTGGTGAATGCTGCATATCCATACTTGTGTGAAATATGCCATTACTGCACATATTGCCTTTCTCAATAAACAAGTCATAACACTTTTGCAAAGTTTCATTAACTTATAGTGCACACCTGCTCAACCAAAAAAATACGTATTATCAGATAGGCAAAATGTTATGCATTTACCAATGCTTGTTTCCCTAATGTGACTGGTTCCCTCTAAGGAGGAGCTACTTCAGGCAATAAAGCAATGTTAGAAATACCTTAATTCCTGTGGCGGATGGTGCCAGTCCAGCCAACGTTTCTTTAAGCAGGGAGGTGCTTCACAGTGGTAACCTGATATATGGACAGTACATAAAAATGTCACTATATTGTAGAACGTGGCTATTCGGGTTTACTAACACAATTTGAAAGGACTCATCCCCCATATGCATGCTTACAACACCACTTCATTGAACTTCATCATACAATGTTTTTTTATAAACATGAAGGTAACTCTGCCCTGTACATTGTTGTTTTTGTCATTACAGATTGGCCCCTGATGACGGGATGCAGTCCTGAAATGCATTGGACATGATAAACATATATGTATGTTAAGCCAGCAATGTGATTACACAAAATATGTATCTCAGAGAATTCATGAATGTATGTGATGATTAACATGCATAATCAAATTATGGAATATAATGAATGAATATAAAAGATAAAGATACTAGTTTGAATATAAAGAATTTGAATAATTTGAAAAACAAAGTTGACATTTGTGAAATGTGCACACTGGTTTAAAGTACGGTTGCTTGATTTCATGCTTTTATGAGCTGTCAATGTCCACATATCTTATCTTTCTAACATAATGGGTTTATTTTCCACCACGTTAGGGAGTCATGACATACTTTGAGATGGAAGAATGGCGCAAATTTGTTGCTGGTAATTTGTGGTACAAGCACCATCCATCATGGTCGTTAACTGTGCACCATGGATTGAGCAGTTCGTCCATCGACAATAATGGAAGCACTTGTTCCACACCATATCAGGCATGACAATGGAAGTTCCATCAGCATGATACCTTCCATTTTTCACTCTAGATACAGCTAGTTGGCAGTGGGAGGAGTGTGTGGAAAAACTGCAGAGTTTTTAGATAATTCCTGCTACCCCCTCCTCCAAATCATGGCAGAAACCTTCCAATTAAAATGATAAATCAAGACACATTGACTTTCATGTCTACTTTAATAGTTGCCATAGGCATTGTTTCTTAAATTTGCCATTTGCGTGTGCTGTTGCTCTAATGGAATAATTTATGTTCATATGCAGGGATCTGCTTTGTTGCTTAGTTTTTTACGTTCATTTCCCAGTGTGGTTGTCTCTTTGGTAAATTTATCGCATTTAATGTGGCCTATTCCGTTATTAGACAACGTCCTCTGTCTGCAGAACATACCTGACGCATTGCTTCTCTTGGGCCTGCACTTTAAAAATAAAGGCCAATGTGGCATATTTCTAGCTGCAAAGATCAGTCACAAAATTGATAGCCTTTCACTGAAAGTCTAGTTTTCTTTAACCTCCTTGTTGAGTAATGGGTATTTGAACAATGAATCACACTGATCAATGAAATCCGGGCAGAATACTGAGAGTCAATAAAGTCACATCTTTTGATCTTACCAGTCATCACAAGAAATCTATCAATGGAGTTTGGTTTTGTGTTTCCAATCATTTATTACTTATTTAAAGTTGCTATGGGTGTTCTGTTAATATAAACTATGCTGTTGACAGATTTAAAACCAGAATATTTAATTAAATTAATGTCATAGCTCTGAGGCGGAAACATAATGTTATGTTGGGTATCTATAATATGGAGAAATATGTGCTTATTTTGTCTCAAAAATGGACCAGGGCCCAATCTTTGTCTTGGGGTGCTGCCTACGGTCACTGCTGGGGCTCCCCACTTCTTTCTTTGGTGCTAGCCCCCTAAACCCTTGCTCCGGTTAGTGGCTTGAGTGCGGATGCACTACATCTGCCAGACAGCCTTATTTTACAACTAAAAATCAGTGTTCCGCAGCTGCCCTTTTTGACATTCGGATTATTTCAGCATCTCTGTTCCATGCTTTAGTATTTCACTGGACACCTGATATTTAAAGGCATGGCCTGAAAGATACAGATAAGTGTCGTGGTAGCACTCAATATCCACAGGATTTAAAAGAAAACAAAATGACTTCTCGCAAACATTGCTAAAGGCTTCCAACTGCTTTATACAAGAACAATCTGTTTTATTTCATCATAAGTAGGATATTATAGTGCAGTCTAGACCCAATAAGTGGCATACCAGTTTATGTAAGAACGTATAATATAACATAAATATAATATAAAGTACCACCTGTCGGACATTGTAGGGATAGTGCAAGTCACTGCGAGTTCCATGACCACATAGAGGAATGATCCCAAAGGCGAAGTTCCTTCATAAGGGTACGGAACTCCAAGGTGACTTACAATATCCTTATCATGTACAGCAGGGGATACTTTATTACTTTAAATACAAGGGCACACCATAACCCTTCTCACAAACAACTTAAATTATTAGTATGTAGTGCTTTCATTGTAAAGAATTCTTCCTTACCGTCATCCCACATGCAGACTGTGCCTCGGCGAGTTCCCCGAGCGGCTCTAAACTGCAGGATATTTTTTCTATGCGAGGATACTGCAATGTCCAGGTCCAGGACCAAATTTGTCCTCCTCTCTTGGGCATGTTGGGTCTCCTGAATGCACAAAGGAATGTGGGGCTACTTCCTGCATGCTGGCTCCTGGCATACACGCATGCAGGAATAAGATTGTATTTAAATTTTGGGGCATGAATATACTAGTCTGAGGACCATCAAACATTACCTTTAACACTTGATTCACATTCTTGTGTTTTACATTTTTTTACAAGTTTATAAATGTATTCATCTTATTCCCAAGCCAAGGTGGTTGAATCCAAGTTTGAAATGGGTCACTTTCTTTTTTCATTCTATAAAAGGAGCTCCGTTGTGTAGTGTCGCGCTCTAGTCTCAGACGTGCCAGCGTGATGACGTAGTGCGCCGGAGCGAGGGCGGAACACTCACGCATGCGCAGTAGACTTCGGCAAATGTGCACGAATGAAGATTGTAGAAGAAGCGACCGGAGCTGGTCCTTGTTGGACCCTCGGCGCTCTCTTGGAATAGCGATTTCTAGAAACCATTAAAGGAACCTGTTCAAGCACCCTAAACCTCTCTGTCCTCATTGGGGGGTGAACCCAGTAACATCACAGTGGCGACGAGGGTTGGGATCGCCCCACCAACTCCACCCCAGCAGAACAACGATCGGACCTGCGGCATAGCAAAACCAGCGAGGCAAGAAGGTCAGAAATCGTTGTGGGGGGCACCATTAAAGAGAGCATGTCTAAGGTGCAAGAGCGCTATCCACAAGAGAGCGTGGCAGCAGCGCACGACCTCAGCAGCCTAAGAGCCACGTGTCCCGAGGCCTAACGATCACAGCCCCAAGGCGACTGGAGAGCGGGGGGAGCACGCAGCTGAGACCCTGGCAGAAAAAAGAGATAGTGACACGGGGGACGAAAAGGAACGCCTCCCCAGCAACTCCCGAGGTGGAAACACCGGTGCACCTGGCAGCCCTAAAAGCCAGGGAGACGACTCAGACCGAGAGGAAAACCTCAGTACACCAGGCAGCCCCGGGAACCGAGGCGGAGTATCAGGAATAGTACCCAGGATGAGTAACCAAATGACATCTCTCACTGCACCCATTCCCTTCCTACCCAGACCAGGAGAGCCCCTGATGAAGTGGGAGGACTGGAGGGAATACTTCAAAAACTATGTGGAGGCCTTGGAGGATGAAAATGGGGAACCATTTCCTAGTGCCCGGAAGAAACGATTACTGCTGCATAACCTGGGCCCGGAAGGCGTACGAGTATTTGCAAACATCGTGCCAGCGACGAGACAAGCTGCAGACGACGACGTCTTCAAACATGCCCTTGAGGACCTAGACAATCACTATCACCCGGCGGTATGTGTCTCTATTGACAGGTACAATTTTCAACAAAGGAAGCAAGAAGAGGGTGAATCCATAGACGATTATGTAGCAGCACTGAGACGACTAGCGATCACGTGTAAATATGGACAACTCCAGGATGAATACATCAAGGACCAGATAGTCATGCACACCACAAACAAGTCAGTCCAAGACAAGTTGTGGGTGCAAGGAGAAGCGACGCTAAAGGACGTGATCACAATGGTAAAGAAGGCTGAACTTTCAAAACGCTGCGCAGAGGCGGCGAAAAACGAGAACCCCCAAAGACAAATGGTCAACAAAATAGACGAAGCTCAATCTTCAAATAGGCAAAGGAGAACCACTGGAGAGGGGAGACACGAGCCCAAGTGGGCAGGGAAACCATGTCTACCAGGGAAACAGTCCACGGACAGCAGGTTCTCATGCTACAGGAGTGGGAGCACAGCACACACAGCACAGGACAAGCGGTGCCCAGCATTTCGTGCCAGATGCTCGTTCTGCGGGTTGGTTGGCCATTATGAGAAAGTGTGCCGCAAGAAGGGGAAGAAGTCCATAGTGAAATGCATTGAGCAGCCCCAGTCAGAGGACCAAACTGAAGACGACCTGGAAGAAGATGACATGGTCTTATGTGTCGAGGAACAAGTGCTGGAGGGAATGGGCAAACGTTCGGACAAACCGCGAACAGACATGCTGATTGGAGAGGTGAAAATTCACATAGCGATAGACTCTGGGTCGCCGTACTCCATTGTGCAAAGATCAGTATGGGAGGAGGACTTTGTGCCCACCCTTGGCCTGCAGTTAAACCCACCAGACATACGACCAATTTCGTACACCAGCAACGCAATCCCTATGGCAGGGTTCCGCACCCTGAAATTCGAATTCAGAGGAAGATCAGCGCTATGCAAGCTATATGTAGCGGAGCGTGGGCCCTCTGTGCTAGGCTGGAGAGACCATGGTGACCTAGGGAGAAAATTAGACACAGGAGGCAAGGAACAAATACTCCTGACGGAAGATAGCCGTTGGCCAGACCTGGAGAAATTGAAGCAAGTCTTCCCCAAGGTGTTTGGAGGCACGGTCGGAAAATTAGACAAATTCGTGCACAAAATACTTCTCAAAGAGGATGCTCGCCCGGTGTCCCACAAAGTCAGGAACATTCCCATTGCCGTTAAGGATGCTGTCCAGCAAGAATTTCAAAGACTGGAGGAGCAAGGTATAATCGAACCAATCGACAGCTCGGAATGGTTGGCCCCCTTGGTCATGGCCAGGAAACCCAACGGCAAGGTACGCCTATGCGTGGACCTGCACAAACTCAACAAATGCCTGATAGTTGAAAAGTTTCCCTTACCAAGAATTGAGGAAATGTTGGCAAAAACAAGAGCGGTGACCTGGTTTTCTACCATCGGCCTCACCTCTGTGTACCATCAAATAGACTTGCACCCTGCGAGCAGAAAGCTCACCTCCTTCATCACACCATTTGGGTGTTATCAGTTTCGCCGAATGCCGTTCGGATTGGCATCTGCAGCTGCAGTGTTCCAAAAGCTAATGCACCGCCTGTTCAAGGACCTACAAGGCGTCCAGTACTTTCAGGACGACATCCTGATAATGGGGACAAGCCGAGAAGACCACGATAAGAAACTGACCTAGGTGTTGACAGTGCTACAAGAGAGGGGCCTCACCGCTGAGTGGAGTAAGTGTAAGCTAGGCATGTCGGCAGTCACCTATCTTTGACATGAGATAGGGAGTCAAGAGATCACTTCCAAAAGACAAAATGTGAAAGCCATTTGTGACGCCAGAGCCCCAGTCAATAAGGACGAAGTGAGGTCATTTCTGGGAATGGCGGAGTATTATAGAAAATTCGTTAGACATTTTGCCCCCAAGACTCATAGGCTCAGACAACTGATCAGAGACAAAATGACTCTCCAGTGGGACGGGGAAGCGCAGAGTGAATTCGAAGAACTGAAAAGCAACATAAGCCAGGAAGTGCCCCTGCATGGATATGATCCTGCGGGCCGCACAATCTTGACAACTGATGCCAGTGAAAGAGGCTCCGGAGCAGTGCTAGCACAGGAGAGAGGTGATGGCACAGTTGAAACGCTTAGCTTCGCCTCCCGGGCGTTGTCTCCCACAGAACAGAAATTTAGTGTCATTGATAAGGAGATGCTGGCGGTCACATGGGCCATGGGAAAATTCAGACAGTTCCTATGGGGCACCCGCTTCAAACTGCAAACGGACCACAAGCCACTGGTCAAGGTGCTAACCTCCAGCGGGCATGATACAGCAACGCCGCGCATTCCAAAAATGACACTCAAGTTGCTAGACTACACCTATGATGTTGAGTACTTGCCGGGGACACGTAATAAAGTAGCGGACTATCTGAGCAGGGCCTCAGCCATGGAAGATGCACCAGTAGTCCCACCAAGCACAGATGAAATGGTGGCTGAAATGGCTGACTCGGAAAAGACTATCAGCAGACAAGAATGGGCCCAGGCCTATGAAAGAGACTGTGACACGAAGGAAGTCAAACAATATCTGATCTCCGGGTGGCCAGAAAAAAAACATCTTAAAGAAACCCTGAGGAAATTCTACGAGGTGCGCGAGGAGTTATCAATGAGTGATTCAGGGATCTTCATGTACCGAGGAGATAAGGTAGTCCCCCCAGCGACATTGATCCCTCTACTGTTGAAACAACTTCATGAAGGGCACCTCGGCATCGTAAAGACGAAGATGCATGTGAAACAAATGTTCTGGTTGCGGGGCATGGACAATCAGATAGAGAGACAAGTGAGAGAATGTGTCCAGTGCCAGGGAGCGGACAAGATCCTGAGACCGTTAAGGCCTGATTTGGGTACGTTTGAGCAACCCCACAACCCATGGGAAGACATAGCGGTGGACATATTGTGTCCCGTGCTCGACTCCAGAGGAATGGCCAAATACCTATGCATTGTTGTAGACAAATATTCCAAATGGCCAGAGGTAGATGTACAAGAAGTCATGGACTCTGACACAGTGTTGAAATTTCTCACCTCAGTGTTTCTACGTGAAGGAATACCGAGGACGATTTTAAGTGATAATGGGCCACAATTTACCTCAGAGAAATGGACTAAGTACATGGAGAGAAATGGGATCAAGTCCAAGCACACAGCGGTGTACCATCCCGCATGCAAAGGACAAGTGGAACGGTTCAACCGCGTCCTGATGGGGTCCATACAGGCCGCAATAATGCAAGGAAAAGATTGGGAAACAGAGGTTCAGAGCATGCTATGGGCCTACAAAATCACCCCGACAGCGCTAGGCTACAGCCCCTTCCAGATTTTGAGAGGGAGGCTCCCCTTTACGAGAGACAATGTTGTCTGGAGAGAGAAGACAGTGACGAGCAAGTGGTCACCTGCTGTGGTACAGCACAACCTGGAAAGAGCTCAAAAGGTGTACACCGATCATTACAACAGGAGGCACAATACAAAAGACACAGATCTGGAAAGAGGGGAATGGGTCAGAGTCAAACTTGCTACACTCAAAAGAAAAGGTGAAAGCAAGTACAGCAAACCCCTGCAGGTGAAGGAAGTGTATGGAAGAGCGGCTTTACTCAGTGATGGTAGGGTGTGGTCCCAAGACCGCATGGCGAAAATCAACCGGATCATGCAGTGGCCCGCCAGCAAGGAGGAAGAAACCGAGGATCAGAGACAAGCCAGTGGGGTAGAAGAGATGACCGTAAGAAGAGAGAGTCAGGACGAGGGACAAGTTCAAGTAGATAACGATGAGTGCGAGGAAGTACGTGCAGAAGAAGGGGCAGCTGAAAACAAAACCTCAGCTGCCGAGAAGGAAGCTGGAACACCGAGGATTGCGAGGAGTCCCGCACATGAAGGTACCAGGGAAGAATCCACCCCGGTAAGACGCACCCGCGCAGGGAGGGCAGTGATCCGGCCCTCTCGATTCAAAGACTATGAAGTGAATGACTGTTAAACGTGGGACTTGAAATGTTGTTTATATTGTTGGAAAAAGAGGAGATATGTAGTGTCGCGCTCTAGTCTCCGACGTGCCAGCATGATGACGTGGTGCGCTGGAGCGAGGGCGGAACACTCACGCATGCGCAGTAGAATTCGGCAAATGCGCGCGAATGAAGATTGTAGCAGAAGCGACCGGAGCTGGTCCTTGTTAGACGCTCGGCGCTCTCATGGAATAGCGATTTCTAGAAACCATTAAAGGAACCTGTTCAAGCACCCTAAACCTCTCTGTCCTAATGGGGGGGGTGAACCCAGTAACATCACACGTTGTGTTGTCCAGCTGCTTCACAATTGCTCCTATAGCATTGCTCGCTCTCTGTTCTCTTTGGTATGTGCGCCACTCCAGTTCCTGTGGATCAAACTCTGTCTATCTGTCGATTGTCTTGGTCAACAGGAAAAAGCTTTCTGGTCTCTAGTTTTTCTCCTTTGTGCTAGGTTATATTCTGGAGCATTTCTGGACTTCCTGACTTCCTGCTACTTTCTCTCGTAGTAAACTGCCTTATCTGTGAGTGTGGAAGAATCTGCAAGCATTGCCCAGAAGACCAGCTCTTGACATTCATATGAAAGAGAGATCATGTTTGGGAACATGAAGAATAAAAATAGAACCCCTAGTGCTAAATTAAACACATCAAAAAAACTGTTCGATATTTGTTGTAAAATGTGGTTAGAATCAGTTTAATACAAGTCAGTTTTTTTAAAAGCCACTGTAGAAATATGCAGAAAGATTCTAACTTTTCAAAATTTACATAAGGAGTGCAAAACAATATATGTTGCCATAAAAATCTACTTTCTTACTTGTCACTGTACAGCTAGAAAAACGGTAAAAGAGAGAAAAGCAACTTTTTTTGTTCTTTAAAGAGCTGCTTTAATTATGCCCCATGACCTGACCTGCCCCTCAGCTGCTGGCTCTGCCAGCAGGCATTGTGACATCAGAATGCAACGGTAATAAATTATTACTGTTGAGTTCTGACATAATTTCTGTGTAATATGCGACTGGGAGTGTCACAAGTCACCTATTACAAAAGAAATTGGAGTGAGGTTTTTATACAGTGATTTCAGAATCTGAAATTTGATAATATAATATATTATAATATAATATAATATAATATAATATAATATAATGTAATATAATGTAATATAATACCATTACATAGGGTGAACGAAGTATAGATTTTGAATAGCATACAGCATAATCAATATTTAAAATGCAGTATTCAGTCCAAAATTTGAAACAAATATCAACAAGTGTGTCTGATTTTCAAGTGCATAGATTACCATAGCATCAAATATTTGCAAAAACAATGCCCAATTAGGAGGATATTAGCAAAGAACAAATGGTCTGTCAAAGCTGGAAGCTGCACTCGTTGGAAAGAGAGAGCACCAAGGAAAATGTTCTTACATCTTGTCCAGTATTTGTTTATTTTTTAAAGCATTTGATAAAGAGGCGAGGAATGCTTATTTTTCACTAAAGAACTTAGTGCATTGTTCTCAAAATATTTAAACATTTTTGCTGCACAAATCCAAAAATAAATATTAAACAATATCGTTGAAATAAAACAAACAAGTTTAAAATAATACTATTAATTTGACAAAAATGTTGATAGACAAATAAGGAGCATTGTGTTTCCATGGATTGTCTTAAAAAATGTATCTGTAACACAAGAACAGACAGGTCTTTATTGAGCTTCCAGACATGCCTGGTTTATGAACATATGCTCAAACCAGGTCATGTAAATAGGAAGGCTTCATATATCCCTTATCATGTGTAAGTAGATCATCAAGTCTAAATTGTTACTTTGCATTCTTGTATTTTTAGTTCTGCCTACCTAATGAGAAATCAAAGGAAATATCGGAATACAGGGATTAAAAGAGGTAAAATGATATTGAGTAATTTGAGATTAGACTTTTATATATGGGATAAAGTACCTCCTGCTGTACATTGTAAGGATATTGTAAGTCACAGAGAGGTTATGTCACCATATAGAGAAATCAATCAATCAGTCAATCAGGATTTATAAAGCGCTGCAAATCGCTCATGAGGGTCTCAAGATGCTTGAGTTACTAGATGCTTCACAGTACACTGTGAAATTGAACAGCCAGGTTGAGTTCTTTCCTGAATTCCTGGAGCGATGCAGCATTCCCAAGGTGCAGGGTTAAGACATTCCAGGCTTTGTCCAACACAGGTGAGAGTAAGAGAGTCCTCCACTGTTGGTTCACCGGATCAGGTTGTGTTTGCGAGGAAGAGGAAGGCAAAGTTCAGGTGTCTGGCCTCTTACCTGAAGACCATTATTTTGTTGATGTATGCTGGTCCTTCATTGTGCAGGCCTTTGGATGCGTGGGTCAGCATCTTGAACTTGTATCTCTTTGGGATCGGGAGCCTGTGTAGCTTCTTGAAGTGTGGGGTAGTGTAAGTCTGTCTGAGGAGGTAGAGATTGAGTCTTGCCACTGAGTTTTTATTGTCTGTAGTCTTTTCAGGAAGTGCGTAGTGGTTCCTACGTAGAGAGTGTTCCTGTAGTGCAGCATGCTAGTGACAAGGGCCTGAGTTACGGTTCTTCTGGTGTTGATTGGGAGCCACCTGAATATCTTATGGACCATGTGTAGGGTGTGAAAGCAGGTGGACAAGACTGTGTTCACCTGTTTCTGCTAAGATAACTTTCCCTCCAAGGTGATAAGGTTGCAGGAGTCTTCTGTCGGGGCGGGGAATGGCAAATTATGCCAGTCACCGAGCGTCATTCCATGGTGAGGTGCTGTTCCCAAAGATGAGGACTTCCGTCTTGTCCATGTTGACATAACTAAGGGCTTAAATTTAACTCACTCCGCCACGGGCAGCCAGTGTAAAGCACGAAGATGTTGTCTAACACGTCTTCTGGCAGGGATGTTCAGGAGAAGCCTGGCAGCCACGTTGTGAACAACCTGTAATCTATTGAGAAGATAACTCTGGGTGCCCAAGTATAATGCATTGGCATAGTCCAGACGAGAGAGAATAAGGGCTCGAGTAACTGTCTCCTTGGCAGTTGTCCTTCATCTAGTCAGCGATGTTCATCATACATCTGTGGATGCTGGCTCTGGTGGCGGAGGGGTCTTCTGACAGTGAGAGGAGGGGCTGGGTGTCATTGGCCTAGGAGATGATGCTGAATCCTTTCGATCTGACAGAGTTGGCCAGGGGGATTGAAGAGGGTGGGGCTGAGGGACAATCCGTTTGGGATGCAGCAGATAATCTTCTTGGGTTACAAGGTGAATGATGGGAGATGGATTCTCATGGTTCTTTCGATGAGGTATGAAGCGATTGATTTGAGGGCATTTCCTTGGAATCCAATTTGGTGGAGTCTGTTGATCAAGATGTGGAGGTAGACAGTGTTGAAGGTAGCTGTCAGATCCAGGAGGATGATGGCTGCCATTTAACTGCAGTCGAAGAGGGCCCTGATGTCATCGGAGGCTGCGATCAGGGCTGTGTCACTGCTGTGGTTGGCTTGAATCTGAATTGAGAGGGATCCAGGTGGTTGTAGTGTTTCAGGTGTTCCAGGTCTTTGATGAGTTGCTGGTTGACTACCTTTTCGAAAAACCTTTGCTGGAAAGGGGAACAGAGAGATGGACCAGTAGTTCTTTGGATTTTCTGGGTCAGTGGATGATTTTTTCAGGAGGGAGGGAGGCTGTTGTGATGGAGGCGTTGAGGACTTTCTTGAGCTGGACGCCTATTGTCTTTCTCCAAAAGGTTGAAGATGTGGTTGGGACACTGGTCTGAGGGCGGTCCTCAGTGTACAGCGTTTATGATGGAGATTGTCGCTTGAGTTGTGAGAGGGTCCCAATGGATGAGCAGGTGTTCAAGGTTTGTGTTTGTGGATTTAGGTAGGCTGATGCTGTTGGCAGCACAGGGTTGTAGTTTAAAGTTCTCACAGATGGCTGTGATCTTGTCGTGGAAAAAGTCTGCCAGGTGTGTCACGCAGTTCTTGGAAGGGAGAAATTAGGCCAAAGGATGAGTTCACTTACATGGTCACAGAACTCTGATGTGTTTTGCAATATCCTTATGTACAGTATTATTCCTTAAAATCAATGGCCATGCCATCACCATTCCCACAAAATGCTTGGTGTGTTGCTCTTTAATATGAAAGAGATAGGAGGTTTGTAAACATAAAGAATCAAATTAGAATCTGTAGTGAAAAATTAAACATACCAAAAACCAATATGTTATGTTATGTTATATCCATTTAAAAAGCGCGCGGCTACTACAAGAGAGTCCCAGCGCGAGCCTTGAGAGATGGACAGCAGAGCTAGCTTAGATAAAGAGGAAGATTTTCAGTTAAAAAAAAAATGTGTGTGGTTCTGAATGCAATGCAGAGCCTGCAAGGCAGCATATTCCAGGGACAAGCGGGGTTCACAGCCAAAGAGCTGCCGCCCGACCTTTGCAAGCAGAAGCGAGGAACTCGCGCCGAGAATAGGGAGGCGGAGTGCAAGTATCTTCCAGGAGTGTAGAAGGAAAAGCATTTCTGAAGATAGCCTGTTCCAGTGGCATGTAGAGCGCGGTAGGCGATAACTAAGGACTTAAATTTAACTCACTCTGCCACGGGCCGCCAGTGTAAAGCATGAAGATGTTGTCTAACACTGCTTCTGGCAGGGATGTTCAGGAGAAGCCTGGCAGCCACGTTGTGAACAACCTGTAATCTATTAAGAAGATAACTCGAGGAGCCCAAGTATAATGCATTGGCATAGTCAGACGAGAGAGAATAAGGGCTCGGTTAACTGTATCCTTGGCCGCCTGAGATAGCAGGGGATGAATTTCCTGAGGATTTTTAAGAACCCAAATCACATCCTTGATAACTTTTTAATCAGAGTCAAAAATGAGAGGCTCTCCTCAAACCAGACCCCTAAGTTCTTGACAGGTTTCCCTGATTGAGGCCGGGAGCACCAAATCAGAAGGCCAGAATGATTCCCTAAATTGCGGGGGATATTTTCCAGAGGAGAATCTCTGATTTCTCCTGATTGCACTTGAGTTTAGTTGTGGCCAAACACTGAAAAACTGTGGACAGACAATGGTTTGCAGCAGTGGTAGAGCCCTTATTTTTTTCTCCATGTGAACAGGAACTGGGTGTCATCAGCATATGCGACAACTTTTGCACCCAGGTCCTCGGCCAGCTGGACCAGAGGGGTAACATAAACATTAAAAAGAAGAGGGCTCAGGGACCCCTGTAGTCACTTTCACCGGTGCAGAGGAGAACAGTGGGAGCCAAACCTTTTGCCTCCGATCCTCCAAAAAGGATTTAATACAACCCCAAGCAGTTCCGGAAACACCAATCTCCGCCAAATGGGTGAGCAGCAATGCGTGCGAAACCATATTGAATGCCGGCGAGAGGTCAACTAAAACCAAGGCAGCCCCCTGCCAGCATCCAGACAGTCATGAATAGCTTCGGAGACCTCTACCAGGGCTGATTTCATACTATAGGAGGCCCTGAAGCCCGAATGAGCCGGATTGAGAAGGCCTGAGTTTTCAATGAAGTCGGTCAACTGCCTGGTGACTACTTTTTCACAAACCTTAGCCACACTAGGTAGAAGGAAATTGGCCTGTAGCTCACCGGGCACCGGGGTGAAGTGATGGCTTTTTCCAAAGAGGGAGTATCTCTGCCTGCTTCCATGTTGCCGGACAGAAGCTTCCAAGAGGGACTTGTTAAGGAGTCCATTGACTTCTGGATTAACCGTGTCCGCAACGGCTGCCAGAAGTCTGGCTGCACAGGGGTCTGAAGGAGACCCTGATTTAAAATTTTAAGTGAGCTCGGTAAATCAATGGGGGCGAAAGCGGCCAACAAATGATGGGGAGAGGCCAACAAGACCCCTGCACCCAAAGGAGTAACAAATTCTCTTTTGCAGGAGATGAAGGACGCCTGTATGATGTGAATTTTCTCCATAAAAAAGTGGGGGGCTCTTGACACCAAGAGGTCAAGGATGGAGTCATACTCGATTGCGCTTTGGGTGCCAGGAAACTCTGAACGATAGAAAACATTTCCTTTGAGTTGTTTTTAACTGCATCAAATCTAGCCCCATAATAAAGACTTTTGGCCTGCACTATAACCTTATAGTACGTTTTTTGTTTATTTCTCAGCAAAAACTTATCCTCCAGGCAGTAATTCTTACGCCAGGCTCTCTCTAGTTTTTTACAATCCTGCTTCAGTGTTCTCAAAGCAGGAGTGAACCAGGACTTCGATGGGGAGTCTCTGGCGTGCCTGTGACGAATGGTGGGGGATAAAAGATCCCTAGTATTAGAGATCCAGATTGTGAAGCTAGCCAGCTCTCCTACAAGGTTGTTGGCAGGAGGGGGTCTGCTGCCCGCCAAGGCCTGGCTGAATATCATCAGATCCATTCTAGCAAAAGCTGGCTCATGCTCAGACCTGGGTAAGTGGTTACCATCCGGCGTAACCCAGGAAACATATGTCAGAAAATGATCTGACCAGGGAACCGGGATGGGGGCTTCAACAGCAATAGGAAAATTAGAACAAATGGGGTCTAGGGTGTGGCCCAATGAGTGGTTTGGGAGGCTGACCCATTAGGTAAGCTGAGCGAGGGACAAAATATATTCAATAGTTCGAGAGTGTCTCTCGCATCAGTCTGATCGAGATAAATATTCAAATCTCCAAGGACAATATATTTGGAGAATTGAAGTGCTTGAGGAACAATAGCGTCCCCTAGTGCTTTCAGAAAAACAATAGCCGGACCGGGGGGTCTGTAGATCAGAGATCCGCCTGGTGTGAACTGAGGCAAAATATTGATACTGAAATCCAATGCTTCACAATCTCCCGAGGGTGCAGAAACATCCTGTTGGAGGGACCACTTTTCTCTATGTATGATGGCCACTCCTCCCCCTCTCCCTTTTATCCTGCCTAACCTAGAGGTTATATAGCCGGGCAGGGTGCCAGCGCAACTGTGGGATTTGACCACTCGTCCAACCATGTCTCTGTAATAAACAGGAGATCGATTTTATTGTCCATCAGAAGGTCGAAAATATCCTGATGGTGCCTTTTTAGTGAGCACGCATTAATGAGGGTGGCCAGAAAAGGAGGCTCATGCTTACCCTTTCTAGAAGTGACCTTAGAAGGGACACGATTAAAAGAGTCTACACTCAGTCTGAAACCACACGTAGAGCAAACAAAGTCATTACACTCCAGCATCTCCCATCTGATTGAGTGGGGGCACGGAGGCTGGTGGAGTGCATAAAGTACCTCACTGTAATAGTACCCTTGATCAGCAAGATGAGACACAGGTCGGGCAGTGTGGCTGGCGCTGGACGCTTACAGGACGTTGACCGGCGCAGACGGGCTTGCCTTTGGGGAGCCAGTGGCGTGCCCGCTGCGTGCGTCAATGCAGCGTCCCCGCACGTGAATGTTTTTATGGGCGGCTACTCCGAGAACTAGAGTACGCACTGAGCAAAGATGGCTTCTCTAGTAGTCGAGTGGTGGAACCCAGGAAGTGAGTACCCAGAAGCCCCAGGTAACAGATTCAAATTCAACAGTGCAGAAACACGAACGCAAACAAATGTCTGTTAAAATGTTTAATAGTGAAAAACGGGTGAAGTTAAAAAGTAAAATGGCAGCGGAGTGGCAGCAAGTTGATACAAAGTCACATAGAATATTTTAAAAATGACTAAGTTAAAAACAAATAGCAGCAGAATAACACGATTGGCAGCAGAGTAGCAGCAATTTTTAGAGGGAGAACCAGGGATGGATGGTGACAATGGAAGGCAAAGTAAACCTCCATGGACATTTGTTGTAAAAAGATTAGAATCAATTTAATGTAAGTTCGTTTTTTTTAAAAACTGCAGCTCAAAATGTGTAGAATTATGCAGATTCTATAATTACATAAAGCCTAGAAAAATAAATATGTTTTCACAAATATATTCCTTTCTGCTTATCACTGTGCACCTAGAAAAATGAAGCAGAAAGAAAAACACTTTTCCTTTTTGTTTTTGAAACTGCAGCTTTAATCATGCTCACTGATCTGCTTTTCCCCTTTGCTGCAGACTCTGGCAACAGGCACTGTGAACTCAGAACTCAAATGTAGTGAGATACTACAGTTGAGAGGCTATGCCATTTATTTATACAGACAACTAGGTGCATCCCATGTCTCCTTTAATAAGGAAATTACAAACAGGCTTTTATACAGGGATTGCATGCTCATATGTATTATAAAAATGTCATGATGAGCTTTTGTCTGAAACAAATGTTTTTACAGTTACAAAGAAATTAGGGGTGTATGAGGATGGCGGGTGGCCTACAGTCCGCCTGCCACCCTAGCAGTGCTGGCACTGGCCGCCAGTGGTGCAGCGGTCCTGCACTGGCAATTAAGATGTCACCGCCACGATGGCGGTGGCATCCCGCATATATTACATTGTGGCGGGCGTTGCTGTAAGTAGCACCCGCCACAATGCAACATATGCATGTTGTGCATTGGCATGCACAACGTGACAGGCACCGCCCGATGCCTGCCACCTTGTGCATGCCAATGTTGGGGGTTACCATGGGTACCCCCAAGTGCAGCCAACCCCTGTGGGCCTACAATGGTCCCCCAAAGGAAACACTGCATGCCGTTACATGGCCGAGTCTCCGTCATGGAAAGGCATTACACCGCCACCATTGTAATATGGATGGCGGTGCCTGCAAGGCACTGCCACCATATTGAGGGCCTACCGGCGGAAAAGTGGTGGACGGTCTTTCCGTCCGCCATAGTACCCCGCCATGCTAATGTGGAAGGGGGTAAAAGGCCATCCGGCGGGGTGTTTTGGCCGGCGGTTCGCCACGGCCGGTAGGGTGGTGGCGATCTGCCCGCCATCATAATAGACCCCTAAGTGTCTAATCTACAAAGAGGAAAGAAGACTTGAACATGTTGTCATAGGACCACTTTAGATATCTCAACTTGATTTATCAGGTAAGTAGTTCATCCACTTACTTTGTTTTATCCTGTGTAGTCCGTTGTTTAGAGTTTTGATGTTTTCTGTTAGAAATGGGGGTCTCTAGTTGGCAGTGGTTTGCACCCTTTCCAATTAGAGACCCTTCCTTCTAGTCAGGGTAAGGGAGTTACTCACCGAGCTAACCCCTGCTCACCCCCTTGGTAGCTCGGCATGAGCATTCAGGCATATCTCAGAGGCAATGTGTAAAGGAACTGCTTGGTCTCTATTATATTATATTTGTAGTTCCGATTCATGGTTGGCATTAGTATGAGATATTTAGTTACCACTGTTGTGTTTGTAGTTATAGTTTTGTATCTAGTTCCACTTGGTTTGTGTTTTCTTTCTTCATAAAAGAAAGATTTGATGACGGTGTGTGTGGACTGGCGTTTGGCATGGCACTGTGCATGACTGGCGCTTGGCTGGTGGTGTGCATGGACTGCAGCTTGGGTGGCGATGTGCATGAACTGGCATTTGGCTGGAAGTGTGCGTGGACTGCAGTTTGGCTGTCAGGGTGCGTGAACTGGCGCTTGACTGGCGATGTGCGTGGACTAGTGTTTGGCTGCCAGGGTGTGTGGACTGGCGCTTGGCTGACGGTGTGCGTGGACTGGCGCTTGGATGGCAGTGTGCGTGGACTGGGACTTGGCTGGTGGTGTGCATGGACTGGAGTTTGGCTGGTGGTGTGTGAGTAGTGACTTGCTGCTGGTCATTACACACACTGCTAGCCAAACGCCACTGCACGCACTATGTCAACCGCCATCCGGGTGATTGTGTGTCAGTCATGTGGGCGTATGAAAGTGATGGGCCCTTGAATGGTGCTATCCGTTGATGTGAATGTTGTAATGTGCTGGGCCCGCGCTTGGCTGTGTGAATGGTCTTGGGTGTGTCACTTATGAATGGTGTTTGAATGGTCTGTAAAGAGATTGGTGCCTTGCTGTATCTTTACAGTTCATTAGCTGTGAGTCATTGGTTCAGGGTTTTAACCATTTAATTAGAAACAGTGCATTTCCTTTATGTGAAATCTCTTGTTAATAAAATTTTACACTCTGAATCTTCATTCACCATCGTGCCAAATCCAACCAGTATGTCTGTATACCTAAGGAATAGTTGTGAAATATATGTGTCTTTTCTGTCTTTCTCTGCCAGGGTGTACATTGTCTCTCCATTGCCGGTTGATGTGATTGTTGTAATGTGCTGGGCCCGCAGCTGGTGGTGTGAATGTGTGTGTCACGCATGAAAGGTGTGTGAATGGCCTGTTAAGAGGTTGATGCCTTGATGTGGCTTTACAGCTCATGAGCTGTAAGTCATTGGTTCAGGTTTTTAACCTTTGAATTATTAAGAGGGCATTTCCTTTTTGTTAATAAAATATAAATGTTGAACCTTATACTCACCTTTGTGCCAAATCCAACCAGTATGTGTGTGTACTTGAGGAACAGGTTGATAGGCAGTAATATTTGTCTTGTCTGACTTTCTCTGCCAAGGTGTGGTTTATCTCTAGGGAAAATCTACAAACTTTAGATATTTTTGTAAATTAAAAACAATGGGGAATACTGGTTGGTGTGCCTCTCATGGATCCCAACAACTTTTCTTACTTTTATTCCATGCAAACCTCAAAATGTCACTACAGTCACACATTTTCCTGGTATTGCTGTGCCATAATCGTCTGGATTATTGTAGCTAAATTTGAGGTTTGTAGGGGATTCTGGGTAAAAAAATATTGGCGAATCCATGCAAGCCATACCTCTCTGGACTTTCCTGGGTGTTTGATTTTCAAAAATGTGTGAGTTTGGTAAGTTTTCCCTGATGGCTGCTGAGCCCAGGACCAAAAACGCAGGTGCCCCCTAGGTCGCTTTGTGATAGATAATTTTGATGGCTCTTTCCTGCTTAGGGTACTTGGCCCAACAACACAAGTGAGGTAGCATTTGTATCATGAGACTAGGGGGAACGCTGGGTAGAAAAAAAATTATGTTCGCCCGGTGATCCTACAAACTTCCCATACAGAAGTGTGAGGACAATGTGATTATTTCATCTAAATTTGAGGTTTGCAGGGCATTCCTGGTAGGAAAACATTGGGGGATCCATGCAAGTCATACTTCCCTGGACTCCCCTGGGTATCTAGTTTTCAGAAATGTCTGGGTTTGGTAGGTGTCCCTCGAGGGCCACTGAGCCAGGGCCAAAAACTCCTGTGCCCCCAACCCCCCAGCAAAACCAGATCTTTTGTGATAGGTAATTTTGATTTTTCCACAATACGATTTGGGCCCTTTCCTGCAGAGGGTTCTTGGTCCACCCACACAAGTGAGGTACCATTTTTATCAGGAGACTTGGGGAAATGCTGGGAGTGTGGAAGTGTGTGTCTCTCCACAGATTACAGAACTTTCCATCACAGAAATGTGAGGAAATGTTGTTTTATGTATAAAGTTTGAGGTTTGCAAGATAATCTGGGTAACAGAAGCTAGTGAGAGCCACACAAGTTACCCCATCCTGGATTCCCCAGGATGTCTAGTTTTCAAAAAGGTACAGGTTTGCTAGATGTCCCCAGGTGCCGACTGAGCTAGGGTCCACAATCCACAACTAGACACATTGCAAAAAAAGGGACAGTTTTTGCTGGAAAAATGTGATGTGCCTATGTTGCCTTTTGGGCCGTTTCCTGTCACGGGCACTAAGCTACCCACACAAGTGGTATTTTTTATCAGGAAACTTGGGGGAATGCTGGGTGGGATGCAGTTTGTGGTTCCCCACATATTCCAGAACTTTCCATCACAGAAATGTGAGGATTTTTTTTTTTTTATTTACAAAGTTTGAGGTTAGCAAGGGATTCTGGGTAACCGAATCTGGTGAGAGCCACACAAGTCACCCCATCCTGGAGTCCCCAGGATATCTAGTTTTAAAAAATGAACAGGTTTTCTAGGTTTCTCCTTGTGCCGGCTGAGCTAGGGCCCAAAATCCACAGCTAGGCACATTGAGAAAAAAGGGTCAGTTTGCACTAGAAAAATGTGATATGTCCATATTGCATTTAGAGCCCGTAGAAGGTGGAATCTGACTACATGGTTGCCCTAATTTATTTTCTGGTGTTTTGATGGTTTTTGACTTTAGTCTGGCTGGAGCCCTACTAACCAGGACCCCAGCCTAGCTGTGTCCTCTCTAAAAAGATTGCATGTACTTTAGGTACACTCCAGATTAGTTACTGGGTTACCCTTGTGAGTCCCTAGTATATGGTACCTTATTTACTAAGGGCATAGGTACCCCAGAGGCCTACCAGGGGCTGAAGCATGTATTATGCCACCCCTGGAAAGCCTTCCAAAATGGCACCACAGGTCTGCTACGGCAGCCTGGGTAAGGTGGTGCATGCACCCCTTACTAAGATATAGGCTACCTATATCTACCTTTAAATCATTTGCACATATAAACCTATAAGTCACTCCTATGGCAGTCCTTAGCAATCCTGAAGGCAGAGTGCTTGGTTTTGTGTGAGAGGGTGCCAATGCATGAGCAGGAACCCTATGCAGCTCTCTGAATCTATTCTCTGATGCTGTTCTGTGATGCAGCCAGACCATATACTTTTAAGTGCATTATAACCTTGCGGTAAATGCTAATTTTGGAATGGCTGCATGGAAACATGTTGTGTTTGGTGTCCTGGCGGTGGGGGTAGATTTCCACCCTTCTAGAGGGAGAGACATGTACACACTGGTCTAACCGGTAATAGTTTAAAAGAGCCCTGGCATCACAAAATGGATGCCTCAGCCACGGGTCTGACCTCCTACTGCTGGATGAAACTCCAGCAGGGGAAGCCTGGACAATAGGTTTCCTGTCTCAGGGAGGTGTAACCACCTCCCAGACAGGCTTTAGTGTATTGGGGCTGGGTAGGTGCATTCATAGAATGCTTTTCAGACAGTGCTGGGGGCACACTTGGCGTCCCTGTGCATACCCCAGTTCAAATCGGTTGCAGGGGCACTCAGCCCCTGCTCTGGTGCGTAACTGGACAAAGGGAAAGGGGTGTAACCACTCCCCTCCCTGGATCCTCCCATAGTTGGGTCCCCGGAGTATGTCCAACACCCTAACTTAGTATAAGTATGGGAACCCAGTCCTCAGGACTTCAGATTACACCTGGACAAAACTCTGCAACATATATCCTGGAACATTGACATTCTACATGACTAGAAGATGGAAGAATCTCCCTTGGGGTCAAGGAGTGACTCCCCTGCTCAAGCAGGCACCAAGAAGCATCATGCTGGTCTGCATTTCTGAGGCTTCCACCAGACCCCGAAGTATTTGCAACTCAGGGTATGGACTTCCAGACTTTTCAGAGGCTGACACAAGATCCCAGCAAAGCTGAGACCCGCAGCCCTCACAAGTGACGTGGGACCGGAACTCCTGGACACTGTGCACATTTGCTAGTGCATCAACTTCCCGAGCTTTCTTGAAGTTGTGCATTGGGCTACTTATAGTCCAAGCCCCGAGCACCATCTGCACCAAAGATTGTGGGCCTACACTTCACGAGTGTTCCGTGGGCCTGCTTCTAGCATTTCTGCTTGAGGCTCCTTCACGATCCATGTTCCATCAACTGGTGGGTCTCCAAAAAAGTAACTCTTCTGTTTCTTGGGCATCTCTGGTTGCTCCAGATATGCCTTGACTCCCCTTCAAAGGGTGAGTCCCACAGACCTTGCTGGTCTGCACCAAAGCCAATGTTTGCTTTCTACGTGGTTTGCTGTTGCCAAGGCTTGTTGGGTCCAATCCAGAAGCTGACACTACAGCACTCGACATCCTTTGTGGGACAGCTTGAATCCAGCTCCTGGTTGTCCTTGACACCTCCTGGTCCTCGTGGCTGAAGAGTCAAGCTTCACCTTCTTCACCTGAAATCACCCGACATCGGTGGGTATCTTCTCCTCGCCTTCCAGGTCACTTGCAAGTGACCCAGACACTATCCTCTCTGCTTTCAGGTTCTTTACATCTCCAATTCACCCTTGGATCCACCCGGACACTTTCCACTTGGATGCTAGCAGCACTTTGCAGCAGCTCTCCATTGAATTCGACAACGAAACCCGACATGAAAAGACACCTATGCACCTGGCTTCCCTGGGTGAGGTAACTCGAGTACTCCGGTGCTCCCGTGGGTGTTGACTCTATAACCTCCTAGTTCTAAAGGGGTTTACTCCAAGTTCTCTTCTAAGTGTCCTTAATCTTTAATATTCGAACCACGACTTTCCCTATAGAAGTTAATGGTGATTCACGGCTGTGTTTAGACACTGCACGCGCCCCCGTGGGTCCCCTGTGTCACTACCTTGGGTGGTTACTGGTGGCACCAGCGGTTCTAAAGGCTCTAGGCCGTGTATCTATGGCAGTTGTGGTTCTTATACCACTTTCTTAATATATGGTTTGGTACGCCCCTAGGGCTCAACGCATATTGTGCTAATTTACTGTGTGCTAAATAAGTTTACTAAGTATACTTTTGCCTCTAGCCTCATAAAGAGACTAGAGGGATGTGTTTAGAATAAATACATATATTTTAAATATAGCCCTAGTGTGGTTTTCCTTTCATTTGGTCATTCATGAGATTATAGACTGGTAAAACAAGCTGCTTTACATTCCTTCAAGACTTAGCCTGAAGGCTGCTCTCCAACAGCTACCACTAAGATAGCTTTCTATATAGGTTGTCTTTAAACCTACCATCAATAAGGGTCATTTGGACTGGTGCAAGGTGCCCACTAGAATAGTGGACAGCATATGCCAGTCTAACTTCTCACTGAGCCGTTTCCTGTCGTAGGCACTAGTCCTACCCACACAAGTTAGGTAACATTTTTTTTATCTGGAGACTTAGGGGAACACAGAATTGTAAAACAAGTGTTATTATCTGTTGACCTACGCATTTCTGAGTTCCAAATATAAGACAATGTGTAAAAAAGAAGTCACTTTGAAAAATGTCCTCTAATTTGCATGCTAATATGGGTAACCACAATTTTGGAGCTGTTCAAATAACTACAGCTTCTAAATTCTATATTTTGTTTCCATTTCAGAAATACATAGGTGTCCTTGATACCTAGTTTTCACTCTTTATACTTTACCAAATGAATTGCTATATACCCAGTACACCATGAAAACCCATTGCAAGGCGCAGGTCAGTTATTGGCTTTGGGTAAATCAGGTTCTTGGTGAACCTACAAGTCCTATATATCACCACAACGAGAGGGGTCCAACAAACGTAACGCTATATTGCTTTTAACAATCAGCCATACTTAGAATAACTAACAGGTGAAAATGTTGGCACAAGCAGCTGTTTTTTTCAACTCAATTTCAATATTTTTTTATTTGAACTATTAGTGTCTATAGGAAAACTTTGAGGGAACTACACAAATGACCATTTGCTGAATTCAGAATTGTGTCTACTTTTCTGAAACCAAGAGAGACCAAGTACTTGCTCAGCCAGTGCTAGAAATCTCCCAACACGTGTGTTGTTGTTTTTGCATGCATTACAGAAGTGTATTGATTCTGTTTAAGAGTGTTTATATGCTGCTTATATAGTATCCAGTATAAATACCAAGTGAAGCATGATGCATCCCACTGGCTCAGGCATATGACTTTCCTCCTGCTCAGAAGGAGCCCTTATTACCATTTCACGGGCGTTGGACTAGTCTTCCCCAATGGATTATGATAGATGCAGTATGAACCACATTTATGAAATGTTAATTAGTTTACTTCAGAGACAGAGGGTTGTTTGAGTTGATGGGATTTACTACACTTTGAGATGGATTTATAAAGGCTTTGTACTGGTGGAAAGTTACATAAGGTGATGCAAACCTGTGAAAAGTATAGTTAAACTATCTACTTTCCAGCACAAAACTTGTTTTGCGTATGACAATTGTCTAAAAGTAGTATAAATAATGCTTTGTGCTACATTGTATTACTTTGCAACAAGGAAGAGTTCCATTAGTGGTGCATGGCAAAACCCTAAGCACTAACAAAGGTGGACAGGACTTTGTGCCAAAAAACAGAGAGGATGTTGTCCAACGGTTAGACTGCCGACTTTGGAGCTGGCAAACCAAGGTTCGAGCCTTGAAGTCAACTCCACATCCTGTGATTCTGGGAAAATCACTTAATCTCCGCGTGCCTCCCCCCCCCCACCCAAAAAATTAATGTGTCCTTGGGTAACGTAACTGGTGGTCATGTTTAGCGCTCCAATACCGGGTCGAGTTCGCGCTATATAAATCTGCAACCTTTTTTTAAAAATACCACCCGCTTGAGGCAAGTGTTAACACCTTAGCAGCTATGGAACGTCCAGCTCCAGTGCTGAACGTTCCATTGCGCAGGTGAGGTTCGAACGTCCAACGGCCGACGGCAGCACTCCTGAGGTAGTGGTGCCGTCGGCCGTTGGACTAGGCGCAGCACTTATGAGGTTAAAAAGGAGAAATGTTTTCATTTATCCTAAATGTTCCTACATTGCATGTGTGCTGTACCGTACAGCATATATCTAACAAGGGAAATGTTTTAAAGTTAGACTCAGCATCGGTTTTGTGCTGGAAAGGTACCCGTCCATCACTAAACCTATGCTAGACATTGCACACGCCCTTGTTTCACTATGTGTTTCACTATGTGTGCGTTGTGCAAAGCAGGGTCAAAGAGGGGAAACAACACTTACAACGCAACTTTTACAACGCTCTACCTTTACAACAAAACTTTTACAATGCAACATCCATTACAACGCATGCCATTACAACGCAACCATTACAACGCATGTCACTACAACGCATACCACTACAACGCATGTCATTACAACGCAGTCATTACAACGCATACCATTACAACGCATACCTACACTATCCAACACTTACCCTACTGTTGCTCCCCCTGGAGTTAGAATAGTAATTTTTACCCCTACACTATCCAATACTTACCCTACTGTTACACCCCCTGGAGTTAGAATAGTATTTTTTACCCCTACACTATCCAACACTTACCCTACTGTTGCAACCCCCTGGAGTTAGAATAGTAATTTTTACCCCTACACTATCCAATACTTACCCTACTGTTGCACCCCCTGGAGTTAGAATAGTAATTTTTACCCCTACACTATCCAACACTCACCCTAGTGTTGCACCCCCCTGGAGTTAGAATAGTAATTTCTACCCCTACACTATCCAATACTTACCATACATGCAATGTAATGGTATGGGTTGTAATGGTATGCGTTGTAAATGTAGTATGCGTTGTAGTGGAATGCGTTGTAAAGTTAGTTTCAAAGAATTTGTTGTAATGGCATGCGTTGTAATGGATGTTGCGGTGTAAAAAATGCGTTGTAAAGGTATGCGTTGTAAAAGTATGCGTTGTAATGACATACATCCGTCAAAGAGTACCAGTGCAGGAGGAGAGACCAACAGCTCCATATCTTTGAAGATATGTGCAGCTCCGCTCTCCCACTCATGCAATACAGTGCTGTGACTTTGGCTGTTGCGTTGCATCACGTGACTTATTTATAAATCTATCCCTTCATATGGAATTTTTATGTGGTGCTAATGCGTTGCGGGAGGACTGGTGCAATTTCCACTGTCATAAAAATGGGATGTGTTGAAACTGGGACTTCCGCACATTGCAAAGTCTCTGATCTTGTAAATAAAAAGAAGGAAAAAAGGGGGGAGTATGCAGCCATTATGTCCTTGATGAAACAGGCCAGGATTAGGAAGGGTCAGTTAGTGGGCCAGGATTTTCAAAGACAATTAGCCTAAAATGCACTGCTTAATTTGAGCCGGTGGTTGCCGCAGGCGGCCACTGGCACTCATTTGTTTGGGGCCAATACTTGTTTGTTCGGATCAGACTTTTCTTGAGTGCAAGAGAGAGAAAAATACAAAGAGGAATGATGAGGAAGTGGAAGATGGAAAACTCATCACAAAGGGATAAAGGAGGAACCTGCAAGAAGGGGAGGAACGGGAAGGGGCTGCCTGGTAGTAGATTAAAGAAGCATGAGGTGGATTTTGGATTATGCAGCCTTGGTATTCACCGTACCGCATATTAATTGCACTGGATGCCAGCTTTTGAGCAGAGCTGTGGCCACCGGGGCAGGGGCATAAGCTGCCAAGCAGGGTGGGGTGTTTGGTGTGTTACACCCCCTTAAAAAATGTATTATTAGATAGTTGGTCACAAGAGCTTTCAGTCTGGCATGATAAGGTGTCTGTTGGCTTTTATCTGGGATTTTTAAATACTCACTCAGACAAAAAACACACTCGTTTACACTCTTGACTGTTTGCAAGGTCTTAAAACATGGGTATTTTTTTATCAAATACTGTGTCTAAGTCTCCTCACAATCCCCACTCCTTTCCCTTTCCAGTGGTCCTTAAGCCACGCTACTTCCTATATAATGATTAGGATGATATGCAAGTTTTTTTTGCTGAAAATCGGAATCCTCCCCCAAACAAAGCACTGCCTAAACAAATGTAAACTATGTGAGATACGAGTGAATGTATGCGTGCACATTGTCTCGTGAAGGCTATTTTAACTTACGATAAATATTTTATAAAAATAATATTAATATTAATAACGTAATCGTACTTAGGTTTTGCAGCGCCCAAAGCTTTAATGGTGTTTTTGAGTTCTTAGAAATATGTCTGCCTTATTTTTGTCTCCTTGTAGCTCTTAAGTGCTTGAACAATGAGTAATGCGGCATTCCCGACCCTTGCAGTTTGGTTTCTCTAATCACAGCACTTCCCAACAGAACTCTATCTGATAATGCGCAAAGGCTTTGTGCTAGAAACCCTTCCGCAGCTTCCAGGCATTACAGACGGTCGTTTCTGCATAATGTCATTAAGTGAGGCAGATCCTTTGAACTCTGTAATTGATTTTCACTCTTTTTTTCATTCACAGCAATTTAATTTTGCTGAAAGCTAGATTTGCCCAACAATTCGAATATTCTCTTTTATCAGACTCTTGTCCCCATCCACACTTATTCCAGGATTCTAATGCCCTTTTAATTGACGTTGCAGACATCTTGATGGCTGAATTTAACCAAAATGCAGTTCTTTCACACACCAACAAGAAGGTTATGAAGGCGCGTCCGTCCCGGCACGACATGATGCGATGACTGCACAACATGTTATGTTATGCTTCCTCTTATAACGTAATCTACGCTCCTTACATAGGGGCAGATTTACAATAACTGGCGAATCCCTGCATATCAGCAGGGATGCGCCAGTTATTGTGCGCCAAGCCTCCGCCACCATGGATGCGCCGCATTTACAATGCGGCGCACCATGGGGCAAAAACGGCACAGATGCGTCACGCATCTGTGCCGTAAAAGCGGCGCATTGCTGGAGTTGCGTCGCAAGTGTGACGCAGCTCCAGCAATGCTCTGGAGGGCCTTATTGTTAGAATGCTGCGTCAATCCTTACGCCTGCTTCAAGCAGGCGCAGGGTTTTGACGCAGCATGGGCTCAAAAGTGACTGAGTGAAATCTTGTAGATTTCACTCAGCCACTTTTAGGAGGCGTTCCTGGGCTGGAACGCCCCCCCCCCCCCCGCCCCCCTGCGCAGGAACGCCTCCTTCTGGCTCAGGGCTTTACAACGTGACACATCTCCCAGATGCATAACGTTGTAAGTACCCCGCACCATGGCGCATCTTTTGCGCTGCCGCTGCGTCACAAAAGTGACGCAACTGCAGCGCAAGGGGCTTGTAAATCTGCCCCATAGTATCTAGGCACTTTTTCCAGTGGCGAGTCCTCCGCAAAGGCGAAGGAGCCACATCCCACAGCTTCGCAGCAGTGAAGTAAAGGAAGCATAAAATGATAATAACGCATTGCATTATTATCATTTTATGTTTCCTTTTGCTGCAGCTTTGCGTTTGGGGCGGGGCTGCTCCGACGACAGAGGAGCAGGGGAGGAGTGGTTTGCCCACTCCTGAGTGCGCATTCATGCACACTTCGCATCTTTTCCTTGTAGGCTAAATTAAAGCCTGCATGGAGAACATGCCCAGGCGCCCATTCCTTGATTGAGCTCCGATCCACCTCGTTCAGACGGTATACACCTGTTACAACGCAGCTTTTACAACTACCTACTATTACAACGCAACTTTTACAACGCATACCATTACAACGCATTGCGCTGGGGGGCGCTCTAGGATAGGGAATAAGTATAATTTACTATCCAACACCTTCCCTAGTGTCCACGGGGACTGGAGTTAGAATAGTAAATTATACTTACCACTATCCAGCACCTCAAAGCGCTATGCGTTGTAATGGTATGCGTTGTAATGGTCGCGTTGTAATAGTAGGTAGTTGTAATGGTATGCGTTGTAACATGGTACATCCCGTTCAGACCAATCACAACACTGCATTGCAGCATTGGGATTGGCTACCCGAGCCGGATGCTTCCTGCTGCTTCCTGCATCCTGCTGCGGGACTGGAGTGAAGAAGAAGAGGACGGAGGAGAGGTGGCGACCGTCCAGCAATCACATGTTTTTTTTATTTATTTCTAACTTTTTTCATCTCTTCCACCTCCTTCTGCCCCGCCCAACCACCCGAGTCTGGTAGCAGCCACTACTGTTTTTTGTATAGGTGTGTCACAGTGGTGTGTTCCAGATAAAGGTGCTCTTCTGGGAGGTGTATGGCTGTATTCTGAATAATATGCACATGTTTACACCTCTGTTTATGCACATAGCATACCATTTTTACGCATAAACATCTGGTTCGCATGCCATCTCATTCGCCAGTCATGGATCTTGGTATTGTTTTTTTGTTTTTTATAGCGCAAACTCAACCCAAAGGTATTGGGGCACTTTACATGAGCACAAGTTATGTTGCACAAGGACACATTCATTTTTGATCGGCACGGGGAGAGTAAGTGATTTGCCCCGAATCATAGGATGTTGAGCTGAAGCGGAGACTCAAATCTGGCTGAACAGCTCCAAAGTCGGCAGCTCTGAAGGTCTCTTGGTGCTGGTAATTAGAAATCACCTAAAACAGATAGGCCTTAAATGCTCCCTTAAGATCAGCCGAGAATCAGATCATGGGCAGAGAATTCCACAAGCGTTGGACTGGAACTTTAAGAGGGCAGCCATCTTTTAAGTTTAACTACGGTGTTCTTTGCAAGTTGATGGTCAGAGCTTCTTAATTTCCTGCTGAAACAGTATAGATTGAACTTTTTTTCAAGGTATTTCAAAGTCAAGTTGTTTTTGGATTTGAAAATGATGCAACCTAGTTTAAACCAATGGGCGCAACTAGACCCGAACTTCAGGGGGGGGGGCAGGAGGGGGGGGTGATAGAATACTCCCAGCCAGGGCTAACCCTAACACTGGTCTCACACAGTGCAACAGTCTTTTTTGGCTTCCTCACCATTTACTCCTTCTCCATGGATACCCTCACTACCACTCTCCAACAATGCACCTCGTCTCTCTATAGCCCCTTTCTGACAAACATTTAATTTTTTAATAGGGCTACCTGTAGTTCACTCACACTCAGTTCTGTGATCTGCATGGTACACATTCTTTGTAGCAGGCACATTAACCCTCTGTGCTGTGTGGGTGACAGGAGTGCCCATGTGAGTGCACGGTGAGCGAAGCAACAGCGTGAGAGTAGAGTGAAAGGAGTGACTGTAGCGTGAGTGATGTGACCATATGAATTTGGATGCAGGTGTAAGTGCAGAGTGGGACTAATGAATGTATGGTTAGTGATGGGCTTGTTTGAATGAGATGGCAGAGTGAGCAGTGAGGGAGAAAGGTGAGGGAAGTGTAAGATGAGTTCTGGGTGAGTAGTGTGCTTGTGTGACTGCAGGGTGAGGTAGTAAGGTGAACAGCGCAAGTGCATTGTGAGTGCAGAGTGATCACTGTGAGTTCAGAGTGAGCTTTGTGCTCATGTGACCCCAGGGTAAATGCAGGGAGATCTGTGTGAGTTCATGGCAAGTGGCATTAGGACAGTGTGGTCACTGTGAGTGCAGGGTGAACGGGTGAATGGTGTGAGTGCATGGTGATCAGTGTGAGTAGATTGTGGTCGCTGTGAGTGCAGGGTGAGTGCGAAAATGAAGGACGAGAGTGAGTTGTCTGAATGCAGGGGGCATTCCCAGACATTTGAAGTAACTCAGCATGGTATTGAGGGCTGGCGTAGGGTTTCAGATAGAAGTTAAACTGATACTATTATGGCATTATTCAGGGTCCAGAGATCGAGGGTGGAGCAAATATATATTGTGCTCATCCTGCAACAAACTTCCAGTCTTGGGATTGCGGTTGCCAGCTCATTATATAGATTTCCCAGACGGTACAAAAATAAGCAGTCATCTAAAGCCTATTTTCAGCACTTATCTGTGCATACTTGGAACAGCAAATAGAAAAAGAAAGCATTTTTAATTGTGTTCTAGGACTGCCTAAATGATCCATGACTGATAATTAAAGGGAACAAAGACAGAAAAGTCACATTACAAATGAATACATACTATTTCATTTATAACCCTATTTAGTGTCAGGACGAGGCCTTTGCACGCTCTTTAAACAACAAATGACTGGAATTTTTCTTCTGGTAACCCTACTTTACATTCCTTTTCATGAAGCGCATTCTCACACTACTGAAATGCATTCTCACACTACGCCAGTGAAAGTAAAATACAAATGTGAGGAATAGGCAGAGTGGTGACCAAGTGGCTAGAAAGAAACTAAGCCTTGTTAACCAGTTTACAAAGGTATGTAAATATGCAAATGGTCTTTCAAAGACCTGTGAATGCCTAAGATAAGACTCCAGATGCTGCCCAGCTGAGCCCACAGCAGCTCAAGTTGCAGCAGCCCAGGCTGAGACACATGATGGTGGGGGAGAGGCTGAACCCCTTTTAGCCCTATAGGCGTTTGGCGCCATTTGAACCTGATCCTATCTTGAATGGGCAATCAATAAAAGGTATGGTTGGCCTTTTGCAGAAGACTTGAGACCCAATGGATGGCAGCATTGTGAATACTTTGTACATTTTGTATTTTTTTTTTTTAGTTCAAAAATAAGTTTATTAAAAGTAATACAAGGTAATAATACAAATGCAAGTGAAGTATTATGAGGGAAAATAATAAGGGGATGGGAAGGGAAGGGAAACAGAAAAATGGTAAACAGAAAACAATGCAAAGTGAAATAAGCAATTAGAAACATAATAAACTAATCATGGGTATCAGGAAATAGAAAGAAAGTGTGCAATAAATATACAATGAAAACGAATGCAGATATAACTATGCAGTTAAACAGTTTAGTAGAACGTGAGGAAAGAGAAAGGGTATCAAGGGGGTTAAGAAACCTCCTGCTGAGCAGGGCTTGGACGAAAGGAGCGAGTTGTACAATTGTCTAAATACAACGAAATAGGAAGCCATAACTCAACACGCTTAGCTGCCAACTGGGCAGGGAAAAGAAAAGCAGTATCAAGTCTATGATTGTGACAAACATTGTACCACCATGCTTTGAAAGTAATAGTGGATGCAGACTTCCAATTAATAGTAATTTGTTGAAATGCAACAGCTAATAATAAATCAACAATACGAACATTGAGATCAATCTTGTCCCAGCAAGGGGATAAACTACCCAAGAAGATCTGGATAGGGGAAAATGGGATACTAGTAGAAAAAAATAACATTAATTTGAGCCCAAACTTGTAACCAGAAGGCGCGTACATCCTTGCAAATGAACAACATGTGAAACAAAGTAGCATTAGGTGAAGTGCAAGACCAACATGTATCTGGTGTGGTAGGGAAGCGTTTGTGGAGAGTAGAAGGGGGATGTAATAAGCGATTGTAAATAAAAAATATAGATTGTGTTAGAGATGCAGCCCTAGAAGATTTACGAATCTTTGTCCAAATTTTGTCCCAGAGAGAAATTGGCCATGATATGGAAAAATCATTCTCCCAAAGCTCTTCCACCTTGGATTTGGGTCTGGGAGGTGTATGTGCATGAAGGTGTTTATATATGACAGAGGCTTTGGGAAGAGTACGTAAAGTAGAGTGAAGTAGAGTAACAGGATCAGGTAAAGTGGAAGAAGGGTTAGACTTGGAAAGCTTGTTATAAACTTCCATAACTGATGCTTTAAGGAGGAGGTATTTGGGAGCAAAAGAGAGGGGTAAATCAAAAGTGGAGCGAAGAGTGTGGAAGGGCAAAAAAGTGGATTGTGAGAATAATTGCGAAATCCAAAGCAAACCCTTGGTTCTCCAAGATTTCCAGAATATAGGTTTACCCCGGAGTAAAAGGTATTTATTGTGCCAAATAGTGGAAGAGAGAAAGTCAGCAACACATACAGGAGGAGAAGGATTAGAGGATAAAAGGAGTTTGAGAGTGAATTTATGAATGGGAGTAAGGAGCGAAGAGGGCTTGAGTGAAAAGGAGATACATTCAGCAAAGGAGAAAGGGGAGAGGAAAAGGCGCTCAGTCTTAGTCCACAAAGGGCAAGGGGAATCAGGATCTTGTAGCCAAAGGGAAGATTGACGCAACAAAAAGGCCTTATGATATGCCAGGAAATCCGGAAAATTGACACCGCCTTCAGAAGTAGAACGGGAGAGTTTGGCAAGGGACATTCTAGGTTTATTATTATGCCATAAAAAGGAGGATAAAACTGAATTAATTTTTTTTTAAAACTTAGCTGGAATAGAAAAAGGAATATTGGAAAGGGTATAAAGAACAATAGGGGAGAGCATCATTTTGATAGTGTCTAAGCGACCCCACCAAGACAAGTAAAGAGGATGCCACTTAGCCGTAAGGTCGGATAATTTCTGAATACATTTAGTAAGGCAGAGGGAAATGGTATCATGGATTGAAGGGGTAATATGCAATCCTAAATATTTAATATGGGAAGAACTCCAGGTGAAGTTGGATGCGCTAAAGTCAGGCTTAAAGGTGAACTTTGTCAAGGGCAGGATTTCGCATTTGTCGTGATTACGTTTATAACCAGAAATTGAGGAATAGGTTTGCACTTCCTCCAAAAAAGCGGGCGGAAACAGCAGGGTTCGAGATGAAAAGTAAAATATCGTCTGCATATGCAGCAAGTTTTATGGAGAGATCTTTAGTTTGAAAACCGTGAACGTTGGGATTTTGGCGTAGTCTGGACAGAAAGGGTTCTAGAGCCAGGTTAAAAAGAAAAGGTGAAAGAGGACAGCCTTGGCGAACACCTCTACCAAGGTCAAAATAAGGAGAAATTTGGCCATTGGCATAAACTGCAGCTCGGGGGCGAGAATAAAGTAATGAAATTAAGGAAATAAATTTAGGACCAAACCCAAACCAACTAAGGGTATGAAAAAGGTAAGGCCACTCAACCCTATCGATTCAGAAAAGGGGGTGGTGATGAACAGAGTGTCTGAATTAAGCAGACCACTCTTACCCAGTCCAAAGATCAGGGCTTGATCCATCACCGTTGTAGGAAGGGGGAGGCTCTAGTTGGCGCAGTGCAACACTAGCGACAAGCAGGGACTCTCTCTTCCTCGTCAGGGCTGAGGGTAACCTTCCAGACAACCTCTGCTTACCCTCTAGGTAGTGTGGCTTAAGCAGTCGTAGGCTAATCTTTGGGGCACATAGGGTTAAACACTTGCAATAGTACACCTTTACAACCAACCCACCACACAACGAGACCAGACTGTATTCTGTAAAAATATATATCTTTATATAGATTTTAAGCAGGCTTGTGAATACAGTCAACGTACTTTACGATAACGGTTGCAAATTACTCAGTTCAGGTTACCACAGTTCTTTCTAGCAGTTTAAGCGTTCTCTTAGGGCCCTCAGGCCGATGTCAACAAAGTTCTTGTGGAGCAGACGGCTCTCGGGGGATCTGTCCCACGTCGCGTTGCCTTCCCGGGGTCGCTGTTCGTTGCGGCTCTCAGCCGAGCATTTCACGGGTCATCCGGGGCAGCGGTGTTCTGTGGCGGCAGGGTCCTCTCCTCGTCGTCCGCTCCGACCCTGGAGGCGGCGGCTGTAAGGTGGCGGCAAGTGGCAGTACGGTCCCCAAGTGCAGGACGTACCCAGCCAAGTGCCGGTGCAGCTGTGCGCTCACAGCTGAGCTGTCGGGCAAGATACCGACCTAGTGGATTCTCACAGGGCAACTGTCCGTCTTTGCAAGTGGATTGGCTGCTCGTGGCGCAGTCAACTCGAGAGCTCGGACCGGACGGGTCCTCCTTCGCTTTGTTCTCGGGCTCCCGGTGCAGTTGCGGTCACGGTGTTCGGGCCAGCGGCGGCTGGTCCTTACTTTGCTTTCGCTGTTGCTTTGGGCCCCGGTCACGGTGGTCAGGTGGATGTCGTTGCCTTGGAGGAGATTCCTCCATCGGTACTGCAGCGATAAGCAGCACACACAGTCGCTTTCTTCAGGGTGTAGCGCCCACTGGTCCTGGGGCACTGGTCAGGGGGCAAGTTCTGTTTGCAAGCCCTTGGAGATCTTTTTAGCAGAGTTTGGCACAAAGTAAAGCAAAAGTCTTCTCGCAGTCTTTCCTTCTTCCTCTCCTTCGGCAGCAAGGTACCAGACACAGGCAAGAGTCAGCACCCTTCCTTGTCTCTCACGGTCCTTCTCGTCGGGCAGAGTTCCTTCTGTAGCCCAAACAGGATCTAATTTTCAAGGAGCAGGGCTCCTTCTTTTATAGGCCAATTCTTTTGTTCTCGCAGGCCAGGGGGGCCTTTGCATAGCCACTCTCAGTCCTTGAGTACCCTGGTGGGTGTACTCTGGCTTCTGCTTTCAGTGTGAGGGGCAGGCGCATCAGACGCCCCACAGGAGGTGGAGCCAGCATTGTGCGGACAGGGGCGGCCAGAGTACCTTGTTGATGGGGGCTTCGCCCTTCCTGGGCCAGGTGCCAGCTGAGTCATCAGTCGCTCCCCAGGAGGGTGGAGCCAGCATTGTGGTGGCAGAGCACAGTTATAGTTCGAGTCAAGAGGCACTCCCACCTCCCACTAAGGTGTAATCTGCGCATTCACCACCTGTCATCCCCCCAGCCCTGTCACTCACACGTCCCAGACAGTCAGATACACATACCAGCAGAGGCGGCTGAAATGGTTAGGCAAGCAAATGCTAACTTTCTAAAAGTAGCATTTGCAAACCCAGGATACTAAAATAAACTTTACTAAAAGAAATATTCTATCATCCTGAGTTCAGGCATACTAAACATGACTCGCTACCATGCTCCTTGAGCCTGCTGGGATTATAGGGTGTAATAATTCCAGCAGCTCAGTCTGGCCTAATGGAGCAGGTAGCCTTTAATAGTGAAATACGGTTTTGGTGGTAAGTCACTACTAGGACATGCCACACACATCAGGGCTTGTCCTACCTTACACCTACAACGCACCCTGCCCGCAGGCCTACCATAGGGGTGACTAATATGTAGTCAAGGGAAGGTTCGGGGCTGGCAAGTGGGTGCACTTGCCCAGCTGGCGTGACAGTACGAGACCGCACGCGGGTTCTGCGGTCGCAGTTCCCAGACACATCTTTACGGCTGCTTCGGTGGGTGGCGCAACCAGCGCTGCAAGCCCACTAGCAGTATTGGCATCTACAAGCCCCGGCACTCTCTAGTGCACTTTACTAGGGACTAACAGTAAATCCAATGAACCAATCATGGATACCAATCGCATGTACAATTTACAGTAGGGAGCACTTGCACTGCGGCACGGGTCAGCCGTGGCGCAGTGCCCTGAGTATCGGAAAACCAGCAAAACATCGGAGGCACATCAGCAAAAAGTGGAAGGGAGACTCACGCCAAGGTGCCAGGTCTAACATGTGTCCCCTCCAGCTGAAATGTGGGGGGAACTACCCTTCCCCAGGGAGTTCCACATCACTAAGGCGGAAAAATCTGGACAGACCGTCAGCGTTGGCGTGATCGGTGCCAGGGCGGTGTTCCACCGTAAAGTCCATACTCTGTAGAGAAATGGACCACCTCAACAGTTTCGGGTTCTCACCCCTCATTTGCATCAACCATCTGAGGGGCCTGTGGTCCGTCTGAACTCGGAAGTGAGAGCCAAACAAGTAGGGTCTTAGCTTCTTCAGCGCCCAGACCACAGCAAATGCTTCACGCTCTATTGCACTCCACCTACTTTCCCGTGGAAGTAACCTCCTACTTATGAAGGCTACGGGTTGGTCAAAGCCCTCCTCAGTCATCTGTGAAAGAACAGCCCCTACACCATGCTCTGAAGCGTCTGTTTGCACTATGAATTCCTTGGAGAAATCAGGAGCCAGAAGCACGGGCGCCGTGCACATGGCAGTCATCAGGGTGTCAAAAGCCTTCTGACAGGTGTCAGTCCAAATCACATTCCTGGGCTGCTTCTTCGAAGTCAGCTCTGTCAAGGGGGTCACGATCGTGCCATAGCCCTTGACAAACCTCCTGTAATACCCAGTGAGCCCCAGGAAGGCTCTCACTGCGGTCTGGGTCTTGGGGGGTTCCCAAGCCAGGATGGTCTCGATTTTGGGCTGCAAGGGTGCTACCTTGCCACTCCCAACTTGGTGTCCCAAGTACACCACTGAACCCTGCCCAATCTGGCACTTGCTTGCCTTGATTGTGAGGCCTGCTCTGCGCAGGGCCATCAACACTTCCCAGAGGTGTCGCAGGTGTTCTGGCCAGGTTCCACTGAACACCGCGATGTCATCCAGGTAGGCGGCACTGAACTCGTTCAGTCCAGCCAACACCTGGTTGACCAATCTCTGAAAGGTGGCAGGGGCATTCTTCATTCCAAATGGCATAACCCGGAACTGGAAATGCCCATCTGGTGTAGAGAATGCCGACCTCTCCTTTGCCCCATCGGTCAAGGCGATCTGCCAGTACCCAGACGTTAAATCAAACGTACTCAGGAACTTGGCAGCCCCCAGCCGATCAATGAGCTCATCAGCTCTGGGGATGGGGTGCGCGTCAGTCTTCGTGACTGAATTGAGTCCTCGGTAGTCCACACAGAACCGGAGTTCGGGTGTGGCACCCGGCGCAGCAGCCTTCGGAACCAAGACCACGGGGCTGAACCAAGGACTGCTGGAAGACTCAACCACCCCGAGGGCAAGCATCTTGGAGACCTCCTCCTTGATGCAGGCCCGGACCCTGTCAGTCACCCTGTAAGCCTTATACTTCACAGGTAAGCTGTCTCCAGTGTCCACATCATGGACGCACCAATCTGTGACACTCGGAACCAGGGAGAACAGATCTGGAAACTGCCCCAGCAACTGGCGGCAGTCCTCCTGTTGTTCGGGGGTCAGGGTGGGTGAGAGGTTAACTCCATCCACTGACCCGTCCTTCTCACAGGCCACTAAGAGGTCAGGAAGAGGCTCCGACTCCTCCTCCATTCCGTCATCAGTTGCCAATAACATGCCCACTTCGGACCTTCGCAAGTGGGGCTTGAGGCGGTTGACATGTAGGACCCGCAAAGGGTTCCTGGGCGTCTTCATGTCCACCAAGTATGTCACGGGGCTCTTGCGCTCCACAATCTCAAATGGGCCTGTCCACTTATCTTGAAGGGCAAAGGGCTCCACTGGGGCCAGGACATACACCTCTTGTCCAGGCTGAAGCTCGACCAGAGTGGCATTCTGATCGTACCACCGCTTCATTTCTTCCTGGCTCGCTTCCAGATTTGCCTCGGCAAGTTGTCTGAAGCGTCTGGTCTGGTTTCTGAAGGCCAGCATGTAGCTATATACATTCTGGGGAGGTTTCCTGGGAGATTGCTCCCAGCCTTCCTTTACCAAACTCAGTGGTCCTCTCACGGGGTGGCCGTACAGTAGTTCAAAGGGGCTGAACCCTAGGGACTTCTGTGGCACCTCGCGATATGCAAAGAGTAGGCATGGTAAGAGGACGTCCCACTTACGCCTCATCGGACCTTCTAGGCCCATGATCATGCCTTTCAGGGTTCGGTTGAATCTCTCAACCAACCCGTTACCTTGGGGATGGTAAGGCGTGGTGAACTTATACGTTACGCCACACTCTTGCCAAAGGGACTTCATATACTTGGATATGAAATTGGTCCCCCTGTCGCTCACCACCTCTAGAGGGAATCCCACTCGTGAGAAAATTCCCATCAGTGCACGTCCCACCGTCACTGTCCTCAGAGGGATGGCTTCAGGGTACCGGGTGGCATGATCCACCAAGACCAGGATGAACCTGTTGCCCATGGCTGTCTTGGGGTCCAGAGGCCCAACGATGTCAATACCCACTCGCTGGAATGGCGTACCGACCACAGGGAAGGGTTGGAGGGGAGCCTTGTTCTTCCCTCCGGTCTTCCCACTTGCCTGGCAAGTCGGACAGGTTCTGCAATGAGCGTCTGAACTCTTATGCATTTGGGGCCAGTAAAAGTGGGTGACAAGCCTGTCATAGGTCTTGTCCATCCCCAAATGTCCTGCTAAAGGCACATCGTGAGCCAGACCCAGTAGGAAGGCTCTGAACTTCTGGGGTACCACCAGCACACGGGCTGACCCAGGTTCAGCAGCCTTAGGCTCTGAATACAGGAGGTCGTTCTCCCAGTACACGTAATGTGTTTTGGCCTGAACCCCATTGGCCTGGTCTGCAGCCTGCTGCCGCATACCCACGAGAGAAGGGCATTCTTTCTGCTCCTTGCAGAATTCCTCCCTGGAGGGTCCTCCTTCTTGCTGCCAATGGGTCAGCTCAGGCAGGTCCCCCAGTTCGGCGATCTGTTCCCCTGTAGGCTCCAGGGCATCCCCCTCAAGGTCTGCTTCCTCCTGGACCGTGGGAACCTCAGGGGCCGGTTTCCCGCGCCCCTTGCGCCTTCTCCCTAAGGCCGGTTCCTGGGCCTCTCCTTCAGGCCCCAGGACCTCTTGATCACCCCTACTGGCTGCCATCGACCGGGTGGTCACGCACGCCCAGTCAGGCAGACCCACCATCCGCAGGTGAGTCGTCTTCTCCACCTTTTCCCAAGGGGAGTGCTCCAAGTCATTCCCTAGCAAACAGTCAACAGGCATGGTTTTCCTTACACAGACCTGTAGAGTACCAGAGACCCCCCCCACTCGAAGGGAACTTGAGCCATCGGACACTGACTCTCTGAATTATCAGCGTTGATAACCCTACAGTAGGCATGGGGTACAACCTGCTCTTGAGACACCAGGTGCTGCCTCACTGCAGTCACACTGGCTCCTGTGTCTCTAAGAGCCTCAGCTTCCTTACCATTGATGATCACCACCTGCCCATATTTCTTAGTGTTAGAGGGCAGGTAGTTCGTAGGGATCATCTCACTGTCTCCTAGCGAGACCAGGGTCATGTGAACGGGATCTCCACCCCCCGGGACCATCATTTCTTCTCCCAGGTGAACGCTAGTCACTTGACGGGGCGGAGCACCAGTGGGTGCGGGTTTTCCAAACAGGCGACACTTGGGGTCACTGGAGATATGTCCAGGTTCGCCGCATTTGTAACAGTTGAAGGGCCCCTTTGGAACAGGTTCACCTGTCGGGGCTCCACTCTGCTTCGGGGGTGGGGGAGGCTGAGAACCCTGCTGCGGGCTCCCCTGGGAACTACTTTGGGGGCCTTTTTGGAACCCTTTCTGTTTTCCCCCCTTGTCCCCCCCACTCTTCTGCTGGGGACCCTGCCCACTCTTGGCGGAGTCTCCCACGGGACCCTTGTGGACCCTGGTGCTGAGCCAGCGGTCCGCCTCCTCAGCAAGCTTCCTCGGGTTGGACAGCTTGCTATCGATCAGGTGTTGGCGTAACTCAGGAAAACAGTGATCAGACAAGTGCTCCCATGCAATTAAATCAAAGAGACCTTGAAAATCATTAACTTTGCTACCCTTCACCCAACCATCCAGTGCTCTGCAAAAGTAAGTCACATACTCCACATACGTATTCCCAGGCCGCTTAGTACATCCCCTAAACTTCTGTCTATACATTTCAGGGGTAAGCCCGTACCTGTTCATTAAAGCTTCTTTCATGTGGGCATAGGATCTCTGATTTTCAACGGGCAAATCTAGCAAGGTATCTCTCCCTTCGCTAAGGAACCTTCCCCACAACCCCGCTCCCCAATCCTTGTCAGGGACCCGGTGGGAGGACATGGCTACCTCGTATGCCCTAAACCACTGTCCTATGTCATCCCCCTTAAAGAACTCCTTAACTACGTCCTTCGGGATGTGCACTCTTGACTCTACCTGCACTGGCGATGTGCTGCCACCAGAGGGAGGACGATCCAAGTCTCTCTCCTTGAGACTTATCTCCCTCATTTTTACTTCATAATCCATCTGGTGCTTTTGCTCTTCCAGCGCCATTCTTTTTGTTTCAAGCTCCAGTTGGATTTTCAATTCTGCCAGCTTTCTTTCGTGATTCCTTGTTTCCTTCCTGTCCGCCAGCTCCTCTGGCGACAGGCCTTTACCAAAGCTGTGCTCGCTGTCTCGTCGTTCGAGATCAATCAGATCTCCAAGTGCATTCTGCTCCTCCGTTGCATTCTGCTCCTCTGATGCATCCTGCTCTGCGAGGGCGTCTTGATCCTCCGGGGTCTTTCTGGACTCTATCCAGGCTTTCAGGGCCTTGTAGAGCTGTGGCTTGTTCTTGCAACCGGTGTGTGGAACCTTGAGTTTCTTGCAAAAAAACTTCAGTTCCGTTCTGGAGTATTTATCCAGCTTTGCGGGGTCCCACTCCACCTCCAACACCTCGGAGTTCGTGGACTCTGCTCCATCCAGGCTCTTCGTGCCCGGTATGGTTTCTGCACTCGGAATCTTCTTTTTGGCAAAATTCAAAAGCAAAGTCTGTGGCTAAGTAACTGGACCGTAATCCTTGTGTAGTGGTCAGAAGCTCAGGTATAGATATCGCAAGTGTAAATTCGAAAATCCTCACCGCTGCGTCCAATGTAGGAAGGGGGAGGCTCTAGTTGGCGCAGTGCAACACTAGCGACAAGCAGGGACTCTCTCTTCCTCGTCAGGGCTGAGGGTTACCTTCCAGACAGCCTCTGCTTACCATCTAGGTAGTGTGGCTTAAGCAGTCGTAGGCTAATCTTTGGGGCACATAGGGTTAAACACTTGCAATAGTACATCTTTACAACCAACCCACCACACAACGAGACCAGACTGTATTCTGTAAAAATATATATCTTTATATAGATTTTAAGCAGGCTTGTGAATACAGTCAACGTACTTTACGATAACGGTTGCAAATTACTCAGTTCAGGTTACCTCAGTTCTTTCTAGCAGTTTAAGCGTTCTCTTAGGGCCCTCAGGCCGATGTCAACAATGTTCTTGTGGAGCAGGCGGCTCTCGGGGGATCTGTCCCACGTCGCGTTGCCTTCCCGGGGTCGCTGTTCGTTGCGGCTCTCAGCCGAGCATTTCACGGGTCATCCGGGGCAGCGGTGTTCTGTGGCGGCAGGGTCCTCTCCTCGTTGTCCGCTCCGACCCTGGAGGCGGCGGCTGTGTGGTGGCGGCAAGTGGCAGTACGGTCCCCAAGTGCAGGACGTACCCAGCCAAGTGCCGGTGCAGCTGTGCGCTCACAGCTGAGCTGTCGGGCAAGATACCGACCTAGTGGATTCTCACAGGGCAACTGTCCGTCTTTGCAAGTGGATTGGCTGCTCGTGGCGCAGTCAACTCGAGAGCTCGGACCGGACGGGTCCTCCTTCGCTTTGTTCTCGGGCTCCCGGTGCAGTTGCGGTCACGGTGTTCGGGCCAGCGGCGGCTGGTCCTTACTTTGCTTTCGCTGTTGCTTTGGGCCCCGGTCACGGTGGTCAGGTGGATGTCGTTGCCTTGGAGAAGATTCCTCCGTCGGTACTGCAGCGATAAGCCGCACACGCAGTCGCTTTCTTCAGGGTGTAGCGCCCACTGGTCCTGGGGCACTGGTCAGGGGGCAAGTTCAGTTTGCAAGCCCTTGGAGATCTTTTTAGCAGAGTTTGGCACAAAGTAAAGCAAAAGTCTTCTCGCAGTCTTTCCTTCTTCCTCTCCTTCGGCAGCAAGGTACCAGACACAGGCAAGAGTCAGCACCCTTCCTTGTCTCTCACGGTCCTTCTCGTCGGGCAGAGTTCCTTCTGTAGCCCAAACAGGATCTAATTTTCAAGGAGCAGGGCTCCTTCTTTTATAGGCCAATTCTTTTGTTCTCGCAGGCCAGGGGGGCCTTTGCATAGCCACTCTCAGTCCTTGAGTACCCTGGTGGGTGTACTCTGGCTTCTGCTTTCAGTGTGAGGGGCAGGCGCATCAGACGGCCCACAGGAGGTGGAGCCAGCATTGTGCGGACAGGGGCGGCCAGAGTACCTTGTTGATGGGGGCTTCGCCCTTCCTGGGCCAGGTGCCGGCTGAGTCATCAGTCGCTCCCCAGGAGGGTGGAGCCAGCATTGTGGTGGCAGAGCACAGTTATAGTTCGAGTCAAGAGGCACTCCCACCTCCCACTAAGGTGCAATCTGCGCATTCACCACCTGTCATCCCCCCAGCCCTGTCACTCACACGTCCCAGACAGTCAGATACACATACCAGCAGAGGCGGCTGAAATGGTTAGGCAAGCAAATGCTAACTTTCTAAAAGTAGCATTTGCAAACCCAGGATACTAAAATAAACTTTACTAAAAGAAATATTCTATCATCCTGAGTTCAGGCATACTAAACATGACTCGCTACCATGCTCCTTGAGCCTGCTGGGATTATAGGGTGTAATAATTCCAGCAGCTCAGTCTGGCCTAATGGAGCAGGTAGCCTTCAATAGTGAAATACGGTTTTGGTGGTAAGTCACTACTAGGACATGCCACACACATCAGGGCTTGTCCTACCTTACACCTACAACGCACCCTGCCCGCAGGCCTACCATAGGGGTGACTAATATGTAGTCAAGGGAAGGTTCGGGGCTGGCAAGTGGGTGCACTTGCCCAGCTGGCGTGACAGTACGAGACCGCACGCGGGTTCTGCGGTCGCAGTTCCCAGACACATCTTTACGGCTGCTTCGGTGGGTGGCGCAACCAGCGCTGCAAGCCCACTAGCAGTATTGGCATCTACAAGCCCGGCACTCTCTAGTGCACTTTACTAGGGACTAACAGTAAATCCAATGAACCAATCATGGATACCAATCGCATGTACAATTTACAGTAGGGAGCACTTGCACTGCGGCACGGGTCAGCCGTGGCGCAGTGCCCTGAGTATCGGAAAACCAGCAAAACATCGGAGGCACATCAGCAAAAAGTGGAAGGGAGACTCACGCCAAGGTGCCAGGTCTAACAACCGTTATTTATCTCACTGCACCAACCCAGCTCAGAACCTGGCTATATGCAAATCAGTATGTCCCTGGCCCAGTGCATCATGGGAACAGGGCAGACTAAACTACCAAGCCAATTCTTCACCAGAAAGGAGACAAGCTACCGGGGACCGGTTTCTGGTATTTCAGCCGTCTTCGGCCCGGCTTGCTTGAATCCTGATGGTGCAGTGAGAAAGGGACTCATGTCTGAGTATACCCTGCCACACCTATAGTGGCCAAAAACCGGTCCCCGGTAGCTTGTTTCCTTCCCAGTGAAAGAATTGGCTTGGTAGTTTGGTTTGCCCTGTTCCCATGATACACTGGGCCAGGGACAGACTAATTTGCATATAGCCAGGTTCTGAGCTGGGATGATGCAGTGAGCTAAAAAACGGTGTTGGATTAAGCCCTGATCTCTTGACTGGGTGAGAGTATTCTGCTTAATTCAGAAACTCTGTCCATCACCACCCCCTGTTTAATTATTTTGTCCACCATAAGCGTGGAAGGGTATACTCAGACGTGAGTCCCTTGCTCATTGCACCATCAGGATTCAAGCAAGCCGGGCCGAAGACGGCTGAAATGCCAGAAACCGGTCCCCGGTAGCTTGTTTCCTTCCCAGTGAAAGAATTGGCTTGGTAGTTTGGTTTGCCCTGTTCCCATGATACACTGGGCCAGGGACAGACTAATTTGCATATAGCCAGGTTCTGAGCTGGGATGGTGCAGTGAGCTAAAAAACGGTGTTGGATTAAGCCCTGATCTCTTGACTGGGTGAGAGTATTCTGCTTAATTCAGAAACTCTGTCCATCACCACCCCCTGTTGTTTAATTATTTTGTCCACCATAAGCGTGGAAGGGTATACTCAGACGTGAGTCCCTTGCTCATTGCACCATCAGGATTCAAGCAAGCCGGGCCGAAGACGGCTGAAATGCCAGAAACCGGTCCCGGTAGCTTGTTTCCTTCCCAGTGAAAGAATTGGCTTGGTAGTTCGGTTTGCCCTGTTCCCATGATACACTGGGCCAGGGACAGACTAATTTGCATATAGCCAGGTTTTGAGCTGGGATGGTGCAGTGAGCTAAAAAACGGTGTCGGATTAAGCCCTGATCTCTTGACTGGGAGAGAGTATTCTGCTTAATTCAGAAACTCTGTCCATCACCACCCCCTGTTGTTTATTTATTTTGTCCACCATAAGCGTGGAAGGGTATACTCAGACGAGAGTCCCTTCCTCATTGCACCATCAGGAATCAAGCAAGCCGGGCCGAAGACGGCTGAAATGCCAGAAACCGGTCCCCGGTAGCTTGTTTCCTTCCCAGTGAAAGAATTGGCTTGGTAGTTTGGTTTGCCCTGTTGCCATGATACACTGGGCCAGGGACAGACTAATTTGCATATAGCCAGGTTCTGAGCTGGGATGGTGCAGTGAGCTAAAAAATGGTGTTGGATTAAGCCCTGATATCTTGACTGGGTGAGAGTATTCTGCCTAATTCAGAAACTCTGTCCATCACCACCCCCTGTTGTTTAATTATTTTGTCCACCATAAGCGTGGAAGGGTATACTCAGACGTGAGTCCCTTGCTCATTGCACCATCAGGATTCAAGCAAGCCGGGCCGAAGACGGCTGAAATGCCAGAAACCGGTCCCCGGTAGCTTGTTTCCTTCCCAGTGAAAGAATTGGCTTGGTAGTTTGGTTTGCCCTGTTCCCATGATACACTGGGCCAGGGACAGACTAATTTGCATATAGCTAGGTTCTGAGCTGGGATGGTGCAGTGAGCTAAAAAACGGTGTTGGATTAAGCCCTGATCTCTTGACTGGGTGAGAGTATTCTGCTTAATTCAGAAACTCTGTCCATCACCACCCCCTGTTGTTTACTTACTCAACCCTATCAAACGCCTTTTCAGCGTCTAGGGCTATCGCCGCGAGAGGGTGTTGGAGATGGGAGGATTTTGTTAAGATGTTAAATAAAAGTCTGGTATTGTCAGTAATGTAACGGCCTTTAACGAAACCTGATTGTTCATCTCCTAGAAGGTCAGGAAGCAAATGATCCAGTCTAATCGCTAAAGATTTGGCAAAGATTTTGTAGTCAATATTAACTAGGGAAATGGGTCTATAGTTTTTGCAATGTTGGACATCCTTCCCGGGTTTAGGAATTAAGCAAATGTGTGCGTCCGAGAAAGTGCCAGAAGAAGAGCCGAATTCAGCAAAAGAGTGGAGAAGGGAGTGAAGTTTTGGAATCAATAGTTTGGAAAAGTGAAGATAGAACTCAACAGTAAAACCATCCGGGCCAGGGGCCTTGTTAAGTTTAAGGCGTTGGAGGGCAGTAAGTAATTCTGTTTGTGAGACATCAGATTCTAAGGAAGAGAGGTCAAGAGGGAAAGATGAAGGGTTTGGATGGTGGAAAAGAAGTGAGCAAGAGATTGAGGAGAAGAGTGGGTGTTGGAAGTATATATGGTCTCATAGAAGTGGGAAAAAGTAGCAAGAATGTCAGCATCTTTGTGTTGTAAGTGTGCATTAGTGTCATAAACTGATTCACTGTTCACTTTATTATGCTTGACCTTTAAGTAATTAGCAAGAATCTTCCCAGCTTTATTCCTGCCGCCATAAAATTTAGCACTTGACTTAAGTAGATATAGAGAGGCATCTTCAGTAGACTTTTCATTAAATTTAATCTTAGCAGCAACCAAAGATGTTAGACTATCTGAGGAATGGGAAGTGAAATAGGCGTGTTCCAATCTCTTAATGTCATGAAGAAGGGTTTTAGTAAATTGGCGAGAAGTTTTACGCTTCTTAGCGACAAAGTTAATAATAAAGTCGAGTGCCGCTGCCTTAAAAGCATCCCAGAGAGTATGTTTTGAGACTGGAGGGACATCATTAAAAAGGAAAAATTCATCAAAAAAAGTAGAGTAGGAATTGGGAAATTTAGGATCAAGAAGAAAGGCATTATTAAAACGCCATCTCTTAGGGCCCTCATTTTTGGGGAGAAGCTCAAGACTAACTACTACAGGAGCATGATCAGAGAGCAATATTGGACCAATTTCCGCTACATTAAGCGTTTGGGCAAGTGCGTGGGAAACAAAAATATAATCAAGTCGTGATTGGGAATGGGAATGATGATGGGGTGAGTAAAAAGTAAACTCTTGTAAAGTCAGGTTACATAAACGCCAAGAATCTACAAGCTTATGTTGTGAAATAGCTTGAGTAAACAGTTATGTGGTTTTGTGGGGATATAAGTAGCATCAGACTTCCTGTCCAAAAAGGGATCGAGAGGGTGATTGCAATCACCCGCAAGGATGAAGTTATCATCCATGAATTGGGTAATGTGGGGAGAGAACTCAGCCCAAAAGAGGGGTTTACTGTTTGTGGGACCATAAACATTAAGGAGAGAGATTGGAACACCTCTAATCGATAGTCTAACATGAGTCCATCTACCATTACTATCTGAATCTTGGGAAATAACTGTGAAAGGGAGCGACCTGCAACATAAAATAGCAACACCATTGCGTTTGCCATCACCTTGTGAATAAAAGACTTCACCCACCCAACCCCTCTTAAGCTTTTCAGATTCTATATCAGAGAGGTGAGTTTCTTGAAGAAAAGCAATGTCAATATTTAATTTAGCTAGGTGGGATAAAATGCGCTGTCGTTTAATTGGAGAATTAATACCCTTAACATTCCAAGAGTTTATGCAATAAGACAACAGATTGGTAAAATAAAAAAGTCAAAAATGCAATCAATAAGATTAGGTAAATCAGGAAAGAAAAAAGAAATGGTCAAAAATACAAGAAGAAAGAAAAGAGAAAGTTGAACAAGAAGAAAGCAATGTGCAAAGAAAATATATGCACAAGTGAGAAAAAGACCCAAGATTAAGAAGTAAGAAGCGGAAGAAAGAAAAGCACCGTAAGAGAGTAAATGAGAAAGTGAAGAAAGGAAATGATCAAAAAGGAAAGAAGAGGGAATACAACCTGAATAAAGAAAATCATCAACATTATGCAAAGGAGGAAATCGATTCATGGGGGAAAGGGAAGAGGACAAGAGCAAAAAACAAAGAGAGAAAAATAATCATCAGCAAACATATAAGGAAATCGAGACATGGGGAAAAGGGAAGGAGATGAGAACAAAAAACAAAGAAAGAACAGAGAACAAGAGGGAAACATACTTACAAAAGGGGAAGATGAGAAGAAATCGAGGGGGGAAGGGGCCATGTAGGTAAGGCAACACAACCGAGGTCAGCTGGGCGGGGACCCGGGAAGACACCATCAGACAAAGAAGGGTTGCTGTGGAAACAAAGAAGGGGAAAAACAAGAATGAATTACGAAACACTAATCAATGAAAAGACCATAAAACAAACATCAATAAAACATCGTAAGAGAGAAAACAGTTAAACAAGCGAAAAACGCGAAAAAGGAGTGACCATGGCTACAAAACAAGAGAAAAAGACAAAGGTAGACATAACCACAAATCAGCCAGGACTAGAGGATGAAGGACCAGAGGCGTCCATGGCAGAAGTACGATGTGCGTTAATGAAACTTTGCAGTCTCACTGGATCTTCGTATGTGGTCGTCTTGTTGTTGTAGGTGACTTTGAACAGACAGGGATGATATAGTCCATAGTGAGCACCCATGGAACGAAGGACCTCTCTCATGCCCAGGAAAGCCTTTCTACGATTTGCAGTTGCTTTGGCATAATCCTGAGCAAAGAACAAAGGAGATCCAGACCAAACCAACTTGGGGCTAGCTTTAGCAGCTGCAAGAACCTTCAAGAGATCAGTGTACTCAAGGAAGTAGATGATGATGCCTCTTGGTCGTTGCGAGGAGGACATGGACGTCGGTAGACGTCCAAGGCGATGGGCACGGTGAATGTTGAGAGATGTTCCTTCTGGAAGATGGAGCAACTTGGGAAGAAAAGTTTTGAAGAAGGCAGGCGGGTCTGTACCCTCAAGATTTTCCACTAAGCCTTAGATGCGGAGGTTATTTCGTCTGCCTCTGTTTTCTAACTCCTCCACCTGCTTCTGGAGTGCTCCCACCTGTGAGGACAAATGCGTCACTGTGGTTTGAGTTTCCTGAAAAGATACGACAGACTGCTCAACCGAGGAAACCCTTGTCTCAATTAGTGACCAATTGTCTGTTAGAACTTGAAGTTTAGCGTTGGTTTCCTCCATGAAAGGGCGAAGTGTCCGGATCTCCTCAAGAAAAGGACGGAATGATCGTATCTCTTCCAGCAAAAGTTCCATAGAAACAGGTGTTGACTGCTTAGGTGGTGAAGGGGGATCTTTTTTTAGTCTTTTCATGGTATTTTTCCCTGATGCTGGTTGAGAAGAATCCATGGCTGCCTCCGAGCCATATGAAGCAAGAGAATCCTCTAACTGAGAGAAAGCTGAGAAAACTTTAGAGTTTTTCACAAAAGCGACCTTTGTAGGCGTTTTAGAAGGCAGGCGGGACATGGATTTAAGTCGCCCCATAAAAAGCAGCTGGTAAAACGCGTATCGTCACAACATAAATAGATGGTTAGAATCACCAATAAGTGTGAGGAAGCATATTCAGTGGTGAAAAGAGTCACTTGAAGAAAGGTTCGGTACTGGACGCTGATCACGAGGTATAGGTATTAAGGGAATAAACATATAAGTTGTTGAGTGGAACTAATGAGGGAAGGAAGTTGTCAGTTTGAAGGTGCATGTAGGGAGAGCTGGAGAATATATCACAGGTTATACAAGGAAGACTGCTGAACAAACGAAAGAGAAAGCACATTAGTAGGGCTTCCAGGGTAAATGCGTTGCGCAACCATCAAAGGCGCGGAGGAAACCAGCAGGAGAAAAGAAAGTCATTGAAAGACGTAGCCTGCAAGCAAATGGTGAATGAGCAAGCACATTAGCCATCAAGATGAGAGGCAGTCCAGGAAGGTAAGGAGGAAAATCCTCGGAGCTCTGAAGCCACTATTATAAAAATGCGGTCTTCAATACTGAGACAACAAGCAATCTGCCGCCTCCATGTAATTTCAAAACAATGGCAATGAATTGACAGTGCTGGTAAACTGGAGCATTAAATGTGGTGCTATGAAAACCTGCTAATAGCTTCAGAAATCATATTAGCATAGGAAGCACAATGCATCGAGTTGCACAAAATGGCGACTGCACTAGAATGCAGTAAGTTGAAATAAGTGCACTCACTCGCAGGGCGTCTCCATAATGAAGCTGCATTCAGTATTAATCATCGCAGGAGCGGCGGACGGCAGCCAAGTTCCCTGGAGCCCTCGGTGCGGAAATGAATGCAGAAACTCGCTCGTCCTCACAAGAGGAGCGCACCGTGTCAGGTCGCGCAAAATGGCGGCCGCGTATAGCAGAGCGCCCTCAGGAAAAAATGAAACAGCAATTTTTACCGTCACCGTTTCAATGGGAAATGCTGCAAGGATGTCAGGGCATCGCCGGAACGTTCCGACGGCTGGCCGTGGTCTTCGAGAGTGGAATCAGTGGAGTTGAAGGACGAGTCTCCCGGGTCAGCGGCAGAGCCTCAGTCAGGCGCCGCCATCACCCATGGGCGCCAAGCCACGCCCCGTACTTTTTGTATTTGATAGGAGGGTAGACATGCAAAAAAAACGTTGTTTAGTCTAATTGTTAGTTGACTGTTAGTCCTGCTGACAAAACTCTGGGGTACTGAGATAGTAGGCAAAGAATACCAACTCCAACTCCAAAAATTCTTTATTTCGGCCGCTTGGGCCATAAAAGATGCAGTAAAAATACATACAGATAAAACACAATATATACAGTAAAAACCAGCTGGGCATGCAATGTTGAAAGATACAGAATAGTATGTATTAGCCAGACATTTTCTTCCTTATTACCCATGCTGCCATCAGAAATTTAGACACCGCAAAGACGATGTGGCCCAGGGTGTTAGTTTTCATAATCCTGTAGGCCTGTAAATAGTTACTGAAGCCCAGGTTCCGGCACAGGGGAGCTATCCAGCGCCTCCTCGGGCTCCGATAGGCAGGGCAACAGAACATTATGTGCAGGTCGTCCTCGTCCTTGACTTTGCAGCATGAGCAAAGCTTGTCACCCCCTTTCGACCATTTATAAGTAAAAACTTTAGTAGGGAGCGTACCAAACCTCCATTGCAGGAACAGTTTCCTCGCCAGGAGAGGATAGATAAAATCCATAAAAGGTTCAAAAACGTAGGAATTTTTGGATACTAAAAAACGTTCCGTCAAAGTACCACTGTTGCAAGCATTGTCCATATCAGCAAGGCTTTTGTTCCTGTAAAGCTGTGCGAGTGTTTTACGCGAAATCCTTCTACAGCCCAGAGCTGGATCATCCCATAGATCTGGTAATTTCAGGCTAGACAATTCGGACTTGATAAATGCCAGCCAGGGGATCTTGCCATTTACATCCAGCCTCATTACATTTAGGAGATCCTGCCTGTAGTGATGCAATTCCTCTGTGGACCATAGACGATGCCAGAATTTCACAGGTTTTGACCGCAGGTCCTCAGCAATTGATGGAAGACCCAGATCTAACCTTAGGGGGAGGAGTGGAGTGCCTTGCGGGAGAGCAAGTAAACGTCTAAGGAAACAGTTTTCCACCCCTGCCAAGACCTTCCCGGCTTTGTGGCCCCACAGCTCACTGCCGTAAGAGGCAGCTGCCTTCACCTGGGTCCTATACGTTTCCAGGGCCGGACTAACAGGCTTGAAGGTAGACTTGTTGGACACCCTCAAGAGTGCGCCCGATAGCTGGGAAAGTTTCAACCTGGATTTTGCCACCTGAGAGTCCCATGTCAGATTTTCTTGCAGTGATACCCCCAGATACACAAAGGTTGAAACCCTTTCAAGGCTAGTTTCCCCCAGTTTTGGGTTGGGTCTGGTTTTGGCGGGAGGGTTGAAGATCATGAACTTGGTTTTTTGCGTGTTCACCTCCAACCCATGTTGTTGGCAAAAATGGCCAAAACCATCCACTATCCTCTGAATCCCCATGGGGGACTTGGAAAGGAGGAGGGTATCATCGGCAAACATAATTGCCGGAACCCTCCTTCCTGCCAAAACCGGGGCATCATTGTCCCCAACAGCGTCAAGATGTTGGATGACGCTGTTGATGTACAGACAGAACAATGTCGGGGCCAACACACAGCCCTGTCTGACACCTCGGGAGACCGGGAATTTGCCCGAGGGCTTGCCATCCCTCCCACACCTCACTTGCGCAAAGTTGTTCTCGTGCAGCCTTATGATGATTCTAAGGAGGTGGGGGGGGGGCTCCTAGCTTCCGCAGAACCTCCCAAAGCTTCCCCCTCGGGACTAGGTCGAAGGCTGACCTCAGGTCCACGAAGACCATGTACAATCGACCTCCCTCTAGCGTGACCGTCTTCCAATAAAGGAGAAGGAGTCGAAAAATTTGGTCCATGGTCGACGTGTTCTTCCTGAAGCCAGCCTGGAGGGGGCTCATGATGTCATTATCCTCGACCCAGTCTAGGAGATGGTCCAAAATGAGGCGTGCAAAGAGCTTTTGGGGCACATCTATGAGGCTTATAGGCCTATAATTGGAAGGGAGCAGAGTAGAACCCTTCTTATGGATGGGTACAATCTCTGCCCCCAACCACGACCCAGGGATCGCCATACCTCCAAGAATGGCATTGAAAAGGATGAGAAAGTATGGACCCCAGATATCCGGGTGGTGCCTAAATAGATCCCCGGGTAACCTGTCCAGACCTGGTGCCTTCCCCACTGCTAGGCGCTCTAGGGCATGCTCCACTTCCCCCAAGGATAATTCCATACCAGACTCCTCAGTCCCCAGGGGCAGTTGCAGCTCTGCGGCCGGGTAGGAACTGGTGTCTTGATAAAGAGCCCCAAAGTGGGCCTCCCAGACTGCAGGGGCTATATTGGGCTCAAGCGCTTTACTAAGTTCCCCTGTCCCATTGTTTACTAGGGCCCAGAATTTCCGGGAGTCCCTGACTTTCAGGGCATCATAGAGATCCTGCCAATGATTCCAGTCCCACTCGGTCCTTGCGGTCACCAGCACTGATTTATAGTGCTTCCTAAGGCCACGTACATTGGCCTTGTCTGCCCCCTCCTTTATTGCTGCAATGAGCTCAGATTTAGCTGCCCTGCAGTCTGAGGTGTACCAGGATGGAACAGGGGTCCTTTTCTTTCGGGTTGGAACCTCCGGGTGGAATATCTCGGCCAAATCCCTCACTAAGTCCTGATGAATTTTACCCAGTCTCTCATAGTACTCTGGGGTTCTTTGTTCGTTCAGGAGAGCATCCACCTCCAGGAAGCTTGGCAAGGCCAGCTCATATAATTTCTTGATGGACTCTTCCGAACTCACCAACTTTCCCCACTTGACCCGGCGCCTGTTTGTGGTAAGGATCAGATCCCCCAGAGCATCCCCTTGGCCAACTGCGGGTGGGTCCGTCATAGGCAGGGGGCACAAGATGTTTAGGCAGAGGGCATTATGGTCGCTGTCTGACCTCTTAATTACCCTGAAGTCAAGCACTTTGGGCCAGAGAGTGATGTCCGCCATAATATAGTCTAGCCTCGACTCATGGCCCCTCCTATTGAAAGTACACACCGAGGGAGTGTCGGAAGGGGTACGACCATTACACGCCCTCAGTGCGCAATTCAAGGTAAGGGACATGAGCTGTAAAGCTAGAGGGGACCAAGCTTTAGGGTGGGGAGAAGATGACGGTGGAACCCCCCAATAATCATCCTCAGCCGTAAGGGCACCATCCAATAGGCCTTCCAGGGGTTCAAAGTGACAGTTGAAGTCTCCTCCAAGCACCACCTTGAGGTCAGCCGGTAGCTGGCCCAGGAAGGTAGCCAGATCATTTAGGGTTGGTGATTCGTTTGGCGGGGCGACTGGACGCGAGTAGACGTTAACAATGGCCCACGGAGTTTTACCAGGCCACGTGAGCCGCACGCACTGGATGTCCTGCGAGCACGTATAAACCTGCTCCGCCTGGCACCCAGTGTGGCTCGCAATCCAGATAGCCAGGCCACCTGATGGCCTCCCCCTCCCTGCCCATTGGGCAGGGACTTCAAACACTTCAAACCCTTTCCTGGGCTGAGTGGCCCTCGCCCAGGTTTCCTGAAGGAGGAGTATGTCACAACCACCTACCAGGCAATCCCAGTCTGGAGAGCCTTCCTTGTTCGCGATTCCTGCCACATTCCAGGAGAGAATTCTCAGACCTGGGTCAAGTGGCAAGGTGCCCTGGGCTCCAGCCAGAGGTTGTGGAGAGACCATGGGTGGGACAGCGTCTCGGGAACTATTTCCGCTGCCCGCAGTAATGGCAAGCCCGGCCCGCTCCACAGCCCCTGTTTGCAGAGAAAGGGCAGACCCGATGTTGGGTAGAGAACCCAATTGGCACAAATTGCCGTCTGCAGCAGCCCCTCGCTCGCTAGCGGTGTTCACCCGGGTTGGTTCCAACATGGGGGCCATGCCTAGTCCCACACATCTTTGCACGTCCTCCACCATCTTCCCAGGACCAGGCGAGATTGGCCTGGTTTGTGGTCAATCGACCTGGTCCAAACAGGAGAACCTGTTATGATGTATAAAGTTTGCCTGGACAGTTGGTAGGGGGTGCCTAGGTCTATAGCGAGAGCCATCTATAGCAAAACCCACCCTAGTCCACCCCTTCTCAGACCCTCCCGCCGTGTTGCTACCACTGGGATAGAAGTGTGAAAGGGGTACAAGTTCAATTTTAGACTGATCAGGCCTTACAAGCCAGTTGCAGATGTAATTTGCAACATGAGGGCTCCTAAAACTTAGGATGATACAATCCCCTGGCCTGTTCTTTATAGTAGAGCCTATCCAAGGAATCCTCCTTACCATCAGGACCTCACCCTTCAAGTTTGGAGGCAGCGGTCTATTAATACTGAGCCAGCTAATAGCCTTATTGCGTAGGGAGTCTTGGGACTCCCTAGCACCGCCCGGTAGCTCAGGAACTCCCACCATAATTGCCGTATATGGAACAGCTTCTGGGGGCAGGTTAACCACCCTGCGCCTATCAGTGGGGGGTACAGGACCATCGCCCGGGGCGTTAGTAAGACCCACTGTCGCCCTAGATTGCAGCACAGAATGTGGCACAGGGGGTAACTTAGATCTCCTGGGGGCCGGAACAGGGGGCCTAGGTGCTGGATTTAACAAGGTGCGCGACTGGGAAGTAGACGCACCATTTGCATTCAGCGATACCCTACTGGAGACCTGGGGCAGTATAGAAGGGAGTGAACTAATCCCAAGTAGTTCCCCAGAAGCTACAGGAGCATTTGAGGCTATACCGGGGCTTTTCCTAGTTTGGGTATTTTCCCGGGCCTGAAGTAGATTTTCTATAACCTCTAGTCTAGCTAGGATGGGGGATAACAGATTCTTAATAATATCTGTGATTGAATTAATTGCTAGGTCCGAACTGTTGGAAGAGGATACCCCACCGAAGATAAATGGACCCGCCGCCACTGGAGATAGCACAGGAGCTGGCGAGGCCATAGAGTCCAACCCAGACCCTGTTGTAATAAGCTCTGGGGAAGCCGAAATGTCTGTACTTTCTTCGAGAGATTGATCAGTAACATCAATTTTTGTCCTTTTTACCCTCTTTATTTCACTAGGCCTTTTTCTTTTTAGAGGCTGTACCACCCCACCATCTACAGGGTCTGATGACAGGACCGCTTGCCCCGCTTCCAGCGTGTTTGGACCCGTATTATCCAAGATGGCAGAATGGTCGGAAGTCCCCAATGGCCGTGGGGAATCTTGGACCCTCTGCGTTACAGGAGATCTTATCTGCCGAAGAACCGACTCGATGGTCTGATCGATACTGTCCAGTAGTGACATATGGGTAGCGTCCATAGTGAAGGGTATGCTAGCGTCATTTGAGGCAGATTCCCCAGGGTCCAGAAACACACTTTCAGGGCCCATCTCAGAGTGAGAGTCCATAGATGAATGGCACTTACTGATTTGGGAACTTGCCTTGGGGAAAAATTTATCCAAAGTACTTGCGCCATGTTGGACAGACTTGCTCCTTAGGGCTCTGGACGTCATACTAGGGTGGATAATGGGGCAGTTTGGCGGAGTCGTTAGAGAGGGGGCCCGGTCCGGTCTCTCCCGGCCTCTAACGGCCTAGAACGGCCCGCTCTTTGCCCGGTCTTCGCCCCGGTGACCGCCCCGCGCGCGTCCCGCTGCACGCGTGAGTAGGTACTCCTAAGTATGACAATGGGGCGTGGCACTGGGAGGGGGCGCGAGGCGCGGCGGGAAGAGGAACCAGCTGGCGCTGCCAGATGGACTGCTGGTCCTCGCAGTCCCGCTCGCCTCCGCCTCTCACCTCCGCTGCGGCCGGTCCAGGAGTCAGCAATCCCCCAACTGGTAGTAGCGCCCAGCCACTCCTGTGGCAAAGAAAGCAGGCAACAATCCAACTCCTCTCACGAGCGGCACCCGCGGAGCGGGGGCCGCGAGGAGTAAAGAGCACTCGCAGGCAGGGGGGCGTGGCACTGGGAGGGGGCGCGAGGCGCGGCGGGAAGAGGAACCAGCTGGCGCTGCCAGATGGACTGCTGGTCCTCGCAGTCCCGCTCGCCTCCGCCTCTCACCTCCGCTGCGGCCGGTCCAGGAGTCAGCAATCCCCCAACTGGTAGTAGCGCCCAGCCACTCCTGTGGCAAAGAAAGCAGGCAACAATCCAACTCCTCTCACGAGCGGCACCCGCGGAGCGGGGGCCGCGAGGAGTAAAGAGCACTCGCAGGCAGGGGGGCGTGGCACTGGGAGGGGGCGCGAGGCGCGGCGGGAAGAGGAACCAGCTGGCGCTGCCAGATGGACTGCTGGTCCTCGCAGTCCCGCTCGCCTCCGCCTCTCACCTCCGCTGCGGCCGGTCCAGGAGTCAGCAATCCCCCAACTGGTAGTAGCGCCCAGCCACTCCTGTGGCAAAGAAAGCAGGCAACAATCCAACTCCTCTCACGAGCGGCACCCGCGGAGCGGGGGCCGCGAGGAGTAAAGAGCACTCGCAGGCAGGGGGGCGTGGCACTGGGAGGGGGCGCGAGGCGCGGCGGGAAGAGGAACCAGCTGGCGCTGCCAGATGGACTGCTGGTCCTCGCAGTCCCGCTCGCCTCCGCCTCTCACCTCCGCTGCGGCCGGTCCAGGAGTCAGCAATCCCCCAACTGGTAGTAGCGCCCAGCCACTCCTGTGGCAAAGAAAGCAGGCAACAATCCAACTCCTCTCACGAGCGGCACCCGCGGAGCGGGGGCCGCGAGGAGTAAAGAGCACTCGCAGGCAGGGGGGCGTGGCACTGGGAGGGGGCGCGAGGCGCGGCGGGAAGAGGAACCAGCTGGCGCTGCCAGATGGACTGCTGGTCCTCGCAGTCCCGCTCGCCTCCGCCTCTCACCTCCGCTGCGGCCGGTCCAGGAGTCAGCAATCCCCCAACTGGTAGTAGCGCCCAGCCACTCCTGTGGCAAAGAAAGCAGGCAACAATCCAACTCCTCTCACGAGCGCCAAGCCACGCCCCGTACTTTTTGTATTTGATAGGAGGGTAGACATGCAAAAAAAACGTTGTTTAGTCTAATTGTTAGTTGACTGTTAGTCCTGCTGACAAAACTCTGGGGTACTGAGATAGTAGGCAAAGAATACATCTTTGGCGCAGGGATACTTTTGAGTAGCTTTTGAGTAGCTGTGCGCTTTATAAATTTAATATAACATAACATCTCAAGATGTTCAGTTGATGGGAAAATCTCCCCATCGAAGACTGGTGGGTATTCAAACATATGAGCATCCAAGTGAAAAACTAGGTCTTTACTTCTGTGGAAAGGGTAAATAGTTACCACATTGTAGTATGTAAATTTATGGGCAGCAACCTTATAAAGAGCCATTACTGAGAAACCAAAGTAGTGAAATCCAATTTAGCGGAAAAAGCAAATTAATACAAACACCACTAGGTAAAAAATAATAGCAAAAACCCATGAACAGATAGAAATACAATGTTAATTTATTCTTAACAGATTTTAAATCAAAATATGAACGCCATACTGAATGCCAGTAGGGGCTCGCACAGGTAAGAGCAGTGGGGCAGGGCGGGGTGGGGTGGAGGTGGTGGAAGTCAACAGATGACAGGATAAGTAATATTAAATAAATAAAACCACTTACTTCACGCTCGCTGCATCTCAACGTCGGCGATGCGGCAAGGGCAAAGTAAGTGTTTTTATTCATTTAATAGTACTTATCCCATCGTGTGTCGACTTCCCCCACCCCACCACCCTACCGCTCTTACCTGTGCAAGCCGCCACTGCTGAATGCATGTTAGCAATTTTAAAGTGGAAAATGAGGTAAAGAGACAAATTGCCTGATGTCTAAAACCTCATCGCAAAAAGCTGACCACAATCTGTGCCTGGAATTGTTTAATGAAAGAATTTTACAAATCAACCTATGTAATAATAAATCGATCAGAAAAGTTCCACTTCGGGGCTGGTCACAAGCTAACCTACCTCATGAATATTAATGAGGAATGTGGCAAATTGAGACTTACTCTGATTGGTGGCTAACACAGGATAGTGGCCGGCTAGAGTCATCAGACCACCATTTTCAAAAACGTTTGCTTGAGAGTTAGCAGTTATTCCATGGAGCACTGGCTTCTCCTCCAAAACTTTTTTTTACATTCACTAGTGGAAAGGAGCCCACATGGACCGCTTCTCAGTTATGAATGGCTTACCAACCCAACTCCAAAGTTGGCAATTTTTCAAAGTTTTGCAATTGGGTTTGTTCACAAATATTAATACATCTTAAGACGTCTACAACACGCCCCTTCCAAATGGTGATTCAGTGTGGAGTTACAAATATTTTTTAAGAGTCAGTAAATATTTACCAACTACTAAAATGGCAATGCTACATGGGAAACATGTTTTTACAATTTAAAAAACTGTTCAACCTTATTTCCCGTACTCCACAAATACCAGATTGTGGTTTCCAGGATATATGCAATCTATAAAAAAAAGTACCAAGTTGCCAATTTTTCGAAAAATGCACACTTTTTCTCAGTGACAACCAGGTTGTTATTTTGATAAATAACATATGTTTCTTACAAAAATTACGCCAGGAAAGAATTTGTTGTCCGTAAGTACAGCATCCTATGCCTAAGATGAATTTCCAGATGCCCAGGTTAGGTCATCTTATTAACCATAATATAAAAATACCACATGCCCTGACATGATCACCTACTGCCTCAAGTACTGAGGTGCTGTCTTATGTGCCCAGTGCCTGCCAGACTCATATGCTCTTGCATAGATACAATATGCCTGAAATAGCTTCCTATGGACAGGTCTAACCCCTTAGAATGCATGTTTCTAGCTTCATGCTCAGTTGCTTAGCAACTAACACACAAAGACACACACAAAGGAAGTCAGACATGTGCATGAAAACCGACACAAAGGTAGCGCCACTGCAAGGTCGCCTCGCTTTTACAGAATGCTAACAGTATAGACACCAGCAATCCCTACCTAAACTGACACAACACATTCAACAGCTGCATAAACATTTCTCTTCCTTTAGAGGGTACCTTATGGTCTCCTTTCCTTGCGGAAAGTGCACTGGACAGGCAAAAGCAGTGCAGGTTTTTCTCGCCTCACTTTGAAGAGTTAGCAGGAATTTCCTCACAGGTGGATACAATTTGGGACTTCACCTGCCTGCAGGGGGATGTCTGAGAGGTCCCTGTCAGGCACACATTTTTAAAAACATTCAAACCTGGTGAGATAGGCAGTGTTAGAAATTGGGTTTCTGGTTGGCAGAGGTATGCACCCTGTCCAAGCAAGAACCACAATCCTAGCCAGGGTAAGTCAGGAGCACACCCTAAATTAACCTGTGTTCAACCTCTGGTAGCTTGGCACAGAGCAGTCAGGCTTAACTTAAGCAGCAATGTGTAAATTATTTGTGCAACACTTCAAACGGTAAAACAGTGAAAACACAACACAAAAAGTTTCCACACCAGGTTAGAAAAATAGCTCTTAATTACAAGACCAAAACGACAAAAATCCAAAAAGTAGAACTTTTCTAAAGAATAAACTGTGAAATAGCGCTTTGAAGCAATAAACGCATATTTGGGATATCTGGTTGCACTGGACTGGGACACAGTCAAATGTTCCGGCTGACCGCAATGGAGTGCGGGCTGGAACAGGGGCCATGCTCGGTTCGGTGAGAAAGTACATTGCTGCATCAACAACAACGACGGGATAAGGGGTGCAGACAAGATGATGCTTCAGCGATGGAACACACTGCAAAGGTGATGCTTCAGTTTTCTGCACAACAGTGGAAATATGTCAGTTCTGAGGGCGATGTGCTGATTCCGAACGAGATGCATCAACTCTGCTTCAGCAGTAGAGGATGCATCCTTTCCGAGGGCAATGCGCTGGTCCCAAAATGTGATGCGTCGGTTTTTCTTCACGTAACAGGGGCAATGCATCAGTTTCAAGGGAGATCCACTAGTTACAAAGGTAGTGCACCGGTTCTGCCCAGCAATGGTGATTCTGCTTGTGTAGCTGAAGATGTGTCGGTGCTAAAGCCAACACCTTAGGCCCACCTCCAATGTGTAAGAGCAGTATGGTTGAAAGTCTTTTATGTCCATGAGACTTCTGATCAAGAGGCAAGCCAGCAAACCTTTGGAATCACTCTGGGTTCTGGAGACAAGAGAAGCCTTCTCACCAACGAAGCAGGTCAGCACAGCAATAGAGCAGTTCTTCCAGAGTAGCAGTCCAGCAAAGTGGCAGTTCTTCAGCAGCACATATACTTACCTTAATAAGGTAAGTGTATGCAAATAAGTATTTATTTTTGTTTTGCATTGTATTGTAATTGCATTTATAGTACTTATTACCCCTGATGAACAATTGAAGTGCTTTAGTCCAGGCAGCATTCTGCTTAGGCACCCAAGGTTAGTAGGTAATCCAGTCGCTATTACTGGTTATTGCGATTAGTCTTGTGCTCTCAAGTAGACCATTCCATGCAGTTACTCCAGTCTCTTTGTGGTGGAATACATTAGTAAATTAAGGACTTATCATTGGTGGGTGAGGGTGGAACGTGAATATTAGCAGATGGTTGGTGGGATTAGTAGATTTTTTGGAGGGGATTAGATATTACAGGGTATGACTTTTAAAGAAGTACAGGCTGTGATCTTCGGGTTAAGGTGTGGGCAATTTGCCGAAATACAATAGAGATTAACCCAACCATGCACTTAGCATAGAGTAGACTGTGCTCAGAGAAAGGAGGCGTGCAGGGGATGGAAAGGAAACAGAAGGTCATTCATAGGAAAAAAGAGAGGCAACAATAGGACATTTTTTGTCGATGACAACATTTCCATGTAGGCTCTTAGGAACAAGCAGACATATCATAGAATGCCCTTAGATGATGCAAAACTGTAGAAATAAACAGCCTTATCTGCATGTGAAATATTGCTACATTTGGTACTTCAATAGGCTGTAGAAGCAGGCAAATGATCCACTGATAGATCACAAATTAAGCAAGGACAGCTGATTAGCTCAAGGGTTGGAAGTGTAAAGTAGTATTAGGACAATCAACTGGGAAACATGGAGAGTGTTGGGCTGAGCATGAATGAAGAAGTAATCTCTTTATCAAAACAACATAGGATAATATACTGGGTAAATAATGCAAACAACTAATGCAAACATGAAAGAGGAGATCCTGCAAATACAGGAGTGGATGTCTTCTGATGTTTAGCCTTACTTTTTGCCTAGCAATATTAACTGCCACAGCAAGTTTGGATCTACCTGGTTGCAACAAGTCTAGCTTGCCATGAGATGGGGGTTAGGACAAGCTCGTGCTGAGATCTCAAACTTTATTGTGCCCATGTTATGGGTTCTACAGCTTGGAATCAGTCCCAGTGCGTTCTGTTCTGATAAACATCACTTTACACAATGTATGTAATCGAACAGAATAATTGAAAAGAATATGCTTTATTTTGGTTCCACTCTATATGTCCTGCATATCACTAAGTAAAGTAATAATATAAACAACAACACTGTTCAAAGCACACCAGGACAGTGATAGAGAAGTGCATTTACTATTCTTAACTCTACATATATATGCACATTTGAAGTTAAGACTAGTAAATCCATACTTACCTGTATATACATACCATCTCAATATTGTGGTCGTTGATATTCTGCCGACAATATTTTTGCTGGACAATAGTTTTGCACACAGTATTATGACATACAGTCCCTCTCATATATATGACTCTTCCCACTCCATCAGGTGATGATAGAAAGCTAGAAACAACCACAAGTCAGTAGCTTGAAAACCAGGGGCTGATGCCACCAGTGTCCCCAAGGCAAGCACACCCCAGCTCAAGCAAAAATGAAAGCACAGGGAAGAGAGCGCCATGGACCCATCCCCAGGGAGTGGGATCAAGAAAAACGAACGTGAAATGATTTTTTTAGGTAGGTAGCAGGGTATCTGTCTCCAGGGTGTGAACACATCTTATGATGTACAGATTCTAATTCGGAGGCAGTAGTGGGAAATCGTGGACTTTGCAGCACAGTATCTAAGGATCACAATATCATGACCATAATATCGAGGGACAACATTGGAAAAGGTAAGTTTGCATAGACTCTTTAAGCGTAACCCCACATATATGTACCTTGGTGATAGGAATATACCTTTATGGTAAGTAAATGTTGAGTTAGGAATAGTGAATCCATCAGGGGTGGATTCTTCATTAGGGCTCTGTGGCTGTGCCCCTGACATTCTTTCACATTCCTGTATGAATATTAAACAAATCAATGTGCCTGATTCACAGAACTAACTTAAGACACAATCCTAAACTTACTACTTTTGGTATTCACAGAAGGCATTTAGTAGTAGTCAAGTTAGGATTTTGTCTTAAGTCGGTCTTAAGTCTGTCTTAAGTCTGTCTTAAGTCAAACTTAAGACAAAATCCTAACTTTACTACTACTAAATGCCTTCTGTGAAACCAAAAGTAGTAGGACAGACTTAAGACAGGCTTAAGACAGACTTAAGTAAGACTTAAGACAAACTTAGGACAGACTTAAGACAGACTTAAGACAAACTTAGGACAGACTTAAGACAGACTTAAGACAAACTTAGGAAAGACTTAAGACAGACTTAAGACAAAATTCTAACTTTACTATTACTAAATGCCTTCTGTGAATACCAAAAGTAGTAAGTTTAGGATTTTGTCTTAAGTTAGTACTCTGAATCAGGCCCCAAATATTTGAGCCTGACTGTTTTTCCAGACTGCGAGCCCCACCTTGCTCTGAAGAAGGAGATGAAAGCCCTTCGTAATGAATCATTTCCATTGTACTCTATGGCAGGATCCACTATGAGCCAGTGACGCTTTAAGCGCCATGTTTTCAGGTGCTAGAGTCTCTGTACCTTCATAATAGAAGCCGTCCTCCTTCAGAGGTATAGATCCCATCCTTTCCCATTCATCAAAAGTAGGAGTGGATGCAAGCACTTTGTTTTGGTACCTCGTCCTCGGTTATGGTAAGTGTTAGAATGCTAATCTTGTGTTATGTATATTGTGCTGAGACCCATTGCCAAGCTAATCTCCCCTACTGTGACACCCAGGCCCTGGTTGCACATCGCTGGCCCTGTTAGAAGTGGATCTGCTGCCTTTGTTCCCCTGGGAAACAGATCTAAAGGATGAGCAGGCCAGGGTTCTTGTTCCCTTGTGAAGTTGATCCAAATATCTGAGTCAAGCACAAATCAAGAGATATGTGCTTACAGTAAACAGTCATCTGTTGTATGAAACTAAAACTGGCCCTATCTTCATGGCCTTAATAACATTGATGCCAAAAACACACATTGATCTAAAAACAATGAGTGTTAAAAATGTTAAGGCAATGCATGTCAGCGATTTAGTTCCTCTCTTATTTCAAGTTTTACTCAATCATGCCTCGCTATAGAGTTAGCTATTTAATCATGTTGTGTTTCTTTCTGTAACTTTTTTCCGTGCATACTTTGAGCTGTGCAGGTGTTTATGAGGGTCTTTGATTGAGAGCTCTGATGTTGAAGCAAAAGCAAAGTGCTTTTCAGTGGGTTGGGTTCACTGCAGAGCACACGGAACAATGGTCATGTATTCTGGTTGCAATTGCCATGTTGTGAAAATGTGTGTGAAAGGGGTGCAGAGATGGCATACTATTTAAATGACAAAAGTAAAAGTAAATACATTGCTTAAATGTGAGTGAGTGCAGTGTATGTTTGGAATTGGTGGTTTGTTTTCCCTGGAAGAGGATCCAGCTTGGACCCCACATTTGTCTATTAAGCTTTCCAGCGACGCTCCCTACCTAAAATTCATACCAAACTTTTACACCTCACCCCTTTTGCAGTGCTCTGCCCTGGTGGGCCTACCTGTCCCAGGGATCACTGGCTGCCTGATGTGCTTAAAATGCTGCCATACATTCCACAGTACATTATTCACTGTTTGCTGTGCCTGCTGTGCTCTGAGCTGGTGGGACTACCAGTCCCAGGGCTCACCGGCTGCCTGATGCTCTGAAAGCACCGCTGTACATCCCATGGCGCGGGATACACTGTTTGCCGTGCCTGCTGCTCCCACTGTGCCCTGACCTAATCTCCAGTGCAACCTATAGTAAAGACTCTGGTAGTAGGACTGCTGTGGGGCATCATCCACATGTGATGACTAACACCATTCAATCGTTGACCTCCTGTCACATTTAAGTAGGACTTTGTATGTATTAAAGAAATCTATAATTTCTGTATGTATAATGTGCAGGATGAAATACTACTCGGGCAATGTAATTTGTGTTTAGTTTAAGTTGTCTGAATTGTAGGCCCAAAATTGTAGGTTGTTTTGAGTTCCGTTTCTCCTTGGTTGCTTAAGAATTGTAATTAAATGAATCCTTTTTGTGCTCGAAGATGGTGTGTTCTCATCCTACTGCAGGAATTCGACCTTGTTATGCTTAGATTTAAGGAGATACCCGGAATGTCTTGAAGAAGGCTGGAAGGCGATAAAGGGAGGACGTCTATAGTGTTTGGCCTATCTGGGAACCAAGGCCACTGGAAGAAGAATCAACTTAATTAAAGTTTCTGTGGAAATTTACTGAAGATGTTGCAAATGGAAACATTTACCTTGTGATGTATTGTGGGTTGAACATTTCCTTTTTGTGTGATGCGCAGGGTCAGATTCAAGAGACTTCTGCTTTTTTCAGAGAAGATGGAGCATCTTAGAATGAGCTCCATAGCTTTAAACTATCAGACCCATTTTGACATGAGTACTTCTTAAGAAGTCAACACGTGCTGACACCTTTGGGATAGGATATCGAGGTAATAGGTAGGATTTTCATGTAGAGTAGGGAAAGATATCTTTTTTCTCAAATGAAAAGAGAATTGGACTCAGCTTCTATTCTTAGTTGCATTTTGATTTTAGAGTTCATCAGCTCAGTATTGGTTTTTATATACCTAGATATTCTGATATTGAGGTGTGTTTATATTCAATTATTTTTGGCCATATAATAAATACACAAAACTAGAATTCAGAGTCTGTGGTCCTTTAAAAGCATGACTAATTCAAATTCAAAATTTCTTTATTCGACTGTCAAGAATGCAGTCATAAAAGCATGCAAAATACATATATATACAGTTCATTCGTGAAAAAATACAACAGACAGATAAAAACGTGTAATCACAAAGAGATTAAATGATGACATAGTCCAGTGTGAGTGTACTTATTTGAGACATAGTTACTTGGATTATACAGTCCAACTGGGGATCAACCTTCCATACTTAGTCTGAACTTCAGGGCTGTTTTTAAAAAGTTACAAGTAAAAAAAGTGCTATCGTCGTGCAACATTTGGAGATATAAAAGAGCTGGCTTAAATTGCACGAAGTTCAGTTTTTTAAGCAAGGGTTTTAAAAACATATTCCGTGGTCTCGAGTAAAAAGTGCACAGGAATAAAAAGTGAGCCAGGTCTTGCGGAGACTTATTGTCGCAGCCGCAAGGTGGCAACACTTGACCTCTGTGGGCTCCACTCGGTACAGCTAACAACAGGTGGTATAAACCAAACCGAAATCTGCTCAGCAGGAAGCGCTCATGTCTTGATATATGCCAGGATAAATATGGTTCAGAGCGTATACAAGTCTTAGTTAGAATATGACTCATTACACTGGCCTTCTTCAACTCAATTTCTTCCCTATCAAGCTGTCGATTTAGTAGGAAAGTATCCTTTACATAATTAACGTCTTTCTTGGATATGCGCTGGGGTGTTAAGTAAAGATCCAACCTACCCAGATCTTTGAAGCAATTTCTAATATATTTCAGCCAGGGTATCTTGAGTTGCCCTTCCCAGGTGAGGGCTTCAGAAAGGATATTGTGGGTCAGTGGTATTGAGACATTCATCCAACAGTTCAACCAGCAGAGCAGAGGATTTACAGCAATTTTATCTCCTAGGTACGGTGTGCCCAGTTCCTCGTGGACGGAGAAATTAGCGGTGCTTTTTGGTAAACTCAGGACCTGTTTCAGGAAGTTGTTTTCAAGAGTTGCAAGGGCATCTGCTGGTGCAAAGCCCCATAGTTCGCTTCCATAGCAGGCAACCGCAACACTTTTCGCTTGGTAAAGCTTCATTACGGCGGACACTGGTGTGTTACCCATTTTGCGTGCAAAGTCCGTTATTCCAGTGTTGGTCCTTAGTATTTCACCTTTCTTTTTGTTTATGGCAGGGCCCCATGAAAGTTTATGATCAAACAATACTCCAAGGTATGAAAAGGTTTTTGTAGATGGTATTTTTTCCCCATTAACTGAGAAGGGGTAACGTTTTTTTGAAGCTGAGCCTACCATCATGACGAATGATTTGGAGTTGTTGACATTCAGGCCGCGTAAGGTCATAAATTGGAGAAAGGAATCTAATAGTTTTTGAAGTCCGAGTGCAGTTCTGGATATGAGAACGGCGTCGTCCGCGTACAGCAGAACAGGCACGCCCTTTTTCCCAATGCGAGGATAATCCGTGTCAGTTTTTAAAAGGTGTTCCTCGAGTCCATTTATATATAAGTTAAAAAGAAAAGGTGCTAAAATACAGCCTTGCCTGACCCCCCGGTTGATTTTAAAGTCTCTCGTTACTTTCAGATCTTTAGTGTAACGGACATTGGCACGTGTGTCATTATGGAGGTCAGCCAAAAAGTTGATCAGGTTATTTTCAACGCCCATGTTCTGCAGGACTTCCTAGAGTTTACTTCTATCGACACAATCAAAGGCCGAAGAAAGGTCCATAAAGGCCATATATAGTGTTCCTTCTCTGGCTTGAGTATATTTGCCACTGATTAAATATAAGTTCAGGCATTGGGTAGTTGTAGCGTGTCCTGGTCTGAATCCATACTGGACGGGGGTCATTATACTGTTATGTTTGGCCCACGCATTCAGCCGGTTTAAAAGGATCCCTCCCACTACCTTTGCAACTGAGTTTATCAGAGAAATTGGTCTATAACAAGCCGCTTTTGTTCTGTCACCCTTTTTATATACAGGGACGATAGTAGATGCTCCCCAGGACTTAGGAGCCCCCACTACGGCCCCAGCGTTGATGACAGCTGTGAGAATTGGGGCCCAAAAAGGGATGTTAGATTTAAATAGATCCGGTGGAAGACCGTCTGGGCCCGGTGCTTTGTTACTAGAAAGACCATGAATCCCTAATTCAACTTCTTTGATGGTGAAGTGCAGAGGAGTACTTTCGGGGAGTTTAAGTGATTGCAAAGTCTGTGGAGCGTCACTCTTAAAAATGGAACTGAAGTGAGAGATCCAGTCATTCTCAGGTATGACTGTTCCAAGGCTTTCGGCATTCAGGTCATCAAAGAGTGGCTTATTGATTATACTCCAAAACTTCGAGCTATTGCCCAGGATTGAGGGATCGAGCAAAGACTCCCAGGTTTTAGTTTTTATAGTCTTTTTGCGAGATGCAAGGGCGTTTTTATATTCTGCACGTAAGGCCTTGATGAGTGCAGAGTCTCTTGGCTTGTTCTTGAGGGCAGCTTTTAGTTTTCGATTAGCTGAGGAACAGGCATGATCAAACCATCGAGGGTATTGGACAGTTGTTCCCTTGACAGGTACAGACAGCAAGTGGTCAATCCTTTTTGTCACCACTGCGAAAGCAGATAAGATGGATTCCGGGGGAGTGGAGTTTGAGCCACAAAGATTGAGTTCAATTTCACAGTGCTTAACAACGGTCTCGTGCAGGTTGTCACTGTTTATCAAGTTCCATTTCAGGCGGCGGTTGTTATTAACCGCTTTAGCACTCCCGGGTCCTTAATATTTTTTCGGAGTACAAAAGCACCGCGTTGTAACTCAAGGTGAAGAGGGTTGTGGTCGCTGTGAATGCTTTCAAGGATATCAAAGTTTAGAACCTGCTGGACCACACCAGCTGAAAGGAGGATGTGATCTATGAAAGAACCTGACTCGGATCCTTTATAGGTTGGATTTTTAAAGGTAAAAGAGTCGTCTTTCAGGGATAGTGCCATGGTCAGGTTCGAGGCGTCCATTAAGGTGTTCAATTTTGTTCCGCGATGGCAGTGAGTAAAGTGAGGACCTGTTTTGTTTCCGCCGCCCAAAGAGCCCAGAGGTGTTATAAGAGGGTTTCCGCAGATGTGCGTGTTGAAGTCGCCAAGAATTATTTTATCCTGAGACAATTTTGTCCGGCTATCACTTAGATGATTTTGAAGAGTGACGATGTTACATTCGCCCAGAGTAGAAACAGAGTTGTAGAAATTGACCAGGGTTATTCCTTTCTTCCCCTTTCTGAGGACCAAGATCTGGATGTTCCTACTGTCCAGCTGCACACAGTTTATCTCAGATTTAAGGGACAGACTAATAAATGTTGCTAAGCCCCCCTTTGCCCTGCCACTGGGCGATGGGGCTGCATGGACGAAGAAGCTTTGAAATCCCTCAATGAAGGTATTACTGTCTACTAGCCAAGTTTCCTGAAAACATAGGATGGTGTACTTATTAACAAAGGATACCCACATCGGGTCGTTGATTTTGGAGGCCAGTCCTGCGATGTTCCATGACAGTATTTTAATTGGATTGGAATCATTGTGATCTAATGATGGTGCAGGGGTTGTGTTAGGAGAATGATGCAATTGTGAATTGACATTTGTTACAAAGTTCATCTTATGATTTTTGAAGGTGGGTGAGGATTGAAAGACTGTAGAGATAGAGAGGCTACGTACTTCAGGTGACGGAGGGGTAGGGATGTGTTCTGAGGAGGGGCTAGCTAAGTAAATAGATCTCGTCATTTTAGCAGTATTGGCTAAATTGACCTCTGAGGGGTTTGAGGTTATTAATAAATTGGCCTTGCATACTACAAAGTTATCTGCCCTATCAGGGCATGAGACGAAAGACAGGTCAGATGGCAGTCAATCAACCTCATCCAGTTGGTCGTGGTTGTAGAGTGCATCATATCTATTGGACGTTGGGAACCCATAGTTATTATACTGAAAGTTGGAATGGTTATAAGCTCGATGATAACTGGGCCCTTGTCTATCAAATGTTGCTGGGGGTTGGTAGTTATGCGTTTTGCTTAACCAAGGGTGAACATATGGGTATGGTTCTAAACCCACTGGCATGCCTTGATAGGGAACGAAAGGGGCCGGCCAGGGTTGAGGGTTTAGCTGCGAGGTAAAAGGTCCTTCTTGGGTATAATGATGTTTGATTTTATTCCTTTGAGTATCTGAGCGAACTGGATAAAAATAGCTTAGACCCATTGTACGGATCAGACTATTTGTCACGGGGCTCCTCCAGTCTGCAATAAATTTCGCCGCTCCTATGTATTTAAAGGTAACCACAATGCAGTCGCCCTCTGTGGATTTAAAACGAGTACCCACCCACTCTACTCTTTTAACATGAAGGATGGTTCCTGTTATGTTGGGGGGAAGTGGCCTGTGTGTGGTTAGCCATTGCATTACTTTGTTCTTCAATTCCTCATGCGTTTCCTCCCTATTTGCGTCTGCTTTCGGTACCCCAATCATGACTATTGTGTAGGGATTAGACTGTGGTGGTAAGTTTATATATGATGGTGATCGTGTTGTAGTGGGTCTAGGTTGCTGTGCTCCTGTTGCTTTTGTATGGATGTTAGCGTTTGAAGGAGCCGAGTGTCTTGTATTCTCAGTAATTCCTGTGTTTGTATTAGATGGATAACCCTCTGTTGCCCACTCACTGTCATCGTCATCCTCACCTACCTGGGTATTTTGCGTATTGACTGTAGGTATCACTGTAATCTTATCAGTAAGATGAGCTGTTTGTGGGTTTGACGTCAAGTCAATTGTGGGGGGGCTCTGATGCTGTGATTTTTTCTGTTTACCTGTGTTCTTTGATGGATCACTTGTTTTTTTTACAGTTTTTGGATTTTTAACGTTGAGAGTTGTAGAGGCTGGAACAAAGGTAGGAGGTGCATTGGGTATTTTGAGTAATCTAAGAATACTAGATGATATATCGTTTTGAGCCCTCTCAAACTTACTCAGAGCCTTTTCAATATTAGCAATCTGTTGGCTAATAGGTTGTAAGAGTGATTTAATCAAAGTTTCAATCTCACTCATAGATGGTATGTTCGTGATACGCTTCTTATCTATGTGGCCTGTTTCCTCGTTGACCAGAGATCTACCTGTATTGTTCTTGGTGTTTCCATGTGCGTCATGATCCTGTAGGGAAGTTAATGAGGGCCCCCCACGTGTTGGTTCAGTGGGTTTCCCCAAGATTGTTTGCTGCCACATATCTTTAATAGAGCGTTTGGGTTTGCCTGATAAGAAATGGGTTTTCCTCATAGGAAGTTTAGTTCTACGCTTTTTTCGAGTGCCCTTAAGAGGATTAAGTTGTTTAGAGGTTTGAGGTTCTGTTAAGTCAGTGGCCGATAGAAGTCTCTCCTCTGGGTGGGCAACCAAAGCTGGAGGTATAGCATTTTCCTGTTGATTATTGTTTACACGATTAGTTAAAATCAAGAGACTATTGTCCAAATTATTCGCTGTTGACTCGGTGGACAGAAATTTAGAAGTATTTTCTTTGACGTGTGACCTTGGTAATTCCGAGAATGATTGCATCAGTAGAGACTCCTGCGATGAGGCAGTGTCATCCATGTTTTGGGTATTATTAGTAATGTGCGTGGACAAGTCTGGGAAGCATAAGTCTGGTGTCAAAGAGAGACGCCTCTCTGTGTCCTGAATAGCATCCGCCACGACATTTATAGTTTTTTGCAGCATTTTATCTATTGCAGTTATAGTGGGTAGAGGTGTACTCACTGTTTTCAGTCTGCTAGTTGATCTTTTTGCCATCGGTGTTTTCAACGTTTTGGTCATCCTTAAGCAGTAATTGGTGCCCCGTTCTCCGTTTGTAGTTTATGATGACTTTGGCTTGCAGGTCCTATCAGTCGTGCTTGGGGGGGTGGCCCGACCCGGCCACTTCAGGCCCCTGAGGGCCACAGAGGGCCCGCCCTTTGCCCGGGCTTCGCCCCGGGCACTCCCGCGTGCTCCCGCGACGCGGGGGTGACGCTTCCTTTATGCGCCGCCTGGCGCGATGAGAAGGCGGCTAGCGCCGCTAGGCCTGCTGGGGGGTGTAGTTTTAGAGTCCCCCTCTGCTCGGCGGCCGCAGTTCTTGCTCCAACGCGGCGGCGGGAGGGGGACGCTGCAAACAGCAGGCAGGCAGGCTTATGGAGGTCAGCACTCCTTCGTGGGGATCCTTGTTAGGCACTCTCGGGCTCTGGCGCTGCTCAGGTCAGTTTCTCCGCATCACCCGCTCTGCCGGGGTGACGCTTCCTTTATGCGCCGCCTGGCGCGATGAGAAGGCGGCTAGCGCCGCTAGGCCTGCAGGGGGGTGTAGTTTTAGAGTCCCCCTCCGCTCGGCGGCCGCAGTTCTTGCTCCAACGCGGCGGCGGGAGGGGGACGCTGCAGACAGCAGGCAGGCAGGCTTATGGAGGTCAGCACTCCTTCGTGGGGATCCTTGTTAGGCACTCTCGGGCTCTGGCGCTGCTCAGGTCAGTTTCTCCGCGTGACTATATTGAAAGTATAATCTTGAATTGTTTTTCTTCCCTCAACACTTTTAGCAGGCTATAAAAAACCATCTACCTTGAATTTAATTGAGAAGGCAAGGAGTAAAATGTAGTGTAATCAAATGGTAACAGAGGATGGTTAGCCTCTTAAAGTGAGGAGAGAAAAGGGAAATTAGGAGTAGGATCAGAAAAATATTAGGACTTTGAACACGGAGTAGACGATGGCGAAGACAGATGGAAGTTGGCGGACGTTGATGGTTCGGCAGAAACAGTGGTAGCGTGAGTATGAAATTGTGTGGTGTGTTAGACTGCGGTGATGAATTATTTGTCTGATGTCTTGCGAAGTTAGGATGCAAGTTGAGCGAGTGTGGGTTTATTGGTTTACTGGTCTGGACATGTGCAGATCAGGAAGTTTGGTGAGCAGACTCAAGAAAAGTCCAAGATCCCGGGATAGTTTTGTAGTTGTAATTGTCTGATCAATACTGTGGGTGTCGTGAAGCGCTATCGACGATTCACTCGTGATAGGGAACTTTGTGTGAATGCAGGAGTACGTCACAGGTAGAAAGCCTGAGGTACCGGGGTGAACTACGGCGATTGAAGGACCGACGCAGGTTGGGGGTCACAACAGATGAATGTTCTTGTAAGAGTGTCCCAGCGATCTTTTAGCGGATGGACATTTACTTGTTTTATGTAACTGTAAGTTATTGTGACTGCGTTAGGAGCAGTTACTTGGTTTAATAACTTTTGGACATACAGTTACTTGTTAGTACGAATGTGTGAGCGAGTGTACCGAGTGAAATTATAAAGGAGGGTGAGCTGCTGCACAGAGGGAGCAGTGACGTTAGTACGCACTGCGCTCAGATAGGTCGGTTGGTGTAACGCCACGCTGAGATTGGTGGAAGTTCGTCCGAAGTTGAACAGTGAAACTTAGGTTGCAATTAATTGATTTTCACTATGAGATGTTTTAAGGTGTTGCGAGATTTGTATAGAGGGAACACAGGAACGCTGACTCGGGTAGGAGAAGAAGCTCCACCACAGGATACCCATGCAAATTATATAGCAACAAATGTAGGACTCCATACCATAGTGTGGCTTCAAAATTGGCATAAAATTACAGAGAAAGAGGGAGAATTGACTTTCCCGTGTTAAGGGTCATTTCGTATGGAGGTGCTGTACCAGTTGAGAGGAGTGATGTCTTCTCTGAAACCACTGCCCATACCAACACAATTTGAGGCATTAAATGCATGGATGAGAGCAGCAAAAGCGAAGAAAAGAGAAGCATCACAAGGAAGAATGAAGAAAGCAATGAAGGCATATCAAGATGCCAGGTGGGATGCACAGCTGAAGAGATGGAGAGTAGATACTATAGAGGGAGAATGTTTGTATCCATTTCGCTTGCTGGAAGGAGTGTCTGAAGGAAAGAGTAAGACAGAAGAGGAAAATAATACAGATGACCGTTTTCTTGAAAGACTGCTAGCAGAACATCCTCCACCTTGTGACTCTAGGTTGAAGACTGAGAAGACGCAGCAAACAGAGTAAACTTTAGGGGTGGGGCGAACGGGTTCAGAGGAGCAGACAACAGGAGTAAGAGGCAGAATGTCAGTGGGAACAAGAATTCCAGGAGGATCTTGAGGGATAGGGTATGCGGATCCTGAGCCGCGAGAAACTGCATGTACCATGTGTTTACCAGAATCTCTTACAGTACCAGTTACCATTGGACCTGTGGTTTCAATATATAACCCTTGTGAGAGAACAGTCGAAAGTCAACAGCAAACAGGAGAAGGGGAAGAGATTATATCTGGAGGGAGTCTTACAATGAGTGGAACGGGTCTGGCTCAGATACCAGTGGAAGCTAGTACTCCACTGCCAGCTACAGCTGATCCATTGAGAATGGACAGTGGGTCGGAACCAAGACGAACAGGAACTTTGGCAAACTCTAGGTCAGACATCAGAATGTGGGTTCCAATGGTGCGGAAGTCAATGATACAGAGAGAGGAAATGGGGATGAGATGAGAAGCACATAGGGAAGGAGGGACGGGAAAAGTGGGAAATTTCCCTCTGCCTGAAGTACAAAATGGGGGGTATGTACATGTGCCATGGAGCAGGGTGATTTGGCAGCATTCACTAATGATTTTCCTCGGCTGAGGGAGAAACCTGCTGAGTGGTACAAACAAATGGACCGGTTTGTCAAGATTTCGAAGGTATTATGGATTGATTTGAATACTTTGTTTGATATAGTGGTCCAGGGTGATTTGTGGATGGCGTGCAAAGTTGCCATTGATTGGCCTTCTGCAGAACCAGCTAGAGATCATGGTCCTTCACCTAAGGTAATGAAGAAATATGAGCAAGTGATTACATGGTTACAATCTAAAGTAGCTCATCAGAGTGTTGATTGGCTTAAAATCGATCTTACTACTCAAGAGCCTAAGGAGTCGTACATGACTATTATGAGAGACTTTTATTGGCTTTTAAACAGCATAGTGGATTGGACACTATTGAGCAAAAAGATATGGGACAATTTGTCTTGAAGTTTGTGCAGGGATTGAAATCTGATATTAGTTTGATGATACATATCATTTGATATGTTGGCAGAATAAGTCGCTGGATGAAATTCTGCGTTATGCAAAATACTGCAGTGAGCAGGTTAACGCGACACAAAAGACACAAAAGACACAAAATAAAATAAAAGACAAGTTGATGTTGGTACAGTTGAGGAATGCCGAAAGGCCTGATCTGATGCAAGGGGTTGGAGGAGCGATGGGTCAAGGTCGCCGTAAAGTCCTAAAGTAGAACAAAAGTTGTGCATGGTTGATCAAGTGAAGCGCCAGGATACCCTTGGGGTGACAGTTTAGAGCTATACAAGTATGCCATACAATACAATACGATACAAGGAGGAGGAAGTGGCAGTGGAATGGATCAACATATGGTAATCCAACCTGGACAGGGACGAGGAAGGAGAATGGATGCAGGTACAGGAGGTAATTGGGTGGTGAATCAAAAGAAGGTCACTGCTTGTCATTATTGTCACAAAATCGGACATTGGAAGCGCGAGTGTCGATTAAATCTGGCAAATCAAATGCAATATGAGGGAGAGGGACAGATGTCCGAGGGTTTGAACATTGTGACTTGACCTAGGACCATGTGTAGGGAAGGTTGTGAGTCACAAATACAGAGACCTCCGCCTCCGAGAATACCAACAAGTAATCAGGTGTATCATCAGATGCCCTATTTTGAAATACAAGACTGATTTGACCAAACTCAAGATCCTCATGAGTGTCAGAGGGGGTGCAGGAGGAATGAACTTTGGGTGTGTCCCTGGAAGTAGATTAGAATGGAGCTTTTGTAGATGCAGAGATGAATGGACATCCTGTTACCTTTTTATTAGACACTGTAGCTGCGCACTCCACAGTAAGGACAGAAGTGGTCCCACATTTATCTCCTTCAGGACTATTGATTCAAGTGGTAGGAGTTACTAATCAGAGAATGACTAACCCATTAACTGATGAGTTACCTGTGAGAATAGGACCGTTCTGAGACAGACATCAATTTGTAGTGTTCGACTCAAGCCCAGTCTGTCTATTGGGACAAGGACTTTTGTGTAATCTAAATTGTACACCATCTTGCACTCCGAGGGATGTGGAGTTGCAAACCTGTGATGAAGATGCTGATTTTAAAATTTGCATTTAGGATGGAAGAACGTGTGTTAACATGGTGTCGTATCCCTCTAGGGTATACAGAAGGCCCTTCTATCTTTAGTCAGAGTTTGAAAAAGAATCTTGAAGAGTTGGTGATGCCCCAGAGCTCAGTTCTGGTTCAGTATATTTACAACCTTTTGGTCGCTTCAGAGACTGAGGATGCTTGCAGGATCGACACTGTGGCTTTGCTGAATGACTTGGCAGAGAATGGACACAAAGTGTCCCAAATAAAGTTCAGTATTGTCAGACTGAAGTTCAGTAGCTAGGTCACCGAATTGTGAAGGGAAAACGAAGAGTGTCACCAGATCACATAGAGACGATTCTGCAAATGGGAACTCTGAAAACACAGAAAGAAGTCTGCATGTTTTTGGGAATGGTCGTCTATTGTCGGCATTTGATCCCAAATTTTTCATTGCAAGTAAAGCCACTATTGAGGTTGACTTGAAAGGCCATTAGTGATCCAGTACCATGGGATGACGATTGTTTGAGGGCCTTCCACGAGCTGAGAGAGAGCCTATGTCATGCTCCCGCATTGTGAATGCCAGATTACAACAAGGCTTTTTCGCTTTTCTGCTGTGAGAAGGAGGGATGTGCATTAATGGTCCTTGTACAGACACATCGAGGTGCCTATAGACCGGCAGCTTACTTTTCAGCTACATTAGATCTGGTAGCTTCTGTGTTGCCCGGATGTCTCATATCTGTTGCTGCAACAGGTGTCAGCATAGAGAGGTTTGAAAGCAAAGTGATAGGTCATCCACTTATTGTTTATGTGACACATTCAGTAGAGCTGTTAATGGCAAGAACCAAGACACAGTATTTAACGAATAACAGACTTACAAAGTATGAGCAGATTATATTGGCTTCTGAAAATGTCACTTTGAAACGCTATAACACCTTGAAGGAGCATGACTGCCTAGATGTTACTGAGCTATCTACCAAACCAGACCTGACATTGGTGATGAACCTCTACTTGAGTCTGATTTGGTCCTTTTCGTTGATGGTTCATGCTTAAGAGACAATGAAGAGTGTTTGCTGTGTGCACCATCTTGGGGGTGGTGGAAGCTGCATGTTTGAAAAGAGTATACTCTGCTCAGGTCGCCAAGATTATTGCTCTGATACAGGCTTGTACCATCTCGAATGGAGTCCGAGTGACTATCTATAAGAACAGTCAATATGGGTTTGGAGTTGTTCATGATTTCGGGCAATTACGGTCACAGAGGGGATTTTGGCGTCCTCAGGATCCCCAATCCGTAATGTAGAATTTGTGCACCAATTATTGGAAGCCTTGCAGAAAACTAAGGAGATCTACATAGGAAAATGTGCGGGCCAAGGAAAGGGAGATTACTTTGTTACAAAAGAAACAACTACGCTGATGAAGTAGCTCATTTTTGTGCTATATACATGCTTGTGTTTTCAATGGAGAATATGTAGGAGAGAGCACAGAAGAGTCCGAGCTCAGCATGATGTAGCCTTTAGCCGATATTTGGGATGAGGTGAAGCGGCTGCACGATGAGGTCTCAGACAAGGAAGCTGCATCATGGGTTAGAGCAGGCTGTGAAAAGAGAGAAGATGAGATTTGGGTGTCAACAGATGACAGAGCAGTACTACCTAATTGTGTATTGAGCCCAAATGCAAGGCAGATTCATGAAGCAGTTAAACTTGGAAGAGATGACATGCTGCGAGTGTTTAGGCAACCTTGGTTTAACCCACGTTTCCATGTGTGTGCTGAAGCAGTGTGCCACATGTCTGTTATGTGTCAACAAATGGATGTTGGAAAGAGAACTGTGGTTATGATGCGTCACATTGGAAGATAAGGAGGTCCTTTTAATAGGATGCAATTGGACTTTATTGAGACGCCGAGGTGCAAAAGGCTGAGATATGTTTTAGTGGTGGTGTGTATCTTTTCACGTTGGGTTGAGGCATATCCAACGAGATGATGTGACAGTCTCACAGTGGCAAAACAGCTATTAAGGGAACTGATTCCGCGTTTCAGATTTCCAACATCAGTGGAGACAGATAGAGGAACACACTTCCATAGCAAAATCATGAAGTTGTTGTGCACAGATTTGAAAATTGATCAAGGATTTACTGAGCTACAGGCCTGAGGCATCTGGTCTAGTAGAGCAGATAAATGGCACAATCAAGATAAGGGTATCAAAAGTTTTTTCGTCAACTTCTTTGAAATGGCCAGATACGCTGCCATTGGTATTGAAACGTCTGCGTAGCACTCCTGATAGAAGGACAGGGCTTTCTCCCAATGACATATTGATGGGAAGAGCTATGCAATTGGCTACGGTGCCAGCTACAGTATTGATAAACATCACAGATTATTTGATTTTGGATTATTGTGGGGGACTGGCTTAATTCTGTGTCCCACCAGATCGAGGCTGCGACTGCATCCACCCCAAGAGACCTGATGCATGACCTTAACCCTGGTGACTGGGTGCTTGTCCGAAAGCACGTGAGGAAGAGCTGCCTTGATGCTCGCTGGCAAGGACCATACCAGGTGATTCTGGTCACAAGTACAGTAGTGAAGTGTGGAGGATTGCCAAACTGGATCTACGCTTCGCATACCCACCGAGTTCCAGAGCCTGTGGAGTAAACGACTTCCCTAGTTCCGAGAAGTGCAACTGAAAGTACAAGAGCCTGCAAAGTCTGTGGAGCGTCACTCTTAAAAATGGAACTGAAGTGAGAGATCCAGTCATTCTCAGGTATGACTGTTCCAAGGCTTTCGGCATTCAGGTCATCAAAGAGTGGCTTATTGATTATACTCCAAAACTTCGAGCTATTGCCCAGGATTGAGGGATCGAGCAAAGACTCCCAGGTTTTAGTTTTTATAGTCTTTTTGCGAGATGCAAGGGCGTTTTTATATTCTGCACGTAAGGCCTTGATGAGTGCAGAGTCTCTTGGCTTGTTCTTGAGGGCAGCTTTTAGTTTTCGATTAGCTGAGGAACAGGCATGATCAAACCATCGAGGGTATTGGACAGTTGTTCCCTTGACAGGTACAGACAGCAAGTGGTCAATCCTTTTTGTCACCACTGCGAAAGCAGATAAGATGGATTCCGGGGGAGTGGAGTTTGAGCCACAAAGATTGAGTTCAATTTCACAGTGCTTAACAACGGTCTCGTGCAGGTTGTCACTGTTTATCAAGTTCCATTTCAGGCGGCGGTTGTTATTAACCGCTTTAGCACTCCCGGGTCCTTAATATTTTTTCGGAGTACAAAAGCACCGCGTTGTAACTCAAGGTGAAGAGGGTTGTGGTCGCTGTGAATGCTTTCAAGGATATCAAAGTTTAGAACCTGCTGGACCACACCAGCTGAAAGGAGGATGTGATCTATGAAAGAACCTGACTCGGATCCTTTATAGGTTGGATTTTTAAAGGTAAAAGAGTCGTCTTTCAGGGATAGTGCCATGGTCAGGTTCGAGGCGTCCATTAAGGTGTTCAATTTTGTTCCGCGATGGCAGTGAGTAAAGTGAGGACCTGTTTTGTTTCCGCAGCCCAAAGAGCCCAGAGGTGTTATAAGAGGGTTTCCGCAGATGTGCGTGTTGAAGTCGCCAAGAATTATTTTATCCTGAGACAATTTTGTCCGGCTATCACTTAGATGATTTTGAAGAGTGACGATGTTACATTCGCCCAGAGTAGAAACAGAGTTGTAGAAATTGACCAGGGTTATTCCTTTCTTCCCCTTTCTGAGGACCAAGATCTGGATGTTCCTACTGTCCAGCTGCACACAGTTTATCTCAGATTTAAGGGACAGACTAATAAATGTTGCTAAGCCCCCCTTTGCCCTGCCACTGGGCGATGGGGCTGCATGGACGAAGAAGCTTTGAAATCCCTCAATGAAGGTATTACTGTCTACTAGCCAAGTTTCCTGAAAACATAGGATGGTGTACTTATTAACAAAGGATACCCACATCGGGTCGTTGATTTTGGAGGCCAGTCCTGCGATGTTCCATGACAGTATTTTAATTGGATTGGAATCATTGTGATCTAATGATGGTGCAGGGGTTGTGTTAGGAGAATGATGCAATTGTGAATTGACATTTGTTACAAAGTTCATCTTATGATTTTTGAAGGTGGGTGAGGATTGAAAGACTGTAGAGATAGAGAGGCTACGTACTTCAGGTGACGGAGGGGTAGGGATGTGTTCTGAGGAGGGGCTAGCTAAGTAAATAGATCTCGTCATTTTAGCAGTATTGGCTAAATTGACCTCTGAGGGGTTTGAGGTTATTAATAAATTGGCCTTGCATACTACAAAGTTATCTGCCCTATCAGGGCATGAGACGAAAGACAGGTCAGATGGCAGTCAATCAACCTCATCCAGTTGGTCGTGGTTGTAGAGTGCATCATATCTATTGGACGTTGGGAACCCATAGTTATTATACTGAAAGTTGGAATGGTTATAAGCTCGATGATAACTGGGCCCTTGTCTATCAAATGTTGCTGGGGGTTGGTAGTTATGCGTTTTGCTTAACCAAGGGTGAACATATGGGTATGGTTCTAAACCCACTGGCATGCCTTGATAGGGAACGAAAGGGGCCGGCCAGGGTTGAGGGTTTAGCTGCGAGGTAAAAGGTCCTTCTTGGGTATAATGATGTTTGATTTTATTCCTTTGAGTATCTGAGCGAACTGGATAAAAATAGCTTAGACCCATTGTACGGATCAGACTATTTGTCACGGGGCTCCTCCAGTCTGCAATAAATTTCGCCGCTCCTATGTATTTAAAGGTAACCACAATGCAGTCGCCCTCTGTGGATTTAAAACGAGTACCCACCCACTCTACTCTTTTAACATGAAGGATGGTTCCTGTTATGTTGGGGGGAAGTGGCCTGTGTGTGGTTAGCCATTGCATTACTTTGTTCTTCAATTCCTCATGCGTTTCCTCCCTATTTGCGTCTGCTTTCGGTACCCCAATCATGACTATTGTGTAGGGATTAGACTGTGGTGGTAAGTTTATATATGATGGTGATCGTGTTGTAGTGGGTCTAGGTTGCTGTGCTCCTGTTGCTTTTGTATGGATGTTAGCGTTTGAAGGAGCCGAGTGTCTTGTATTCTCAGTAATTCCTGTGTTTGTATTAGATGGATAACCCTCTGTTGCCCACTCACTGTCATCGTCATCCTCACCTACCTGGGTATTTTGCGTATTGACTGTAGGTATCACTGTAATCTTATCAGTAAGATGAGCTGTTTGTGGGTTTGACGTCAAGTCAATTGTGGGGGGGCTCTGATGCTGTGATTTTTTCTGTTTACCTGTGTTCTTTGATGGATCACTTGTTTTTTTTACAGTTTTTGGATTTTTAACGTTGAGAGTTGTAGAGGCTGGAACAAAGGTAGGAGGTGCATTGGGTATTTTGAGTAATCTAAGAATACTAGATGATATATCGTTTTGAGCCCTCTCAAACTTACTCAGAGCCTTTTCAATATTAGCAATCTGTTGGCTAATAGGTTGTAAGAGTGATTTAATCAAAGTTTCAATCTCACTCATAGATGGTATGTTCGTGATACGCTTCTTATCTATGTGGCCTGTTTCCTCGTTGACCAGAGATCTACCTGTATTGTTCTTGGTGTTTCCATGTGCGTCATGATCCTGTAGGGAAGTTAATGAGGGCCCCCCACGTGTTGGTTCAGTGGGTTTCCCCAAGATTGTTTGCTGCCACATATCTTTAATAGAGCGTTTGGGTTTGCCTGATAAGAAATGGGTTTTCCTCATAGGAAGTTTAGTTCTACGCTTTTTTCGAGTGCCCTTAAGAGGATTAAGTTGTTTAGAGGTTTGAGGTTCTGTTAAGTCAGTGGCCGATAGAAGTCTCTCCTCTGGGTGGGCAACCAAAGCTGGAGGTATAGCATTTTCCTGTTGATTATTGTTTACACGATTAGTTAAAATCAAGAGACTATTGTCCAAATTATTCGCTGTTGACTCGGTGGACAGAAATTTAGAAGTATTTTCTTTGACGTGTGACCTTGGTAATTCCGAGAATGATTGCATCAGTAGAGACTCCTGCGATGAGGCAGTGTCATCCATGTTTTGGGTATTATTAGTAATGTGCGTGGACAAGTCTGGGAAGCATAAGTCTGGTGTCAAAGAGAGACGCCTCTCTGTGTCCTGAATAGCATCCGCCACGACATTTATAGTTTTTTGCAGCATTTTATCTATTGCAGTTATAGTGGGTAGAGGTGTACTCACTGTTTTCAGTCTGCTAGTTGATCTTTTTGCCATCGGTGTTTTCAACGTTTTGGTCATCCTTAAGCAGTAATTGGTGCCCCGTTCTCCGTTTGTAGTTTATGATGACTTTGGCTTGCAGGTCCTATCAGTCGTGCTTGGGGGGGTGGCCCGACCCGGCCACTTCAGGCCCCTGAGGGCCACAGAGGGCCCGCCCTTTGCCCGGGCTTCGCCCCGGGCACTCCCGCGTGCTCCCGCGACGCGGGGGTGACGCTTCCTTTATGCGCCGCCTGGCGCGATGAGAAGGCGGCTAGCGCCGCTAGGCCTGCTGGGGGGTGTAGTTTTAGAGTCCCCCTCCGCTCGGCGGCCGCAGTTCTTGCTCCAACGCGGCGGCGGGAGGGGGACGCTGCAAACAGCAGGCAGGCAGGCTTATGGAGGTCAGCACTCCTTCGTGGGGATCCTTGTTAGGCACTCTCGGGCTCTGGCGCTGCTCAGGTCAGTTTCTCCGCATCACCCGCTCTGCCGGGGTGACGCTTCCTTTATGCGCCGCCTGGCGAGATGAGAAGGCGGCTAGCGCCGCTAGGCCTGCAGGGGGGTGTAGTTTTAGAGTCCCCCTCCGCTCGGCGGCCGCAGTTCTTGCTCCAACGCGGCGGCGGGAGGGGGACGCTGCAGACAGCAGGCAGGCAGGCTTATGGAGGTCAGCACTCTTTCGTGGGGATCCTTGTTAGGCACTCTCGGGCTCTGGCGCTGCTCAGGTCAGTTTCTCCGCGTGACTATATTGAAAGTATAATCTTGAATTGTTTTTCTTCCCTCAACACTTTTAGCAGGCTATAAAAAACCATCTACCTTGAATTTAATTGAGAAGGCAAGGAGTAAAATGTAGTGTAATCAAATGGTAACAGAGGATGGTTAGCCTCTTAAAGTGAGGAGAGAAAAGGGAAATTAGGAGTAGGATCAGAAAAATATTAGGACTTTGAACACGGAGTAGACGATGGCGAAGACAGATGGAAGTTGGCGGACGTTGATGGTTCGGCAGAAACAGTGGTAGCGTGAGTATGAAATTGTGTGGTGTGTTAGACTGCGGTGATGAATTATTTGTCTGATGTCTTGCGAAGTTAGGATGCAAGTTGAGCGAGTGTGGGTTTATTGGTTTACTGGTCTGGACATGTGCAGATCAGGAAGTTTGGTGAGCAGACTCAAGAAAAGTCCAAGATCCCGGGATAGTTTTGTAGTTGTAATTGTCTGATCAATACTGTGGGTGTCGTGAAGCGCTATCGACGATTCACTTGTGATAGGGAACTTTGTGTGAATGCAGGAGTACGTCACAGGTAGAAAGCCTGAGGTACCGGGGTGAACTACGGCGATTGAAGGACCGACGCAGGTTGGGGGTCACAACAGATGAATGTTCTTGTAAGAGTGTCCCAGCGATCTTTTAGCGGATGGACATTTACTTGTTTTATGTAACTGTAAGTTATTGTGACTGCGTTAGGAGCAGTTACTTGGTTTAATAACTTTTGGACATACAGTTACTTGTTAGTACGAATGTGTGAGCGAGTGTACCGAGTGAAATTATAAAGGAGGGTGAGCTGCTGCACAGAGGGAGCAGTGACGTTAGTACGCACTGCGCTCAGATAGGTCGGTTGGTGTAACGCCACGCTGAGATTGGTGGAAGTTCGTCCGAAGTTGAACAGTGAAACTTAGGTTGCAATTAATTGATTTTCACTATGAGATGTTTTAAGGTGTTGCGAGATTTGTATAGAGGGAACACAGGAACGCTGACTCGGGTAGGAGAAGAAGCTCCACCACAGGATACCCATGCAAATTATATAGCAACAAATGTAGGACTCCATACCATAGTGTGGCTTCAAAATTGGCATAAAATTACAGAGAAAGAGGGAGAATTGACTTTCCCGTGTTATGGGTCATTTCGTATGGAGGTGCTGTACCAGTTGAGAGGAGTGATGTCTTCTCTGAAACCACTGCCCATACCAACACAATTTGAGGCATTAAATGCATGGATGAGAGCAGCAAAAGCGAAGAAAAGAGAAGCATCACAAGGAAGAATGAAGAAAGCAATGAAGGCATATCAAGATGCCAGGTGGGATGCACAGCTGAAGAGATGGAGAGTAGATACTATAGAGGGAGAATGTTTGTATCCATTTCGCTTGCTGGAAGGAGTGTCTGAAGGAAAGAGTAAGACAGAAGAGGAAAATAATACAGATGACCGTTTTCTTGAAAGACTGCTAGCAGAACATCCTCCACCTTGTGACTCTAGGTTGAAGACTGAGAAGACGCAGCAAACAGAGTAAACTTTAGGGGTGGGGCGAACGGGTTCAGAGGAGCAGACAACAGGAGTAAGAGGCAGAATGTCAGTGGGAACAAGAATTCCAGGAGGATCTTGAGGGATAGGGTATGCGGATCCTGAGCCGCGAGAAACTGCATGTACCATGTGTTTACCAGAATCTCTTACAGTACCAGTTACCATTGGACCTGTGGTTTCAATATATAACCCTTGTGAGAGAACAGTCGAAAGTCAACAGCAAACAGGAGAAGGGGAAGAGATTATATCTGGAGGGAGTCTTACAATGAGTGGAACGGGTCTGGCTCAGATACCAGTGGAAGCTAGTACTCCACTGCCAGCTACAGCTGATCCATTGAGAATGGACAGTGGGTCGGAACCAAGACGAACAGGAACTTTGGCAAACTCTAGGTCAGACATCAGAATGTGGGTTCCAATGGTGCGGAAGTCAATGATACAGAGAGAGGAAATGGGGATGAGATGAGAAGCACATAGGGAAGGAGGGACGGGAAAAGTGGGAAATTTCCCTCTGCCTGAAGTACAAAATGGGGGGTATGTACATGTGCCATGGAGCAGGGTGATTTGGCAGCATTCACTAATGATTTTCCTCGGCTGAGGGAGAAACCTGCTGAGTGGTACAAACAAATGGACCGGTTTGTCAAGATTTCGAAGGTATTATGGATTGATTTGAATACTTTGTTTGATATAGTGGTCCAGGGTGATTTGTGGATGGCGTGCAAAGTTGCCATTGATTGGCCTTCTGCAGAACCAGCTAGAGATCATGGTCCTTCACCTAAGGTAATGAAGAAATATGAGCAAGTGATTACATGGTTACAATCTAAAGTAGCTCATCAGAGTGTTGATTGGCTTAAAATCGATCTTACTACTCAAGAGCCTAAGGAGTCGTACATGACTATTATGAGAGACTTTTCTTGGCTTTTAAACAGCATAGTGGATTGGACACTATTGAGCAAAAAGATATGGGACAATTTGTCTTGAAGTTTGTGCAGGGATTGAAATCTGATATTAGTTTGATGATACATATCATTTGATATGTTGGCAGAATAAGTCGCTGGATGAAATTCTGCGTTATGCAAAATACTGCAGTGAGCAGGTTAACGCGACACAAAAGACACAAAAGACACAAAATAAAATAAAAGACAAGTTGATGTTGGTACAGTTGAGGAATGCCGAAAGGCCTGATCTGATGCAAGGGGTTGGAGGAGCGATGGGTCAAGGTCGCCGTAAAGTCCTAAAGTAGAACAAAAGTTGTGCATGGTTGATCAAGTGAAGCGCCAGGATACCCTTGGGGTGACAGTTTAGAGCTATACAAGTATGCCATACAATACAATACGATACAAGGAGGAGGAAGTGGCAGTGGAATGGGTCAACATATGGTAATCCAACCTGGACAGGGACGAGGAAGGAGAATGGATGCAGGTACAGGAGGTAATTGGGTGGTGAATCAAAAGAAGGTCACTGCTTGTCATTATTGTCACAAAATCGGACATTGGAAGCGCGAGTGTCGATTAAATCTGGCAAATCAAATGCAATATGAGGGAGAGGGACAGATGTCCGAGGGTTTGAACATTGTGACTTGACCTAGGACCATGTGTAGGGAAGGTTGTGAGTCACAAATACAGAGACCTCCGCCTCCGAGAATACCAACAAGTAATCAGGTGTATCATCAGATGCCCTATTTTGAAATACAAGACTGATTTGACCAAACTCAAGATCCTCATGAGTGTCAGAGGGGGTGCAGGAGGAATGAACTTTGGGTGTGTCCCTGGAAGTAGATTAGAATGGAGCTTTTGTAGATGCAGAGATGAATGGACATCCTGTTACATTTTTATTAGACACTGTAGCTGCGCACTCCACAGTAAGGACAGAAGTGGTCCCACATTTATCTCCTTCAGGACTATTGATTCAAGTGGTAGGAGTTACTAATCAGAGAATGACTAACCCATTAACTGATGAGTTACCTGTGAGAATAGGACCGTTCTGAGACAGACATCAATTTGTAGTGTTCGACTCAAGCCCAGTCTGTCTATTGGGACAAGGACTTTTGTGTAATCTAAATTGTACACCATCTTGCACTCCGAGGGATGTGGAGTTGCAAACCTGTGATGAAGATGCTGATTTTAAAATTTGCATTTAGGATGGAAGAACGTGTGTTAACATGGTGTCGTATCCCTCTAGGGTATACAGAAGGCCCTTCTATCTTTAGTCAGAGTTTGAAAAAGAATCTTGAAGAGTTGGTGATGCCCCAGAGCTCAGTTCTGGTTCAGTATATTTACAACCTTTTGGTCGCTTCAGAGACTGAGGATGCTTGCAGGATCGACACTGTGGCTTTGCTGAATGACTTGGCAGAGAATGGACACAAAGTGTCCCAAATAAAGTTCAGTATTGTCAGACTGAAGTTCAGTAGCTAGGTCACCGAATTGTGAAGGGAAAACGAAGAGTGTCACCAGATCACATAGAGACGATTCTGCAAATGGGAACTCTGAAAACACAGAAAGAAGTCTGCATGTTTTTGGGAATGGTCGTCTATTGTCGGCATTTGATCCCAAATTTTTCATTGCAAGTAAAGCCACTATTGAGGTTGACTTGAAAGGCCATTAGTGATCCAGTACCATGGGATGACGATTGTTTGAGGGCCTTCCACGAGCTGAGAGAGAGCCTATGTCATGCTCCCGCATTGTGAATGCCAGATTACAACAAGGCTTTTTCGCTTTTCTGCTGTGAGAAGGAGGGATGTGCATTAATGGTCCTTGTACAGACACATCGAGGTGCCTATAGACCGGCAGCTTACTTTTCAGCTACATTAGATCTGGTAGCTTCTGTGTTGCCCGGATGTCTCATATCTGTTGCTGCAACAGGTGTCAGCATAGAGAGGTTTGAAAGCAAAGTGATAGGTCATCCACTTATTGTTTATGTGACACATTCAGTAGAGCTGTTAATGGCAAGAACTAAGACACAGTATTTAACAAATAACAGACTTACAAAGTATGAGCAGATTATATTGGCTTCTGAAAATGTCACTTTGAAACGCTATAACACCTTGAAGGAGCATGACTGCCTAGATGTTACTGAGCTATCTACCAAACCAGACCTGACATTGGTGATGAACCTCTACTTGAGTCTGATTTGGTCCTTTTCGTTGATGGTTCATGCTTAAGAGACAATGAAGAGTGTTTGCTGTGTGCACCATCTTGGGGGTGGTGGAAGCTGCATGTTTGAAAAGAGTATACTCTGCTCAGGTCGCCAAGATTATTGCTCTGATACAGGCTTGTACCATCTCGAATGGAGTCCGAGTGACTATCTATAAGAACAGTCAATATGGGTTTGGAGTTGTTCATGATTTCGGGCAATTACGGTCACAGAGGGGATTTTGGCGTCCTCAGGATCCCCAATCCGTAATGTAGAATTTGTGCACCAATTATTGGAAGCCTTGCAGAAAACTAAGGAGATCTACATAGGAAAATGTGCGGGCCAAGGAAAGGGAGATTACTTTGTTACAAAAGAAACAACTACGCTGATGAAGTAGCTCATTTTTGTGCTATATACATGCTTGTGTTTTCAATGGAGAATATGTAGGAGAGAGCACAGAAGAGTCCGAGCTCAGCATGATGTAGCCTTTAGCCGATACTTGGGATGAGGTGAAGCGGCTGCAGGATGAGGTCTCAGACAAGGAAGCTGCATCATGGGTTAGAGCAGGCTGTGAAAAGAGAGAAGATGAGATTTGGGTGTCAACAGATGACAGAGCAGTACTACCTAATTGTGTATTGAGCCCAAATGCAAGGCAGATTCATGAAGCAGTTAAACTTGGAAGAGATGACATGCTGCGAGTGTTTAGGCAACCTTGGTTTAACCCACGTTTCCATGTGTGTGCTGAAGCAGTGTGCCACATGTCTGTTATGTGTCAACAAATGGATGTTGGAAAGAGAACTGTGGTTATGATGCGTCACATTGGAAGATAAGGAGGTCCTTTTAATAGGATGCAATTGGACTTTATTGAGACGCCGAGGTGCAAAAGGCTGAGATATGTTTTAGTGGTGGTGTGTATCTTTTCACGTTGGGTTGAGGCATATCCAACGAGATGATGTGACAGTCTCACAGTGGCAAAACAGCTATTAAGGGAACTGATTCCGCGTTTCAGATTTCCAACATCAGTGGAGACAGATAGAGGAACACACTTCCATAGCAAAATCATGAAGTTGTTGTGCACAGATTTGAAAATTGATCAAGGATTTACTGAGCTACAGGCCTGAGGCATCTGGTCTAGTAGAGCAGATGAATGGCACAATCAAGATAAGGGTATCAAAAGTTTTTTCGTCAACTTCTTTGAAATGGCCAGATACGCTGCCATTGGTATTGAAACGTCTGCGTAGCACTCCTGATAGAAGGACAGGGCTTTCTCCCAATGACATATTGATGGGAAGAGCTATGCAATTGGCTACGGTGCCAGCTACAGTATTGATAAACATCACAGATTATTTGATTTTGGATTATTGTGGGGGACTGGCTTAATTCTGTGTCCCACCAGATCGAGGCTGCGACTGCATCCACCCCAAGAGACCTGATGCATGACCTTAACCCTGGTGACTGGGTGCTTGTCCGAAAGCACGTGAGGAAGAGCTGCCTTGATGCTCGCTGGCAAGGACCATACCAGGTGATTCTGGTCACAAGTACAGTAGTGAAGTGTGGAGGATTGCCAAACTGGATCTACGCTTCGCATACCCACCGAGTTCCAGAGCCTGTGGAGTAAACGACTTCCCTAGTTCCGAGAAGTGCAACTGAAAGTACAAGAGTAAAGCAAGGAACAGGACAAGTTGAAAGAAATCCTGGTGAGGCTGGACAATCAACTGAGCAAGGAAGAAGAGTTCAAGCTGCTCCAGAGTTAGGTTCAGATTCTGAAATAGATGGGATCACAGAAGTGAACTTTGAACCAGATCAGATCAAACAGCCTGTTGAAGAAGGATCCGATCGAGAGGAAGTGAGGAGAGCAGGTGTAGAAGCAGAGATTTGGCCAGCAAGAAAAGAGAGGCTAAATATAAGGCTTGCATCTGACAAAAATATTGCTCCGATTCCTGAAACATCTGAATCTGATCAAAGTGAAACAGAAGAGAGACCGGATGGTCTGAGACAATCCAGAAGAGAGAGGGTATCGTCTCAAAAGTACGTATCTCCTGAGTGGACGTACCTGGCTGCAGATGTAGAGACCGGGGAGATCTGAGAGTCTGGGGAGTGGTACAGTGAGTCACGGAGAGAGCTCTCTGACAATTGAGATTCAGTTGCTTGTCCCTGGAGTTGATGCTTTTCGAATTCTTACTCTGACAGTTCCCGATCCTCCAAGGCTGAGTGGTTTGTACTTTCTGATCCTTAACCAGGTTACTTTCCTTACCTTTGGTCAACAGCCGACTCCACAGGTAATGAGGGAGATTCATGCAGAGATTCTGCAGCTTGTTCTTACCATGCTTGCATCTAATATCATTAACGATGAAGCTTGAACTCTGAAAGAAGCACTTATTATTCTTTAGAAAGAAGATAACCTAGGCACCAGTGGAAGAAGATGTAAATTAGGGACTTTCAGTAGAAGAAGAATTGAGGGCTAGGGCTGACTACTACATCTCTTCAATAGGTTAGTATTATTTGGACTGAAAATTGCAATAATCGAATGGAAAACAGAAAATAAAAAGACATTGTAAATAACAGGATAAGGCAAAGAAAAGAAGAAAAGAGACTTTGTTGATTTTGTTTGTGCCGAAAAAATCCAACCAGTGGTTCAAAATGGAGTCTGGAAGCTCAGGACGCAGGTAGATGTGCATAATTGGTACCCTTATTGTTGTGGTGCTTATTGTCATAACTGTGGTGATTGTTACATCTTTGGTTGGGTCTCACGATGCGGAAAAGTATGGGGAACAGGCAACACTTACCCCACCAGCCTCAGATGTAGAAGAGGGTGCATCCCCAAAAGATAGAGATATGATCAGGGAAACGAATCGGATATTACATGTGGATTTGTCAAAAGGTGATTTCACGTTGAACGCATATGCTCGTTTGTTGCATGAGCATGTTGATACAATGGAAGCGAAAGACTGCTATGTGTGTATGCAACTGCCAGCATCAGTAGAAGAAGGCAATCAATACCATCATTTACCTTTGACGTACGGCATCACATGTAGTGTGTTGTTGAGCATGTTTTATAGTAAGGCACATTTTGAGTACTACTTCTCCAATTATGATGTGGTACTCTCAGAAGTTCAAGTTCTTACGCGCATGAATAAATATGATTACTATAAGGAGGTAGAGAGGATGTCTACGTATTTTTTGCCCACTATTACTTCAGATACATCTTATGCCCATAGACACAATCTGACCTGTTTGTTATCTGATATCGAGAAGTAGTTTGTAGATCAGATAGAAGATCAGCATAGGCAGACTTCATTTAGACCAGTTCCAAAGCATAAAGTTATTCCACGGAACCCAGAAGAATTAGATCATAAAGCAAAGGGAAGTTCTGGTCCAATAGCTTTAGATTTCCAGCAGAGAAGGAAACTGTGTATTAGACACCCTTCAACATATTATGACAAGATATTTGTGGGTGAGCGTGATTGTGAACACATTTTCTTAATTGAGGAATCAAAAAGGAAGGCGCTATCAGATAAATTAACCATAGTGCCAAATGTGTATTTTGTGTGTGGAAAAAGTGCTTCTGTGAAATTGCCTAAGAATTGGTTTGGTACTTGTTATTAGGCTGAAGTATTTCCTAAAATCTTCGATGTGGATGATTTATGGCCTTTGGAAGGGAAAAGATCTCACAGAGGAAAACGTGGTGTAAGTGCGTGAGAAATTGTTGGGGATGTATTTGGCACCATGATATATAGCTTAGGTGTGATTTTGAATGATGTGAAAATTAGAAAGTTGGCAATGCTGATGGATAAGCTCTCCGTGAATATGGGTCAAATCTTATTGCTTGTTGATGGGGAAATGGTTTCGATAAGGGCTATGGTTCTTCAAAATAGTCATGCATTAGACGTGCTATTAGCAAAAGCCGAAGGAGTCTTTAAATTATTGAAAGTTCAACAGTGCTGTACTTATATTCCTGACAATAGTCGGGATATAAGGAAGTACATTAGTAACATTTCAGAGATACATCAAGATTTACGTGATCTGGCTGCCGAAGAACTTTGGTAACAAATTGGTAAGGGATTTGGAAAGGTTGGGAGCTGGTTTGGAAGCCTGGGGCAAGGAATAATAGGATACATTTTGAAATCTATCATAATAGCTGTCGTATGTATAATAGTACTATTGGAATCTATCAAGGCTTACAAATGGCAAAGGGCACGTCATAATGAAAATTCTTTGAAAAAACGAGAGCAGCAGTTGGAACGACTGCAGGACAGTCATCTGCAGCTGAAAGGGTTAGAAAGATTTAGACAGGGACGGCAAGCTACAACTTCTGTTTAGGTTGGTCTTTTCTACAAGAAGAAAACTATGTGTGGGTAAAATTTTGGTGTTATGACACTAGTCATAAGAGGGAGGAATTGGTGAAGCACTTACAGAACTCTAAATTGTATGGGTGCACTATACTCATGGTTTAAACGCACTCACATGTACTTTTGCCATTTGCAGTTTTTCATGATTATTAAGTTGCATTTATTCAAAGTCATATTAGCGTTGAAATGCAGTGTACACATTTAAGTAGGACTTTGTATGTAGTAAAGAAATCTATAATTTCTGTATGTATAATGTGCAGAATGAAATATTACTCGGGCAATGTAATTTGTGTTTAGTTTAAGTTGTCTGAATCGTAGGCCCATTATTGTAGATTGTTTTGAGTTTCATTTCTCCTTGGCTGCTTAAGAATTATAATTAAATGAATCCTTTTTGTGCTCAAAAATAGTGTGTTCTCATCCTCCTGCAGGTGCAGGAATTCGACCTCGTTATTCTTAGATTTAAGGAGATACCCGGAATGTCTTTGAAGAAGGCTGGAAGGCTAAAAAGGGAGGACGCCTTTCGTATTTGGCCTATATGGGAGCCAAAGCCACTGAAAGAAGAATCAACCGAATTAAAGCTTCTGTGGAAACTTACTGAAGATGTTGCAAATGGAAAAGTTTACCTTGTGACGTATTGTGGGTTGAACATTGCCTTTTTGTATGATGCGGAAGGACAGATTCAAGAGACTTCTGCTTTTTCAGAGGAGAAGGAGCATCTCAGAACGAGCTCCATAGCTTTAAGCTATCAGACACATTTTGACGTTAGTACTTCTTAGGAAGTCAACATGTGCTTACACGTTTGGAATAGGATATGGGGAAATAGGTAGGATTTTCATGTAGAGCAGGGTAGGGAAAGATATCTTTGTTTTCTTCTCAAATGAAAAGAGAATTGGACTCAGCTTCTATTCTTAGTTGCATTTTGATTTTAGAGTTCATCATATTATACCTTTTGTGCCGAATGAATTATATTTGTAGACTCTTTTACTCTGATATTTAGGTGTGTTTATATTCAATTATTTTTGGTCTTATAATAAATCAGCAAAACTGGAATTCGGAGTCTGTGGTCCTTTAAAAGCATGACTAAATTAAAAGTATAAACTTGAATTGTTTTTCTTCCCTCAACACTTTTAGCAGGCTATAAAAGACCATCTGCCCTCAATTTAGTAAAGAAGGCAAGAAGTAAAATTGAGCATAATCAATTGTAAGAGAATGAATTAGTGAATGTTATTATAAATCTGCAATGAAATTGAACTTCAGAATGACACTAATATTGCAGACCCACTGAGCATTTCTATAAACCTGTTGTTGAACAATCCTCTCATGCCAGTAAAGGATCTGCCCCTGTAGACCTGCACATTCCCCTACCCTTGTCAAATAGATTCTTACCTCTTAGAAGTTGTAGCAAACTTGATTGACTACAACAGGATGTAGATCAAACTACTGTTACCAATCAAGGCACCCTATGTATTAGTAAGCCTATTACTGGTAAATGTCATTCAAGAAGGCCTCTGTCATATGAAAACCTGACCATTATTGCATGGAATATAGCCGGGATAAGAAATAAGATGAAAGATGAAGAGTGGCTTTTATCTATTAAACATTGTTCCATAATCCTTCTACAAGAAACTTGGTAGACTGAAGCTTTCCATATTGATGGTTTTAAAACGGTCGCTACCCCAGCGGCACCCTCCCAGAATGGAAGGGCTAAAGGAGGATTAGCTACCATGGTCTCAGCCACATCACTGCTGATTTTTAAAAAAGCCTACACCACTTCGCAGTTTTTTTCAATTTTTCTGATTTCAAACTACAGGTAATCAGTGTATATCAATCATGCATTTTTATAATAATGTATTTGATAACTCTAAATATGGGGTAGTTGTGACAGTAGAGGAGGAATTAGATATATTTTTTAAAAGACATAAAGGGAGATTATCTCTATTTCTGGGCTGGTGAATTTACCTGTAAGAAATGTGGAATCTTGGAAGGGGAACATTGCGGCTATGGGGATGAAAATGGCGGTACTTACTCTAATTTTCCCCATAACTTATATGGTGACACAATTAATTGTTTAATGCATAAACACAATCTTGAACTTCTAGATCAGACAGGCAAAGAAGGACAAATGACTGTGCCAACCTATGAAGGGGTTAGATATTCCTTGACCATTGACCATGCCCTATTATCAGGAAATGGGCGACGACAAATTGAAAAACATGAGATGAAAGTAAGCCCTTTTAGTGATCACCATCCAGTCTTCTTGACTCTTAGATTGACACACCAGGAGAAGGTGTGCCTTGCTGCTGACATAGAAACACAGAGAGAAAATAGCATTACCATTAAATAGTCAGGTATCAATCCCTCTTTATTCCTAGATAAAATAGTACATGATAGACAAAATGATATTTTTACTAGCATGAAAGCAGACTCCAAAAATCTACATATTATTGCGGCATTTTGTAATATTGCGTCCGCAAACTCGGGAGACTTAACAATAAAAAATAAGAAGATCGTACACCAAAAATCCAGATGGTTTGATCAACAATGTTCAAAATTAAATCAGGCCTTAAAAAAAGCACTAAAAACTAAGACTAGAGCCAGAGAAAGTGTGAGAATCCTAGGGAAATCTTACAAACAAATTTTAAATATAAGGAAAGCAAAAATACGGGACCTAGCCTGGGGAAAATTAGTACAAGCGGCAGATACACAGGAGCCAATATTATTTTGGAAGACAATAAATCATCCCTTTTTTAAAGAACAGCCAGTTGATCAGATTGAAACCTTGGAGCAGCCCTCAGATTGGATAACGTATTTTGGGCAAATGTTTAATCCTAATATTGAGGAACTATTTTCTTCTGAAACTATGAAATTCATGGCTATAGATCCCCCAAATTTGGTCCCAATTACTTTAGACAAAATCAAAGCTGCCTTAGATGGATGTGCAAATGGGAAGGTGCATGGTCCCGATGGGGTACCTATTGACATTTTTAAGGCAGATATAGACCTCTGCTCCCCAATTTTTTTAAGAGTCTGCAATGCGGCCACAGGAGGTTTGCTGCCTGCAACTTGGGTGGCGAGGGTTATAGTTCCAATTTTCAAGAAGGGCGATAGAGGCGATGCAAAATTCTATCGCATAGTATCCCTAATTGATTCAACATCAAAATTGTTGGGAAGAATTCTCCTAGAGAGACTAGAAATTTGGGAAGCAAAAATCAAGTCCTTACTGAAACCCAATATGGATTCATAAGGGATATAGGGTTCAACGAGCAGTGTGTCAATCTCCAATTGTTGTTTGGAAAATATACACCCTCCAAAAAGGGCCACCTACGTCTATGCTTTGTAGATTTAACAAGCGCTTTTCATTTAGTCTATCATGCAAAGCTATAGAAGAACCCTGGCAGGGATGGGCACCCCAACTGACATCATTATCTACCTAGCACAAATATATGAATTACTAGAGTCCTTTATGGACCCAAAGGCAAATGTAACCCCTGCTTTAGAGTCACGCACGCTAAAAGGCAAGGCTGTGTCCTTGCGCCACTCTTGTTTTCCCTTTATATCAATGATGTTGATAAATGCTTGCAAAAGGTGAACGCTGATGCCCCTAAAGTTGGTAATCTTGTTACCCAGGTCCATTTGTATGCGGTTGACTCGGTTTTGCTATCTATAACCGCAAATGGGCTTCAGTGTTTAATTGAAAACTTTGCTAACCTTATGAGTGAAAGGGATTTAAAACTTAACCTAAAACAAAAGGTTTTACGATGACATGTGGAAAAGGGAAATCAAAAAGCAGGAGACATCATGTTGGGGGTATGGCAATAGCAAAAACACATTATTTCTTGCACTTTGGTCCACTCTTTATATCTGAGGGGCATTGGGGAGCACACATCGATTTATGTAAATTAAGATTCTCATGGTCTTTTGAAGCCCTTGTCAGATTTTCCCAAAAAGTGGGGAATAAGCCAATTAGGGAAATGTTGACGTTGTACAGGGCCTCACATGAGCCTGCTATGGTGCAGCATGATGGGGGATGGCTAATCATACTGCACTTCAGATCCTTGAAAACATATTTCTAAGGAGGTTGTTAGCAGTCCCTAACTCAACTCCTTCATATGTTGTTCATAAGGAATTGTCAGTCCCCTATATTAATGATTATATAAGTATAGCAGCTCTCACTGTTTGGAGTGAGATCTGGAGCAATGATGGAGCCAAATTTACCCTAGAAATCATAATGGACTGCCTTGCTCTTGAAAATAGTAAAAAGATATCCTGGCTGTAGTATATTGTAAAACTTCTAAATGAATGTGACGAGAATGCTGTTTGTAAAGACCCCAAGGATATCCAATATCATAGTGAAAGGGATCTAAGAACAAGGCTTATAGGAGCAAGAGAATCATTAAGAGAAATAGAAACAAGCTCAAAACAGTTGATTATGAGATACAGTGAAGGAGCTTTTGTGATAGGTATGCAACAATACTTACTGCGGGTAACAAATTTACAACACAGGTTTTAGCTTACAAGGCGGAGAATGAGTACTCTCCACTACCTAATAGCGTTTCCTATTATGGGCAATTCTAACCAAAATCTTCCCAATTGCCCATGTGGCGGAAAGTCACCTCAGTCAACATTACATTTTATTGTCTTTTGTAATGTTTATAGAGATATTAGGAAGAGTATTTTACGCCCTCTCTTTTGTGACAGTAAACTGTATTTTTACAAATGCGCTTCTAACTTTATACGTAGTTTAGAAAATGAGCAAGTATGCAATGCAGTAGTCGTTTTAATACAAATGGCGATTAAAATAAGAAAAGAGAATTCACACCTTGAGGCCCCAGTGTACTAAAGAATACAGGATCTAGAATAGACCGATGCACTTTATGATAAATATTTATAGGTGTCATGGCAAACGACCAAAAGCTGGTTTTATATTTGTGCATTTATACAGTAATCCTTATCGACCTCCATTGAAACTCCCACGAGATATCAGATTGTAATCTATGCTATGTACTGTATAACTGATGTATTATGTCAACTATTTTTAGAATTGTTTTAAAGATGTCCTCTATGTACACGTCTTTCTTAATGGTATTGGCTATCTGATTCTTTATATGAGAACATTGCTTTCTAAATGCTTTTATGGTTGTACTTTTTAACCAAATAAAGCTGAATTGAATTGAATGAATTTACTGTGTGAAGACGGCCATGGCTGGAGCTCAACCAAGTGGCTGCTCATTTATGATTTAGTAGTCGGTAGCACTCCACTGGTTGTACCCGGATTGCATTGTCAGCTGAAATAGTCACAAGTGTGAACCTGCTTTAAAAGTACTGCTTAAGAGAGGGGAAGGTATTCAGAAGTTTCAGTAAGCACATCTTTGACATCTAATGTGCAAGCATCGACCACGAATGAATTAGATGTAGATAGACCTTACATTTCGAAATGGAGGTACAATTGTACACCCCAGGCGCTGGTAACAGAATGTGTCTTGGGGATCAATCTTAGCATTCACAGCTTATTAGACTGTTCCATCGGAGGTTAGACACTTATCCAATAAACACCTTCCATTATTATCCGTAGCTCCTCTACACATTCAGGGGCATATTAGCAAGAACCTCGTTAAAATGATCGCCGTTTTAGCGGCAGGAAACTGCTGCTAAAACGGCGATAATGGGCTTGCTAATTCCAACAGAATCCCAGGTTGGATGTGCAGGACATCTAACCTGGGCTTCTATTGGAATTCTATAAAGCATATTAGCAAGCCCATTATTGCCATTTTAGCGGCGATAATTTTAACAAGGTTCTTGCTAATATGCCCCTTCATTCTCCTGAGTCAAACACTGATTCCTACTCCAGACAGTAGGCAGTATTTCTGAGAGTGAGAGCTCTTAGTATAAACATCTCCTCCAAGGCAATATATTATCTGCTTTTTACAAGACAGGTGGCCTCTTAAGTAGGTTTATATTGCAGGTGAGTGTATTGCCCTCTTACTGTATAGCCCTCTTGAGTCTTCTCAAGCTGAGTGACCTGGAAAATAAACTGGTGTCGTTTTAGTACTTAAAGTCTTGAGATGAAGAGTTACGAATGACAGCCACTGGTCATGAAACGCATTTTAAATACGTTTCATAATGATCCAGATTTATAGTTCTCAGGCATGACCTTTGGACAAGTTCCTAAGGTCACAAAAGGTTGTTTATTTTATGATAAGGTCACAAAAGCCATGAATATTCAGTTCTTTTCTGAGTTGAAGGGAAGATTCAAGAACACACAGAAGCAAGATTTGCGTGCTTGTCTTTTCTTGCAATGCTTCTCGGCATCCTTTGTGACATTTCCATACAGTTACAGTACATGGAAAAAGGTTCAAGAAAAATGTGGGTAAAACATTTGTCCATGTCATTGTTTACAGTATTGTCTGACTTAGCCCTTTACCTAGGTTCACTGCTCTTTGTGTTCAGTTGATGCCTTTTTGGGGTTGGTTTGAGCTGAATCTATGTGCATTACCAGGCATTGAACTCGGTGACGTTAGCTAAGCGCGAATATCTCCAAAAGCTAACACCTGCCCCTGAGCAGTTCTTAGCCATGTTATCCAATGGTAGGTGGATAACATGGCTAAGAGCATTAGCTCGGTAATGCATGAATATCGCTGACTTTTCAGCGATATTCATGCATTTCGGCCGATTTTTATCGCTTAGGAGATAAACATTGAAAATAGCAAGGTTCCTAAGCGATAAAAATCGCCGCAGCTCAGCGATAAAAATATTGCCGCTAAGCCAACATAGCGATAATTATCGCTAGTTGTTGGTAATATGCCCCCTAGTTTGAAGTATAGAACTCCTGTACCCTGGCAGGACTCCTGTGCACTCCCCAGACATAAGAACACCCCACAGCTCTCTATGTGCTACTTTTTTCAGGGCCGGAAAAGGTGAAGCCATCCGGTCCTCTTAGCCTTTCTGCAGAAGGTCTGATTGAAAGGTAAGCTTTGTGATTACAGAATCACAGGTGAAGTACCAGGCTTCCTTAGGGACTGAACGTCAGCGAAGTAAGGTTGTGAATAACTGCAGCGTGAACAATGGGTATATGTGAGCCCAAAGGGTTAGGGAGTTCCTCTTCAGGTTCCAGAGGTTAGACAACTGCAGTCTAAACAGACCTGAGAATGTATGATTCAATCTTTTTTTTATATCATTTTAACTTTTTGCTTTTCGACAATATACAGAACGTTTCTGCAGTAACATAAAACACATTAACTTTCACAGTAGCAGTCAGCAAGGTCAAGAACAGGAATCATAGAACTGAATCTCCTACCTACAGCATAGACCCCGTTCACAAAGGTGAACTTACACTTTTGTGTAAGTTTACTACTTTTGGATATTCACAAAGGTAAACTTGCACCAAAAGTCTAACTTTACTACTTTTGGATATTCACAAAGGTAAACTTAGAACATAAGTCTAACTTTACTAGTAGTAACTTAACTTTATGAATACCGAAAAGTAGGAAAGTAAGACATTTGGTCTAAGTTTACCTTTGTGAATACTTAAAACTAGTAAACTTACACAAAAGTGTAAGTTTACTTTTGTGAATCGGGCCCAGTGTCTATAACTTGCATTGCAGAGTAATTTACAAATTTAGCTCCTGATTTTAGGTTTGGCAGATGAAACTCCATCTGACAGGATGGCAGAGAACATTACCTCCATCATCCTGATGAACTACTGCCCATCAAATGTACAGATGGCCGCTGGAACAGCTGCCATCTCTGTACCTTGATGGAGAACTGCTGCACTGGTGGGCCCTTCAAATTTCAAAATGTTTGGTTGAAGGCCACCACAAAACATGTAACTTTTTTTTGTTTTTAAAAAACAAACCCCTAAAATGGGAGTTTGTTTTTCAAAAACAAAACAAAAAAAACTAATGAACCATACACATTTGGAGTTTCCTTTAAGGATCATCATTTATTTTTCTGTCCATCGCCGCCAGGTTTGTCCTGGAAGTTACAGCCAAAAAATAGGTTGTGCACTGTAATGCCCTCCCTCCATAGCCCCTACTTCACAGGGTTGTTGAAAGAAACTTTCTGTCAAAGGAGCCAAGGGGGCTCTGTCAAACTTACGGTCCACCTATCATTAATGAGGGGGGCAGACCGAGAGTTTGGAGGAGAGGGCACTCATTCATATTTGCTATGGAGAACCCTGCCTGACAAACTCTAAATTAGGCCCTTAGTTTTTGTCTCACCCGTGATCGGTCTTCATTTGTCTTCAGGTAGTGCGTTGCTGAGCTCTCCAATCCCATTCTCCAGGGTTTCCCACACTTTCCTTAAATCCCTCCATTATCCTTATATGTGTTATATTACACCCTTCTAATTTCTCTTAACTCTCCCTGTTTTCTTCCATATACTGAGCTTGATGATATAGACTTAGGTGTTATTTGTACATTTCCAACATGAAAACACACTTTAAAATTTTTTTTAAAAACCATATTGCCTTAGGGTGGTCTACTATCTGGTGAGTTGGATAGCTCCTGTATTATTGCTGCCGATTCTATTAAGTCTTCAGTCAGTTGATACAATGGGAGATTTATATAAAGATGGAATCTTTCAAACCCTAGACAATTTAGACTACATTAGCAATCCAACACTATTATTTAGCTTTAACTACTACAGGTTACAAAGAGCAGTAAAAGAGCACTTTCCCACTTTCCCGGGGGAACCTCAGACCCTGACTCCCTTGCAACTGGTTCTCACCACGCCCACAGCCTCCCACCTAGTGTCGAGATTATACACCAGCATACAGAAGGACATTGGAGGGAACACTGAGGGGATGAGAGGTAAATAGAGCGAAGTCTTAGATGATACGCTGACAGAGGAGGACTGGGAAACCACCTGCCTACTCACTGGCACACTAACACCAAATGGAAATCTGAGGATTATCCATTATAAATACATACACCAAATGTACTACACACCTCAGCGGCTCCATAGATACGGGTTAAGGGACGATTCCAAATGTGTAAGATGCAAACAGGATAATGCAGACTTCATGCATTTAGCATGGCACTGTCGCCCTGTGGCGAGATACTGGGAACAAGTGGTACAGGCCATAAGTGACATGCTCGGGGTATCAATCAAATGTAAGGCCAAGGTCTGTTTGTTGGGTATTGTCCCGCAGCTACGAGCGAAACGGCGTAAGTTCTGTGTGGTAGCGCTTTTAATGGCGAAACGGAGGATCTCATTACATTGGAATAGTAAGATGGGACCGAAGATGAAAAACTGGCTGGAAGATTTAACATACTGTTGTGACACAAAGGCCACTTATGAGGAGGAATTGCCGATTAGATCACGCCCCAGGGACTATTGGATGTATTTGCGTGACTACTTACTGGCGCACGCACTAGCACAAAACGAATAAAATGGACAAAAAGGAATGCGGCATAGTAAATGAGGATGAGTATTAATAAACAGTTTCAAAGGGAGAGGGAGAATGCTGTGACACAGTGACCAAAGTTACAGGATTTCTTGTTGTTTTACTGTATTTATAGGTTTATGGAAAAATAAAAATATAAAATGTAAGAACATGGACATGATTGGATGCGTATACAGCACTGTTCTATATTACAAATGCTTCTACATGTAACGCCGCCGGTCCTAACGATGTCGGCTGATGGGCTGTGTACAACACACAAAATATTACTTGACTTGTACCAGTATGTGGCCGGCCTGATATGGTTGTAGGCGCAAAATTGTATTTTACTTCTGCGGAATGTGCAATAAACATCTTACACCAAAAAAAAAAAAAAGTCTTCAGTCAGTTTTTCCTAAGTTGTTGATGTGCTCTCTCAGGTTTGCCCCCAGAGTCCCTCTGATCTTACCTAATGTTCAGCCATGAATCGCCTAATAATGGCAGTGCTTAGTGCAGCAAATTTCTGATTCATTTTGCTTTACTTTGGTTTCTGGCCGTCCTGATAGACATTGTTTAATACAAAGCATGGGCACACTACTGTGATAGAGTGCAGTCTTGCTCATGATTCAGATCCAAACCTCTTCACCACCACTGAGGAACAAAGCATATGAAGGACGTTGGTCTTCACTGTTCCTCATCTTAAACAGAAAGAGTCTTGCTGGGTAGACCTTTCCCAGTTCTAGTGGATTCAGGAATGCCATATGGAGGTATTTGAAAAGGACAAACTTCAACCTGTCATTGATTAAGGCTTTTTGACATTTAAGCATGCTGCTTACCATTCTCTGATCTCTAAGGGCTCCAGTTTGCTCTAATTTTCAAAAACCTTCCACAACTAACTGTTTTTAATGCACTATATACATTTAGGATCAGCCTCCTTGCTTGTGTTAAATGCAATTGTGTGACCAGGGTGTCTCTCTTTTTGGGGCATATGGAGACCTGGTCCATATTTTACTTGCGGTTTGTGCAAGTTTGAGATGTTGCAAAATTGTCCTGATCATTTCTAAAAGCTGCCTGGCGAATGCCAGAAACCTTTATTTGGATTCAATTCTCCTATTGCCTCACATTTATCTTTCCTCCACTGGGCCACTCAATGTCTTGACTAATATTTCTGAGCAGCTGCAGAGCAGACTCCAAAGATTCATGTCTGGTGTGTAGGAGGCCTTCTCATAATCCTCTTCAGTGCTCTTTCCCAGACCTTACCAGGATACCGAGGTGGAATGCTGCCTACCATTAGGCTAACAATGGTCGCAAGCTCTATCTCGTAGCTCACATTGAGTTTTTTGTTTTTTTTAAATAACTCAATGTGAGCTACTAGATAGAGCTTGTGACCGTTGTTTGCCTATTAGATATTACATTGTGTGAAAGTAAGAAAATCCTTTGCAGGCACATTTACCCACTAATACACTGATTGCCCAAGCCTTCAAGGTTTTATTGGGTCTCCACTCTTTTTTTACTGCCTCCCATTAGGAGCAGCTCTGGCAGTGGGGTCCGGCAATGCCGCCCTACTTGCAACCTTTTCTGACCGTCTGGACCTGCTCGTCAGAGGTCGCTCCCCCTCGCTCCCTGCCTGTCCCGAGACGCTTTGCTGACGCTTTGCCGACGCTTTGCTGCTGAAATCACCAACTTGAGCGCTTCGATGATATCGTAGCACCTGGTATCGTTGTAACTTATTTATTTAATTTTCGCTGCTCATTGGCCCTGCATTGTGTTGTTTTTATAGCGCTTTGCTTTGAACAGTGCACTAGTAATCGGCGACTGTGCCCCTGCTTTGTTTTCAGATACCCCACTGCCATTTTGTTGGTTTGTTTACCTGGTTTGTTCCCTGTGTCTCCTCCCCGCTCCCGCCTCCCAGCTGACCCTCCCACACACTAGTATTGTTCTGCAGCCCCGTCCCCCACTGCCTCTGTGACCGTCTGGACCTGCTCGTCAGAGGTCGCTTCCCCTCGCTCCCTGCCTGTCCCGAGACGCTTTGCTGACGCTTTGCTGACGCTTTGCTGCTAAAATCACCAACTCGAGCGCTTCGACGATATCGTAGCGCCTGGTATCATTGTAACTTATTTATTTAATTTTCGCTGCTCATTGGCCCTGCATTGTGTTGTTTTTATAGCGCTTTGCTTTGAACAGTGTACTAGTAATCGGCGACTGTGCCCCTGCTTTGTTTTCAGATACCCCACTGCCATTTTGTTGATTTGTTTACCTGGTTTGTTCCCCGTGTCTCCTCCCCGCTCCCGCCTCCCAGCTGACCCTCCCACGCTCCGCCCCCCTCCACTCTCCATTTAAGTCAGATGGACCTACGCACAGCGTCCACGCGCTGCGGCCGCGCTGAAGGTGCGCCAAAGGTAAGCCCGTCTACGCCTGTCCGCGCCTGGACCGCGTCCAGCGCCAGTCCCCCTGGTCCCCGCCACACCCAACCCACTAGATTCACATATGATGCCGCAACTCTCCTCGCCCTCAACCCCGGACGCACACCACAATGCTGCGAAGCCACCCCAGGACGTACCCACGGCCCATTCGCCTGCCTCTCCTGCAAGTTCAACTGCTTCAGAACCCTCACCAAATCCACTTCCTCCATACACAGCTCCGACTCTAACCACCTGAAGTGCATTCTGCTTAACATCCGCTCGGTCCACAGACACGCAACTGAACTCTGGGACCTACTCGACACTGCGTCACCGGACATCGCCTTCCTTACAGAAACATGGATGAACACATCATCAGCACCCGACATCGCCATAGCCATACCGGACACTTACAAGATTATCCGAAAAGACCGCACCAATCAAACAGGAGGAGGCATCGCCATCATCCATAGGAACACCATCAAAATCACGACCAGCTCCGATGATAATCTTGCAACCGCCGAACATCTCCACTTTTAGATCCACACCGACCCTAGGACCACACTTAGAGGCACCCTCATCTACAGGCCTCCAGGAACCCGCACTCAATTCAGCGATGACATCACTGACTTCGTCAGCCCACATGCCCTCGCCTCCGAGAACTACATTCTTTTAGGAGACCTCAACTACCACCTTGAAAACAAACACGACAGCAACACCTCCACCCTTCTGGACAACCTGGCCAATCTCGGACTCAAACAACTTGTTGACACCCCCACCCATGTAGCCGGACACACGCTCGACCCTATCTTCACCTCCAGCAAGCACAGTTCCTTTGATCGCACCACAGCTCTCCATTGGACAGACCACAGCTGTGTTCACTTCAGCTACAAAACCACCCTGACCCACAACCGCCCGCAACCTATTCCTCGGAGAAACTGGAACAAAATCACCTCCGACCAACTCCTCACATCACTCAACCAAAACCCTCCCACCCTCTCATTGGACCCAAACAAAGCAGCCACCAATCTCAAGCAATGGATCACCCACAGTGCTGACAAATTAGCACCCCTGAAAAAGCACCAGATCAAATCAGCCAGCAAAAAGGCTCCCTGGTTCAATGATGACCTTAAAAAATCCAAGAAGCTATGCCGCACTCTGGAGAAAACATGGAGAAAAAACCCAACCACCGACAACATGGCCACCCTCAAGGCAGCCACCCGCAAACACCACCAACTGATGCGATCCGCCAAGAAATCAGCATTCAAGGATCGTCTCGACAACAACACCCACAACAGCAAGGAATTTTTCAACATCGTCAAAGAATTCACCAACCCCACCGCAGCATCTAATGACATCACTCCCTCCCAAGACCTCTGCGATGCGTTATCCTCCTTCTTCTACAACAAAATTGCCGACATCCACAACAGCTTCGAGAACACTCCCAGTGATCAACACTCCCCACACCCCTCAGATCCTACTCTGCCAACTAACAACCTTAGCGCCTGGAACCCAATCACCACTGAAGACACCATCCGCCTAATGAACTCAATCCACTCTGGCTCGCCAACCGACCCCTGCCCCCACCACATCTTCAACAAAGCTGACTCCATCATCGCACCCCATCTCCGTGATGTCATCAACTGCTCGTTCAACTCTGCCACCTTCCCAGAAAGCTGGAAACACGCCGAACTCAGCGCCCTCTTGAAGAAACCCACAGCAGACCCCTCTGAACTTAAAAACTACCGACCCATATCCCTCCTCCCTTTCCCCGCCAAAGTCATTGAGAAAGCCGTCAACAGCCAGCTCGCCGCCTTCCTTGAATCCAACAACTCCCTCGATCCATCTCAATCCGGATTTCGAGCCAAACACAGCACGGAAACCGCCCTCATTGCAGCGACAGAAGACATCCGAACACTACTGGATAACGGAGAAACAGCGGCCCTCATTCTACTCGACCTCTCCGCCGCTTTCGACACAGTCTGCCACAGCACCCTTATACAACGCCTCAGCAACATCGGCATACAAGGAAAAGCCTTGGGCTGGATCATCTCGTTCCTCGCCGGGAGAACTCAAAGAGTCCGACTTCCCCCATTCAACTCAGAGGCCACTGAAGTCATCTGTGGAGTACCACAAGGATCATTACTCAGTCCCACCCTCTTCAACGTTTACATGAGCCCACTTGCATCCATCGCGCGCCAACACAACCTCAACATCATCTCTTACGCCGACGACACCCAATTAATCCTTTCCCTCACCAAAGACCCTAACACCGCCAAAACCAATCTTCACGAAGGCATGAAAGAAGTAGCCGAATGGATGAAACATAGCCGCCTAAAACTCAACTCAGACAAAACGGAGGTGCTCATCCTAGGATCTTCCCCCTCTGCCTGGGACGACTCTTGATGGCCTTCCGCTCTGGGCACAGCACCCACACCCACAGACCACGCACGTAACCTTGGCTTGATCCTAGACTCCTCTCTCTCGATGTCCAGACAAGTCAACGCAGTCTCATCCTCCTGCTTCAACGTACTTCGCATTCTCAAAAAGATCTTCCGCTGGATCCCCCTCGAGACAAGAAAGACTGTCACCCACCCACTGGTCACGAGTCGACTGGATTATGGTAACACACTATACGCCGGAATCACAGCAAAATTACAGAAAAAACTCCAACGCATCCAAAACGCATCAGCGAGACTCATATTGGACATCCCTCGCCAAGATCACATCACCGGACACCTAAAAGACCTCCACTGGCTTCCCGTCAACAAAAGAATTACGTTCCGTCTTCTCACCCACGCACACAAGGCCCTATACAATCTAGGACCCGAATGCCTCAACACTCGACTGTCCTTCTACAAACCCACCCGCCAACTAAGATCGTCCAACCAAGCCCTCGCCGCAGTCCAGCGCATCCGAAAATCCACCATGGGTGGCAGATCATTCTCCTTCCTGGCTGCCAAGACCTGGAACTCACTCCCCACTCACCTCCGCCTTACTCAAAACCACATCTCCTTCAGAAAAGAACTTAAAACCTGGCTATTCGACAAATAATGAACCCCTTCCCCAAGTGCCTTGAGACCCTCTGGGTGAGTAGTGAGCTATATAAATGCCCGAACTTGAACTTGAACTTACCATTTGTTTTCCTTGTCCATCCATTTGACTGCATGCTGGAGCTGCACAGCCATATAATAGAACTTAACGTTGAGAAAATCCAAGCATCCTCTTTTCCAGCTCAGTTGTAGTTTTATCACCTGTACTCAGCTGCGCTTGACAGTCCATACTAATGAAACCAATAATTTGTCCAGTTTCCGAAATAGTTCCATCTGGAATGGACACAATAACTTCTACATTGTACATAAAGATCTTGGCAAGAAGATCATTTTAGCAAGTAGTATTGTTCTGGAACTAAAGTAGCAAAGGATTTCACATAATATTTAGTACTTTCTACCACTCTGCTCATATTGTATGTTCATTGTTTTCCTGCTGTGTGAGCCATCTGTTCACCTATGTATCTGAATCAGTCGCCCCCCATCTCACCCACATCTGTGGGTAAATATATTGTGTTATGTAGGTCAACATTCACAAAGATACTAGCTTGGACTTTTCCCAGCTGGAGCACAGATGCCAAAGTGCTTCAAAGTGTTGAAGCTCTACCAACAGCACCCGCACTGAATTCTCGGGACTGCGAAAATATGAGTGTCATCATCGGAAACGTTGATTGCCGTGTGACTCTTTGCCTGAGCTGCGCCTACCTGTTTCGCTCTCCACCCGCCGCCGCAGCACGTCTCCATCTCCCTTTTGCGGCCGCTGTGAGGGAGAGAGTACAGGCAGCCAGGACCACAGGCTCCAGCCTGCAGCGCGGCCGGAAGCCGCCAACGCGGAAAAAAAAGCACCAGGAGGCGCTTTAAAACCAGCCTCTTCCTCGGTGGAGCGGGGGATCCTGTCGGAAACGTTTATTGCCGTGTGACTCTTTGCCAGCCTTGTGAGGAGTCCATCAAGTGTGGTACTTGTGCCCCTTTCAGGAATTTGGCCCGCTGACCTGAGCTGCGCCTACCTGTTTCGCTCTCCACCCGCCGCCGCAGCACGTCTCCATCTCCCTTTTGCGGCCGCTGTGAGGGGGAGAGTACAGGCAGTGAGGACCACAGGCTCCAGCCTGCAGCGCGGCCGGAAGCCGCCAACGCGAAAAAAAGCGCCAGGAGGCGCTTTAAAACCAGCCTCTTCCACTGCGTCGCGGAAGCGCCCGGGGCTAAGCCCGGGCAAAGGGCGGGCCATCTGTGGCCGTCCGGGGACGCCGGTGGACGGGACGGGCCACCCCCCCTTCATCTGACAACTCTATATCGCTGGTACCTAAAACAGGAACATCTAGATAAGTATCTGCTTTGCATAATCTATTTTCCAGTGGGTGACCGCTCCCGATACTGACTATCATGTCAACAAGGGGCAGTCGGAGTAAGGCTGCGGCAGGAGGAGCTAAGGTCACAGGCCCAATTGATAACTTCATTACAAGGGCCAATGAGGCCATAGATCACGGAATTTCCCTCTTGGAACGTAAAGTTTCTTTAGATTTGGCACAGGCAAAACGCTCATCATTGGGCCTTATTGCCTCAGCCAACACTCCAAACCGGGATATTGACACTGGTGCTATGCCCGGAGTTACAGTGGAAATCCATAGCATGCCTAACATAGTTGATTTGTCAGCAACACAGTCACTCTCTGATTCGCAGCTAAGTCTGGAAAAATCCCCAAACCTAGATTTGACTGATAATTTAAATACAGAACTGGATTTGGGAACTAACTCGATCCCAGTTGTGAGCTTGGTTCAGGTCTCGATCCCTATTCTGGAGTCTGAGTTACCTCCTACCTCTATGACGGACACCATACATGTTTCTGATACTGACCCGATCCTGATCGCAGACTTGGATTTGGTGGCTGCGAATTTCACCCCTGCAACAGATCCAGTTATTACTCACATATTGGTGGAGCCAACCCCAAGCCCAAGAGCGCTGAGAGGTTTAAGGGAGGGAGCCATACAGAAACAGCCTAAAGCAGGGGTCTTCAAACTGTGGGGCGCGACCCCCAGGGGGGCCGTGGAGTGATAGGAAGGGGGTCGCGCATTCCCTTCACACTTCTGCCGAGGCCCATAGCTTCAGCCCCCCTCCTCCCCCATACTGTGTCTCAGCCCTGGCTGCTGCAATGCAGTTCGCGCTGCTGGGGGCTCGGCTGGGAGGTGTCTGGAGTCTTATCTCCAGCCGCCTAAGCTTTTCACAGGTCTTTAAAGACCATTTGCATATTTACATGCCTTTGTTTACTGGTTACCTAGGCTTAGTTTTTTTAATGGTTCCAGTACCCCCTGGGCCCCCACTCTGCCTATTCCTTACATTTGTATTTTCACACTTACTGCTGTAGTGTGAGAATGCATTTAATGAAAAGAAATAGAAAGTTGGGTAGCCAAAACAAAAATGCCTGCCATGTGTTGTTTAAAGAGCCCAGAGACCTGCTCTTGACACTAAATAGAGTTATAAATAAAAAAGTATATATTAACTAGCTATGTGACTTTTCTGTCTTTGTTCTCTTTAATTATCAGTCATGGATCATTGAGGTAGCCCTAGAACACAATTAAAAGTGCTTTCTATTTATATTTGCTGTTCTAAGTATTCACAGATAAGTGATAAAAATACAGCTTTAGGTGAGTGCTTAATTCTGGGCTATCAAAATAATGAACTGTATCAGCACATTATTTATTTTCTCCACCGACGATCCCTAATTAATGCCATTATAGCAATAGTTTAACTTATATATGAAACCCTACGCTTCAAGTTTCTGGGAATGCACCCTGTTTTTAGACTACTCACTTCTCATTCTCGCCCTTCACTTTCACTCTCACCCAGCACTCACAGCGATCACAATGCACTCACACTGATCACCATGCACTCACAACAATCACCATGCACTCACAGCAATCACCATGCACTCACAGCAATCACAATGCACTCACAGCAATCACCATGCACTCACAGCAATCACAATGCACTCACAGCAATCACAATGCACTCACAGCAATCACAATGCACTCACACTGATCACCATGCACTCAAACTGATCACATGCACTCACAACATTCACCCTCTCACACTGCACTCACAGTGATCACAATACACTCACACTGATCACAATGCACTCACACTGATCACAATGCACTCACACTGATCACCATGCACTCACAGTGATCACCATGCACTCACAGTGATCACCATGCACTCACACTGATCACCATGCACTCACACTGATCACCATGCACTCACACTGATCACCATACACTCACACTGATCACCATGCGCTCACAGCAATCACCATGCACTCACAGCAATCACCATGCACTCACAGCAATTACAATGAGCACCATGCACTCACAACATTCACCCAATCACCCTGCACTCACAGTGATCACAATACACTCACACTGTTCACAATGCACTCACACTGATCACCATGCACTCACACCATTCACCCGCTCACCCTGCACTCACACTGATCACCCTGCACTCACACTGATCACCCTGCACTCACACTGATCACCCTGCACTCACACTGATCACCATGCACTCACACCGATCACACTACTCACCCTGCACTCATGTGAACTTCACTCACCTCTCCCTCCCTCACTGCTCAATCTGTAGCTCACTCAAACAAGGCCATCACTAACCATGCATTAATTCGTCCCACTCTGCATTTACAGCCGAACCCAAATTCATATTTGGTCACCTCACTCACCCTGCAGTCACTCCTTTTACCCTACTCTCACACTGTTGCCTCGCTCACCGTGCAGTCACTTGGGTACTCCTGTCACCCACACAGAGTTTAGAAATTTTTGTCAGGAGGGGGTCCTTACGACTGAAAATGTTGACGGGGGGGTCTCGGCATCCAAAAGTTTGAAGACCTCTGGCCTAAAGGCTCAAGTACATCCATACCCAAGGGGAATCCTCTGCCACAGAGAAAGCAGGGGAAAGGTCCACCTAACACTTCAAATAAGGGCAATAAGAAAGTAAACACAGGCTCGGAATGTGAGGAAATATAAATTTTTTGGTCATATTATGTTCCCTAGCGCGTACCCCACCGACTCCATGTACCAGCTTAAAGTGCATGTAACTTCCCTCCTGTACCAGCTATGAAGACGCAAATACATTTGCGTCCAACGTTAACTTGTCCTCTTTCAGATCCACCCTGAATGGATTGTATAGTCCGTTCCTAAGTATGCTATGCCAACGTCTTTTTGTAGTGTACTTCACATGTTTTTCCTGCTCTGACAGAGTAGGCCCTGAATTCCTGCCATCGAGCCTCTTTTCTGGCTTCCGACTCTGACAGCCTCTGCCCAGGCTACCTCTGTATCCGTGAACTCTGACTTACTTTCAGCGCAGCCCCTCGTGCTCAGCTCAGCCTGCTTTCTGCCAAGACTGACTATAACCTTCGAGTTATCTGTTCCGCTCCTCGAAAATGCATTCCTGCCTACTAGCTTCAGTAAACATCCTCCCCAGCTGCAGAGCCAAAGGGCCGACCTGTCCCAGTGCAAGTAATTCATAGCCTCTGTTACCATGCTCCCATAGAAGGCCCCGTGCCCCCACGCTTCTCATGTAGACACTTAGGCGCCTATACACGCATCCACAGTTAGCATAGAATAGCTTCTGCCCTAGAGACCTTTCCGTCCAGATAATATGGTTCCTAAACATCAGATATCAGATATGATAGAAGTACAAGTTGATCTGACATGCCAGACTTCTGTCTCTTGCCGTCAGTGTAAATGTCAAGTCCCCTGCACCCCGTCAATCACACGTCATGCAGCTGCGCGCGCATCCAAGCTTCCGATTTCTGCTGACATTGCAACAATTCTGTTAGCACCACCCCTTGGTGCCACCCACTTGCGTCACCTATCAGTGACGTTTCTAGTACACACCTACAGTTCACGCCTAGTTCACGCCTCTTGATTACGTACTAGTACCACGTGTATACTGTTATCTTGTCTTCTCTCAGCTGTTACGCCTCTTGCACTATTACTTATGATGTGAATTAAGTATATAAGCTATGTATTGTCAATAAAATGTTAGCGCGCTCATCTATCCCTTCTGACACCCCTGTGGTGTTCAGAATCCGATATCCTGGTCACGACCATTCCTTTATGAGGAATAAAACTCTTAGAAACTCTAACACCACGGACTCTGTCTTTTTTCATCCGATCTGAGTTATTATTGATTAAGTACTTACCTGCATAGAAATTAAGAGAGTAAATTAATTATTTACGTCATTTTGGCGCCCGAATAGGGACCCCTCCCCCACCTCACGCGCCGGTTGGTGCGTTGCAAGCTCTGTCCCCTGCCATCAGTTAGACGGAACCTACGCGTACTGGCAGGATTTCCTGCATCTCCCTCTGGCCCACGGAGGTGACGAAGACTGCGATCAGTGCCCAGACGAGGCGGTGAGGAGTGCGGAGGATCCCGACCAGAGCCTAGCCGAAAGAAGCAAGGTCCGAGGTGTCAAGAGGCCCACCAGGTTTCCGAAGTTTTCCGAAGTTTTCCGAAGTTTTCCGAAGTACCGAGTCGAGTCCAGTCAAGTTTTCCGAGGCCTTCTGTTTCCGTGCTTCCCGGTGAGTACCATTGCTGGGACGTATCTAGACGGGTTTGGGTACACAAGTCCGGTCTGCACTGTTTTTAGGCAGTGTATCTGTACTGTTTAGCAGTATATCTAGTATTCCGAATTTCTGCACTGTTACACCAGTGTATCTGTACTGTTGAGCAGTACATCCAGTATAGGGGGTAGTCATCTATGTCTCTAAATGTCTTCTTATGTGATTAATGTCGTGGTATGAATGTGACCGTTTAATGTGCATTTTTGTGTTTCTTGTATAAAGTAGCTGTAACCAGTATTAAGTAGTAAGGATTGGGTATTCAGTAATAAGTAAGCAAAATGCCGTTTTTCAACAAGTTAAAGCAGATAGGAACTAGGAAAGGGATACTGGAGGAAGAAATTCCTATTCCCCCTAGGGACACTCCAGGTAACTTTATGTATCATAAACATGGCATAGATGCCATATTGTATCTGGACTTATGGGCCGATTACACCAAGCACCTAGACGAAAGACACAGGTGGCCTGTTACCGGAACATGGGATGCCGAGTGCATCATGAAGGTAGAAGAAGTATTATGGAAAAAGAAAGCTAGACAATCTCAGAAAGACGCCATAGAATTTTGGCGTAAGGAATCACATAAGCGTGCTGAGAAAGCACTCCGTAGAGAAGACAGACTTAAAGAATCAGAAAAGGCCCAAGAAAACAAATTAGTTATTGAAGGGATCCGAGTAAAAACAGAACAAATAGACCGTGCCCGAAACAATCTTGTAAACGGTATGTATCTTGCAGCCGAGGGCACATCTGAGGCCCTATCAGAAATACCGAAAAACTTACCGCCACCATTAGTTCCAACTAAAGTAATGCATAAGACTACTAAAGACATATTCCTAAATTCTTATCTAGAGGATGTAGCACCAGCTTATACCAATTTTCCTGTTCGTGCCCTGCCTACTGACAGGGACGGGGGTGGCACTACGCCCCCAGATCATGTTCCGCCAGTACCGCGACAGACCTCCCCCGTTCCGCCAGCTCCGCCACTTCCCGCACTAAAAACTGACCTGCCGAAACCACTCCGACCTGATCTTACTAAACGACAAATTCAAGTTCAGATCCAGACTCCGCAGGGAGATAATGCCCAAGCATCCGCTTCAGGAGGTGCGACTGCGGGTCTTCGGACCCCGCCATTAACACGCAGATTCAATCTCAGGGATATGCAGAGTCCTCTCACGTTCCAGTCTCCCCGCCTTGACGCATTAAAGGAAAACATGTCAGTTTGCAGATATGATCCAGTGCCCGGAAAAAACGATCTAATGATATTGGCATCACTACGGTTAAGATCTGCTACTGATATCTTGCTATGCTATGTAGGAATGAAGGACCGTCTAGATAGGATATATGAGTTTGTTCAGACAGGGAAAGACCCTGACAGTATCAAGGATGCCATGGAGAAACAGAAAGTTGACATTCAAGCACAAATACTACGATTTTTCATAAATTGTCTAATAAGAGAACGAGACAGGCCTGAAACAGATCAGAGTGAATTAGATGCACTGAACAAGTGGGGTCAAAATATAGCCGATGGAAAACATGACAGGGGGGCTTGCATAGCCAGTATGTACAAGAAAATTAGAAAAGCAGTGATAACGGTACACCAGAAAGGGAATGACAAAGCTTCCTCCGAGGAGGAAGAAGAACCTGAAGAACCAGGAAGGACTACAGATACTATAGCGTATGTAGGTAAGGGAAACTACCTTAGGAAAGGCATCCGTCCGGAAAACAAGAGAGTTTTTCTCTCTGCTTTAACAAACCCGAATTCTTCTGAACATCAGTTCCAGGAAACTGATAAAAGGCTTCGAGACCGAATGGGGTACCATGTATTGAATTCTATGGATGAACAGGAACTAGCTCGGTCAGCCGTGTTATGGGCCGAGAATCCAGACATATATAATGATGATACGTTAGCGCAGACATTCTTGAACCTCTCCCCAGACGAGCAGAAATTAGCAGGTGTATACATGATTCAGCACCTCCTCATCAAGTACAGGAACCATCATTCCGATCCAGGTCCCTTACATGAAACATTAGAAGCACTACTCATGGATAGATGGAGAGGTTTCAGTACCAAGTTGATACAAATAATTCTAGAACAACGACATAAATATAACACCTTCATAAGTTCCGAATATGTTCCCGCTCCGCCCCCAGAAAGGAAAACGTATCACATGCAATGCCTGAGTAGCATTGAAAGTCAGAATCCCTTACGAGAAGTGCACCCAGTTATGGGTGAGGATCATGCCTTGAAACGTGTATATGTGCACACGCCATTGACTAAGTTAGAGCTGTTAGAAATGAAGAAACTAGTTCCGTGTCATGATAAAGACCCTGCAGGTTTTCACAGAGAGCTTAAAGACATGTTGTTAATGGGGGATTACACGTATGATGATATCATGAAAATGTTGAAGGTACTGTTGCCCACGGGCATTTACGAGAAATTAAAGGAAAAAGAATGGGAGGTGGGTGACACAAAGATTGCATGGGCAGAAATAGAAGACGAAGAAAGCAAACGGGTCCCAGGGTTAGGCCTTGGGGACAAGACTAAAGCATTACCCGGATTAATAGTACAGGTTTTGCCAAGATTATTGACAACTAGAAAGGAAGATTGGGACGCCATCTCGTCCTGTAAACAGAAACATGATGAAGATACTAGTGACTTCTATTCAAGATTCGAGAAATGTTTCATTATAAATAGTGGCCTACAACCAAGCAGCGAGTCATATCCACACCTTTTTGTATCAAAACTAGTCGAGAACTCCCTACCATTAGTTAAAAATAGAGTGTACAAAGTTGAAAGTACTTGGCAGGCAAATACGCCATCCCAGATGTTACAAATGTTACAATATCATCAGAACAGAATTAGAGAAGAACAAGATCAGGAACAGAAACGTATGAAAGACACAAAGATGAAAATGTTAGTAGCCCAGACGGTCCCAGTCGACGGTCAGAGAAAAGGTGGGACCCAGACAAGTCATACTACAGCTCCCGTTAAGGGGACATGTAATTACTGTAAACAGCCAGGTCATTACGTACATGAATGCCCAGTCCTGAAACATAACATATCAACAGGTAAAACTAAAGAAAGACCGCATCCGCCTAGACAAGATCAGGTCCAGCAACAGACCTCACAAAATGTACAGCCAATGCAGAATACACAGCCTATGCATGCTCCATCCCATACAGCACAGACAGTAGCAGTACCACAGCCACAGCCCATTGCCGCGACTCAACAAGTTTCACAACAGATGTACCAGTATGCCCAATCTGCATATCCAGATTACCCCCGATATACATGAAACAGCCTAGAGAGGGAAGGTGGTTTGCCTCTTATTGAAATTCCTGTAGATCAAGAAGGTCCTTATGTACACAGTCACGTATTGGGAAAAGACAGAAAGTTTTTAATTGACACATGGGCAAGCCGCACCACAATCAGTCATAATGAAGTCCCAGGGGCACCCCTCTCAGGCTCACAGAATGTTTCCCTTGGTTTTTCAGGACAGCCTATTGTAAATGAAGTATCGGAACCAGTACCCTTGGCTGTGGGCCCATTATCACGAGTTACAGATTTGTTACTTACGAACTCATGCCCAGAAAACTTGTTAGGAATTAAAACACTGAAGGCTCTAGGAGCTATAATATGCTGTTCCCCGGAGGGAGTTAGACTCTTTCTACGGGACTTCAAGGGTCATTATGTTTTACGAGATTTTGATGTCAGATTGAAAAATGTACCAGATCACCTATGGGCAAAAGGCCCAGCTGACGTAGGTTGTATGCATATCACTCCATACCGTGTTACACTCAAGACAGGAGTTGTTCTACCCAGAATCAGACAATACAAGTTACCACCCGATGCTGTAGTGGCTTTACTGAAAATCATTGAAGAGCTCATTGCCCAGGGAGTGGTCGTAGAGACCAACTCCAATATCTGTAATTCACCCATCATTCCAATTCTTAAACGTACAGACCCCAATGCACCGCCAGTATATCGGCTGGTGATTGATCTTCGAGAACTGAATAAATGTATTGTACCACAGTACCCTGTGGTCCCCGATATCTCTTCCCTATTGACTGCTATTGATTCAGAAGCAACGTTCTTTACTGTAATTGATCTCAAGAACGCTTTCTTCAGTGTACCTATTGATCCGGAGAGCCAATATCTCTTCGGATTCAGTTTAAATGGACGAAGTTTCAAATTTTCCCGCGCACCTCAAGGATTCACAGAAAGCCCCAGCATCTATAGTCAAGCACTGAAAAGACAACTAGATTGTATTCAAATGCCAGTTAACACCGCTTTACTGCAATACGTCGATGATCTACTGATCACCGCACGAAGTGAGCCCGAATGTGAACAAGCATCATTGACAGTTTTACATTTCCTGGCCGACAAGGGACACAAGGTGTCTCCTTCGAAGCTACAATTCTGTGTTCAGCAAGTTGTATACTTGGGTCACTTGCTGTCCAAAGTGGGGAGACAGCTCACTCCCGATCGCATTCAGTTAATTGTAAATATGCCACGACCACAGACACAAAAGGAAGTGCGGGCCTTTATAGGCCTCACCTCGTACTGCAGACAATGGATTCCTCAATATGCATTTCTAGCTAAACCACTCATTCAGTTAATGACGCAGGAGGCAGCAACTTCGATTGCCCTCCCTTGGACTCAGGAACACACACAAGCCTTTGAGGAATTAAAGAAAGCATTATGCCAAGCACCAGTTTTAGCGACACCATGTTACAGCAAACCGTTTACACTTTTTGTTACAGAACGTGACGGCACAGCATTGTCTGTCCTCACTCAAGATCAGGCAGGTTCACATAAGCCTTGTGCTTATTTTTCAAGTACATTGGATTCAGTAGCCCAGGCACTCCCTGCGTGCTTAAAGTCAGTAGCAGCAACAGCGTTAGCAATAAGACAGAGCGATTCAATTGTTTTAGGCCATCAGTTAACAGTACAAGTTCCACACTCTGTAGAGGTTCTGTTAAACAGAACCCAAACTCAACACTTGACTATAGCACGACTGACAGGTTACGAATTGACACTATTCCAGCCACACATAGAAATCAGACGCTGCAGTATCTTGAACCCAGCAACACTGTTACCTACAGTTATGACAGATCCAGCTCCGCATGATTGCATAGAGATCATTAATGCAGTAACAAAGCCCCGACGAGACTTAACAGATGTTCCATTGACAAATCCAGACCTGACACTTTATGTGGATGGTTCATGTATGAGAACAAGTACAGGAGAATTAGTGGCCGCATATGCCGTGACCACTGAAACTGAAGTTAAAGACACACATCGTATTGACACACTGTCTGCTCAAGCGGCCGAGCTCATCGCTCTGACCCGAGCCTGTATTCTAGCCAAGAACAGAAATGTTAACATATACACTGATTCCCGTTATGCGTTCGGAGTTGTACACGACTTCGGCATGCTATGGCAAGAACGAGGTTTCTTGACCTCTCATGGTGCCAAGATCCAACATGGCCCCCTCATTCAAGCACTGTTAGAAGCAATACATCTGCCTTCAGCCATATCCGTCATGAAGTGTAAAGCACATACTAAAGTCACAGATTCTGTCTCCCAGGGTAACGACCTGGCAGATCAGACAGCAAAACATACAGCATTGACTCACACTCAGACAACTGATACGACAAAGACAACAGATCCGACAAACTGTATGACAGTCAGGGATCCCACACTAGATGTTATCGACATTCAGACACATGCTACTCCAGAAGAAATAAAGAAATGGATTGAACAAGGAGGGATCCAAACAGATCAAGGTTGGGTGACGAAGGGAAAATCTACATGGTTTCTCCCTGACTCAATGGTTCAAGTCATGATAAATACAGCACATAGCCCAGCACACCTAGGAGAGAAAGCGATGTTAGACAGTTTACAAAATCTCTGGAACAATAAACACTTACGAGCAGCAGCGAAACAGAAAGTGCGTACTTGCATGATCTGTTGTCAGTTCAATCCAGGTAAAAGTGTCCCTGTAGAGCAAGGTGGATTTCATCCTCCCGATCACCCTTTTGAAGTCCTCCAGATGGATTATATCCAGATGGACCGTTGTCGAGGATTTAAATATGTTCTCGTAGTTGTCTGTGCTCTGTCCCGCTGGACCGAAGCATACCCAGTCCCAGATTACACTGCTCCGACCACTGCCAAGCAGCTGGTTCGTGAATTCTTCCCACGATACGGCTTGCCTCGTGTCGTGTACTCAGATAACGGTCAGCCATTCTCATCTGCATTAATGAAAGAAGTTTCTTTATTATTGGGATACCAGTGGAAGTTCCATTGTGTCCGACATCCCGAAGCCGCAGGCCTTGTAGAAAGACATAACCAGACACTAAAGATCCGCCTTGCCAAAATATGTCAGGAGAAAGGGGTCGACTGGATAGTCGCCCTGCCAGTGGCACTATTCTACATGAGAATGGTCGCCCATTCGAGATCAGGGCTATCCCCGTACGAGGTGGTCTTTGGCAGACCACCGAACATGTGGGGGACGCCCATTCCGAAAAAGATTACTGATGTTGATTGTAATATGTTGACAGATTACCTTGCCTCCTTGATGTCTGCACTCCAATCATGTCGTTCACAGGTTGCCGCAGCCTTCCCTGACAACACTGATGTAAAGCCACACGACGTCCGTCCTGGCGACCTAGTCCTGGTGCGCAATTTCGACAGGAAAAGTCCGTTGGAGCCCCGCTGGAAGTCCCCGAAGACCGTTCTTCTCACCACAAGGACGGCCGTGAAAATCGAAGGAAGAAAGGGGTGGGTTCACACGAGTCATGTGAAGAAATTTTTTGGACTGAAACCTGATCGAGACTCGTCCACCCCCACCAAAGACTGTGTCGAGCCAAAAGACTTTACAGAATCTGAACGAGAAAAAACTCCTCAAGAAGATTATCGCATGAAACTCCGATCTAGCAAGTCAGACAGTTTAATTGTTTAAGTCCTCCCCTAGGTGAATCGGTTAAATAGTTTCTGACATGTATCCCCTAGATCGAGATAGAGAGAGAGAGAGAGAAGCCAAGAAACGTACATACTGTAAATCACTTGGTAGTCACTGTATAGTGACTCTATTAATCATGTTTATTCTGAGTATTTTAATTATTGTTGCGAGCATCCTCTTACCTATCTACTACCCTATTTTCAAGCATGAACAATCTGTCTATAATGTATCTGCTGAACACACCTTTAGTGAGTTACCTCCACACAAGCTTTCCTACAGACTTGCGCTGCGCAACAACACATTCATCAGTATGTTACACCATTCTCATCAAACTAACAATGCTACAAATTGCTGGATATGTGGCCGACTCCCTCCCTTCCAGAACTACAAGGGAGCTCTGCCCCTCTTTCCGTACCCATTCACTCACAATGGCTCTTGCGGAGCATGGTTTAAAATAATTAATTCCTTAGATCCTGATATTGCTGTTTTCGATGGGGGCTGGGTTTGGGGAAACCTGAACTTAGTCCTGCTCGACGTCTGTTTCCCTGATAAGGAGGGACTCCCCACTAGAATAGGAACTGATCTAGAAAATGAAGTGTATGGATTAGGTAATTATACAATTAGCCTTATGATTCTTACTGTTGAATCCGAAGACACGCCAATTCTACCCATTATGTCAGTACTGCCAGTCACTGGTGAATTATGTATCAGGAAGAAAGGTTCAGTACACTTAGGCCATAGTAAATGCACTACTGTGGTCGAATTCAGTGATCATGGAAAATCGTCCTTTAAAGCTATTAGTCATTCTTATTTTGTTTGTGGTCACACCGCATACATACGCTTACCTCCAGATTGGGATGGTACCTGTTACATTGCATTCCTCCTGCCACCTGTTTTCCTAGCTCCCCCTGATTACCATAGAAATACCAATCTAGTGAAGAATAGACCCAGAAGAGATATCCCACTTGTCGACTACACAGAAACGGCATGGGAACAGTACACCGACTTTAATAAAGGATTCTTTTTCTTTTTAGGACCTGTTCAGAATAGTAAATTAATACGTAGATTAACTAGAACACTTGAAGCAGTAGTAAATGAAACTGCCTCCGCCTTAGGTAACCTAACAGAAGAGCAGTCCGCCATGCGGGTTGTTGTCCTTCAGAACCGTCTTGTTATTGACGTCATCTTGGCAGATAGAGGTGGAGCCTGTAAGGTCATCGGGTCAAGTTGTTGTGTTTTCATACCACAAAACGCACCATCTGTATATCAAGCTATCACCCGTCTCCATAAAATTGCAAATCAGATACATCAGAATCCAGGCACCTGGACTTGGTCCGGTTGGTTCTGGACAACGTTAACAGCTTGGGGATGGAAGATCCTATCCTTCCTAGGCATTGGCCTAGTCCTAGTATTCAGTTGCTGCCTGTGCCTACAGTGTGGGCCAGCGATTTGTGGACTATGTGCCACCTCTTGTATCGAACATTCCAGTTTTCTCTCAAAACGTAAACGAAAGAAAGAAGAACAAATGATGTTACAAGAACAAACTGATCGATTTATGAGGATCGATATATCATGAAGGGTCCGTAGGGAACAAGGAGGGAATGAGGAAATATAAATTTTTTGGTCATATTATGTTCCCTAGCGCGTACCCCACCGACTCCATGTACCAGCTTAAAGTGCATGTAACTTCCCTCCTGTACCAGCTATGAAGACGCAAATACATTTGCGTCCAACGTTAACTTGTCCTCTTTCAGATCCACCCTGAATGGATTGTATAGTCCGTTCCTAAGTATGCTATGCCAACGTCTTTTTGTAGTGTACTTCACATGTTTTTCCTGCTCTGACAGAGTAGGCCCTGAATTCCTGCCATCGAGCCTCTTTTCTGGCTTCCGACTCTGACAGCCTCTGCCCAGGCTACCTCTGTATCCGTGAACTCTGACTTACTTTCAGCGCGGCCCCTCGCGCTCAGCTCAGCCTGCTTTCTGCCAAGACTGACTATAACCTTCGAGTTATCTGTTCCGCTCCTCGAAAATGCATTCCTGCCTACTAGCTTCAGTAAACATCCTCCCCAGCTGCAGAGCCAAAGGGCCGACCTGTCCCAGTGCAAGTAATTCATAGCCTCTGTTACCATGCTCCCATAGAAGGCCCCGTGCCCCCACGCTTCTCATGTAGACACTTAGGCGCCTATACACGCATCCACAGTTAGCATAGAATAGCTTCTGCCCTAGAGACCTTTCCGTCCAGATAATATGGTTCCTAAACATCAGATATCAGATATGATAGAAGTACAAGTTGATCTGACATGCCAGACTTCTGTCTCTTGCCGTCAGTGTAAATGTCAAGTCCCCTGCACCCCGTCAATCACACGTCATGCAGCTGCGCGCGCATCCAAGCTTCCGATTTCTGCTGACATTGCAACAATTCTGTTAGCACCCCCCCTTGGTGCCACCCACTTGCGTCACCTATCAGTGACGTTTCTAGTACACACCTACAGTTCACGCCTAGTTCACGCCTCTTGATTACGTACTAGTACCACGTGTATACTGTTATCTTGTCTTCTCTCAGCTGTTACGCCTCTTGCACTATTACTTATGATGTGAATTAAGTATATAAGCTATGTATTGTCAATAAAATGTTAGCGCGCTCATCTATCCCTTCTGACACCCCTGTGGTGTTCAGAATCCGATATCCTGGTCACGACCATTCCTTTATGAGGAATAAAACCCTTAGAAACTCTAACACCACGGACTCTGTCTTTTTTCATCCGATCTGAGTTATTATTGATTAAGTACTTACCTGCATAGAAATTAAGAGAGTAAATTAATTATTTACGTCAAATGCACAGGGGATTTGCCCACTTTGGGGATAACATGTAAAGACTGTTCCTCAAATAGCCAATTAATAATGAAAGTTGGGGAACTTATAAGTGCCCATTTGGCAACTATAGATGTAAGATTGGGGAATATAGGGGGGGCGTGGCCAACAGCATGGCCGACTAGACGTGCCTCGCCGGAGCTCCGGCCGAGTTGCCCCATAATCCGACTTTAATCCTTGACATCGAGCCCGAAAATCATACCACCTTGCAGCAGAACCTTCCCGCTTATCGGAGTGCCAGCGGTCTGGGTGGTCGTATGTTCTTTTCAGACTTCTGCAAGCCAGGAGACAGCATCGGAGAGTGGGCGGCCATGATGGCGGCCGGGAGGTGCGGAGGAAAGCGAGATCACTGACGCTGCGCCTGGCGAGCTGCCTGTCAGACCGAGCTACGGATCGTACAGGGTCCCTCCACACGGTACGGGACTACGACATTCAATTGGGAGAGCAATCCGGACCCGTGCCGAATACTTTAAGGGGGAAGCTCCCGACCCAAGATGGCGGCCGGCGAAGAGCACTGAGCTGTGGTGCTGCCCCGCCGGAGTGCGGAGGAGAGTTGGGGAACGAGCCGGTCTGAGATCCGGAGCCCGGGGGTGCCACAGCTGGTGGAGGCAGCCACCTTCCCCCCTTCGCCCCCTTGCCGCTTCGCCCCCACACGGCGCCCAGACTCCGAAGCCCGGGGAGAGGCGACAAGGGAACTGTACTGTGACCAGACACGTGTGGATTCCCCCGGTCGGATCTACCCAGCGGTCCGCGCCTGGCTGGCTGTCGGGCTGCCGTGGGTGACGGAGGCGGAGAACAGTGTGTCCCTCTGACGCCCATCTTCTACGCGGTCCGGGCCACCCCCACCCACGTGGAGACCATGTGGAAGAAGGAGCTGGCTCCCAGGAATGCGAAACAGGGCCCTATGGACAATTTTGCGGCCCTGAGGACCGCGACGGAAACACCGGGCTCCCGCCCTGACATGGCTGTGTTGCTGGAGGCCATTCAGGCGTCCAGAACAGACATCCAGGCATCGCGCTCAGCGCTGGAAACGAAGATTGGTGAGGTTGGGGCGGAGGTAACGCTGCTGCGCCAAGACTTCCGAAACTTGAACGAAAGGGTGACGGCCGCGGAGGACAAGCTGAAGGAAGACGGGGAGGCAATTACTACACTCAGGAGGGACATGGCGGAACTGCAGGCTTCTCACCGTAATCTTCAATGGAAGGTGGACGATGCGGAAAACAGGTCCAGGCGCAACAACCTCCGCTTTGTTGGGTTCAGAGAAGGGATTGAGGGCAAGGACATGGCTGCCTTCCTAATAAACTGGCTCAAGACCACCTTCCCGACGGCGCCATTTTCTCCCTGCTTCATAATCGAGCGGGCGCACAGGGCACTCCTGGCTAAACCCCCGGAGGGAGCGAGGCCCCGGCCGGTCATCGCACGCTTTCTGAACTTTGCCGACAGGGACCTGATCCTTCGAGAAGCCAGAGCTCTGGGGGAGATCCGTCTAGAGAACGCAACGATAATGATCTTCCCGGACTATAGCCAGGAGGTTTCGAAACAACGCCGATCCTATGACTCGGTGAAAGCAAAGCTGCGATCCCTACAAATCAGATACATGCTGCTCTTTCCCGCCAAGCTGAAAGTGATCTATAAAGACAAAGCGCTCTTCTTTAATCATCCTGAGGAGGCATGGCAGTGGCTGGAGGAGCGCCCCATTCTGAATAGCAGAGATATGGCTAGCCGGGAGGCGATGGACAAAACAGTACGGAGCAAGTCACGGTGGGAATTGCCGAGGCCTCAGAGGCAGAGAACACGGAGAACCCAACACAAGGCCTCGGCGACTCCGTATAGGACTCGGGGGTCGGCAAGCAGGAGGGACGGCAGATCGGAGTCCCCCGACCCAGCACCGGGCACGAGATCTAACGGACTCCGGAAGGGAGCACGGTCGGAGGAAGACGATGTTGAGGAGTCGGAGGGCCCATCGTCTGGTGAGGAGGACATGGAACTTTTGAATGAATCTTTGCACCCGTTGGCGAAGGAGATCCGACACATGGAACAAGACCTTTCGGGCCATGGCCTGACCACGGACACACAAGACTCACATTCATGAACCTTAAGCTGAGAGACTCGATGGAGATGGCAACTCGGCGCACAGGAGCACGCAAGTTGGCACGGTCCCCCCCACATACCTTGTTTTTTCCCCAGTGTTCGCACTGACTATTGTTTGAGTAGGGGAGGGATGTGCGGGAGGGCGACAGACCTGCTCCCATTGATGGTTTGGCCCCATGTTGGGGCGCAGCTAGAAGGGGAGGGAGGTGGGGTGGGGGTGGGGGGGGAACGTTGGAGTTGTTATTACCTCATGTTGGGGTGTTGGGATGTTGGGGGGGGGGACAGATGTGTATGAAGCAGCGAGTTAGAGGCGGTTTACCCTTACTACCACCCTGGCCCTGGGGCCCGATACTTGATGGTCCTCGGGCGATGCAATGGCAAGTACACTAGCTGAACCAATCAGAGATGGCGCCGGGGTTAAGGCGCTAACATGGAACGTGAACGGCCTGGGCTCCAAAATTAAGAGGGGCCTGGTTACTGCCTATATTAAGCGCGCAGCACCAGACATTATTTTCCTTCAGGAAACACATTTGAGGGGGAACCGCTGTGCCTTTCTAGCACGCGGGCACTACATGGTCCTAGCGCACGCCGGATACACCATGGACTCATGGGGCACAGCAATACTCATTAGAAAAACGACACCCTTCACAGTAACGCGCACATGGTTAGATCCACAGGGCACGTTTGCCGGGGTGCAGGGGACATGGAGGAGGCGCAGGTACACGCTGTTGTCGGTCTATGCTCCACCCAAATTGCAAACACGGACGATGCAGGAGGTCACTAACATACTACTAGACACGGCTGACACGATACAGATCATGGGGGGGGATTTTAATGACGTGATGTGCACGACACAAGATAGGTCTGGGACCCCCCACACAGCGACTGCAGAGACTGCTTTGGCGCATAGAATGGACACGATCGGTCTCACCGATGTCTGGCGGTGGCTCCACCCTACGCAGGAAACTTACTCCTTTTACTCGGGGGCCCACAAGGTCTTCTCTAGACTGGATTACATTTTCACCTCGAGGCAGGAACTCTCGACGGGGCACTTGGCAGACTACAGGGCGAGGGGTATCTCGGACCATTCCCCGCTGTTCGTACACATAGGACGGGGTAGGGGGAGCGGACAGGCGCAATGGCATATGTCGTCATGGGACATACAGACCCCTGAAATCCTAGGAGGCATTAGAGCAGATATCAGAGTCTTTGTGGCCGAAAATGAGGGATCGGTGCAGTCCGGGGTTACACTGTGGGAGGCCATGAAGACCGTGCTGAGGGACCGCTTTCAATCCAGGGTAGGGGAGGCCAGGAGGAAACGCACTGAAGCCATAGCCGCGGAGGAAGCAAACATACTGACCCTAGAGGCCGAGAACCACAAGACGAAGGGGGAGGTGGATCTCAGAAAACTGCTTGACACTCAAAGGTTGTATAGGGAACTGACCACGAACGAAGCGCGCACGCAGGCGCTGGCCACCCTACATCGCTTGTACGATGTTGGCGACAAATCGGGAAACTCATGGCATGGTTGAGCAGGTGGGAGAGAGCGGCTAGGTGGGTGGATTGGATTGGTCTCCCTGGCGGGGCGCGGGCGTCCTCGGATGACACTATAGCAGAGGCCTTTGCGACCTATTTCGAGGACTTCTACAGGGCTAGAGACCTTGGAGACAGCGAGGTGGTGCAGACGTTCCTGGGTGACGTGGAAGTTCCGCAGTTAACCACCGAAGATAGCGAGACTTTGGAAGCCGACCTGTCCCTAGATGAAATCGCGGAGGCGGTGGCTTCCTTGAGACCCGGGAAAGCACCGGGACCTAACGGTTTCCCGGCAGAATTTTTAAAGCGGACGGGGGATCTCCTTTCCCGTCACTTGAAAGGGTTATTTGTAGATGCGTTTGGCGCCGGGCGTCTTCCGCCGGATCTGACCCTAGCTACCATAGTCCCGATTCACAAGGAGGGCAAGCCCAAGGGGGACTGTTCCTCCTACCGCCCAATCTCCCTTCTTAACATCGAGACTAAACTCCTGGCCACCATTCTGGCGAGGCGCCTAAGACAGGTCATAACGGACCTAGTACACCCTGACCAGACTGGATTTCTGCCGGATAGGGCCACCAAACTCAACCTACGGCGCACCCACAACTGGCTCCAGGAAGTCTGTGACAGGAGCGAGCCCCATTGGTTCCTCTCCTTGGACGCGGAGAAGGCGTTCGATGCGGTCCATTGGCCCTTCCTGATGGGAACCCTCGAACGTTTTGGGTTTGGGCCCAAGTTCCTACGTTGGGTGCAGCTGCTATACTCGAATCCTAGAGCTAGAGTGCGAAGAAATGGGAGACTGTCCATGGAGTTTGCGATAGAGCGGGGGACTCGCCAGGGGTGCCCGCTCTCCCCACTCCTCTTTACCCTCACGATAGAGATCCTTGCGATCCGTATCCGGCATAACCGTGATGTGACGGGATTCCACTGGGGGGAATCGGCCGCTGCTCAGGAGAAAATCTCTCTTTACGCCGATGATGTACTATTGTATGTCACAGACCCAGCCAGGACAATCCCTGCCCTATTCAAGGAACTAGGGGACTTTGGGGCGGTGGCCGGACACACTATAAACTGGCATAAGTCAATCCTCTATGACCCGCAGGGTGCCCCGAGGGGGGAGAACCTACCTGAGCTCCTCATCCACACCACAGAAAGCTTCCGGTACTTGGGGGTCTTTATCACCCGGGATAGGCGGCGCTCCTACACAGACAATGTCGACAGGGTGTTGGTGGCAGCGAAGGCAGAGATGGATAGATGGAGACCACTCCCGCTCACCATTTTGGGCAAGGCCGCCCTGTATAAAATGATCCTCCTACCGAAGTTTTTGTATGCCCTCCAAAATGAGTATTACCCCCTACCGACTTTGACAGTGCGGAAAATTCATGCCGATCTCCGTTCTTTCCTGTGGTTGGGGAAACAGTCCCGGGTGGCACTCACGACCCTGCAGCGCCACCAATACAGTGGGGAATCTCGCTGCCCAATTTGGAGGCCTACTATTGGGCAGAACACCATACCCCGATCAATGATTGGATACACGCCCCGGCGGATCACCCCACTTATGCCCTGGAGAGATCTAAATGGGGCAATAAGACGGTACTGCACTTCCTCTATGGGGGGAAGGGAGGGTGTCAGCTTCTCCCAGCGACTAAGATCACCCTGTCGGCGTGGCGCAGAGCGACGGTCAAAATGGGCTGGCAAGAAAGGCCCACCCGCCAGACCCCTCTATGGTCATGTAGGTGGCTGCCTGAGCTGAACAAACTCCGGGGCTTTCAAAGGTGGGACGATATTGGCATCTCCACAGTTGGGGATGTCATAGCAAGGGGGGAACTTAAAACCTTCCAGGCGCTGCAGCAAGACTTTGGCCTCCAGAGAACCCAATACTTTAAATACCTACAACTACGGCACGCATGGGGGGCACAAAACATATCTCTCGTTGACATTCCCCAGGTTGCACCACTCGAGGGACGCCTGCTACAGGAACAGATACAGAGGGGGGCGGTGTCTATGACATACAAAACATTGACAAATAACATGTTGGGTGATTTGCAGGCTCTGAAAGAGAGGTGGGAGGGTGATGTAGGCACACTGGAAAACCTGGATTGGGAACTCATTCTCATGCACCCTCGAGAAGTAGCCATAAAATCGAGGCTTCGCCTCATACAGTTTAAGGTTCTTCATCGGGCCTACTATGACAGAGTGAGGCTCTTCCGGATGGGGAGGGCTACAAACTCCACTTGCTTACGATGCCAGCATCAAATGGGCGATTTCTTCCACATCATTTGGGGTTGTACTGTGATACAGGAATATTGGGACGAGGTCTTCACTGAATTGAGTGCGATATTGGAGTTGGACATTCCTAAGGACCCCAAACTGGCGCTTTTGGGCATGTCGACTGAGGTGGATATCACACGACACTTACTCATTTTTCTGCTGCTGGCTTTGGTAGTAGCCAAAAGAGACATTGCGAGACTGTGGGGGGCGCCAGGGAAGCCCAATCTGGAGGACTGGAGGAGGGGCCTGGATATGTATATGGCGGCTGAACGGGTTACATATAAAGCGAGAGGGTGTCCACGAAAATTCCGTAAAATCTGGGCCAAGTGGAGGCACTATCATGGACTAGAGTAGGAGGTTGAAGCCGAGTGGGGAGGAGTGCGGGTGGCTGGATCGATTGTTGGGGGGTTCTGTTTGTAGCTGACTCGGGCATGTTGGCCCCAAGAGGATTCGGGCGATGGGACTGCATATGTTCATATCACACACCCTGAGAGGGCCGAGGAGGACACGGGAGTCGGGCGGTGGGGTGGCGGGAAGGGGGTCACGCTGCTTGGGGGGGGAATGGAGGGTGGGAAGGGGGGCTTCGGAAAGAGGTCTCTCAGTTGTTGACTTTAATGGTTGTTAGGGGGGGGAGTTCGGGGCGAAAAGAGAAAAATAAGTTTGTCATGATGAATGCTATGTAACTGTCTATTTTAAAAGTTGCGTAATGTCGGGTGGAGCGGAATGTTGACGCTCCCCCGTGATGCCATGATGCTTGTACTGATGATCCGCCTAATGCAACAATAAAAAGAAATTTCAAAAAAAAAAAAAAGATTGGGGAATATAGAAAAACAATTTATTAACTTAAGTACCTTAGTCAGAAGTCCCCTTATAAAAGCAGCACCCACAGTAGAGCCAGCAAAATCTCATACCCCCCAACTACTGGGCCAACCTGTAAAGAAAGCCGTGGTAGCTTCAAACATCAAACCCAAGCCACCACAGGCGACCAAGGATGTGGTAAATAAACCAACCCTTCCCATTGTAAACACAAAATTGCAAGGGAATCGACCAAAACCGCAGGGCGGGAGTTCTAATAAGGACGGGAATAAAGGAAATAAAGAGAGATTCACTGCTAATTTGCCCCCGGGCTCAAGTCCCTTTGTAGTTGTGATGACGGGGGTCCCAGAGACATTAGATAACACAGATGAACCCACCTGGTCCCTATTAAATAAGGTCAACCATTGGCTAAATAACAACAGGCCCCTACCCCCATATTGCACAAACAAAATCTTAACAGTCCGGAGAGTACCGTGGGTGGGCCACGAGAGAAAGAAAACACAGGGTGACTGTGTGCTTATTAATTTCGAAGACCCACGCACGGTAGATTATATCTGCTCCTGGAGAAGTGAGGGGTATAGTGAAGGTATTGAGACAAGGCACCTCTCCTTCTTCTATCCATCCAGGAATTACGCTAGGCTAGATTACCATGACCATGGTTCCGATGGAGGCTGGAGCCGGGTGGGGCAGAGGGACCTAGGGAACAATTGGGGAGAGTGGGGGAGAAACAACCATAGAAATTCCCAAAGAAGTATAATAGGTAGGGATGTCCATTGGGGGATCCCAACCTTTAACAGATTCAGCAGCCTAGAGTTGGTTGATTGACTTCTACCACCGACTGGGCTGCAAAACATCACACTGGAGGGAGATAAATGGGGCAGTGAGAGTAAGGTGATGAAGACTAAAGACGCCTATGACGAGGAGGTTCTTAGTACAGTCTCAGGTCCAACTAGCCAAAGGATGGCACCGATAAGGGAAGAGCTAGTAAACGGCACCACTAAGGAGGCCGTGGTATTTGAGGCCCAAGATTCCAGCAGTCCCCAAAAAGTTTTGGATATGTACACAAACCCTGGGAAACAACACCTAAAAAAGCAATCCAACAATGAGCTTAGGATCCTTAGTTGGAATGTCGCAGGACTCCAACATCGGGTGTCGGATTTGGAATGGTTAAACATCCTATCCGAGGAAGACATAATATTGCTGCAAGAGACGTGGGCTACTTCTGCTGTAGATATAGAGGGCTTCCACTGTTATAGTATCAATGCTCAAAAGCCCGTTTTTGGACGCCCGATTGGAGGTTTATTGATCGGGTTCAGGATAACCATAGGGGGATCTATTAAATTAATACCCACTAAAAGTCCAAATATTCAGAAAATTGAGTTCACACGTAGGTTTCCTTATTACCTGATTAATTTCTATAATAATGATTTCCATTCTATTCCGAATAAGAATTATATAGAATTATTCGGGAGCCTATCAAAAATAGCTGAACTATCTAATAACTGTGCGAGCAATAGGATTATTTTAGCCGGGGATTTTCACGCGAAGTTTCCTAACGCTAAAGAGGGCACTACACAAATGGATAGGGCCACTAAACGGGGTAGGGAACTAGAAAGTTTCATTAATGAACATATCTTAACGGATATAATGGACGTAAGTAAGACCAATGCACCTACTTACATCCCAACCTTTAGAGGCAGAGATTTCTCTAGCACAGTGGACTACATTTTTATGTCAGCAGATTTAATAGATAGAGTCACTATGGCTAGAGTCCTAGAAACCGCCTTTGGAGACCATAATGCACTGTAGGTGAATATTAGATTAGGATCCTCCAATGCCCCTGCTTGTACCCCTGGAGCCAGGGATATCACTCCCTCAACCAATAACTTAAGGCTGAAATGGAGGGGGTGGATAGTGGTTGTATTGTGAACGCAATTACAAGTAATCATCGACCCATAGTTGATTCCTGTTCACTTTCTGATGGGAATCACCAGAGGATAGTTAAAGATTTTGTTAATCTCTGCAATATTATAAAGACCCTTCTAAGTGTTCCCAATAAAAGGATCAATTATGAGCCAAGGTGATTCGATAGTCGCTGTTCAGCAGCAAATAAGGCTCTCCGTAGGGCTCTAAACTCTAAACCTAGATGTCAAATGGAGGTACGGGCTGCCAGACAAAATTATAAATTGCTATAGGGGCAAGGAAGGCTGCTATATTGGAAGAGCATTGGGAGGAATTAACCGTCTCCGCTGCTGTGGGGAATGGTGCCACCTTTTGGCCTGCGGTAAGAAAGATGCGGGATATGGGTAAGCAGTTATCCCCAATAAGTTGCACCATTTCAAGCCAGCAGTGGGAACAACACTTCTCTACAATATATGCAAATCCGGGCACTGCCATAGAAGATTATAGCCCTGGCAATTTGCAACCACTAGACATAACCCTGGGGGAGGTCACCGTGGCTATTAACCAGAGCCTTGGCAACAAGGCGCCTGGGCCTGATGGCTTCCCAATAGATGTAATTAAATATAAGCCGGAATTCTGGGGACCAATCCTTGTAAATGTTTTTAATAGTCTCCCGCTGGTGCAAATCCCTGATACCAAGTCTACAAGCATAATAGTCCCTATTTACAAAACGGGCGAAAGATCTGACCCCGCAAATTATAGGCCCATCTCGCTCTTGGACAACACCCTGAAAATCCTGGGCCGGGTACTGTATAATAGAGTGAATGACTGGGCTGAGGAAATGGGGGTGCTGGACAGTTGCCAAATGGGCTTCAGAAGTAGGGTCGGGACTACTGAACAATGCCTGAATTTAAATCTCATAAGCAGCAAATATAACATAGCTAGGGCATCGTCTATTTACCTAGCATTTATGGACTTATCATCCGCATTTGACTTGGTAAATAGGTCCAAATTGTGGTCGACCCTTCTGTCTTATGGTCTTGATGAGCCCTTAGTGCACTTTTTGGCCTATTTACATACAGACACAAAAGCGCAGGTACGGATTGGCATGGAGGGCGCAATCTCTGGGGCAATTAAGGTTGAAAGAGGTGTGAGGCAGGGGTGCGTTTTAGCACCCCTGTTGTTCATTATTTATATAAATGGATTGAGTGACTCTTTGAAGAGGGCGACCATTGATGTCCCCAAAATTAAAGGGGGACTGTTACCCGCACTTCTGTACGCCGATGATGCAGTGCTTATGGGATTAACACCAAACGCCCTACGTGCTCTAGTTAAGAACTTTGCACACTATATGGGGAATCTTGATCTTAAAGTAAATTTTAAAAAATCCTTCATTATGTCCTGCGGGCCGGGGTCTAGACAACTTAATTTTATTACAGTAGGACAGGACAAGTTGCATTCAACAAAAACATTCCCCTATTTAGGTATGGTTTTTGCTGCGAACGGCCTGTGGAGTAGGCATCTTACCCACGCCACAGGCAAGTTCTCAAAAGCCATAAATTCAATTCTTTCCCTCCCACGGCCTAAGAGGACTGGAGCAACCAAAGCGATTTAAAAAATATACAGATTGCAGTGTGCCCCGGTAGCAACCTACGGTGCCGAGATTTGGGGGGTAGTGAAAACTCCCAGTCTGCAAATAGAGGAAAATCGATTGTGCAGGAAACTACTGGGAGCCCCAATTTCCTCATCTGGGTACATCTGCCATGCTGAACTAAATTTGTCCTACATAACTGACTTCATCGCAGCAAGGCCCGCCTTGTTCTGGCTGGCTATTTGGGTCAATGACTGTGCTACCCTAACACAGGACATTCTGAAGGAGTGCTTGGTTTGTGACAAAGGGATGAGTATTCCATGGCTCCGAGCAACGCAGGAAAGCTTGACCAGTGTAGGCAAAGGCCACCTTTTTGAGGATCCTTCCCAGATCAAGATCACTGATAAAAAGGAAGTACAATCTGGACTATATGATGTAGGAGAGTAGGGTCTGCAATCCTATGATCACCCAGATTTTTTACTTTTGTTTCACTGGTTTACGACTTTCTCTGGCTGTGGGCCTGCCAATCAGACCCACAGCCTGGCTGTTCTCTTTCTAAATTACGATATGTACCCTAGGTGCATTTACCAATTGGTACTGGGCCACCTTATCAGACCCCGTAACGCAGGGCATAGGTGTACCCAGGGCCGCCAGGGGCTGCAGCATGTATTATGCCACCCCTGGCTGGCCGCCTAAATTTGACACAACTGGCTGCATGACAGCTGGGGCAAAGTCGTGTAATCACCTGTTAGAAACGGGACCCTGGCTGGCCAAGACTCGCGTCGAGGTCAGTCAGGGATCACCATTCCCAAGGTCAGGGCAAGGGAGTTACACGCCAAGATAACCCCTACTCGCCCTCTAGGTAACGTGGCGCGAGCAGCAAGGCTAAACTTGGAGGCGATATGAGTTAAGTATTTGCGCACGCACCCCAGCAACAACACCCAAGGCCCACCACAAAGGAAACTCCACACAAGGTTATATAAAAATAGCCTTTGTATTCCAATAAACATACATTAGATAAAACACACACTTTACATTGTGCCAGAGGCACGGGCAGAATTTACAGGGGATATTTACAAGACAGGGCCACCTGGACCACTGTCAGGAATCAGCACTTTTAGAAGTAACACTTTTAAAAATAGCACTTAGGATGTAAAACTGTAGCACAAAGATAACATACAACCAGTCACTACTGGTACCAGGTGAGCACCACCTATGCAACCCTCACTATCTTAGGAGATTACACTAGGGACCTGGGCCTCGCTAGTACCACCTGCACTAGGGAGAAAACAACCACCTAAGTATTACAATACCTGTAGGGGTGTAAGAAAGGAAACACATGATGCATCACAATACATTCAGCGGTGTAAAAGGACAAAGCACATGACGCATAAAAACACATTCAGAGGTGCAAGAGAAACAAGGCACATGATGTATCAACAACACATTCAGCGGTGCAAGGAACAAGGCACATGATGCATCTACAACACATTCAGAGGTGCAGCAAAGAACACTTTGCATAAATCACATTAGCACATCAATCATAAATGCGCCAGAATCACATTAGCCAGAACTTACATCAAAGTCCAGGGTGCGCCACTGCGCCAAAACCTAAACGTGGCAGCTGCCCACAAAGTGCTGGGCAACTGGGCATCGTGGGAGCCTCGCAGGCTCTGAGGAATAAATATGCAAAGGGAGAGCCTCTCAGGGCTCTCAAAACAAAGGTCTGGCACTTGAGCCTCTCTGGGCTCGTAAGACAGGAAATGCCCCCTGAGCCTCTCGGGCTCTCCATGAACTGCAGCCAACGTTGGAGCCTCTCAGGGCTCGAGGACAAGGCGGGGGCAAGCGGAGTCCCCCCCTCTGGGGACTAGACATGGCCAAACTGGGCAACGAGCCTCTCATGGGCTTTGAAGCAATGTGGGGCCCAGGGGAGCCTCTCAGGGCTCGAGGAGTTAAGATACGGGTGGAGCCTCTCAGGCTCGAAGTACACATGCCCAATGAGCCTCGTGGGCTCTAAATAAATAGTGCCGGGGTGACGGGCCACTGGGAACAGGTATGGCCACATCGTTGGAGCGGCCCGCTATCATGTGGGGCCGCTCGAAGAACAACCAGGGACAGTCCCGAGGCCCCCCTCCTTACCGGGCTCCGGGCGTCCCTTCTCTCTGTGTCCCCTCTCCGGGGACAGCGCAGGACTCCGCCTCCGGGGCTCCCCTCACTTCTGGGAGCCCCGTCACGCAACATCCGGCATCTTCACCCGGTCCCCCATCTCGGGACCGGGACTTGGCAGGTGGAGCCCTCAAGGCTCCGGGCTCCTCTTCTCCGGCCGGGCGCCACGGCCAATCAGAGGACGGCAGCGGGCGGGACTTCCTTTAGCAAACCGGAAGTCCCGCCTACAGTCAGGCGCGACGCCGCCTGACTTCCTGTTTTGCCCGCGGCTGCGGCGGTGAACACGGGGCAATGCCGGGTGGGCACCGGCTTTAATTAAATTGTACAGCGAGGTGGGCACTCGCTAGAGGTCCATTAAAGGGCAAATAAGCGGGGTGGCACCCGCTCCGAAAATCGGCAAAATGAGCCGTGGGCAGCCATAAGCAGGGTGGCACCTGCAAAGCAAAATAAAGCGCCTTCAGCGCTAAGGGCTAGATAGAGCGCTCCCAAGCGCTAGAGTAAAGAAAAAGCGCTTCCAGGCACTTTGTTAGGAATCCAGGGCCCCCAGGCGCTAGGAAAGAAATACAGCGCTCCCAGGCGCTAGGAAGGCACAGAGAGCAACAAAAAGTCCTTCAGGGGTCCAAGGGCTGCAGTAGTCCAGGGGCTGGGCAGGGCCCAGGGGGGGCAAGCCTTCCCCTGGGCCCAAGCAGCAGCATGCCCCTGGCAGGATTCAAGTGTCAGAACAAGAACATTTTCATGGGGTCACAGCCCCTCTTTTATACACCTTTTCCCTTTTGTCTGTGGGTGCAGGGTGGGGGCAGAACCAGTCGCAGCTGGTCTGAGAGCACTGTTGATGGCTCAACCACCCCTTTCATTCATCAGGCAGGCTAGGGTCATCAGTCGCACCACAGGGGGCGGAGCCAGCATTGTGTGGGGAAAACCCAGCCCCATTCAGGACACAGGCGCAGCCCCTCCCTCACATCAGCATGCTAATCTCTCCATTCACCACCGGGGCAGACCCACACAGACTTCCTGGAGCCTGGCATCCCAGCCAGCTCCAGCCAATCACACGCCAGCACCTTCACAGCACATACTCAGCCATGTCTAGAAGTGGCGCTTCCGCACAAGACACATACACACCGCACATACCATTGCGCAGCATTCACTCTCCCGAGTTTGCACATACCAAGCTGGACCATGCACGCCTCACGCATCAGGAACTACCAGGGACACAGACATTCCCCATGCATTCCTATGGGAGAGCAGGCCAATCTCACACACACACTCAGGGAGAGGACGCACTTTACACTGCGCCACAGTGTCAAAGTGCGCAAAGACCAGAAGTCACTAGGCAAAAAGTTCAGGGGTGAACCTGCCAGAAGGGCCAAGTCCAACACAACCCCCTTCCAGCCAAAACGCAGGGGAGAACAATCACCACCGTGATGGACTTCCCTGCTTGGGGCGATAGAACACGGACGCGGGCCCGCACTGCAGGGACACCCTCCTGTTCTACGACACGCCTATCCATAAGACAAGCACATACAAATAAAAAAAAAAAAACAGGCCCAACTAGGCTACCCCACTGGTACTCCTTAGTTGTCCACGGCTAGGACCAGGCCCTAGGCCATCCAGATACCACTGGTCCCTGCCAATACATAGAGTGGGGGGTAGTAACCCCTGGCCTACAATAGCCATTCTCCACTCCCTTTCTCAGTGTAGTTCCAAACTACCACTGATCCTCCAACCTAGGGTCCGCACCCTCAGGCTGACCAGAGGTCACGGGCATGAATGCCCCACCCTACCTCTACTTCTGAAGCACCCTCCAGAACAACTCTCCCACCAGTTCGGGACCTTTACTCCCTCAGCAGCAGTGACCACGGTCAGACCAGCACAAGATCGGTGTAGTGAGGCGTTGCACTTTGCGGGTTGCCAGATGCGGCGCAGGCGGCGGCTCGCGGACCGCGTCGAGACGGGGACGGCAAGCGGCATAGGCTGCGCGGCCGAAGGCAGACGCGGCTCAGTGCGGTGCCTACAGGACACCAGGCTGGTCATGACAGAGTCACAGCTCCCCTAACTGGTCTACCACCTGGGATTCGAATTCACTCCTCCTTCAGCAGCAAGGCAACCACTGCAGGTCAATCCCCCATGCAGCTTACCCGGTTCCTTCTCTTCAGGCAGGAGTTCCTTCAGGACACTACATACAGTTGCCCTTACGTCCAGATCCGGAAACACCGGCTACTGGCTCCCCAACCGAGGGACGTACCCCTTTGGTCAGATGCCTGGCGCACCAGGACTTCCTTGAGGGTGACACATAACTAATGTGTCGTGTACAAGTCTTCCTGACACTCAGGACAGAAGTGGCATCACCCTGGTCACTCCCTGGCGACACAACCCTTCTGGTTGGCCCCTGACCCACTGGTTACTCCACTGGGGAATCTATCCCCCTCGCACCCCTCCATCTGGACTTCTGCACCCTCCCAACTGGAGCGGTACTGCCAGATAACAGAACTACTAGAGCCCTGCTTACAGGCGCTCCACGTTCTCTCCACGCTGGGAGATCTCCCTACAAGGACGCTCCATACGGACATGCTAGGCTCCCTCACCTGGTGTTCCTAAGAAAAAAAACACCCAGACTACGAAGACCAGGCTTGTGCTCCTCTGAGCCACTTCCACCACACTGGGCTGGAAGACCAGAACCTTTCCTTAGGGTCACTCCCCAACAATTAACACAATGGCACAGGGCAGGGGAAACTCCCATGAGCTTCAGGCCCTCCCATGAAATCCTGTTCACTGATGTTCTACATTCTTCAAACACTCTGGGAGATCTTCCTCAAATGACCTATTGGTACAGCCTAGGCCCCCGACCTGACGTTCCCTTCAGAAACATTCCAGGCCCTGACACTGGGTTTCGGGCACCTGGAGACATGCAGTCCCACCCACTCCTTCTCCTCTTGAGACAGGACGTGAGCCCCTACACCGAGACCTAGCTGGGCTACACTTAACCTCTTCCACCACACTGGGCTGGAAGACACCTCGGCCACTCCTTTTGGAATCACTCCATCCCCTATGCCTCTCTCCTCCCAGAACATTACCAACTCCAAACATCTGTCTCTAAATAGACCACAGAAATCAAAAGCCAACTCCACTGTCTGCAGACGTTCTTGGGAAAAGTTTAACACACGGAACTTAAGTATCTGAGCAAAACAAGAGTACACAAGCATTCAGCAAGCTCCCCATCCAGAGAACTCACACACACGTCCAGTGCAACACACCATTCGTCCACACACCATTCGTCCACACACACACCCCTCCCCAGACTGGTAAGGCAGTTTCTACCACCCCTGATTTCTCAACCTGACCACACGTGACACAGGTACCATTACTCCAGGACAGGGACGGGGGACACATGCACTGAACACATTTATGCTGCCACCACTGGATCCCACCCTCATGGTGAATCCAGAAACACACTGCACTTAGGGGGATGATCTACCCTCCCGAGCTAGGGACACCTAACTCAAAGTGCACAAGAAACACATTTCCACAGAAATGACATTTTTAGCAAAAGCACCATACAATAATCCCCAAAATGTGATTTATCTAAAATGTAGAGTTTTGTAGTGCGGCCAGTTGCCACTGTGGTACATCGCAAACACAAATCCTTATCCTCACCGCTGCGTCCAATGTTAGAAACGGGACCCTGGCTGGCCAAGACTCGCGTCGAGGTCAGTCAGGGATCACCATTCCCAAGGTCAGGGCAAGGGAGTTACACGCCAAGATAACCCCTACTCGCCCTCTAGGTAACGTGGCGCGAGCAGCAAGGCTAAACTTGGAGGCGATATGAGTTAAGTATTTGCGCACGCACCCCAGCAACAACACCCAAGGCCCACCACAAAGGAAACTCCACACAAGGTTATATAAAAATAGCCTTTGTATTCCAATAAACATACATTAGATAAAACACACACTTTACATTGTGCCAGAGGCACGGGCAGAATTTACAGGGGATATTTACAAGACAGGGCCACCTGGACCACTGTCAGGAATCAGCACTTTTAGAAGTAACACTTTTAAAAATAGCACTTAGGATGTAAAACTGTAGCACAAAGATAACATACAACCAGTCACTACTGGTACCAGGTGAGCACCACCTATGCAACCCTCACTATCTTAGGAGATTACACTAGGGACCTGGGCCTCGCTAGTACCACCTGCACTAGGGAGAAAACAACCACCTAAGTATTACAATACCTGTAGGGGTGTAAGAAAGGAAACACATGATGCATCACAATACATTCAGCGGTGTAAAAGGACAAAGCACATGACGCATAAAAACACATTCAGAGGTGCAAGAGAAACAAGGCACATGATGTATCAACAACACATTCAGCGGTGCAAGGAACAAGGCACATGATGCATCTACAACACATTCAGAGGTGCAGCAAAGAACACTTCGCATAAATCACATTAGCACATCAATCATAAATGCGCCAGAATCACATTAGCCAGAACTTACATCAAAGTCCAGGGTGCGCCACTGCGCCAAAACCTAAACGTGGCAGCTGCCCACAAAGTGCTGGGCAACTGGGCATCGTGGGAGCCTCGCAGGCTCTGAGGAATAAATATGCAAAGGGAGAGCCTCTCAGGGCTCTCAAAACAAAGGTCTGGCACTTGAGCCTCTCTGGGCTCGTAAGACAGGAAATGCCCCCTGAGCCTCTCGGGCTCTCCATGAACTGCAGCCAACGTTGGAGCCTCTCAGGGCTCGAGGACAAGGCGGGGGCAAGCGGAGTCCCCCCCTCTGGGGACTAGACATGGCCAAACTGGGCAACGAGCCTCTCATGGGCTTTGAAGCAATGTGGGGCCCAGGGGAGCCTCTCAGGGCTCGAGGAGTTAAGATACGGGTGGAGCCTCTCAGGCTCGAAGTACACATGCCCAATGAGCCTCGTGGGCTCTAAATAAATAGTGCCGGGGTGACGGGCCACTGGGAACAGGTATGGCCACATCGTTGGAGCGGCCCGCTATCATGTGGGGCCGCTCGAAGAACAACCAGGGACAGTCCCGAGGCCCCCCTCCTTACCGGGCTCCGGGCGTCCCTTCTCTCTGTGTCCCCTCTCCGGGGACAGCGCAGGACTCCGCCTCCGGGGCTCCCCTCACTTCTGGGAGCCCCGTCACGCAACATCCGGCATCTTCACCCGGTCCCCCATCTCGGGACCGGGACTTGGCAGGTGGAGCCCTCAAGGCTCCGGGCTCCTCTTCTCCGGCCGGGCGCCACGGCCAATCAGAGGACGGCAGCGGGCGGGACTTCCTTTAGCAAACCGGAAGTCCCGCCTACAGTCAGGCGCGACGCCGCCTGACTTCCTGTTTTGCCCGCGGCTGCGGCGGTGAACACGGGGCAATGCCGGGTGGGCACCGGCTTTAATTAAATTGTACAGCGAGGTGGGCACTCGCTAGAGGTCCATTAAAGGGCAAATAAGCGGGGTGGCACCCGCTCCGAAAATCGGCAAAATGAGCCGTGGGCAGCCATAAGCAGGGTGGCACCTGCAAAGCAAAATAAAGCGCCTTCAGCGCTAAGGGCTAGATAGAGCGCTCCCAAGCGCTAGAGTAAAGAAAAAGCGCTTCCAGGCACTTTGTGAAGGAATCCAGGGCCCCCAGGCGCTAGGAAAGAAATACAGCGCTCCCAGGCGCTAGGAAGGCACAGAGAGCAACAAAAAGTCCTTCAGGGGTCCAAGGGCTGCAGTAGTCCAGGGGCTGGGCTGGGCCCAGGGGGGGCAAGCCTTCCCCTGGGCCCAAGCAGCAGCATGCCCCTGGCAGGATTCAAGTGTCAGAACAAGAACATTTTCATGGGGTCACAGCCCCTCTTTTATACACCTTTTCCCTTTTGTCTGTGGGTGCAGGGTGGGGGCAGAACCAGTCGCAGCTGGTCTGAGAGCACTGTTGATGGCTCAACCACCCCTTTCATTCATCAGGCAGGCTAGGGTCATCAGTCGCACCACAGGGGGCGGAGCCAGCATTGTGTGGGGAAAACCCAGCCCCATTCAGGACACAGGCGCAGCCCCTCCCTCACATCAGCATGCTAATCTCTCCATTCACCACCGGGGCAGACCCACACAGACTTCCTGGAGCCTGGCATCCCAGCCAGCTCCAGCCAATCACACGCCAGCACCTTCACAGCACATACTCAGCCATGTCTAGAAGTGGCGCTTCCGCACAAGACACATACACACCGCACATACCATTGCGCAGCATTCACTCTCCCGAGTTTGCACATACCAAGCTGGACCATGCACGCCTCACGCATCAGGAACTACCAGGGACACAGACATTCCCCATGCATTCCTATGGGAGAGCAGGCCAATCTCACACACACACTCAGGGAGAGGACGCACTTTACACTGCGCCACAGTGTCAAAGTGCGCAAAGACCAGAAGTCACTAGGCAAAAAGTTCAGGGGTGAACCTGCCAGAAGGGCCAAGTCCAACATCACCCTTTGCTTTAGGTATAGTAGCTCTATATCTAACCATACAATGGACACCCGAGTTCCTATCAGTCACTCCTATGGCAGGCCTTGACAATCCTGAAGGCAGAGTGCGTGGGCTCGTGTGAACTAGGTTCTGGCCCGAGCCGAGCCCGGTTGCAGCTTGCGGAATCAAGACCCAACGGCTGTTCCATGATAACGCGTACCACATCGGTGTCGCGTTATCAAGACATGTCGAGTAAGGTGTCATACGAATCAGGATGCTGCCCCCTCACCAATTCTGGCGACGAGGTTAGCATTCCGCCCTTCTAGAGGGACACGACATGTACGTAACTGTGAACCCCGGTTAAAGTTAACTAAAGCCTCAGCTCCGCAAAATGGATGCTGCCACCACAGACACGAGTCTGACCTCCTGCTGCTGGGAGTCCTTCCAGCGAGGAGAGCTTGGACAAAGGGTTTCCTGTCGAGGGCGGTGTTCGCACCGTCCCAGACAGGGTTTGTGTATTCTGGGTAGGTAGGGCTTTTGCGAGAAGGTGACTGCGGAGTGGCACCCCGGTGCTCACTACGCATCTGCCGGTCAGAACCAGTTCCAGGGGCGCCAGCCCTGGCCTGGGGAAAGTCCGGCAGGGGAGAGGGGTGTAACTACCCCCCTTCCTGGTCCCACCCTTAGGGCAGGACCTAGTCATGTACCCACCCCTTTCTTTAGGATAAAGACCGGAGCGGGGACCCTTCCAAATTAGATCATCTTTGAATCAAGAACTACTTTCTACGAAAGGACATTCGAGACTCTTCTCAAGATTTCTCCCTTGTGACTAAGGAGTAGTCACCCTGCATCAGCGGGCACCATCTAAGAACTCTGCGGTTTGCTGTAAGTCCTTCCTCAAGGAATCCGACGGCCCAGCTCGACGAGAACCGGCTTCCCTGGCACCTCTGACCTCTACCCACGTCATCAGCTCAGCTGTGATCTGTGGGTGCGACGAGACCTCGAGGGACCGGCCATCATCAGAACCTGCACGCTCTTAACCAGCACGACCATCGAAGCAATTCTCTGGTGAGTGCTCTGGGGTCCGAGAAGCCCCAACCCTGAGCCGCTCCAGCACCGAAGTGCAGTCTCCCAGCATCTCCACGATCTGCGTGGGGCCCTTCTGCTCGCTGCTCAGCACGTTGTCTGGTCACTAGCCGCTGGCTTGTGCCCTTCTGTGACGACATCCGACAATCAACACTGCTGGTCTGGTTGCTCCAGACTGGCCCTTGCTTCCATCTTTGCGAGAAGCACCCCGGGCCCTCCTGGTCCACTCAAGACGCCATCTTAGGCCCACCACGTGGCCCTGAGATCTGCCAAGGCTTGTTGCCCCATCCTGGGCCCAGCGACGCCGACAGCATCATCCTTCGTGGGACAGCTCGCACCTCCACCGTGGTCGCCGACAACGCCTCCTGGTCCGTGAGACTGCAGAGCCTAGCGTTGCCCACTCACCTGGTCGAGGTGACGGCCAACCGGTGCCTTCCTGGTACCCTCTGACTACTGGCTAGTAGTACGAACTTGGTCCCCTCTGCTTTCAGGTATCATCAACCTCTGATCCAGGCTTGGATCTCTACGAACTATTCATCACTGGTCGCCGGCCAGCAACTCCTTTTCTTCCGGCTCCTGGCTCGTCAGCGAAGACCCCGACGCCTGTAAGACTTGTGCAGCCGCAGCCCTCGTGGTTAGGTAACTCGGCATTTCGGTGCCTGCATAGCCTCTTTACTCTAGGGTCCCGAGTCCCTCGCTTCCGACTTGCCTTATCGGGTCCGCCCGAGACCTTAAACTTTCCGTGTCCTCGGACACTTGTTTTAATTGTGCACTTGAAGTATTTTCCTAAGAGATTTGGTTTGTGCTTAGTACCCTGTCCTCATAAAGAGTACAGGGCTGTTGTGAATCTTAATAAATATCCTGTTTATTTTCATAACACTTGTGTGGTGTCCTTTCACTTGGTGTTCAAGGGGTACATGTGTGGTAAACAGCTGGCTTAACACGCCCTCTCGAGTCTTTAGCCTTAGACTGCTCGTATCCACGCTACTAGGATAGCTGGTCTATAGGTTGACTTACAACCAGTCATCATAAGGGTCGTTTGGAACGATGCATAGCGGTCGCTAGAATAGCGAACGCTGCATATCGGGCCAACTTCTCACATTGGTGAGCAGCGGTTGGGATTTGAGCTTGCTGTTGTTTTACCACACGTATCCTAAGAATATCTTGTTGAAAGATCACATAAGTACTGTTAGTACATATAACTAAAGCTTAGAATACTCTGAGTTCTACTGAACCAGCTGTTGCAGCTCCTCAAGGCTTAGCACACCTTGGCTGCAACTCTTAGCAAGGGAATAGTAGGTAAACACATAGTGTAGGTAGGTGCATCACTTACACCACACTAGAAACAGTATGTCGGACAAAGGAGGAAACTCTGAGTCTCCCCTTGTGTCAGTTGACCCTCCACAGGTCATCCCTTCGAGATATACTGTGCTGAGCTTCAAGGAGTTAAGACAAGTATGTCACTCCAGGAAGATCAAGCAGGGGTCTAACCCCACCACGTCCTTTCTGATTGGTCTCTTGGAGACTTATGATGCCAGAAAAGCTGAGACCCTTCCCAGCTCTTCTAATCCAGAAAGAGACATGCCTCCCCTCGAGGGAACCAGAGACGATCCTGACCTCATCCACCTCGCAACTGAGAACGAAGATGTGGAGGATGATGAGGATGAGGATCCCTCTGGGGATGAGGCAGATAAGGGACAGGTAGAAGTCGTTAGACTAAGCAGGTCCAACTTAAGCAAACATGATAGTGGTACTGGGGGACCCCCAGCGCTACTGTCAGGTCCGCTTAACATTGGGAATGGACGAGCCCGATCTCTGTCGAGAGACTCTGGCAGATCCCTTCAAACCAATGGCTCTCACAACTCTTCTCAAAGAGGGATGACGTCCCCTCAGAGGAGAGTGTACGAAGCTAAGGAAAGGGCAGCTAATCTGAGGATTGAAAGGGAAGAACTTGCCCTGGCCAAAGAGAGGCTTGCCTTTGCTAGAGAGCAACAGTTAAGTGGGGTAATCCCCACTGGTGGCAGCAATGTACCTAGCAATAGGGAAAGGAGTTTTGATACGAAACACCTTGGGAAGATAGTGCCCCCCTTTAAACAAGGGGACGACATCCACAAATGGATTACTGCTTTGGAGAGGGCCTGCACTGTGCAGGGTGTTCCCCAGAGTCAGTGGGCAGCTATCTTGTGGCTCTCCTTTGAAGGAAAAGGAAGAGACAAGCTCCTCACCACAAGGGTGGAGGATGCTAACGATTACCAAGTCTTGAAAAATACACTCGTTGAAGGGTTCGGCCTAACCACTGAGCAGTACAGGGTGCTGTTCAGGGATACCCAGAAAACGCAGTCTCAAGATTGGTCTGACTTTGTCGATTGTGCCACTAAGGCTTTTGAGGGCTGGTTGCTGGGCAGTAAGGTTACTGATTACAAAGGATTGTATAATTTGATGATGAGAGAACAAATTTTAAACAATTGTCAGAACCAGTTGTTGCATCAGCATCTTGTCGACTCGGATCTGACCTCTCCCCAAGAATTGGGAAAGAAGGCAGACAGATGGGTTCGTACAAGAGTTAAACAGAACCAGGGCCAGAATCAAGGTGGTCAGAAGAAAGCAGACCAGAAGGGTAAAGATTCTAAGGGGGAACAACATGACCAGAAGTCTTCGACAGGTCCCCAACAACCCAAAGAGGGTGGGGGTCAGGCTCCCCAAAAGAAGAAAGAAGGCCAATCCAAAAGATGGTGCCAGTACTGCAAAAGTAAATCTCACTGGTTTAGTGAGTGCACCAAGAAAGGAGGAGGGCAGGCTCCTGCCACTGCAGCCCCTAAGGCACCTGTGCCCCCTAGTACAGCCAGCAGTGGTAGTGCACCTCCCAAGGGTTTAGTAGGGTTAACCCTGGGTTCTGAGGGGCGTGACAACTTAGTTGGCACACTCACTCAGGCTGTCCTTGTCAGTACAGGGGACGTGGACGTGTCCCCTGACGTAAGTCCCAATACTTTGGGCAAATACCGACAGACGCCTTTCATAAATGGAAAGATGGCTCAGGCCTATAGGGACACTTGTGCCAGCGTCACCATGGTGACGCCTAACTTTGTGGACCCTGGACAGATCATGCCAGGTACGGAATTCCTGGTGACCAATGCAAGCAATGTCACTACCAATCACAGTATGGCAATTGTAGCTTTCTCCTGGGGAGGGGTAACTGGCCAAAAGAAGGTTGTAGTTAGTTCAGACCTCCCAGTGGATTGTTTGTTGGGCAATGATTTGGAGTCATCACAATGGTCAGAAGTGGAGCACCGGACTCACATGGAAATGTTAGGCTTGCCAGCACATGTGTTCGCTGTGACCAGGTCACAGGTCAGGAAATGCCCCACTGAACAGGTGCTGGATCCTGGAACAACGGACCAGACACCTCCCAAGAAAAAGAGCGGTAGGGTTAAGGCTGCGCCTTCCCCCTTGCCCCAGGTCGTGGATCAAGTCTCAGAGGAGGCTGACCTACAGGAATTGAGGGAAACTGAGCCTAGGGAGTTCGAACTTGATCAAGTTGAATTATTGGGTTCAGGGGGACCCTCAAGGGAAGACCTGGGGAAGGACCAGTTAGACTGCCCTTCTCTTGAACCCCTCAGACAGCAGGCTGCTGCTGAGGCTGCTGGGAACGCCACAGGTACCCACAAGGTATACTGGGAAGATGGACTCCTGTACACTGAGTCAAGAGACCCCAAGCCTGGCATGACCAGGAGGCTGGTTGTACCCTTGTCTCAGCGTGGTTTCCTACTTACCTTGGCCCACGAGATTCCCTTAGCAGGTCACTTAGGCCAGACGAAGACGTGGGACAGGCTTGTCTCACACTTTCACTGGCCTCATATGAACGAAGATACCAAGGAGTTTTGCCGCTCCTGTGTCACTTGCCAAGCCAGTGGTAAGTCAGGTGGCACGACAAAGGCCCCCCTTATACCAATGCCTGTGGTGGGGGTGCCCTTTGAACGGGTGGGGATCGACATCGTCGGTCCCATGGAACCACCAACAGCATCAGGGCACAAGTTTATACTGGTGGTAGTGGATCATGCCACCAGGTATCCTGAAGCTATTCCCCTTAGGACCACTACAGCACCTGTTGTGGCAAGAGCCCTAGTTGGAGTATTCTCCAGAGTGGGCTTCCCTAAGGAGGTCGTCTCCGACAGAGGTGCAAACTTTATGTCGAGCTACTTAACTGCTATGTGGAAGGAATGTGGTGTCAACTACAAGTTCACTACACCCTATCATCCACAGTGCAATGGGCTTGTTGAGAGATTCAACAGGACCCTGAAAGAGATGATTCATGGACTACCGGAAAAGCTTCGGCGTAGATGGGACGTCCTGATCCCCTGCCTCTTGTTCGCCTACAGAGAAGTCCCACAGAAGGGGGTTGGCTACAGCCCTTTTGAACTTTTGTACGGACATCCTGTAAGAGGACCCCTGTGTTTGGTGAAGGAAGGATGGGAGAGACCTCTCAAAAAGCCTGCAGCCAACATAGTGGACTATGTGCTTGGCCTCCGCTCGCGGATGGCTGAATACATGGAGAAGGCATCTGAAAACCTTAAGGCCAGCCAAGAACTCCAAAAAGCTTGGCATGACCAAAAGGCTGTCTTGACTGTTTACCAGCCCGGACAGAAGGTGTGGGTGTTGGAGCCAGTGGCCCCAGCAGCACTCAAGGACAAATGGTCCGGGCCCTACACCATCCTGGAGAAAAAGGGAGAGGTCACCTACCTGGTCGACCTGGGAACTCCCCGGAGCCCCCACAGGGTGCTCCATGTCAACAGGCTCAAGGCATATGTCGACAGGAAGGACATGAGTTTGCTCATGGCCCTAGATGAGGGACAGGAGGAGGAGAGTGACCCTCTCCCCGACCTGCTCACTCAGAATCCTGACGATGGATCGGTAAATGGTGTTGTCTTTTGTGGCAGCCTCTCCGAACATCAACAGAGAGACTGTAAACAGGTTCTTCAGTCTTTCAGACATATGTTTTCTCTAACACCCAGTCAGACCGATTGGTGCACCCATGAGGTTGACACTGGTGACAGCTTGCCCGTTAAGAGTAAAATCTACCGGCAGCCTGATCACGTTAGAGACTGCATCAAGAGTGAAGTGCAGAAAATGTTGGAGCTGGGAGTCATTGAACCCTCGGATAGCCCTTGGGCTAGTCCCGTAGTTCTAGTGCCGAAACCTCACACCCCGGGCGGTAAGAAAGAGATGAGGTTCTGCGTAGACTACAGGGGTCTCAATGCAGTCACTAAGACTGACGCCCACCCAATACCAAGGGCAGACGAGCTTATCGATAGATTGGCTTCGGCCAACTACTTAAGTACGTTTGACCTGACAGCTGGGTATTGGCAAATCAGGTTAGCTGAGGACGCCAAGCCTAAAACCGCATTTTCAACCCCTGGTGGGCATTATCAGTTCGTGGTGATGCCCTTTGGTCTGAAAAATGCACCTGCCACCTTCCAAAGGTTGGTGAATCAAGTCCTTACTGGGCTGGATGACTTCTGTGCGGCGTATCTTGACGATATTGCTGTCTTTAGCTCCACCTGGGAGGATCACCTGGTCCACCTGCGGAAAGCGTTAGAGGCTCTGCAAGCAGCAGGCCTCACTATCAAGGCCACCAAGTGCCAGATAGGGCAGACACAGGTTGTATACCTGGGCCACCTTGTAGGTGGAGGCCAGGTTCAGCCACTGGAGAGCAAGATACAGTCAATCAGGGACTGGGCTCCTCCAACCACCCAGACTCAGGTTCGAGCTTTCTTGGGCCTGACTGGTTACTATAGGAAGTTTGTCAGGAACTATGGTTCAATTGTGACACCATTAAATGAACTGACAAGTAAGAAAATGCCAAAAAAGGTTCAGTGGACAGCGAGCTGTCAAAAAGCATTCGATGACCTAAAGCAGGCCATGTGCACGGCGCCTATCCTCAAGAGTCCGGACTACTCCAAACCATTCATTGTCCAAACAGATGCTTCTGAGTTGGGTGTGGGAGCTGTTCTTTCTCAACTGAATTTTGATGGTCAAGACCAGCCCATTGCTTTTATAAGCAGAAGGCTGACCCCTAGAGAGAAGAATTGGTCAGCTATTGAGAGGGAGGCCTTTGCTGTGGTTTGGGCCCTGAAGAAGCTGAGGCCATACTTGTTTGGCACTCACTTCAAGATTCAGACCGACCATAAGCCCCTCTTGTGGCTAAATCAGATGAAGGGTGAAAACCCCAAACTGCTTAGGTGGTCCATTTCCCTACAGGGGATGGACTTTACAGTGGAACATAGACCTGGTACTGATCATGGCAATGCCGATGGGCTCTCCAGATATTTCCACTTAGAACAAGAAGACTCACCTGGTCAAGGTTAGCTTATTGTTCCGACGTTTGGGGGGGGGTCATGTAGGAGAGTAGGGTCTGCAATCCTATGATCACCCAGATTTTTTTGCTTTTGTTTCACTGGTTTACGACTTTCTCTGGCTGTGGGCCTGCTAATCAGACCCACAGCCTGGCTGTTCTCTTTCTAAATTACGATATGTACCCTAGGTGCATTTACCAATTGGTACTGGGCCACCTTATCAGACCCCGTAACGCAGGGCATAGGTGTACCCAGGGCCGCCAGGGGCTGCAGCATGTATTATGCCACCCCTGGCTGGCCGCCTAAATTTGACACAACTGGCTGCATGACAGCTGGGGCAAAGTCGTGTAATCACCCTTTGCTTTAGGTATAGTAGCTCTATATCTAACCATACAATGGACACCCGAGTTCCTATCAGTCACTCCTATGGCAGGCCTTGACAATCCTGAAGGCAGAGTGCGTGGGCTCGTGTGAACTAGGTTCTGGCCCGAGCCGAGCCCGGTTGCAGCTTGCGGAATCAAGACCCAATGGCTGTTCCATGATAACGCGTACCACATCGGTAACTTCGGTGTCGCGTTATCAAGACATGTCGAGTAAGGTGTCATACGAATCGGGATGCTGCCCCCTCACCAATTCTGGCGACGAGGTTAGCATTCCGCCCTTCTAGAGGGACACGACATGTACGTAACTGTGAACCCCGGTTAAAGTTAACTAAAGCCTCAGCTCCACAAAATGGATGCTGCCACCACAGACACGAGTCTGACCTCCTGCTGCTGGGAGTCCTTCCAGCGAGGAGAGCTTGGACAAAGGGTTTCCTGTCGAGGGCGGTGTTCGCACCGTCCCAGACAGGGTTTGTGTATTCTGGGTAGGTAGGGCTTTTGCGAGAAGGTGACTGCGGAGTGGCACCCCGGTGCTCACTACGCATCTGCCGGTCAGAACCAGTTCCAGGGGCGCCAGCCCTGGCCTGGGGAAAGTCCGGCAGGGGAGAGGGGTGTAACTACCCCCCTTCCTGGTCCCACCCTTAGGGCAGGACCTAGTCATGTACCCACCCCTTTCTTTAGGATAAAGACCGGAGCGGGGACCCTTCCAAATTAGATCATCTTTGAATCAAGAACTACTTTCTACGAAAGGACATTCGAGACTCTTCTCAAGATTTCTCCCTTGTGACTAAGGAGTAGTCACCCTGCATCAGCGGGCACCATCTAAGAACTCTGCGGTTTGCTGTAAGTCCTTCCTCAAGGAATCCGACGGCCCAGCTCGACGAGAACCGGCTTCCCTGGCACCTCTGACCTCTACCCACGTCATCAGCTCAGCTGTGATCTGTGGGTGCGACGAGACCTCGAGGGACCGGCCATCATCAGAACCTGCAGGCTCTTAACCAGCACGACCATCGAAGCAATTCTCTGGTGAGTGCTCTGGGGTCCGAGAAGCCCCGACCCTGAGCCGCTCCAGCACCGAAGTGCAGTCTCCCAGCATCTCCACGATCTGCGTGGGGCCCTTCTGCTCGCTGCTCAGCACGTTGTCTGGTCACTAGCCGCTGGCTTGTGCCCTTCTGTGACGACATCCGACAATCAACACTGCTGGTCTGGTTGCTCCAGACTGGCCCTTGCTTCCATCTTTGCGAGAAGCACCCCGGGCCCTCCTGGTCCACTCAAGACGCCATCTTAGGCCCACCACGTGGCCCTGAGATCTGCCAAGGCTTGTTGCCCCATCCTGGGCCCAGCGACGCCGACAGCATCATCCTTCGTGGGACAGCTCACACCTCCACCGTGGTCGCCGACAACGCCTCCTGGTCCGTGAGACTGCAGAGCCTAGCGTCGCCCACTCACCTGGTCGAGGTGACGGCCAACCGGTGCCTTCCTGGTACCCTCTGACTACTGGCTAGTAGTACGAACTTGGTCCCCTCTGCTTTCAGGTATCATCAACCTCTGATCCAGGCTTGGATCTCTACGAACTATTCATCACTGGTCGCCGGCCAGCAACTCCTTTTCTTCCGGCTCCTGGCTCGTCAGCGAAGACCCCGACGCCTGTAAGACTTGTGCAGCCGCAGCCCTCGTGGTTAGGTAACTCGGCATTTCGGTGCCTGCATAGCCTCTTTACTCTAGGGTCCCGAGTCCCTCGCTTCCGACTTGCCTTATCGGGTCCGCCCGAGACCTTAAACTTTCCGTGTCCTCGGACACTTGTTTTAATTGTGCACTTGAAGTATTTTCCTAAGAGATTTGGTTTGTGCTTAGTACCCTGTCCTCATAAAGAGTACAGGGCTGTTGTGAATCTTAATAAATATCCTGTTTATTTTCATAACACTTGTGTGGTGTCCTTTCACTTGGTGTTCAAGGGGTACATGTGTGGTAAACAGCTGGCTTAACACGCCCTCTCGAGTCTTTAGCCTTAGACTGCTCGTATCCACGCTACTAGGATAGCTGGTCTATAGGTTGACTTACAACCAGTCATCATAAGGGTCGTTTGGAACGATGCATAGCGGTCGCTAGAATAGCGAACGCTGCATATCGGGCCAACTTCTCACATATGCCCTTTATAAGAAAAAGAGGTTGGAAGAAGAAATGCGAAAACAAACTGTTGAGTCCTATGTGAATAACGTAAATAATGATCTATTTTTGCAACAAATCCCATTATACTTGACATTGCCAATGACTAATTGGGAAAGATCGTTATTATTTCGCATGAGAGCAAGGACCATAAAATTCTCACTTTGCTTTCCTTTGGGCCATAGTATGATGAACTCTGGCAATACGCCTTGCCCATGCGATGGAGTTAGCAGGCAAAATGATCTACACTTCTTTTTTAATTGCAAATTTTATATGAAATACATTAAATGGTTTTTAGCCCCATATTTTAAAAAACACAGACCACTCTCCCTGAATCAATCCTATTTAATGCTCCTAAAATTAGAGAATGATGAATTGATATTTCACGTAAGCACTTTTCTGAGAGTTATCTCTTATACACGTAAAACCATGGAATGCCCTTGATTTATTTGTACTACAGTTGTCAAAGTATTTTGCACTTTAATAATCGGTTTTATATGGAATCTTTGTACCTGTGTCTGTACGCACTCTTTTGTAGTATATAGCCCTTGAAATGAATTTTAATGTTATATTTTAAATGTACTGCTTTTATAGATTTGTTGAAATCCGAATAAAGATTTTGAATCGAATCGAGTGTCATCAGTGAGCACAGACAGACCCAGTGTGCATTGCGGACCTGACCCTGTTTCCCAGGCCAGCAACAACAACCTCAGGCTACAACTCAGCAGCTTAACAGTAAGTACAAATGCCAACAGGAGAGCGGGTATCACTTCCGTGATCCTCTCTCTATTCCGGAGTTCTCTGATACCACCTGTCCAATCTTCACCCTAGCTATAACCACCTCAGAAGGCTGAGGCCCAAACCTAATCCCATGAAGTCTTTTAACATATAGTGCCACCAAATGATGTAAAACGGTTGCTCTGCGCTACTCAGAAAGTGCAGGATATGTGTATGGTGCCGTAAGTTCTGGGTGGCGCTTCTACATGGTATAATGTCAGGTTGATCATGTCTACCAGGATGCTCGTCATCTCCACCAGCCCATTTGCTAGTGCCCTGCTCAGGATCCTGATATCAGTGCTGATCATGGATAATGGGCAAAATGATGCACAGTCATTTGTTATCATTATGATTAGAGCCCCCCTTAATGTTTGGAATATTTTTCATAATTCTGCGTCTCTGTGAAAACTTCCAGGAGCTTTTCTGGGAGCCTACATGGGAATCTATGATTCAAGTCTGCATGGCGGCTGCTTCAATCCAGGTGCTTTACCTGCCATTAAGTCTTTTTATGGCTTTTACAAATTTTCCTTTCTGGAATTTCCTGTTTATCCATTTGTTCCTGTGTCAGTCTAGGTAAATCTATCACGCCAGACTAGCTCTCCAGTACTTCATGTTCTCATTAAGACTGCCTGTACACTTTAATTGGATGCCTCCAAAGGGTGTCATTTACCCAGACTTGTATATGTCCCAGGTTAACCTTCTTCTTGCTAATCCAAATGTTGCGGCGTTGCTTAGTCTTGACCAAAGACGCCAGCTCCGTTTGCTCTCCTTCCCTATGCGATAGTTGTGAATATGTTGTACATTAGAACTTCCCTTCCAGGTGTCCCCGGATTTCTTTTAGCTTCTGACAGCTTTTTTCTTTTCTAGGTCTGACATATATATATGTTATGCACAGGTTTTCTATCCAATAGGTGATGTATCAATGTATCTCTCTCTAGCAGGTCCGCAGTTGTGAATCTATGCTGAAATTGTCCCACTGGTGCGATTCATGTTGTGACCTCTTTTGTCTCTGTTGAGTACATGGTTGAATAGGTTGGTCCCTCCATTTTTATGAATTGCTTCTTCCTCTATATCTTTGAAGTGCTTTTCTTGTTAAAAGTGCTATATTCAACACTCCCCTTCTTAGGTATATCAGAGGACATTGCCTCATATAGCTACTATTTAGACCATACATATTGCAGGTGATTATCAACGATGTTTTTCTCCACATGATCCAGATCCCAGGTAAAAAATAGGGGTTGATTGCCTTAGTCCCAATTTCAGCTCGTCAATTCCAAGAGAAAGACATATTTTACTCATGAAGGATTCAAATTCATGCATTTCTCTGAAGAGAAAGGTTAATGTACTATATCTAGTTAAATCTAATGTATTGAAAAATAGGAGCCAATCATGCTAATTCATGCCTTTTCTACTTCTAGATTTCTGAATTTCACCAAAATGATGCCATATTGACTGAAGGATAGTTTTGCTTTCACATTTGCACTATGTACAATATATACTGCATGTATAACTCAAACTCAAGTAGTGTAAGTAAAAAAATGACTACCTATGCTGCTGATGTAATATACTGAATTTTGCTAACTGGTGAAGAAGACTGAATACATCAATAGAATATGGGTCACCCCTCCACTGTATATGATTGCTTATTTACGTTTTTAATCAGTTATGTACATAGTGGGAGAGGGAATATGGAGGTAGGGGTGGCATGGCTTAAACTTCACCTGTGAAATCAGGTGAAATTGGGAACCTTCGCCCTTTGCTTCATTCGACCGCTTCTAATTTCGTCCGAGGTGAAGTTCAGCATCCCCTGAGCTGATTCTCTGCAGCTGGATGTCCTGCCCCAAATAGCTCAACGGCATTGTCTGCTGAGCGGTAGGAGTTTTTAAACTCTTTTTATTAACTTAGCATACCAATGAGCATGTATAATTAATGATCTCAAATTATCATGCATCATACAGACCAATGAAAATATCATCATTGGAAGCAAAACACTTTATAGTAACAGTGCTTTTACGGCCCATCATGACACATGAAACCTGCGCTCCATGCTGTTCGGCCTATGTGCTATGCACACTTCACCCTCCCACACCTTTTCCCCTCCTCTCAGAACCCACTAAAGCCATGCAAGGCTCCCCAGACTTTCTGCCATTTCTTGGGGCATTCTCTGCTCTGGTACACCACCTGTTCTGCTATCTGACATAGATCCAATTCCCAATCTTCTACTCTCGGAGGAGCTGCCCTGCCCCAGGACTGTGCTATATTTCGTTTAGCTACCGCTGCCGCCATCACCAGCCATATCTTCTGGTAGCTTGGCCAGACCTCCTCCCTTAAAATAGTTAGGAGGAGCCACTTGGCATCCACAGGGACTGTCGGTGACAATACCTGAGCTGTTACCTCTATTACCTGCTTCCAATACTCTTGGAACCTTTTGCATTCCCAAAGGATGTGAACGAATGTGCCCTCCTGATTACACCCTCACAAGCATAGCAGCATATCTGCTTTACCAATCTTGCCTAATGGTGTTCCCGAGACGTATGATCTGTGTAAAATTCAAAGTTGAACTAAGTGAAATCGGGTCTGAATAGCTATCTCCCTTTGGCTCTGAATGGCCTCTACCCAGTCATCATCATCATCAGTATCGCCTGGATCTCTGGTCCATGCTTCTTTTGATGTCATCAATGGATCCGCAGAGTTATTTATCAGCCTTCTATAGATGGTGGAGATCCCTTTTTCTGGTATGGGATCCCTAAGTAGTCTATTATCTAAACGAGATGCCTCCGACAACTGCCCCCTTCTAGCACATATCTCCTGATGACATGAGCACATTGCATGTACATATAAAGCTCTGATTCCACCAGTTCATATTCCTGGCTTAGGTCTGCAAACTGTATCATGTTCTTAACGACCCATGACATCCCTAGCCACTTGATAAGCAAGTTCTCGTTATTCGGAGAAGACCCAATTATTGATCACTATTAGTTGAGTCATCCAATGATACTTCAGGATGTCTGGGGCTGCTAGTCCCCCATCATTCACTCCCCTCTGCAACTTACACAGTGCTATTCTTGAGGTGGTGCCTTTCCATATGAGTGTTGAGACTTCGCAATCTATTTTCCTAAATGCCTCTGTCGGGATTCTAATTGGTGTATTCTGCAACGCGTACTTCAGGCGTGGGAGAGTCATCATTTTATATAAGGGCACTCTACTCATCAGGGAAAGGGGCAAGTCCCGGCAGAGTGCCATGTCACCATGTAGCCTATCTAGTTAACGGAGAAAATTCCTATGGAGAAATTCTGGGGAACCTTGGGTGAAGTAAATTTCAAGGTATTTGAATCCATCTTGCACTACCAGTGCTGTACAGTCTATTGGCAGCCGGGGTATCTCTCCGGCTTGGAGATAGATCACTTACTTGAAACAATTTATTTGGTAACCAGAGTAACTTCCAAAAATGGAGAAGACCTGCAATACTCTGCCTATGGAGAGGTACAGCTGAGTGTTGTATAATATGACGTCATCTGCATAGAGAGATACACGCTCCTCTCAACTTCCACCAACTGACAGCCCCACTATAAGCGGATCGTTGCGCATGAGTAAGTGGCCAGTGGTTTGAGTGCCAGTGGGTGAGAGACGGCACCCCTGTTGGGTCCCCTTAGGCAGGGGAAATACTTGAAACACCACTCCATTGACTCTCACCCTCTCTTGAGGTGCCTGAAGAAGGAACCTCACCCAATTGCAGCATTTTAGCCTGAAGCCCATCCTGGCCAGCATGGCAAACACGTAGATCCATTCTATATTATCTAATGCCATTTTCGTATCCAGGGCCTGGAACACTGCTTGTTCTTTACTGGGTGGCTTTATCATGTGCAGCACCCTGTACAGACTTCTCAGTTTTGGACAGGTGCTTCTATGTGGCGTAGAGCCCGACTGATCTGGGTGCACAGGGGATGTGATAACCCCATAAAGTCTGTTCGCAAGTCCCTTTTTGAGCACTTTCACTTCTGCATTCAGCAAGGGTATGGGCCAGTAGGAGCTACAGTCAACTGGTGGCTTACCTTTTTTAATGGAGAGCTACAATAGTGACCACTCTGTGATCAACTGGCTGGCAGCACTCCTCGCACACAAGTTGGAACATGTCAAGCATAGGTTTGGAAACCTTGTCAGCCAAGGTCTTTTAAAACTCTACAGGCAGACCGTTTGGTCCTGCCTGCAGGTCCCACATTGCTACTGTCAGTTCTTCCTTCATTAGGTCGGCTTCCAGAGCTTCCCTGTCCTCCTGCATGAGTACTGGCAATGTGATATCATTAAGGAAGTCTGCACACTCGGCATCAGTTCTAGTCATCTTGGAAGTATATACTTTCTCATAATAGGTCATAGAAGGCAACTGCTATGTTTGTGTAAGTCTCATGTATCACACCAACCCTGTCCGCTATCTCAAGCCCACATGATCTACTCTGGTCCCTTTTTTTCCAACCAGGCCATCAATTTACCAGCCTTATCTCCAATGTCATTGAGTCAATACTGTGTTGCCCATGCATGACTCCGTGCCCTATGCTTCACCAGGGTAAGGAGATTCTGCTGTCTATAGTGTAGTTGATGACAAAGGCTTGACGTCCCCTCCTCTACTGTTCTCTCCTCTAGTGCTACAACCTCCCTCTCCACTCCCTCGCACTCTAACCTATGCTCCTTTTTTTCCACTACCAAAGTCTGAACCTACCCCTTAGCAAGGTTTTTAAGGCTTCCAAGAGGACACAGATGGATGCCTCCATTCCCTAGTGCTTTCCTGCTCTGAATCTGTATGCAGTCGTGTTGTGCATGGTAATGTGGTCTAGGCGGGAAAAGCCGTTATGCATGGCTGGATTGTGTTCCCTCCACAGGTCGGACATTGGCTAGTTCCTTCACCATCACAAAAGAATGGAGTGGGCCGCTCACTGCTGGTGTTGCAGCACTACTTATTCTATCTGCCCCTGGCTCCATTACGCCATTCATGTCACCTCCCAGTACTAGTGTCCATGTTGGTGGTGTTAATAGGAGAATGCTGATATCCCCAAGAGTTGTGGTGTGAAGACGCAGCAGGATGTAGAGGGAGTAGAGGCTGAGAGTACAGCCCTCCCATGTCCCAGAGATGGCCACATATCAACCGTGTGGATTATGCCATGTGTATTGAACATCAAAGGAACAGACCTCTTGATTAGGATGCCTACCCCCGCGAGCCTGTGGAGCAACTTGTGTGTGGTATAAGCGTGTACCCATACCTATCGAGGGGCCTATATTTGGTCCCTGAAGATGTGTTTCCTGGATTAAGACCAGACATGGGGATTGCAGCCGCAGGAATTGTTGTACCAATGTGTTCATAATCTTATTTCCCAACACTTTGACTTTTCATGACCAAATGTTCAGGTCCCAGTGCATGTGCTGTGCCATTGGTTTCTTGATACTGAATGTGCAAGTCCCAGCCTCCGGAGTATAGCTCTCATTCAAGAGTACTCATGATTAGACCCATACTGCATACCCTAACTATCTGGGTTCCTGATGGATGCCCTGCGGCCATGACATATCAGCTCAACAAAAAACATAAATGCTTGAATTAAACCCCCTAACTCCCCCCTCCCTGCTGCCCTGTATTGTGAGACTGAAACTGCCCATCACCCCAACTAGAAGAGTGCCTGTCACCCCTTGAATAATATTAAATAATGTGGGTGGGATATTCTCGCCGCCTTAGTATGCATGCGGATACGGAGTGCCTTAAGCAGAGAGTGTCCTCGCAGAAGGCGAGCTGTGCCCCACTGGGCCATACCCAGTATCTATTGGATTCTCACTGATCCGCCCCACCCCACTATCTCCACACCATATGCCTAAATGTCTCAGAGTCTGAATGAGCTTATGCTCACGTCTCCATTGGAGGGTCTGGGGAGCAATGTCGTCCTGGGGAGGCAGGGCACTGCAACTCTTATTCTACACCGGTTGGATAGTTTTACTGTCTTTCGCCCCTCTTTGGCCCAAAGTAGGTCAACCCTCGATCCAGCTTCATGCCTCCTCCGGGCAAACAAAGTGCCACATCTCGCCCTCTGCAACCACTCACAACACGGCTGTGTATATAATCATTTATTTAATCTCTTTGTCCCGCAGGACTTTTTTAACTTCTTTGAAGCTCCTTCTCTGCTACTGCCCTTATAAAGTGAAGTCAGGGAAGAATCTGATGTCTGTCAATGTGCAGGTCTCCATGTGTATGAGCTGCCTTAAGGATCCTGCCGCAGTCCTGGTAATTGAATAATCTTGCTATTATAGTGCATGGAGGGGTGTGCCCTCTTGATCGAAAATAAATTGGACAGCCTCTTTGGACGGAGAGTGTTCTTAATAAGATCTTCTAGGAAGAGGTCCACACTAGGCCCGTCTAACCCTTTTGGGACCCTCACCACTCTGATGCTCCTCTGATCTCTTAGTTATAGAGTGTAGACTGTTGATTTGGGACTCTGCTGTTTTCATCTTTTCAGATATGTTGCGAAAGTCTGCCCACTGTAGATTAACATTGATTGTGCCTCCATCTAATTTAGGTTCCAATATGCCTTGCATGTCCTAAATTGCAGCCGTGATCACCCGCAAAGATGTTTCATCTGTGGGCTGAGGGTCTTGCCCATCACCCGCTTCCATAATCTGAGATGTTCTGCCGGGGGTGGCCATCACTATGGCATACTTGTTGAAATTGTTAATTTGTGTAGGTTTGGGTCCACAATTTCTGACCACATCCCCTGTTTCCCTGTCCCACACTGCTACACAGTGGCAGCTGCTTTACCTGCTGCTCACTTGTTCGACTTGCTGTGTGGGTCTCCTCGAGACTGCACTGTCTGTCTACCGGTGAGGCTCACAAGGACACTGTTCGGTGCCTTAAGTCTCTACTGGCACCTCACAAGGACCTTCCCAGATCCAGGTATATGCTTACAGACCTAGATTCGTATGGCAGGGATGTTTTCAAGCTAGATTCCCCTTCCCCTTCCAGCCTTGATAGCCAGGCACTCATCCACTCGTCTCACCGCTCCTGGCTCTGCCAACTCCGTGTGGGAGAGGACAGCACTGGAGATCCCGTATATATGGTAACACAGATGTCCTGGGTCACTCCGTTGTGCTGTTTTGGGTGGTGCCCCACCAAACTCTCCTATGTTTGTGGGTGCATGAGAAAGGAGTGAAAGGAGAGAGGTGGCATTGGTATTGCTGAGCACACCTACCCCCCCCCCCCTCCACCCCTCCATGCACAGTGTTTGTCTTATCAGGCGCGCAATCCGTCATTCCCGTGGCCAGTAACCCTGCTCTTCCGGTGGTGGAGGATTGCAAGTGTTGTCTCAGGCCAAATATGCAGCACCCAGTGGGGCAGGCGTTCGACCTCAGGGCCTGGCCATAACTCCACTACGCTTCTACCTGCTATTGGTTCTCCTGCAACCTCATTTGGGGTCCGCTGCTCTTGGTGGCCCTCCGGGAATGCCAGTGCTTCTTCTGCTGGTTGGTGCTTGTATCCCACCCTGGAGTGGTTCGATGCAGGGCTGCTCTTCCTCTATATCTGCTTTGACCCAGCACCAGGGCACTCAGTCTTCCTGTGGCACTCCTGGTTGGGTCAATCACATGGGTTGAGGTTTTCCCCACCGGTAACCCCCACCTCCAGCTCAGTGCGGGTTCCAGATGAGGGTCGCCGGTCAGATCGCCATCAGTTTGGCCAAGTGCAAAGCCCCAGAAGGGGCAGGCCGCTTTCACTGAGCCAGTGCTGCAGTGCCCCCGCACTATGCTGCCTTTTCACTCGCAGCCAAATCAGGTTCTGCTGCTCTACTAGCCTCATAGAGTGTGCTGGTGTCCTATCTGCTGGACAGTGTCAATTTTCCCACCTCTGGATGTTCTGCTATGGGCATTTCCTTCACCGTACATGTTCCGGCACACAAACTAGGCCTCACAAACCTCCCGCGGCAGACTGCGCCTGGCCGTAACTCTAGCCTAGGCACAGTCCTTTCCCTGCACATGCCCTTACCTATGCCTCAGTGCTGGCCTCAGAGGGGCAGCGCCGCCGAAGATTCACAAAGCCCCTCTGTTACCAGTTAGGCCTCCGCTCTGCTGTCAGCCATTTTCTCTGTGGATCTCTCAGGCCCAAGTACTGTGCTGAGGGGGCCCCTTGCAGCTCGGGATTCAGGGGCCGGTGTTACGCCCCTGCTCTTGGGCCACTGCTGATTTTCACCCTTTGCTGGTACCTCACACAGTCAGGAGTTTCACCATCGCACTCTAGGGGTGTTTAGGCTCTCGACAAGCCCCTGTTCAGCTGAAATATTCGGGATTATAGACCGATGTTGAGGGAATCAATAAGTGATAGCTACGGAGCTGTCTCAGTGTGAGACCATCTTGGTTAGTGGCTAGCCACGCCCCCTTGTATGCTAAGTTGGACCTAAAAAGAAGCCTTCATTGATTTGCAGCAGGCTACAAACTGTTTAAAAAACACACCCACTCAAGCTTGGACCAATTCTCTGTTTGCAGTCTTATACTGCATCACTTGCCAAACTGTGCCCAGAGGTTTAGATGTAAAGTGGCGATATATGGTAATAATATAATGCATATGTTGCATATGAAAATAAACATTACAAACTTTAAACACACTAACAGTAACCATTGTCAGGTATAATTTAAGTGTCAGGTACGTCTTGAGATCAAATATCAAAAACTGGCTAATCAAATTTGGAGGACCATTCACCAAAGTACAGCGTTCCAAGTCCAAGGTAATTTAAAAACATGCATATATTTACAAGAAGCCAAGGGCCATATGTATCAAAAAAGAGTTTTGAGATTCTCAAATTGCGATTTTTAGCAAATCGCAACTAGAGAATCGCAAAATGCAAAGTATGTAGGATTTGCTAAACATTTTTGGCGAATCCTACATATTGCTTATTTGCGAATCGCAAATTGAAATTTGCAATTAAGGAATGCCTTCCTATTCATTCCTATGGGCTAGGAGGCCCATAGGAATGAATGCGAAGACATTCTCAATTTGCGATCACCAATTAGAGAAGCGCAAATTGAGAATGCAATTTCAAGGTTGCAAGGGTGCTAAAAGGACACCCTGTTGCACCCCTGAAATATGCATGTAGGCATATTTTGCCCACATACATGCCCTCAGGGCATGTATGTGCGACATATGGCACTTTAAAAAAAATCAAAAAGAGTGCTTTTTTAAAGAAAATCGCAAATTACCACCAACTTGAAGTTGGTGGTAATTTGCAATTCCTTAAGGCCAAATAGCAAATTTCTGGTGCTTCCAGAATTGCATTTAAGGAATCGCAATTTCCAATTCCTTAATTGCATTTGCAAAATAGAGAATCGCAAATTTTGCAATTCTCTATTTTGCGATGGCCTTTTGGGATGATACATCCCAAAATACTTTTTCCAATTTGCAAACGGCTGATTCTGAGAACCGGCCCGTTTGCAAACGGGAAAAAGGCTTGATACGTATGGCCCCAAGTGCTAAAACTATTTGCTAAAGTGCCACATACTGGTGATAGAACGCTGTGTAAAGTGCAAAGTGCCCTGATGTAAAAACTGGTCAGCTTCATCTTGGTGAGTCCCGTTTTGGGGCATCCTCCTCAAAGTAAGGATGCTTTATCATTATACTGCCACATACTAATTCCGAGATTTGTGAAGTAAACGTAGCATACATAACTTAGTTGCGGCTCTACTCATAACCACGTGCCAAGTTAAGTACCATATTGTCAGGCCATGTCCATCTAGATCATTCTCAGGATCATGCTAAAAGTTTTCAAGTGGCCGTCCCCGTGGGTGGGCGGACATCGAGCAGGAGGCTTTCAGCTTCAGCAAATAACTTGCCGGTTCATGATAGTTCCATTGGGACCACTGTTATAAAGATATTTTGAAACGCCTCTTTGCATGCTCTTTTCCCATTTTCCAGAAAAATGACCCTTAGATATACTCGCCTCTGATGCAGCAATGCTAAACAGCATCAGACAATGTGCGCTGCTGATTCAGAGTGATATTGGCACATCCTGCACTGCCCATGACCTGCGGGGATGTTCTTGGAACCTATATTCCCATATGGGCAGTGTTAAGAGCCTGGTCAGAAATATGCTGCATGGCAGGGCTTTAATGGCCCAGTGAGCATGGAAGGAAAAGCAAGATGTCCATAACTTATTGTGAGCAGTAGTTTCACCATTGCCACTCTTCAAATCCCCTATGCGAATAACTTTGTAAATTATGATATAATTTAGTTAATCCATACGTGGCCTTGGCTACTCTCTCTGCCAGTGCCTTGGCCTATTAAAGCGTTACCGGTATCTGACATCCAACACCAAGGCAATTGTATTTGTCAGTTGTACTTATCCTGAAAGGGCCCAATTGCAATTCCAGCTGCTGTTTCATGGTTCTTTCACCAAAACCCAGGACTTTGGTTTTCGTAGCATTTGCATGTAAGGCGTTCTTTGAATTATATAAGTGGAGTATACCCAGGGCCCTCTTCATTCCGATTCGCTTACTGCATAATCAGAAGTTTGATGTTGCCTAACTTCGGTGGGAAGATGTGTCATTTTAACAGGTTCACTCCTAAGTCTGATGTATATAAGTTGAACACAGTAGGCGCAATGATACATCCCTCCTTTAACCCTTTATTTGTGTATATTTTTGTTATGATTCTGAGCGATCTTGGTCTGGAACCAGCTGTCTATGTAAAGCGATGTATTGACAGCGAAGAGTTGCCTTGGATCCCCCCACTTTCTGGCTTTTGTTCAGAGGATGTTTCAATCAATACCAGGAAATGCGACACTGTATTGAGTATTGGATGCAAGATGGAGCCTTTCAATGAATCCAGGATGGCTGATAGCAAAGTACAAACACAAGAAGATGATGGACGGAGTGCTGAAACTTTTCAGACCCTCACCCCCAGTCACAGATCTGGGTTGAATCCATCATCGTTCTTAAGCTCACTTCACCACCTTAGTTCAGACCCAGCCATATGCAAATCAGTCTTGACCCTGTGCTTCATGGGAACAGTCCAGACTGAACTGCTAAGCCAGGTCTTTCCTGGACGGGAAAAAAGCATCCTGGAACTGGTTTCAGGGTAACAACCCTCATCAGCCAGGCCAGCTTGAATCCAGGTGCAAAGTGAGCAAGGGACCAACGTCTTGGCATACCCTGCCAACTTAGGGCGAACAAAGCAAACACAAGAAGATGATGGACGGAGTGCTGCAACTTTTCAAACAACACAATAGAGACAAAAGCTACCCTGCCAGGATATATTTCAAGGTCCCAGGGGGATCCTTACGTATAAATAAGTGGCCGACCCATATTCGCGTTCAAAAGGAACAGAAATCTTAGAAACCATCTTGTTAGGGGCAAAATGCTGGAGGCCCTCCCCAGTATTCAAACGGCCATCACCAATCTGGATCCCATCTTCGGCAACCACCGATGCGGCACTTGCGATGCTTGCCTTCACGCCATAGTAGGCGACTCAGTGAGCTCCACTGAGCGGACCTTTTCGATGGCACAAAACAAAAAAATGACTAACTGTCGGACTGCAAATATCTTCTATGTCATCCTATGTCCATGTGATCTTCCATATGTTGGGGAAACAGGACGGGAATGCCGCCTTAGGATCGGTGAACACAAGTCAAACATCCGTAACAAGAAAACATCTGCCCCCCTGGTCACGCAATGGCTGGATAAAGGCCAAACTGAAAGAGAACTCCGATGGTTTATTCTGGAAAAAATAATGGCGAAACCGGGGGTTGACCCCACCAGCCTTCGCAGAAAAAGGGAGGTTTTCTGGATATTCATGTTTAATTCTGTACAAAAAAGCCATAATGAAGAATGCCCATGGTCCAATGCCCTTCTGTGAATTTGATTATTTCACTGTCATTTCTCTTCTGAAAGCCCTAGTACTAGAAATATTTATCCACTTACTGTTGTTGATGACTGTCAAGTGAACCCCCTGTCCGCCTTTAAGTCTCTGAACATGCGCCTTATATTCTTATCTGCCTGAGGAGCTTTTTCCCCTCTTAGAAGGCGGGTTCTGTAATCAGAACCACCTGCTCTTATTTTCTAGAACACGCGCCATTTGTCCATATCTGTTTGAGAAGTTTCCCTTCTCCTAGATGGCCGCTCTCTATTACTCACCGCCTGTCCCTATTTCCATGAACTCGTGCCCTTTGTCTATATCCGACTGAGAATTTTTCCCTTTCCAAGATGGCCGCTTTTTATCATCGTCAGTTCTTTATTGTTTTTTATGTCTGCCATGCCCGACAACGTTTTATTTAAAACGGCTCCTTTCCAGAGTGCCCCCCATTCTATGCCTTGCTGGGACCAGGACCCTATCCAAGGCTCCCCTCCCGATTCTATATTCCATCCATACATTCACCTTCTTAGCTTTACCCACTCTAAGATGCCCGCCGCCGTGACTTTGAGCCATCCAGTGTCTGTCCTCTCTTGCTGTGTCTTTGAACACACCTGACACCCATTAAGGACAGAGCTTTATAATGCTCACCAATTGGCTCTCTAGCCCTGCCTAAATCTTTCCCGAGAGAGGACGCCGCCTCGCGGTCCGTGTGGAGCTCTACTATTCAGGTAACTATGCTCGGCTTCCCCTAACCTCCCAACCCATCCCGTTACCGGTTTAGGATATGAGTTGCAGCCATGCATAACTTGCTCCCTTAAATTAAATGTCTATACTTGTTGCAGGGCGTTATTTCATCACACGTTTATCCTGTCCGTGTCCTGCCCCTGACGGGAGTCGTTCACCGCATTGGATCGTAGAAACATTGGTTGCTACGCGGTCCCGCCTTTATCGCACTATCTGGGTAAGAGACCTCCTCTTTAGGCTAAGCTAGTTATATCATTCTGCCTAGCAATGTGATCCTACGAGCCCTCATTCCATCCCCCCAGAGTTTACTGTCCCTCACTCGAGTACGTGATTTTATCCTCTGTCCCCTATGCATTCCGTTATTAGCTCTTTGGGCCGCCTCTCCATATGAAGCCTTGTCACATCGATACGGACCCTCCCCCCGACCCGATACCCAGACCCAAACTCATCCTGCACGGTCTTAGACAATCTGTTTAACGTACACTATGATTTTTTGCAGAATAGCCATCCTATTCATGGAAGACCACCTTCGATCCGATTGAAGTCTAACTCCCGAGAAGGACTAACCTCCGATTTAATATTCTTTGCAATATTACTACGTCAAAAAAGGTACTCTTTTTTGCCTGTATTAATTTCATCTCATTAGGAGCGGCTAGCATTTAGCCCTATACTTTTCTCAAATGCCGAATGATTAGGCAGTGCATACTCATAAAACTGTGTCCTATCCTCTCTTCCCTTAGACCCGCTTCTATACCTTATAACACATAGGATACCTGACCTGATACCTGACTCCCGAACCCCGAGCATTCCTAGAACCCCAGCTGCCGGACCTGCTGGAGAAGACTCTGTCTTCACAGGTACTTTTTATATGACTAATTGGGACCAGCTTTCTTTCACCTTCTTCTCTTTGTCTCATATATATATATATATATATATATATATATATATATATATATATATATATATATATATATATATAAAAAAGCATCGTCTTATGAGACATAATTTCTCCTTCCCCAGATATTTACAATTTATTGCCGCAGAGAGAATATGTCAACTACGGTGAAACTTATATCCTGCTCCCTTCGTGTAACATGGAAATTGGTAAGATTTTGCTTCCCCTTTTTTCTGCCTTAATAACCACATCACGATTTAGACATATCCCCTTAATAGAAACTCCCTCACTAAAATATGTCTCTCCTTCAGACGTTTACACGAAGGGGCACATTTAGGAGACAATCTCCTTTCCTATGAGTTGTTCAGAAACTGTTGTCCACATTGAGTCCAAGATAGTATGGTCATGACTGAATGGATGTTTGTGTGTTCACTGGTTTTTTGCCTGGTCTGTTCCTTGGTCTATCTAAATTGACCCTAATTTCTTTCCCATTGAGGAAGAACAAATATTCACCGAGTGACTATATGATATCAGAATCATAATACACATCATGTTTAAGTATTCTGTACAAACAATATGAAATTGTGCACTATTTATGTGTTTCTACATTAAGGAGGAATACCTGCCATGTAAACTGTATAAATGACACTTGATTGTACGTTTTTATATTTATATGTTATTTTAATAGAACCTTTTTATCCACAGTGTGTGAGTCCCCGCCGCCTGGTCTTCTCCGCCCTGATGAAGGTGCAGCCTAAATAGGCCCAACACCGAAACGCACGTTGGCGTGACTTTTGTGGATGGCCCAAAGTGCAGTCTTTGTCAAACTATTTTTCTTTCATCTACTTGCCTCCATAATATGACTGTAGTCTAAGCAGCCATAAGATACCACTTCTGCAGGCCTCGATGTACCTTTATGAATGTTATGTATGCGATTGTGTATAATTGTAACGAGTGAGTCTGAGAGTTAGCGTGAATTTAGTGGATGATTCTGGGAGTGTGTGGGACATGTATTTTTGCATCTTGCTTGGTTTAAACAATGGTTCATGCTAAAACCACAAAAACAATGTATTTTTTCTCATATATGCTATGCTGAGTCTAAATTAATTTATATTTTTCCTAAGCACCTATACAAATCTTTTCATATGAATTCAATAAATAAACTATATAAAAAAAGGTTCATTAACTCTGTCTGATGTATAATTGGCTCTGATACATATTTTTTTTGTCACCACTTATTTATAGGTAAGGATCCCCCTAGGACCTTGAAATATATCCTGGCAGGGTAGCTTTTGTCTCTATTGTGTTGTTCTTTTCCCCTTTTTACCTGCCAGCATCCTAAATCCCCTTGGGGAACCCTCTTCTATTCTGTTGCAACTTTTCAAACACTCTGCTTCAGTCACAGATCTGGGTTGAATCCATCATCGTTCTTTAGTTCACTTCACCACCCCAGTTCAGACCCAGCCATATGCCAATCAGTCTTGACCCTGTTAGTCAAGGGAACAGTCCAGACTGAACTGCCAAGCCAGGTCTTCCCTGGACTGGAAACAAGCATCCCGGGGTCGGATTTGGGATAACACCCATCATCACCCAGGCTAGCTTGAATCCAGTGGGAAAGTGAGCAAGGGATCCACGTCTGGCCATACCATGCCAACTTAGGGTGAACAAAGCAAACACAAAGGAGATGATGAATGTAGCGCTGAAACTTTTCAGACACTCAACCCCAGTCACAGATCTGAGTTGAATCCATCGTTGTTCTTTAGCTCCCGTCGCCACCCCAGTTCAGACCCAGCCATATGAAAATCAGTCTTGACCCTGTACCTCATGGGAACAGACAAGACCGAACTGTCAAGATAGTAAAATACATCCATTGAACAATCTGTGCATGTAGGGTGCCCAAAATTCCCAGTCTTCCTTGAAGATGTTCCCACGTAGACTGTTTGGTCCGAGGGCTCCAACTTTCCAGATGGTCTATAATCTGCTTAATGTCTCCTTTTAGGAGACTAAAATTGGGCTCCTCCAAGTCTTCCAGGGCATTGTCAAGGAGATTCTTTGTAGTATATCTAGTTTTCTTGGGATCTACATACAGTTTTCTACATAGGCCACCCATTTGGTGGCTGGGACAGCATTCTCCTTGCTGATAGTTCTACTTGTCAGGATGGTGAGCTATCCCCAGAATTCTCTGGTCTTAGGCACTAGCAGGGAATATATGTGTTTCCATTCCTCCTCTATTTGTTTTTGTTTAGGCATCCGGATTCTTTTTTTGTGTTGTATCCTGGCTTCTTTCAACATGATTTCTTGTAAGTGCTCTTCTCTCTTCTATGTAGGAACTCTGCTCTGTGGCACTTCCTTTTGATCTCCTTGAACTCTTTGTTGTTGAAGTATGAGGATGGCCTTCCTCTTGTGGGCACTCTTTGCTGGTTGCTATGCTTTTGAGCTGTTGGAGCTTCATATAACTTTTTAACTATTGACTCCAAATGTTTAACAACAAGTTTTAGTGCATCTCTCAAAGCCGGTAGAGTGTATGCTAGTTTCCACAAGGAGTATCTGGCCGTGCAGGCAGGGCCTTATTTGACTTTTTTTTATTAATGGGCTTTCATTGATAGGAAGCATTTGGCCTGTCAGGTTGCATTCCCCGAGTGTCATTGCACTCACGTTGAAAAGATATTGTATGGTGGTCACTTTCAGTTCTGTGTTGGACTTGAAAGCTTACCATCTACTTAGCAGGTTCTTGCTTAGGAAGATGTCGTATAATGTTGAAATATTTTTAAAGTAGTCTTTGATTTGCCCTCACAATGCCTTTTTGGTCGCCTGAGCCCAACTCAAATGTACTGATGCAGGCTTCCAGTATGTTTTGAGTGCGGTCTCCATCACTTTTCTCTGGTTGGCACATATCTTTAGTGTTAAAATCTCCAGCCTCTATGCACTTGTGTCCCGGGTACTCATAGAAGAGAGCTTTTATCTGGTTGCTGATATTCTTGGCATTCACCATTTTCACATCCCTATGTGGACTGACGTACAGTTTTAGCACCATAATAGAGGTGGATGGTCCATCTATTACAAGGCCATTTATATCAAGAGCCTGCATGTCGCATGAGCCGTTACGTCTTTCCTTTCACTTCACATGCAGATCTAATATTAATTGAGAGATTTTCCATGAGTCTTCCAAACAGATTTTCTTGTGAGCTACTTACTGCGTGGATTGCTTGGAACCAGAGAATGGAAATAGGCACGGTAGACCACGTTTCTTGCAGACATAAGATGTCACCAGTGTGAAGATATATTATCTTGATCATGGCTCTAAATGCCATCTCCTTTTACCCCTTCAGAGCTAGGAATTCGGCAACCCGTTTGTTAGAAGGGCTCCTGGTAGCCAGATTCAATCAGGCTGATCTGGGCGTGTGTGAGCTAGTGGCTTTCCAATGCGGTCACTGCCTCCAGTGCCAATCAAAATGAAGGGAGGCCTCCTCTATAGTTAAATAGGGGACAAGGAGTCAAGTCAGGAGGAACAAAGAAAAGGTCCCCACAGAAGATTAACTCAAAATGAAAAAGAACCCAAGTGTAGTTCACTTATTACTTCCACTGTCAGATTTCGCTTAAATTATCTAGCATGTACACATAAGCAAGTATTGAGAGCAGATGTAAACCATAGAGAGTGTGTTTTGTAAAAATATACAATTTATTACAATTCAATATTAAAAACAGATAGTATATGCAGTAAATACGCCCAAAAGTACAATTGTAAATACTTTAAAAACAGTTGACAATCACAATTTATTAAAACAATTCTTTAAAATAAAGTTTTGATCACGAATATCACAGTTGTTCTTGTAGTCGACGCAGCGTTTCGGTGAATCGGTGATAACACCTTCTTCAGGACAAACAATTCTATAAAAGAACATTGCAATTAGAGACACGCCATGTTTGTGAAAAACTGGCATATTTTGCCTTATTCTTGATGACAGTTTTCTACATATTTGGGCACAAATTTTAACACATGTTTAGGGAAAGGTTAATTTTTTAAAAAATTCCACAACACTTCCAACATCACTCTAAGTGGTACATTTTTGGAGATGTTCTATTTATGTGACTATACACTTGGGTTTTTAACAAATGAGAATATCTAGTTCTCATGAGGGAGGGCTATAAGGTATAGAATACCTGTAGCCTACCTGTGTGTTATTTTAACACTCTCCTCACGGATTCAATTTCAAGGAGTACTTGGTCAGCTTCAGTCAGACATCTGGTATTTTTAAATCAACCATTTCGATTTCCTTGATGTAAAGATACATATAATTACTTCACATTTCCTCTTAAATTTTTAATATATGGACAAATTAATCTTTTTTTTGGGGGAACCCCAACTGATATATGTTGATTTTACCTTCTTATGTCAGGAAAATCAGCCTTGATGAGGTTACCGGAGGGGGGCCACCGAATTGTGAATATGAACACTGTAGGGGGAATAGGAAGTTCTCAATGGCATGCGATTGCTAAATCATTACTTTTGGCTTGTTAGAATTTTTGCGCCTTTGCTAAAGATCACTTGAAGAGGCCTGAGGAGAGCCTGTAGCTAATATTAACCCCAGTGTCACTTACCCCAAGAGGTGTGTTCAATCAATTTACGTATGCCTGCCACTGGATGCTTTCAATTTCGTCCGCGGCGACAACCTGTTTTGTGGTCGTGGTTAGTAATCAATCCAACCTGTGAAAGTTTAATATAATATTGTATGCATGTATCATAAGGACAGAAATACTATAAGTCCTGTTATTTAAATCTATGCGGGTAGTGTAAATATTACACGAGATTATTATTATTCATTATTACCCTCAATTGTCGTTTACCCAATGAGGTTTATTAGTTTAAGATGAAGGAATTACTTCAAAAGTGTGTTACTATTTGATTTTTCAGGGAGACATTTAATTTGATTTTTGGGGACTTTAATTGCCGAAAAACAAAAGGGGGGTTGACGGTGCCTGCGCATGGAGTACGACCCACTGATTAACGGGATATAAAACTTGACATTGTTATTTTATTTCAAAGGCTAGGCTGTTTAGAACCACATATGGAGCTATAACTAACCGTTATCCCACTATGAGATGCTCCTAAAGTGCCCTCATCAGAGAGCTTACCTTCAATTTGTGGATCGGCCTCCTTGCTCCCCTCGCGGTCTCTCGGCGTCTGGTATCCAGGACGATCTGCCTAGTGTGTCTCAAAGCGCTGGTCCGCTATGTTTTTAAAGGTTCTTTTTCGCGGGAAAATAGGTCATTAGCATGACGTTGTGGGCTCCGCCTCTCCTCTTTGGTGTGTCTGTTATGGGACGAACTACAATTGTAGTTCAGTATCTTCGTCGCGCACATTGGTGACAGTGTGTGTTTGTAAACAACACTGCGGATTATCGATGTGCGAAGCGCCCTTTAATTTACTTGTAGGTGGATTTTTTTCTTTTTTGATAGTACACGCTCTCAGGTACCGACATGTAGATTTAGCCGGGAGGGAAGTTACCCGGCATGCTTGCTCGTCATTAATTCGATACTGTTTGGGTTATCTGCGTTGCGCATCACAGGTGACAGTGTGTTTGTAAACAACACTGCGGGTTGTGGATGTAAGAAGCGCCCTAGGATACATTTATAGGTGGATTGTTTTCCATGATAGTACACGCTATCAGGTACCGACATATTGTAATAACCGGGAGGGAAATTCCCCGGGATGTTTGCTCCTCGTTTCTTCGATATTGCTTGGGTTATGATGATTACTGAAAGGTCTGTGTATTTGTTAGTTGACCTATGACATGAAATGTTTATTACTGGGATTTTAGGTTTATTCCGATAGGACTCAGTGTTCAAGCTGTTTATTCATTTACTGAGAAATCTATGGCGGAATGTTGCAGAAAATTATTCCAGTTATTGCAAAATTCTTTCCCAGTCCTCCCTTGTGTTGAGGCCGGCATTCACTGAGTTGAAGCGGGACATATAAAATTGCTCCCGTTTTTTACGTTTCATGTCAATGTTGCCACCTCTCATTGTCTGTTTTATTATTTCTAGTCCACACCATGTTAGTTGTTCTATTTTGTGGCCCGCAGATTTCCAGTGATCTACGAGTGGTGCTCCTGATTTGTTGCATCTTATTGCAGATTTGTGTTCATTTAATCTAATCCTAATTTCGCGGCTTGTTTCTCCTACATATACATAGTTGCAAGGGCACTTGATTAGATATATTAGATTCTTAGATCTGCAGTTAATGAAAGATTTTGTAAAGTGTTTTATCTTGTTGTGCTCTATCTGGTTGCCTTTTATCACATGGTTACAGTTTGTGCAACTACTGCATGGAAAGGTGCCCACTGGAAGTGGGTTGTTATCTACCGTTCGCTGTGCTTGGGTTGTTTCTCTATAGGTGTGTACTAGGCTATTTTTGATTGTTTTATTTCTTCTAAATGCAAAGATTGGTTTGGGGATCTGTTTCTTGCTACTGTTCGTATTAACTAGGTTCCAGTTGCGGTTTATTATATTTTTAATTTTGTTGCTCACTCCGCTGTAGTTTGTCACGAATACTACCCTACTGTTTGATTCTTTGTCTTTTATTTTTTCTGTAAACAGATTGTCCCTATTGAAATATTTGGCTCTTTTAAGTGCTTGGTTGACCATTTTTCTTGGATACCCTCTGTCAGTCAGTTTTTTGGACAGGATTCCTGCATGTTTCATGAAATCTTTGTTGTCTGTGCAGTTTCGTTTAAGTCTAAGGAATTGCCCAAAGGGGATGTTATTCTTCTGGCATGGGGGGTGGTAACTGTCGTAGTGCAACATTGTGTTTCTGTCAGTTTTCTTTGTGAACAGTTCCACTATGAGGGTGCCCGCAGAATGTTTTATAACTATGTCTAAGAATTCACATCTTTCTTGGTCGTAGTTGCAGGTAAATCTGAGATTTTCATCTCCAAGATTTAACCAGGATATGAATTCTTCCAGGGATTCGATAGGTCCTGTTCAAATGAAAAAAATATCGTCTATATATCTAGACCAAAAAGAAATATTTTCAAAAAATGGGGCGGCTGAATTAAAAATATGTTTCTCTTCGAATTGGGCTACGTAAAGGCAAGCCAGACTGGGAGCACAGGTGGCTCCCATGCTGGTGCCCTTAGTTTGCTTGTAGAATTCTTTTCCAAACAAGAAGATGTTGTTTTTAAGGACCATAGTGACACAATCTATGATGAAAGTTGCATGTGGACTTGGGTCTTGGTCATTAGTACATAGTAATTGACTAATTGTGTTTATGGTGCTATCCTGGGGTATATTAGTGTATAAGGCTTCTATGTCAAGCGTCACCAGGTATTGTGTATCTGGATTGAAAGGAAGGTTCTCAATTTTTTGAATAATGGCCGCAGTGTCTTTTATGTATGCTTTCTGTTTGGTGACATGGGGTTGGAGAAAAATGTCGGCATATTTGCTGAGGGGTTCGGTAAGAGAACCTATGCTCGATACTATGGGTCTCATAGGGGGATCTTTGGTGTCTTTGTGCACTTTGGGAAGTCCATACAGGGCAGGTATGGTGGGGTTATTATTGCGGAGGAATTTATATTCTTCCTCGCAAATGACTTCTTCCTCTTTTGCAAAGTCAAGAAGGCTCTTTATGTTGGTTTCAAGGTCAGTCCACTCTCTTCTGTTTGATTTGCGGTAATGGTCTGGGTTCTTAAGGAGTAAAAGCATTTTCTCATTGTAGTATGACGTGGACATAACAACTATGCTCCCGCCTTTATCGGCTGGTTTGATCGTGAGCATATGGTTGTTCTCTAACTCTCGTAGTGCTTCTTTCTCGTTTTTATCAAGATTGAATTTTGTCCAGTTTTTCTGTCCAACCACATCTGATACGCTTTTTGTGACCGCTATTTCAAAGGCTTCTATTTGTTTGTTAGTTTGACCTAAATGTGGGGTCCAGGTGGATTTAGCTTTAAGGCCTGATTTGTTTGGACGAATAATTTGTTCCTTGTCTTCAAAAAAAGTCATAAGTCTAATCTTTCTAAAGAAATTTTGAAGGTCTCTTTCTAAACCGAATTTATCTACTGGGGCAGCTACAGCATATCCTAAGCCTTTTTCTAGAACTTGATCCTGGTTAAATCTTGGAGATGAAAATCTCAGATTTACCTGCAACTACGACCAAGAAAGATGTGAATTCTTAGACATAGTTATAAAACATTCTGCGGGCACCCTCATAGTGGAACTGTTCACAAAGAAAACTGACAGAAACACAATGTTGCACTACGACAGTTACCACCCCCCATGCCAGAAGAATAACATCCCCTTTGGGCAATTCCTTAGACTTAAACGAAACTGCACAGACAACAAAGATTTCATGAAACATGCAGGAATCCTGTCCAAAAAACTGACTGACAGAGGGTATCCAAGAAAAATGGTCAACCAAGCACTTAAAAGAGCCAAATATTTCAATAGGGACAATCTGTTTACAGAAAAAATAAAAGACAAAGAATCAAACAGTAGGGTAGTATTCGAAATATAATAAACCGCAACTGGAACCTAGTTAATACGAACAGTAGCAAGAAACAGATCCCCAAACCAATCTTTGCATTTAGAAGAAATAAAACAATCAAAAATAGCCTAGTACACACCTATAGAGAAACAACCCAAGCACAGCGAACGGTAGATAACAACCCACTTCCAGTGGGCACCTTTCCATGCAGTAGTTGCACAAACTGTAACCATGTGATAAAAGGCAACCAGATAGAGCACAACAAGATAAAACACTTTACAAAATCTTTCATTAACTGCAGATCTAAGAATCTAATATATCTAATCAAGTGCCCTTGCAACTATGTATATGTAGGAGAAACAAGCCGCGAAATTAGGATTAGATTAAATGAACACAAATCTGCAATAAGATGCAACAAATCAGGAGCACCACTCGTAGATCACTGGAAATCTGCGGGCCACAAAATAGAACAACTAACATGGTGTGGACTAGAAATAATAAAACAGACAATGAGAGGTGGCAACATTGACATGAAACGTAAAAAACGGGAGCAATTTTATATGTCCCGCTTCAACTCAGTGAATGCCGGCCTCAACACAAGGGAGGACTGGGAAAGAATTTTGCAATAACTGGAATAATTTTCTGCAACATTCCGCCATAGATTTCTCAGTAAATGAATAAACAGCTTGAACACTGAGTCCTATCGGAATAAACCTAAAATCCCAGTAATAGACATTTCATGTCATAGGTCAACTAACAAATACACAGACCTTTCAGTAATCATCATAACCCAAGCAATATCGAAGAAACGAGGAGCAAACATCCCGGGGAATTTCCCTCCCGGTTATTACAATATGTCGGTACCTGATAGCGTGTACTATCATGGAAAACAATCCACCTATAAATGTATCCTAGGGCGCTTCTTACATCCACAACCCGCAGTGTTGTTTACAAACACACTGTCACCTGTGATGCGCAACGCAGATAACCCAAACAGTATCGAATTAATGACGAGCAAACATGCCGGGTAACTTCCCTCCCGGCTAAATCTACATGTCGGTACCTGAGAGCGTGTACTATCAAAAAAGAAAAAAATCCACCTACAAGTAAATTAAAGGGCGCTTCGCACATCGATAATCCGCAGTGTTGTTTACAAACACACACTGTCACCAATGTGCGCGACGAAGATACTGAACTACAATTGTAGTTCGTCCCATAACAGACACACCAAAGAGGAGAGGCGGAGCCCACAACGTCATGCTAATGACCTATTTTCCCGCGAAAAAGAACCTTTAAAAACATAGCGGACCAGCGCTTTGAGACACACTAGGCAGATCGTCCTGGATACCAGACGCCGAGAGACCGCGAGGGGAGCAAGGAGGCCGATCCACAAATTGAAGGTAAGCTCTCTGATTAGGGCACTTTAGGAGCATCTCATAGTGGGATAACGGTTAGTTATAGCTCCATATGTGGTTCTAAACAGCCTAGCCTTTGAAATAAAATAACAATGTCAAGTTTTATATCCCGTTAATCAGTGGGTCGTACTCCATGCGCAGGCACCGTCAACCCCCCTTTTGTTTTTCGGCAATTAAAGTCCCCAAAAATCAAATTAAATGTCTCCCTGAAAAATCAAATAGTAACACACTTTTGAAGTAATTCCTTCATCTTAAACTAATAAACCTCATTGGGTAAACGACAATTGAGGGTAATAATGAATAATAATAATCTCGTGTAATATTTACACTACCCGCATAGATTTAAATAACAGGACTTATAGTATTTCTGTCCTTATGATACATGCATACAATATTATATTAAACTTTCACAGGTTGGATTGATTACTAACCACGACCACAAAACAGGTTGTCGCCGCGGACGAAATTGAAAGCATCCAGTGGCAGGCATACGTAAATTGATTGAACACACCTCTTGGGGTAAGTGACACTGGGGTTAATATTAGCTACAGGCTCTCCTCAGGCCTCTTCAAGTGATCTTTAGCAAAGGCGCAAAAATTCTAACAAGCCAAAAGTAATGATTTAGCAATCGCATGCCATTGAGAACTTCCTATTCCCCCTACAGTGTTCATATTCACAATTCGGTGGCCCCCCTCCGGTAACCTCATCAAGGCTGATTTTCCTGACATAAGAAGGTAAAATCAACATATATCAGTTGGGGTTCCCCCAAAAAAAAGATTAATTTGTCCATATATTAAAAATTTAAGAGGACATGTGAAGTAATTATATGTATCTTTACATCAAGGAAATCGAAATGGTCGATTTAAAAATACCAGATGTCTGACTGAAGCTGACCAAGTACTCCTCGAAATTGAATCCGTGAGGAGAGTGTTAAAATAACACACAGGTAGGCTACAGGTATTCTATACCTTATAGCCCTCCCTCATGAGAACTAGATATTCTCATTTGTTAAAAACCCAAGTGTATAGTCACATAAATAGAACATCTCCAAAAATGTACCACTTAGAGTGATGTTGGAAGTGTTGTGGAATTTTTTAAAAAATTAACCTTTCCCTAAACATGTGTTAAAATTTGTGCCCAAATATGTAGAAAACTGTCATCAAGAATAAGGCAAAATATGCCAGTTTTTCACAAACATGGCGTGTCTCTAATTGCAATGTTCTTTTATAGAATTGTTTGTCCTGAAGAAGGTGTTATCACCGATTCACCGAAACGCTGCGTCGACTACAAGAACAACTGTGATATTCGTGATCAAAACTTTATTTTAAAGAATTGTTTTAATAAATTGTGATTGTCAACTGTTTTTAAAGTATTTACAATTGTACTTTTGGGCGTATTTACTGCATATACTATCTGTTTTTAATATTGAATTGTAATAAATTGTATATTTTTACAAAACACACTCTCTATGGTTTACATCTGCTCTCAATACTTGCTTATGTGTACATGCTAGATAATTTAAGCGAAATCTGACAGTGGTAGTAATAAGTGAACTACACTTGGGTTCTTTTTCATTTTGAGTTAATCTTCTGTGGGGACCTTTTCTTTGTTCCTACTGCCTCCAGTGCCCCTTGTCCGTTGTACTGTGATCTTCTTTTCCCAAGGCTGGGATATTGTTTGCTTTACTCCTCTTGAGCTAATACTCCACACTGCATGTTGCATCGGTTAGTGTTGCCTCTGTGATAAATTGTGAGGGTATTTTTCCGTAGCTGGCTTGCTAATAAGAATGCCCCATTCCTTGAATTGCTCTCTCTGCAATTACATTTTGAGCCTCAGCTATGTCTGGCCTTTCAGTCAATGTGGACTCCCTTTGACTAATCCAGGAGTAGTTCTTAAATGTTACTGAAGTCAGATGCGGGGATGTAAGGTAGGAAAGTGAAGACTTGTTGTTTAAAAAGTGAAGAATGCTGGACTTGTCTAAGGTATCCCATGGCCCTCTCATCTTAAATCCTGTGGTGATGATAAGAGCTTCTGGTATTGATGCAGGTCAAGTCAAGTCAAGTCAAAGAATTTATATAGCGCACTACATACCCAGAGGGTCTCAAGGCGCTTAAGGAGGGGAGGAGGATTACTTGTCAAATATCCACGTTTTAAGTTGCTTTCTGAATGCTAGGTGGTTCTGGGTAAGGCGAAGGTAAGTGGGGAGTGAGTTCCATGTTTTAGCAGCCAGGTATGAGAAGGATCTGCCTCCCATGGTGGTCTTGTTGATGCGAGGTACAGTGGCGAGGGCTTGGCTGGAAGAGCGTAGTTGGCGGGAGGGGGTGTAGAAGGACAGTCGTGAGTTGAGGCATTCTGGTCCGATGTCGTAGAGTGATTTGTGTGCGTGGGTTAGCAGTCGGAAAGTGATCCTCTTATTGACGGGTAGCCAGTGGAGGTCTTTCAGGTGGCCAGAGATGTGTTCGTTGCGCGGGATGTCTAATATGATCCTGGCTGAGGTGTTTTGGATTCGTTGGAGTTTCTTCTGGAGTTTAGCGGTAGTACCTGCGTAGAGGGTGTTTCCGTAGTCCAGTCGGCTCGTGACCAGAGCATGGGTGACTGTTTTTCTGGTTTCGGTGGGGATCCAGCGAAATGTTTTTTTGAGCATGCGGAGAATGTTGAAGCAGGATGAGGATACGGCGCTGACTTGTCTGTTCATTGAGAGTGAGGAGTCCAGGATAACGCCTAGGTTCCGTGCATGGTCTGTCGGGATGGGTGCTTTTCCAAGGGCTTCCGGCCACCAAGAGTTGTCCCATGCAGAGGGGGATGTACCTAAGATGAGGACTTCTGTTTTATCTGAGTTCAGTTTCAGACGGCTGTGTTTCATCCATTCGGCAACTTCTTTCATTCCTTCGTGTAGGTTAGTTTTGGCGGTGCTGGGGTCATTGGTGAGAGAAAGGATCAGTTGAGTGTCATCCGCGTATGAGATGATGTTGAGGTTGTGTTGGCGGGCGATGGCCGCGAGGGGGCTCATGTATACGTTGAAAAGGGTGGGGCTGAGTGAGGATCCTTGTGGTACGCCCCAGATGACTTCAGTGGCCTCTGACTTGAATGGTGGGAGGCGGACTTTCTGGGTTCTTCCGGAGAAGAACGAGGTGATCCATTCCAGTGCTTTTCCTTGTATTCCGATGTTGCTGAGGCGTTGTAAAAGGGTGCTGTGGCAGACTGTGTCGAAGGCTGCAGAGAGGTCGAGGAGGATGAGGGCGACTGTGCCTCCATTGTCCAGTAAAGTTCGAATGTCGTCTGTTGCTGCGATGAGGGCGGTCTCAGTGCTGTGTTTTGCTCGGAAGCCAGATTGTGAGGAGTCGAGGGATTTGTTGGCTTCGAGGAAAGCGGCGAGTTGGTTGTTGACAGCTTTCTCGATTACTTTGGCCGGGAATGGAAGGAGCGAGATGGGGCGGTAATTTTTGAGTTCGGTGGGGTCCGCTGTGGGTTTTTTTCAGAAGGGCGGTGAGTTCAGCGTGTTTCCAGCTTTCCGGGAAGGTGGCGGAGTTGAAGGAGCAGTTGATGACATCTCGGAGGTGCGGTGCTATGACGGAGTCTGCTTTGTTGAAGATGTGGTGAGGACATGGGTCTGTGGGGGAACCTGAGTGGATGGAGTTCATCAGGCGGATGGTGTCCTCAGTGGAGATTGGGTTCCAGTCGTTAAGGGTGTTCAAGGGGGGAGAGTGTTCAGTATATGGTTCGGTGGGTTGGTCTCCGGGTTGGTTGTTGAAGCTGTTGTGGATGTCTGCGATTTTGTTGTGGAAGAATGAGGCTAGGGAGTCGCAGAGGGTTTGAGAGGGGGTGATGTCGTTGGAGTTGGCCGAGGGATTGGTAAATTCCTTGACGATGTTGAAAAGTTCCTTGCTGTTGTGGGCGTTGTTGTCAAGTCGATCCTTGAATGCTGTTTTCTTGGCCTTTCGGATTAATTGGTGGTGTGTGCGGGTGGCGTTTTTGAAGGCGTCCTTGGTGCTGGTGGTTGGGTCTTTTTTCCAGGCCTTTTCGAGGGAACGGCAGAGTTTCTTGGACTTCTTAAGATCATCGTTGAACCATGAGGCCTTCTTGCTGCCAGGTTTGCTTTGACGTTTTTTCAGTGGTGCTAAGGTGTCGGCGGTGTTGGATAACCAAAGGGTGAAGTTGGCGGCGGCTTGGTTTGGGTTAGAAGAGTGGGCTGGGGTGTTTAGAAGGAGCGATGAGGAGATCTGGTCGATGGTGATTTTGTTCCAGTTTCTTTGCAGAGTTGGTTGGAGGTGGTTGGTGGGTTTTGGCTTGTTGTAGGTGAAGTGAACGCAGCTGTGGTCAGTCCAGAGGAGATCCGTAGTGTGGTCGAAGGAGACATGTTTGCTGGAGGTGAAGATGGGGTCGAGTGTGTGGCTTGCGATGTGGGTGGGGGAAGTGACCAGTTGTTTAAGTCCGAGGTTGGCGAGGTTGTCCAAGAGGGTGGTGGTGTTGCGGTCGTTGATCTTTTCAAGGTGAAAGTTGAGGTCTCCCAGAAGGATGTAATCTTTGGAGGGGAGCGCGTGTGGTCTCTGTAGTCATTGATGCGTTGGGAAGGGGTGGGGGTGTGGGGGGGGGGGGGTTCGAGGTAGCCCCATGCTTTCAGCCTGGAACTGGATCACTTCTGCCAAACTGTACCAAAGGAGGTTGCCGTGTCCCCTATTCCCCCAGGCCTGCCTTATACATACCTACAATATGCAGAGGTTTTTATAGCCACACATTTATTTGTAAAGTTTTACATAGCGCGAACATGATCCCGAAGGATATCAGAGCGCTTTACAATTTGAGGGAGAGGAAGGTAATATGACTACAAATGTCCGCTCTGCTACCACTGATGGACACAGAGGTGATGTAAGCAGGAGGACTGCAGCTGTACACCAATCATTGTCTCTTATGCGCAGTAACAGAATGTTCATTGATGATGAAAGCCTGCTTCGACCTAAGCAACACCAGCTCATTGGCTCGTGGCCTCAGAGTTCGGGCATTTAGTAAAATAACCGCACCCTTTTTTCCTCAATGGATCATTTTGACATTCAGCCTAAAGTGGCGACAGCTTTCTGATACATTACTGACTATTCACAGTGCGAGCCAACACAAGAATGACTGCCTCCTGCTCTCTGTTTAACTGGGAATTAATACATTCAGTAAGAAATGCGTCACCAAAGCATACATGCCAACATTTTAACAGTGGTAAGATATTTTGCTAAAAAAAGTAAGGGCAATGTGTTTTATCCATTGACGTATATGGAGGTAATGGCAGTCACAGACAGGAAACAGCAAAAAGCAGGCCATTTGTGGTTTAAAAATCGAGAATCTCCTGCCCTAATCGGGACGGTTGGCAAGTATGCCAAGCAAACATAGAAAGGTCACTTGCACGTGTATTGCACTGGGGAAACCCCTTTCAGCCATGCTTGAGATGTCTCCAGCCCCCTTCCAAGAGTCGCCTGTTTGCTTTACAATCCCAGTATTAGATTGATCTGAGACAAATAATGTAGTAGTTTTTTCAGAATTTCTCCCTGAATGGGCTCAATGATGAATTTGTAGAGAAATGAGCATGGCACGAATCTCTGGTTCTGGCCCTCACTCACTCAGGAAACTGCTGTTGAGACATGTCAAAGCGTATACACTTCATTTTCCTGAGTGCAATAGTAATTCCTCCTCTCAGATTGAAGGCAAATGAAAGCTCTGTGCATAAAAGTTTCCTTCAAGGCAATTTATTTTATTAATATCTGCCTCACGCAAGGCAGGCAGCATCTTAAGTACGTTTATAGCCTAAGGCCTTCATTACCAGCTAAGGTCTAACACTGGATGCCTGAGCAAACAAGAGTTTGCGTAGGGATCGGAAATATGAGTTGCGATAATAATCATAACTTTGTAATTTTCCCCTGAGAGATTCCAGCAGATGGAACAGGGTAAAATGTATAGGCTTGAAAGACCAGGAAAAAAAGCCAAATCGGCGAAGTTTGATGTTTTAAAACTGATTCTGCATGCAGTGCCTCATTTTCAAATACATTTCAAATACATTGAAATCTCAGAATGGTTGATGTTTACCACACACAGGAAAAACTTCACCTAAAGGTAATGGTATTTATTTTTTAAACTCCTCTTTTAAAGTCCTTTTGAATGTTCCTCAGGTGAGAGTGCTGAGAAGTAAAGCTTTGTAATTTTGGCACTTGATGGTCTAGAGAGGAATGATTGTGGAATGACAGGACAGACATCACAGCAGCTACCAGCAGCTCTAGTACAACTAGTGTTCATGTAATGCATTGGGCATACTTTTCAAAGCAAGGCCTGAAATACAGGTTTAAGAAATTACTTTGGGGAGTGTACACACTTTGCTATGTTTCTATACATCTCCTTTGATATTTTTGCACAGTTGCAACACAAAAGGATTTTACAGAAATGTTCATACATGAGGGATTCATCGTGGGAGCGCGTTCAAGATGGCCGCCGACCTTGGTCCACATTCATGTTTCCTTTTGTTGACCTAAGTCGTTCTTTTTAATTTAACCCCTTATATGCCAAGCATCCTCAGCAGCGGTGGTGCTGTGTCGAGGATGTAACTAATATATCCTGGCACTGGCCTGCAGGGGCCAGTGCCAGGACATAATGGTTACATCCTTGGCAGCTGTGATGCTGTGCCGAGGATGTAACCGTTACATCTTGGCACAGGCCCGCAGGGGAAGCGCTGGTGCTCCTGCCGTGGGCCGCCCCCATACAAGCCCCCACTGAGGATGGCAGCAAAGCGCTTCTGCTGCCACCCCCCACCCCTCCCTCAGCAATCTGATGACGCACTTAGCGCAGCCAAAGATAGGAAGCGCTTCAGGAAAGTCCTTTTTTCGGGGTGGGGGTTGCAGTAAACAGACTCAGGACGAACAGAGTTTTTCCTTTCCCTGTGCTCGAAGTGGGCGGGATCGTCAGGGCACGGCGTGCCCCTACTTTTTAAATTCCAAAGATTTCGTTCCCCTACTTATTAATTTTGAAATTGCGTCCCAGGACGCAAGAAATCGCCATCACCTATAAATAAAGCTCCGCGTTCATGACGGGCGGGCGGCAGAGAAGTAACAGGACTCTGTCTTTTCCTTCTTGTCCAGAGAAGACAAAGACCGTGTCCACTTGTGCTCTGACTCTTCAGCTGCCCCCTCACTCTTTCCCTCTTCCCGTCATGCAGTTCCCCTCTTACTGAAAACTGTGACTTCAAGAAGCGGCTCTTACTCTTTCCTCTCCTTTCACTTATTTGCTCCCCTGTGAAATGGATTCAAAAAAGAAACCCACTTTTGCTGGAAGTATCGTATTATTTTTACATTTTAATTCCAAAGTAAGCGGGAAAAAAGGTTAAAAGTATGAAAAATAAATAAAGTAAGACAAAGTGGTAGCAAATTGGCCAGATTGATTTTATTCACACCCAAACGCATTAGTGCCACTTTTACTGAGTTTGCATGAAGCGCTATTTTTGTTTTCTTGTCTTTGTTTTCCCGGGCTTGGAACTAGTGCACCAATCCTGGAGATACTGCAATGCCTTGTAGTCATGTCCTTAACTTTTCAGGCAAAAGCGCTCACTGACTTCTGAATAGTGAGTGTAAAAGCGTTACGGTAACCCTGTTGTTCTTGCTTACATTACGCATTGTTTGCTAAATTTAGCATTCCCTATGCATGTTTGCTTTTTTCAAGATGTTACTTTTTTTGTAGGCCGCATATTGCTCTCGTCTAGTGAATAACTGAGCCGCATCCAGGTGTTTATAGCGGGCAACAATTGGGTTGTAGTTTAAGGCAGTGCGAGTTTTTCTCAGTGGGGCAGTTTGGTGTTCAGTTGTGGAGAAGATGTGACACTGTGGCCAACGCTGCTGAATGGAATTAACTCATTATAACCTTAAATAATAATGTGTATCCATTGGTTGATTAAACTGGGCAGTGAAATGCCGAACAAATACTAAAAATTGGGACGGTTGCGCATTCTTGCCACACCCCTGGCTCCGCCCACTGATCCAATCCTTGGGTTATTCCGGCCCTCCGAGTCTCCGCCCACAGTTCCTCTACTTTTTATCCCCCACTTCGACCACTGGCCTGATGTGAATACATTTCTGCTCCACAATCCCGGGTGAGACCCGCGATCATGGAGGAGGAATCCATCCACCGGACCACAGGGATTTTTTTGTTTATTTGGGGGAGCAAACCCTTAGGCAAGAGTCGCTCCCCTGGGGGTATATGCACCCGTGTTTTGGCCCCCTCCGGGAGCTGATTCAGCCATTTTTAGGCAGATCAGCTCCTCCCCTCGGGGTCAAACCCCACTAGACACTAGGAAATACATTTTTGCACTTTTTGGGCTCAGCGACCCCTTGGGCAAGAGGGTTCCGATAGGGGGAATTACTTTTTTCCATGTTGCAGCAACCCCCTGGGGCTGATTTGGCTGTGTTTAGGCCGATCACGCCCCTCGGGAGGGCCAAAACACACTAGACACCAGGGAATTCATTTTGTCACATCTTGAGTACGACCCTTTGGGCAACGGTCGTTCCCATAGGGGCGATTGACTTTTCTCCATGTTGAAGCCACCCTGGGGCTGATTCTACCATTTCTAGGCCAATCAGCATCTCCGGTGTCCGAAACCCACTAGACACCAGGGAATTTATTTTGCTACATTTTGGGAGCGACCCCTTGGGCATGGGTAGTTCCCATAAGGATGATTTCATTTTCCTGTGTTTTGCCCCACCCCCGGGATAGATCAGCCATTTTTTCTTACGATCTAGCCTTCGGGGGGGTCAAAACACACAAGATGCTATGGATTATTTAGTATGAGAGCGATCCCTTGGGTAAGGATCTCTATCCTTTTGGGGATGAGTGTTTTGCTCATATCTACCCCCCTGGGGGCAGATCGGCCATATATTTGTAGGCACATCTGCTCTCAAAAGGGGGCAGAAGCCACTAGACCAACAAGGATGTTTTATATATGCAATGAAAAATGTTTTAGGGAGGGGTCCCTTGGGCAAGGATCACTACCCGTTTGTGGGTAAATGTTTTGGCTATTTCTGCTCCCAGTGGGGGCAAATCGGCATTATAATTTTAGGACCATCTGCCCCAAGGGAGGCAGAAGTTGCTAGACCATGAGGGATTTTATTGTTTATGGCGTAAAGTGTTTGGGGAGTGGTCCCTTGGCCAAGGGTCGCTCCCTTTTGGGTGTGAATATTATGACTGTTTCAGCCCCTATTGGAGGCAGATAGGCCGTGCATTTTTAAGCCCATGTGTCCCCAAGAGGTAGCAAAAGCCACTTGACCACCATGAAAAATTTGTGTGTTAAATGTAGTTCGGCTGGTGGTTTGCGTGTTTTGCCATTATTTGTGATCCTAACTTTTTTTCTCCTTTTCATTTTAGTGCAAAGCTTTTTTTAAACTTTGGTGTCACTTGTGCTTACGGTTTTCGCACCGGTAGAGGGGCAGTTTGTGTAGTCGCAAGTGTTTAGTAAGGAAACATTTTAATATATATATATATATTTTTTTAATATTTTTTATTTTCTTCCATTTTTTCCGTAAGTTACATTGCAATAAATACAGTACAGAATTTTCTCAAAATTATACAGTCATATATATTATCATACAGTCAGAGCCGAAAGAAGAATTTTTTTTTAAAAAAAACAAACAGAGTAAATCATAGCCTAACGTAATCCTGGAAAAAGAATAATTTTTATGCCTTACTACTCTTCCACTCTTCTATCGGGCGCCATATCTTCACCCCCAATCTTCTTGCCCTTCTGCCTTTCTTATCATAAATGGCTTTCTCCATATTATATATATGTAGTAACCTTGCCATCCAAATTTGAAATGTTGGTGCAGATTTATCTTTCCAGGCTTTCGCAATAATTAGTCTGAAAACTGCTGTGGCCACAAATAAAAATTCGGGATAGTTATTATTATCGCCTATACTAATGCCTAATATTAACAGCTCATTTGTTAGTTTCACCTTTAGTTTTAGAGATTTCTCAAGAAACTCCTCTATTGCCACTTTTAAGGTGCATAACTGTGGGCACTGCGAGAACATATGCGTAAGATTAGCATTTGATGAATCGCAGCGTGGACAAGTTATACCAGTGCTACCCCCCCATTGTGCTATTCTAGCTGGTGTATGGTATAGCGAGAAGATAGTCTTATAATGTTGTGTTTGCAATGTAGCAGAACAAAGTATGGTTCTTCCTAAGTCTAATGAGGCTTGCAGAGATTCCGGGTGGGCCCCAACTTGCTCAACCCATTTATTACTAAATTTCTCCCTATCATCGATTTTATACTCCTGTAATTCTATATACAATTGTCTAATTGAACCCCTTAAGCCACTCCCTAAATATTCCATAATCCTACAACTTGACATGCCTACTGGCCCCCCCTGTTTTAGGTGAAAGTAACTTCTTATTTGCAAATATTTGAAGAAGTTGTTTCCGGGTAATTTAAATCTATGTTGGATATCTTGGAATAATAAAAACCCCCCTTCCCCATCCATCAAATCTCCTAATTTCTTAACTCCTTTATCATTCCAAACTTTCATTGTAGTATCCCAAAAAATTTCTGTTGGCAAATCGACATTTAGGTATAGCCTCAGGTATCTATTAAATCTTCCTAACCCTACTTTCTTAATAATAACCCTCCAAATTTTGTGTACTGCCTCCAAGGTCTTAAATCTAGTATGTTTGAAGTAGGTAAACTCTACTGTATTAACCAGGGCGTTCTCAGCCCTTTCCCCCAGTAGTGCTTTATAAACATTCTCTATACCTGTCCCTTCCTCATGATAAGAACTGCCACCTAATAGCGCTTTAGAGTACTGCAGTACTGCTGCCCAATAATAAAATCTGAAGTCTGGTGCCCCCCAACCTCCCTTTTCCCGTGGTAGTGTCAAAAATCTGTATGCTCTGCGTGTCTTCCCTTGTGCCCATATTAACCCATTCAGTGTTGCTTCTATTTTATTAAACCATGTCACATCAAACAGTAAAGGGATTGCCCTAAAAAAGTATAAAAATTTGGGGAAAGTGACCATTTTAATAAAATTAATACGCCCCATTAAAGTCAAATGTAAATTATTGACCCTCTCCAAATTTCTCCTAACCTTCCCTAATAATGGTCCCATATTTATCTCAACCAGTTTCCCTAAGTCAGCCGTCACCTTAACACCCAAGTATGTTGCTTCCTGAACTACTCTTGTATCTCTAAAGGTGGAGTAATTATTCTGCACTATCTGTGTTTTCCCTCTATTTATTGAATATCCTGAGAAGATACCGAATTTCCTTGCCTCGTGTTCAATTTCAGTCAGTGCTTGCGCTGGCTCTGGAGTGACAATCGCTACATCATCTGCATAGGCAAATAATTTATAATCTTTCTCATGCAATGTGACAGGTCTGATCTTACAGTTCGCTGTTAACCTTCTCAGATAAGGGTCCAAATAGATGGCAAACAACAACGGGGAAGCTGGGCACCCCTGTCTTGTCCCCCTCCCGATCTGTACCGTTTTTGAATAGGATTTGTTTATTCTTATCCTAGCTGTAGGTTGTCTGTATAATGCCTGAATTGCAGCCATAAATCCTTTATCAATTCCTGCCCATTCCATCGCTTTCCATAAGTAAGCCCAGGAAACCCTGTCGAAAGCCTTCTCGGCGTCTAAAAAGATTGCTGCGACAGGGTCTCCCAAGGCCTCTGCTGCATCTAGGACAGTGATCATTTGCCTGGTGTGTTGGGTAGTCCCTTTTCCAGGTATGAACCCATGTTGTTCCGGGGACACCATTTTCTCAATGACCTTGCTTAACCTATTAGCGAGGGCTTTGGCATAGATCTTCACATCGGCATTAAGTAAAGTAATTGGTCTATATGACCCCGGTTCTGTTGATGGTTTATCCTTTTTTAAGATCACAATGATGTCTGCACCAGACCATGACTTTGGGACAATCCTACCTCCCTGTCCCAAACAACATATTGCCCACAAATCTTTGCCTATGACGTCCCAGAAAGTTTTATAAAACTCTACAGGTATCTGATCCTGTCCTGCTGCTTTGCCCGCTGGGAGATCAGAAACTGCATCCCCTATCTCCTGGAAGGTTAACACCTCATCTAATTTGTCCCTCTCTTCTATACTGAATTCTGTCTGTGGTCTTGGTGTTAAATAGCCCATACTTTCTTCCTCAATCTCCCTCGTAGTTACATCTTTCTCGTATAAAACCTCATAATACCTCCTGAATACCTCCTGAACCTCCTCTACCTTATTCACAATTGACCCAGTGCTATCCCTAACCTCTTTTATCTCCCCTGCTGCCAGCGTTTGTCTTGTTCTAATTGCCAGGAGATGTCCGACCCTTTCATTGAATTCGTAGCACTGCTCTTTTTTTGCTAGGTAATTCCTAGCTAGCTTCTGCGCTAACGTGACACCTGTTTCTGCTTTTTGAGTTTCCAACTCGAGTAAAATTGATTCAAATGGTTCCCTCTTGCTTATTGCTTCCACCAAAGCCTCTTCTATTGTCCCTAGGATTCTAATCTCTTCTTCCGTTTTCTCCTTCTCCCTTCTGTTTCTTGCAATTGTATAGCTTAGTGTCTCCCCCCTTATACCTGCCTTGAAGCTATCCCATACCACATCTGCCGAAGTAGAGTATCTATTAATGTCCCAGAATTGCATTATCCATGCTTTCATACTTATAATGTAATCCTCATCCTTTAGCAGCCCTCTTTCAAACGTCCAGGTAGAATTTATTCTCTCTTTAACTTGAGCGGTTTGAATACTTAAAACCAGGGGGTTATGATCTGACACTATCCTGGGGAATCGCTCTATACTGGAGATACCTACAAGAGAGCTAGATATGAGAAAATAGTCCAGTCTTGCTATTGACTTGTGTGGTGCAGAGTAAAAGGTGCTGCCTGAGCCCATTGGATTTTTTTCAGCCCACATATCGCTTAATGCATTATGACTAGCAAGATTTTGTACTGATCTGCATACCTTTTTCTTCCTTCCCATATATCTCCCCCCATACTCCTCGAATAAACCATTTAAGCCGTTAATGTTAAAATCTCCGCAGCATATCACAGGTTCTGGCCATAATGCTAGTTCTCTGTCCACAAATTCAAAAACATCCGGATCATCATCGTTTGAGCCATACACTGAAACAATTGTGAATCGAACTGCATTTGTTTCCAACTCAATCATCACCCATCTCCCCTCACTATCCTCCTTTTTCTTTTTGACTTTTGTACAACCTTTCCTTGCCAACATTTTAATATTTTTTACTACAAATGAGTATCAATGACCTGAATTTATGTGTTTTTTGGAAATGTTGTAATAATAGCAACCTATTTAGATTCTTTTTGAATGTGTGTGACATTTTCCTTGCATTTGTGCACAATGTGTATTGTGTTGCCTTGTGTGTAATTTTCTTTTTGTTTCTTTGTTAGTGGTATATCAGTGCTTGCTGTGTCTGTACAGTGTAGGTGCAGGTGAGTCTAGCGGGGGAAACAACCTTTACAACGCAACTTTTACAACGCACTACCATTACAACAAAACTTTTACAACGCAACATCCATTACAACGCATGCATTACAACCAACCATTACAACGCATGACACTACAATGCACACCACTACAACGCATGCCATTACAACGCAGTCATTACAACGCATACCATTACAACGCATAGCATTACAACACATAGTACCCTTACACTATCCAACACTTACCCTACTGTTGCACCACCTGGAGTTAGAATAGTAATTTTAACCCCTACACTATCCAATACTTACCTTACATGCAATGTAATGTTATGCGTTGTATTGGTATGCGTTGTAAATGTAGTATGCATTATAGTGGAATGCGTTGTAAAGGTAGTTTCAAAGAATTCGTTGTAATGGCATGCGTTGTAATGGTATGCGTTGTAATGGATGTTGCGGTGTAAAAAATGCGTTGTAAAGGTAGGCGTTGTAAAAGTATGCGTTGTAACGTCATACATCCGTCTAGCGGTCTCTGTGAGTGGTATTCTTTTACAGTATATAGGTCTTTGTGTGCTTTGTATTGATTGACTTTACCTTGCAACTGCTATATGCCTGTAGTTTTTCTTTTTGTTTTATAAATCCACACTTTGTTTAATACTTTTTTTACACAGTGTTGGGTACTGTTGACTTATTTGTCAAGTTACTTGTATAACTAGGGATCGTGGCTAGCCGCAGGATGACCATGCGATATATAGACGACATCTTACTGATATGGAACGGCGATCTGGAAGAACTAATGGTGTTTTTTGGCTGGTTGAACGAGCAGTCCCAATTCCTAAAGTTCACGATCCAATCAAACAACCATCAGATACATTTCTTGGACCTTACCATCTATGAGAACTCAGGTCAGTTACTAACTACGCTATACCGGAAACCTGCCGAAAGAAATTCACTTCTGCACTATGACAGCCACCACCCTCGAGCCCTGCGAGACAACCTGCCCTTCGGGCAATTCCTACGCATACGTCGGAATTGCTCCAACAAAGACCACTATTTTACTGAATCAGAAGAACTGAAACAGAGACTTTTGAGCAGAGGCTATCCTAAACAACTGATCAAGCGAGCAAGGAAGAGGGCTTGGTTTTACCCTCGAGAAGAGTTACTAGTTCCTAAGACCGATAAAGACCAATCTGAACAAAGAATCGTCTGTGTCACCACTTTCAACACGAAAAGTAACAAAATAAAACGCATAATCAACCGCCACTGGGAACTCATATCAGACGACATCCAACAAACTGACCCGCCATTACATGCTTTCAAAAAAGCAAGAAGTGTCAAAGACCATGTGGTGCGCTCCTTCCTCAAAACACCAGAGGTTCCCACCATAACCACTCTGTGGAATCTACCTCCAATTGTGGGCCACTTCAGATGTGGCAGCTGCAAAGCATGCGAAAGTACGATCCAGACAAAGGAATTCACATATCGTCATCACAAAATTTTGATTAAGACACATACTAATTGCAATTCTGCAAACATTATCTACGCCATTCTATGTCCATGTCAACTGATATACATTGGCCAGACTCAGCAAAAAGCGAAAGTGAGGATACTCCAACATATGAGTAGAATCCGATGTCAAGTACAGGGCGCACCGTTGGTTGACCACTTCTCCACAGCAGGACACTCACCAGAAAGTTTAAAATGGGTAATCATTGAAAAAGCCACACTCGGACCCCGGGGTGGGAACATCTCGAACATCCTCAATACCCGTGAGCTAAAATGGATGTTTACCTTTGACTCGATTGAGTCTGGGCTTAATGAACAGGACAGCTCCTTCTCCCAATTAGCCAATCTGTCTTGAATACTGTCTCATTCAAAATACAAATGGCCTTTACCCGCATGTGTGAGGTACGCCATCACTGTAAAGTTGTGGCAATTCTATGTTCATAAATGACATCATGTTTTTAATGTATGTACTACCTATTGTTTACAAGCTCAACATAGTTATACTGACCCTGCAATGTGGTCTTTACCCTCGTGTGAGAGGTACGCCACTCCGGGGTCAATATGTCATTTATAACTACACTCAGTTCTTACTCATCCACGTGATGGTTTTTCCATTAACACTGTCAATAAATCATACATTGTTCTATATCTAATTAATTTTATACCACAACGCATAGTGTATGCCAAACTAATGACTGTAATGAGGCGGCATTTTTTGCATCCAAACTGGGTATACTACCCTTTGAAGTATCATGCACGCAGCATCTCAGTATGTCTACCATGTTTATTATCCAAACGCTAGGTTCCTTGTAACCTAGTTACCCCAGGTAGTCCTTCTACTGTGTTGGTCGTAGGCAGTAAGCATCACGTGACCATGTTACCACGGTGATATCTTCGTACCCGGAACTCTGCCTCGCCATTGCGATTCTGAGCAGAGATCTGAACGGGATTTACTCCTTGACCGGTAAGCAGGTTTTGACTGGGGAGGCATTTTCCACTCTTTAGCAACTTGTTTGTGGGCTCGGTCGCTAACGTCATTGTGACCCCCTTTTTCTAGACACAACAAAATACGCATCACCGCCTGATCGCCTCGGAACACGATCCCCGCCGGACGTGTCCTAATTACGGCGTTTGGGTGAGTTTATATCCCGTTTCAATGGGACTAATTAGATTGATCGTCTTGAGTTTTTCAATGGTTCCCTAATAGGTGCTTCCGCCCTGTATCTGTTAGATTGCATACTATCGATGGTGCCATGGACCCTTATGAATCCCTGAAAACATACTAACAACGTTTGGGATAAATTACGGTGAGTTCCTCACCATTTTGTCATTCATTACAACAACCTTCCTCCAACCTTTTGATACTAAAAGAGTGTATCGTCTGAAATTTTACACTCTAACCCTACAGATCCTCTCTCAATATTGACTCCAAACCTACATATCAACGGGTCCGGTCTATTCCACGTCCGTGGTAAGTCTTTAATTGTCGGATATCTTAATATTAGCACTAACTAGTATTGATGCATTCATTATGCAAGTTGGTAATTACTCATTGTCCATAACTTTGTTCGGGCGATTGCGTTGAAACCATTAGTAGTCCTCACTGAATTTTTAAACTGTCCACCCCTGCCGATCTGGCCTATCCTCAATTGCTCTCGACAACTTGTTCTCCATTGTGTACTGAATAGTTGTGATGTTTAAGCGCCACTCAACCGTGTGCATTACTTGCGCTGATTGATAAAGTCCCAGCAAATATGGCGGGACGTTATGTAAACCCTAATCAATCCCATTTTTTCTGGGTGATGTGCATTATTATTTCAAGTAAATTTAGGGATACTGTTTCCCGTGTTTGTAATACATATATTTATATATCGATTAGGTTACGTGTCCCCTACCCTCCAGTCCTGATGAAGACCCCACAGCAAGATTAACACTAATATCTGCACGTATGAGGGTCGAAACGTCGACAACTGATTGCCCTTCACCGTCAACTCCACACCCCATTGTTTTCATTCATTGAACATTTGGAGTATGATTCGTGTTTGAAATAACCGCATGAACCTGTCGGTCCTGTTTTTTGTACATAGTTTGTAACTTTGTGAAATAAGCCTTAATAGCTGATTTTACTGTCACCCAAGAATCCTCTTTCTTTCCTTCACTAATTCCCCACACTATCACACTACCTTCCCCGCTTCTACCTTTGGGGCACTGTGAATAACCACTGATTTATCATTCTGAAAATTGTGCATATTCAATAGATTCTCCCATTGTGAATAAAACAATGTGGACCGAAGTTATGTTTGTTTGATTATTTTCATCTCTGTGGTTAATGTCCTTATGCTACTGGGACCCCTTCCCTTTACTCATTTGTTTAAGATGAGGACACTGATGTGTCGATAGTGCAGCAAGAGGCATCTGGATTACAGCCCGGGCTGCAAGGCTTCTTATTGGAAGTGCTGGACTCTGCGCTGACCCAAACATGTTGCAGCATGTTGAGTGAATTTTGAAAATGTTTTGCCTATACATTTCTTTCTTTCAGTTATTTATGGATGATATATTTTTAGCTGCGATTAATGAGCAGACTAATTTCTATGTGGAGCTCCCCAGTGGACTCCCACAAAATTGGATGAGCTGAAGAAGTTCTTGGGTTTAACTTTTTTGATGAGCCTGAAAAGGAATCTGTCACTGTCTTCCTATTGGTCTACTAATCCATTGATGGCAACAGCTCTATTTCCTGCATCATGAGTCGTAATCAATATTTGCTTCTTCTTCGGAAGTTGCCTTTTGTTGATAATGCTTTAGCCTTCCCCCGAGATCAGCCTGATTGTGATCGTCTTTTTAAGGTTCAGCCTGTCCTTGATCACTTTGTAGATCAATTATCAAAGATCTATGTGCCAGGGAAAGAATAGCTGTGGATGAGTCTTTGGTCCTGTTCAAGGGTCGATTGGTGTTTAGGCAGTATATTCCTAGCAGGAGGGCACGTTATGGAATAAAGATGTATAAGTTGTCTGAGAGTAGTACTGGATATGTCTATAATTTCAGAGTCTACCCTGGTAGGGATTCCTGTATTAACCCCCCTGGTTTTCTGTCCCCTTTCGGAGTTACAGAGAAAATTGTCTGGCACCTTATTAGAGGGCTTTTTGACAAAGGTCACCTTTTATATGTAGATAACTTTTACACTGGTGTGTCTTGTTCAGGGAATTGTTCAAAGTGGGCACTGTGCTTGTGGCCCAATACGCTCTAACCGTAAAGGTTTCCCAAAAGAGCTGGTTTGTAAAAAACTTGTGAAGGGACAGTGCAGTGCCTTCCATAGTGAGGAGCTTTTAGCTGGGACATTTTTTTGACGGGAGAGATGATTATATGTGGACTACCATCCATGATGAAAGTACTTCCTCTATCACTGTTTGGGGTCAGGTTGCTGAAGTGCGCAAACCTGTGTGCATTTTAGACTACAATAAGCACAATGGCTATGTAGATCAAGTATATCAGAGGTTGGAACCTTACAATGCTGTTCGTAAGGCGTATGTTTGGTATAAGAAGTTGGCTATACATTTAGCAGACTACAATGCCTTTGTTCTATTTAAGGATTGCTCTCCAGAGTCAAAGATGACATTTGTTCAGTTTCCGCAGTCTCTAATATGCAGCCTTGTTTTAGTGGAACAGAAAGGAGTTCCTAGAGAAGCAGTGGTGGAGGGTGTGGCTAGATTAAAAGGTTGCCACTTTCCTGATCACCTTCATCTCACATCCCAAACATACTTTCCTGCTAAGAAATGCTGAGTCTGTGCTCGAAGAGGTATGCGGAAGGAGACTCGTATGTACTGCCCCTATTGTCCTAATCCTGGGCTGTGTGTGCCCACATGTTTTAAATTGTACCACACACAACAGAGTTTTTGGTTGCAACTGTGAGCGTACAAGTGAACTGACTGGTTGTATTGGGTTTTTTTGTTCCGATTTCATGTTTGGTATACATGTGATGTATTTAGCTAGAGCTGTTGTGTTTGTAGTTATAGTTTTGAATGTATTGCCAATTGGTTTGTGTTTCTTTTTTGCATAAAAATATGATGGTGGTGTGCGAGGACTGGCATTTTGCTGGTGGTGTGTGTGGACTGGTGTTTGTCTGGTGGTGTGTGTAGACTGGTGCTTGGCTGGTGGTGTGCGTGGACTGGTGCTTGGCTGTCAGTGTGTGTGAACTGGTGCTTGGCTGGCGGTGAGGGTGGACTGGCATGTGGCTGGCAGTGTGCATCGACTGGCACCTAGCTGGTAGTGTGCGTGGACTGGCGTTTGGCTGGTGGTGTGTATGGACTGGCGTTTGGCTGGTGGTGTGTATGGACTGGTACTTGGCTGGAGGTATGTGTGGACTTGCGCTTGGCTGGTGGTGTGCGTAGCTTGGCGCTTGGCTGGCAGTGTGTGTGGACTGGTACTTGGCTGGTGGTGTGTGTGGACTGGTGCTTGGTTGGCTATGTGTGGACTGGCGCTTGGTTGGCATTTTGTGTGGACTGGCACTTGGCTGGCAGTGTGTGTGTAGTGACTTGCTGCTGGTCACTACAGACACTGATAGCCAAATGCCAGTTCACACACACCACCAGACAAGTGCCAGTCAACACACGCTGCCAACTAAGCACCAGTCCACAGACACCTTCCGTCAGCCAGTGTGGTTGCTGTGTCAGGCAAGAATGCTTATGAAAATGATGGGCCCTTGAATGGCGCAGCCTGTTGATGTGAGTGTTGTAATGTGCTGGGCCAGCAGCTGGTAGTGTGAATGGTCTTGCATGTGTCACAAATGAAAGATATGTGATGGGCCTGTAAAGAGGTTGGTGCCTTGTCGTGGCTTTACAGCTTACGAGCTGTGAGTCATTGGCTCAGGTTTGTAACCTTTTAACTATTAAAAGTGCATTTCATTTTTGTGAAATCCTTTGTTAATAACATTTTAAGCTCTGAACCTTCACTCACCATTGTGCCAAATAGAACTAGTACATGTGTGTAATTGAGGAATAGTTGGTTGTGAAGTAATATTTATATTGTCTGGCATGCTCTGCAAAGGTGTACATTGTCTCTAGGGAAGATCTACCCATTCTTGATATTTTTATAAAGTAGAACGCCAGGGGAGTACAGGGTGGTGTCCCTCTCGTGGATCCCAACAAGTTTTCTTACCCAAAATGCCCTGCAAACCACTAAAAGTGGCTACAGTCACACATTTTCCTTGCATTACTGTGCCATATTATTCCAGAATCAGAAAGAAGCCACAAATTCCCTTCTGCCCAGCGTTTTCTCAGGTATCTCGATACAAAAAGTACCTCACTTGTGTCGGTGGGCCAAGTGTCCGTCACCGGGAAGGGCCCAAAACGTATTGTGGAGGCATCAAAATGATCAATTTCAAGCTGGATTTGTAAAGGGGTAACCTGCGTTTTTGGTCCCTGGCTCGACGGCCATGTAGGGAAACCTACCAAACCCAGACATTTCTGAAAACTAGACAACCTGGGGAGTCAAAGGATGTGTGGCTTGTGTGGATCCCCAATGTTTCCCTACCCAGAATCCCTTGCAAACCTTAAAATATGTTTAAAAAAAGACACATTTTCCTCACATTTCTGTGATGGAAAGTTCTGGAATCTACGCGTAACCACAAACTTCCACCCACCCAGCATTTCCCCAAGTCTCCTGATAAAAATGGTACCTCACATGTGTGGGTGGGCCTTGTGCCTGTGACAGGTTATGGCCCAAAACCTACTGTGGAGACTTGAAAATTATCAATCACAAAAAGACCTGGCAAAGGAGTCACCTGCGTTTCTGGTCCTGGGCTTGGCGGCCATGCATGGAAACCTATAAATCCCAGACATTTCTGAAAACTATACACCCGGGGAGTCCAATGATGTGTGGCTTGCATGGATTCCCCAACCTTTCCCTACTCAGAATCCCCTGCAAACCTAAAATTGTGCAAAAAAAAATCACATTTATCTCACATTTCTGTAGAGTAATTGCTGAGCTGGCACAAATTTCCTACCACCCAGCGTTCCCCTTGGTCTCCTGAGTAAAATGATACCTCACTTGTGTGGCTGGGCCAAGGCTCTGTGACTAGGAAAGATAAAAAACAAAGAGATTGGCTCGAAAGCACACAGAGTTCTAAGCACTATATTTTGTTTTTATACGTTTTTAGGTTGACTCTGCATTGGACACCCACACAAGTGAGGTATCGTTTTACTCAGGAGACCATGGGTAATGCTGGGTGGTAGTAAATGTGTGCTAGCATAGCAATTTACCCACATAAATGTGAGGAAAATGTGATCCTTAATCAAATAATTGTACCAGCCTTGTTGGATTTGTCAAATATAACGTGAAGTACACAATAGAAGGGACATCTAAATGGGACTCTAGCCAGTTCACTAACGGGCATTTGACCAATCCAACATGATGGGGACAATTACTTGATTAAGGAATGGACCTCCATACACAGGTAAAGCTATTTGTGTGAGACATTGTAATGGTGATTTCCCACCAGCACTCTTTTCGCTTGGTCGGAATCTGCAGTTTTTGGTGTTAAATGAGACCTACTCTGTCCAATAGCAAGTATTAGAGGGAAAGATACTGAATCTTGGATTAATGGGCTTTGTGCCACACTAATTTTAATGGGAAGATTTGTATTACTTGAACGGGCAGCATTTTTCACTTAAACCCAGGCAATAATTAATTGCAACTTGGGTATAATCACAGGATCCCATATGTTTATCAGGGTGGTTATTTTCGGAACCTGGTCAATTAGTGCAGTGGCTAGAGTCCCATTTAGATGCCCCTTTCATTGTGCACTTCATGTTATATTGTACATCTATCATTAACAATACTTCTACGAGCAATGTGAGCCACCGCATACAATTTCACCTCCGTGTTTGATTATCAACTCATTATATCCGAGTGCCGACATTCTGATTGTCATTTTAACATACTAATTGCTCAGGTCCAGACTTTAACGCACCGATCATGTCTGCCATATTACACTATTCTGACTGCTTTCGTATTCATTTATAGACTGTCTGCTCTCTTTGTAGCTGGATTAAGTATCCATTTTATACGCACCCTTATTTTTATTGTTATAATGCTGACATTTACAACTAACCAAATTTAAAGAAATAATTGACTAGGTAGAACATTTGTTGCTACCAATTGGCTTTTGTCCCATTTGTGCCTTTCAAATGTAAGCCAGTGTGTAAGGAAGAAGACATTTTGAGCAATGCCCCCTGAATTACATGCTTTTAAGTACCCACAAAGTCCGAAATATACAAATAACTACTAGTCCTAAACTCCTTGTCTGGTACCCATTTAGAAATACATAGGTTTCTTCGCACCCCGGTCCACCGCAGGGCTTCTACCCTGATTGTTGGGGAGGGGGTGGGGTGATTGCTCACTCTCCAGACTGCTTGCAGCTGGTGGGGCTTGGTGGGGGCGGAGCTCTGACGGTCACATGACCTAGAGCGTCCCTCTACTTCAGTCCATGCCTTTTCCCATGCGCAGCGGATGCATGCAGTAACAGGATCTGTGTGATCCCCTACGTGAGTGTTTACTTTACTTGCGGAGCTAACCTAGCACTCTCACCATCGCTAAACATAACAGAAACCTTGCCACCTGCTTTTTAAAAAACTCACTTGCTTTATCCTCAGTAACTTCTTTTAACCTCTGCACCAGCACTTTGCTTTTATCCACACTCGCACCCCGGTCCAACGCAGGGCTTCTACCCAGCTGGTGGGGATCGGTGGGGGCGAGCTCTTATGGTCACATGACCTAGAGCGCCCCTCTACTTCAGTTCATGCCATTTCTCACGCGCAGCGGGTACGCCACAGGCGCGCCGAAGGTGCGCCAAAGGCAAGCCCGTCTGCACCCATTCACGCCCGAACGGGACCAGGGGCCATGGCCGCGGGCCAAAGGCATTTAAAACAGATTGTCTTGACTTCCGATCAACTCCTAGCCCTTCGCCCCACAGTTAAACAAGATTGCACTCGGCTCTTAGAGGATGGCATAACCTTTGAAGCATGTCCCTGCTGTAACTTCTTCCCCATTACCTCACAACCTTGCTTCCCTTCACCATTAGTGACTAGACTTAACCCTCTTCTGTGAGCTCAGTCCATTAAAGACTTCAGCTTTCTTAGTCTCAACTGCCGTTCACTACCCATGCACAAAAGGGATATCTTCGACCTTCTCTCAGATGAACAACCAGACGCCCTGTTCCTTACAGAGACCTGGCTCCACAAGAGTGCTGGCTAAAGAACGGTAATGGATTAAACCCAGATCTAGCAGAGTGGGCTAAAGAACGGTGATGGATTAAACCTAGATCTGTTGACTGGGTGTGAGTGTTTGATTGGTTCAGATGCTCCGTCCATCACCACCCCTTTTTGTACCCCTTGGCCCGGATGTTTAAGCAGCTTTACCTCCCAACTATGCCATTGTCAGGAAGGACAGAGGTATTAAAACAGCGGGAGGTATAGCTATTATTTTAAAAAATCATCTCCTATGCAAATATGAACCGCTAGAATTTCCTAATTGTGAAGCCGCTCTATTTAAATGATCCCTTAACCTGAATTTCACATTCTCTGGACTTTTAGTTTACCGCCCACCAGGACCCCCACTTCCTGGCCCACATCTTTTCCCAACCAAATCCCCCCTTTCTTATGAGCTCCAAGAATTTCTCAGTCCTAGGGGACCTAAACCTTCACCTGTATGACATTCTCAACTCGACTTGCAGTAATTTCATTTCTGACTTAGCAGCTATGAATGTCAACCTACTTAATTCAGGCCCTACTCACATAGCCAGCCATCTCCTAGACCCTATCTTTTCGAACCTTCAGCACGTCCATTGTGCCCCTGCAGTGCCCATAGACTGGTCTGATCATTTTTTATCTAAATTCAGTTTTGCCCCCCCCCTTCGTCTCCCACCTTCTCCTTCCCGTCTATTAAAACTCCAAACAGAGATTGAAAAAAATTAGATCTGAATATTCTTAATAATATCCTATATTTCAACTCACCCTCTTCTGATCCAAGCGTTGATGTGCTGTCAGGAAATTAACATGACTGGCTTTCAGACGCTATAAACTCTTGTCTCCCTCTCACTAATAAAAAAGATAGTAACCATCGCCCCCGGCCCCTTGGTTTAACAAAACCTTAAAAGCCGAGAAATCTAGATGTAAAGTCTTGGAACAGAGATGGAGGAGAGACTATGCACCTGACTCATAAGACACCTACATGAAAGCAAAAAAACTATACCACAATCTCTGCAACTCTGCTAGGGCCAGCTTTGTCTCCAAAACCATCTCCGATGCTGCAAATTGTTCTAGAACCCTCTTTGGACTAGTCAAAGAGCTTGCTGGCTCTGAGACTATTGCAAGACCACTGCCCCTTAACAAAAGTCAGTGTGGTGAGCTTGCACAATTCTTCACACAAAAAATTGAGAACATCTATCGGGAAATCACTAACCCACTTACTAACAGGATCACGCAGTCACAATCAAACATCACTGCTTCAATCACTTCTGTCCCTTCTCTAACTATTCCACCTCACATCGGTTTACACCTGGACTCTTGGCCTCTTCTCAATTTGAACTCTCTGGAATCCATCCTAGAAAAAAGTTAAATTGGGTTCTCTGAAGGATGCAATACCAAAACAACTTGACAGCCCTCATCTGTCTGTCATTCTTAATGTTCTCAATTCCTCCCTACTTGAATCCACAGTCCCTGCACAGTGGAAACACGCCATGGTTAAGCGTGGGCGGAAAATCCGTTCCGCTCGCGGATTTTGCGGATTTTCGGGAAATCCGCAATCCGCGAGATTTGCGAATTTCCCGCAAAATCCGCAAATTCGCACGCAGCGGATTTTTTTGGCGGCGCGCGGCGTTGGTGATACAATTTTTGCGGCGCGCGGCGTTTATCATCGTTTGCCGAGTTGTTTTTTTCGATAGTTTGCGAGTGCTGCGCCATTTTGGATCTTGCTGTGTGATCCCGCGGGAATTGGCGAGCGCGATTACGTCATCGCGGCTTGCCAGCGATAGTTTGTCAACGCGAGTACGGCGAGATCACGTCTCGCGGTACTTCGCAATTTGCGAGATTTGAGATGCGGCGAGCGAAAATATAAATTTGCAATTCTGCACAAGAAATCCACCAGCAAGCAGCATAAACCTTCTAGAAATGATGATTTTTATGTGAATAACTCCTTAGTTTGACATTTGCCTGCACTTTTTTAGCGAGGAGTCCATTTTGGGGAGGGGGCAGGGGGGTGGGAGGAAGGAAGTGCCCCATAGTCTTCAACTTCCTGTTCCTGTTCAGCAGGCTCCTCCCAGTGCTTTGTCCATCTCCTGGTCACTTTTCATTCGGATGTGGACCTGGAAGGATTACCTTTTGTGGATGCTGCTGGATCTTTGGATTTGAGGCCTTTTTGACTTTCTTTGGATCACTGTTGGATTAGAAATTTTACAAGTAAGTTTGTTTGGGGCATTACAGTTGCTGCAACTAAAATTTTGGGATTTTCGATTTTTGGGCTGTTTTGGGGCCTTTTCCCAGGGGTACTCAGTGGTGGGTGGACTGATTCTTTCTGTGGGTTGTCTTGAATTTAAACATCATGGAGGCCATAGATGAATTGGGATTGTGCTGATTTTTCTGTGTTTTTCGATTTTTTTTTTTTGTAAAATTTTGTGTTTTTCGATTTTTGACCTGTTGTTGGGGCCTTGACCAGGGGTAGTGAGTGGTGCATGGGGCCTAGTCTTTCTGTGGGCTGTCTTGAATTTAAACATCATGGATGGAATGGGATTGTGCTGATTTTGCAGTGTTTTTCGATTTTTGGGGGTGTTCATGGGGAGGGACATGCCATGTGGCTGGTGGCCATTTTGAGTGCAGCTACAGGCACTGGCCATGTGCTGGCAGGCAAGTGGCCATTTTGAATGCAGGCTTTGTTGTTAGGCCTCCAACCATTTTGCCTACTTTTCAACCTTTATTTATGCCAGGGGTAGTGAGTCTTGCATGGGCCTAGTATTTCTGTGGGTTGTCTTGAATTTAAACATCATGGAGGCCATGGATGGAATGGGATTGTGCTGATTTTGCAGTGTTTTTCGATTTTTGGGGGTGTTCATGGGGAGGGACATGCCATGTGGCTGGTGGCCATTTTGAGTGCAGCTACAGGCACTTGCCATGTGCTGGCAGGCAAGTGGCCATTTTGAATGCAGGCTTTGTTGTTAGGCCTCCAACCATTTTGCCTACTTTTCAACCTTTATTTATGCCAGGGGTAGTGAGTCTTGCATGGGCCTAGTATTTCTGTGGGTTGTCTTGAATTTAAACATCATGGAGGCCATGGATGGAATGGGATTGTGCTGATTTTTCTGTGTTTTTCGATTTTTTTTTTTTGTAAAATTTTGTGTTTTTCGATTTTTGACCTGTTGTTGGGGCCTTGACCAGGGGTAGTGAGTGGTGCATGGGGCCTAGTCTTTCTGTGGGCTGTCTTGAATTTAAACATCATGGATGGAATGGGATTGTGCTGATTTTGCAGTGTTTTTCGATTTTTGGGGGTGTTCATGGGGAGGGACATGCCATGTGGCTGGTGGCCATTTTGAGTGCAGCTACAGGCACTTGCCATGTGCTGGCAGGCAAGTGGCCATTTTGAATGCAGGCTTTGTTGTTAGGCCTCCAACCATTTTGCCTACTTTTCAACCTTTATTTATGCCAGGGGTAGTGAGTCTTGCATGGGCCTAGTATTTCTGTGGGTTGTCTTGAATTTAAACATCATGGAGGCCATAGATGAATTGGGATTGTGCTGATTTTTCTGTGTTTTTCGATTTTTTTTTTTTGTAAAATTTTGTGTTTTTCGATTTTTGACCTGTTGTTGGGGCCTTGACCAGGGGTAGTGAGTGGTGCATGGGGCCTAGTCTTTCTGTGGGCTGTCTTGAATTTAAACATCATGGATGGAATGGGATTGTGCTGATTTTGCAGTGTTTTTCGATTTTTGGGGGTGTTCATGGGGAGGGACATGCCATGTGGCTGGTGGCCATTTTGAGTGCAGCTACAGGCACTTGCCATGTGCTGGCAGGCAAGTGGCCATTTTGAATGCAGGCTTTGTTGTTAGGCCTCCAACCATTTTGCCTACTTTTCAACCTTTATTTATGCCAGGGGTAGTGAGTCTTGCATGGGCCTAGTATTTCTGTGGGTTGTCTTGAATTTAAACATCATGGAGGCCATAGATGAATTGGGATTGTGCTGATTTTTCTGTGTTTTTCGATTTTTTTTTTTTGTAAAATTTTGTGTTTTTCGATTTTTGACCTGTTGTTGGGGCCTTGACCAGGGGTAGTGAGTGGTGCATGGGGCCTAGTCTTTCTGTGGGCTGTCTTGAATTTAAACATCATGGATGGAATGGGATTGTGCTGATTTTGCAGTGTTTTTCGATTTTTGGGGGTGTTCATGGGGAGGGACATGCCATGTGGCTGGTGGCCATTTTGAGTGCAGCTACAGGCACTGGCCATGTGCTGGCAGGCAAGTGGCCATTTTGAATGCAGGCTTTGTTGTTAGGCCTCCAACCATTTTGCCTACTTTTCAACCTTTATTTATGCCAGGGGTAGTGAGTCTTGCATGGGCCTAGTATTTCTGTGGGTTGTCTTGAATTTAAACATCATGGAGGCCATAGATGAATTGGGATTGTGCTGATTTTTCTGTGTTTTTCGATTTTTTTTTTTTGTAAAATTTTGTGTTTTTCGATTTTTGACCTGTTGTTGGGGCCTTGACCAGGGGTAGTGAGTGGTGCATGGGGCCTAGTCTTTCTGTGGGCTGTCTTGAATTTAAACATCATGGATGGAATGGGATTGTGCTGATTTTGCAGTGTTTTTCGATTTTTGGGGGTGTTCATGGGGAGGGACATGCCATGTGGCTGGTGGCCATTTTGAGTGCAGCTACAGGCACTGGCCATGTGCTTGGCAGGCAAGTGGCCATTTTGAATGCAGGCTTTGTTGTTAGGCCTCCAACCATTTTGCCTACTTTTCAACCTTTATTTATGCCCAGGGGTAGTGAGTCTTGCATGGGCCTAGTCTTTCTGTGGGTTGTCTTGAATTTAAACATTATGGAGGGCATGGATGGATTGGGATTGTGCTGATTTTGCAGTGTTTTTCGATTTTTTTGTGCTCTATAACTGAACTGATGTTCCTCTGTCTTCCATTTTTTTTAGGTGCACAAGACTCAAGAGAACCACCAGTGCCAGGAAGAAGTCCTGCAGCGGTGTGTGTGTGCAGCATAACGTCACGCGACGTCACGTCTGGCCTCAGACAACTCTACAATTCGTGCAACTGCGGCCTGCTGTCTGACCTGCTCTGAAGAAGATGGCCCCAAAGAAAGTTCTCCGTAGCTCCTCTAGCAAGAAAGTTGCTAGTAAGGAGCAGAAGAAGCAAGTTACCAAGGAGGCTGGTGTGCCACCCGCCACTTTTTTTGGGAGCAAAAAAAAAAGTACGCCTGCAGCAGCAGGATCTGCTGGGGACCAACCTGAGAGCAGCACCCCTGCTCCATTGGGTTCAGTGCCTCCACCACCACGCCAACTTAAGTCAAAGCCCTTGAGTGCTTCAGAGGCAGTCAGTGTACTTCTCCAATCACCATCGACCAGTGATGTTGGCTCATCGCAAGAAAGTAGCAGCAATGTCCCTGAATCAACACAGGTTGTTGTAACTCATCTGACAAGTGTTGAACAACCACAGCCGCAACAACAACACCATGTGCAAGTACACGCCCAAGTACATGTGGAAGGAGAGGCAGCAAAAGGAGATGCGCAAGCAAAGGTGCATGGACGTTCACAAGTGCCCACAATAGTTGTTCCTCCCGAAGTAGGGGCACATTTGGAAATCGACAATGAAGCTGAGGTATCATTGGAAGCCACTCCTCCTGATGATCATTCATTGTCTTCCACATCCCTAGCAAGGAAAAGATCAAGGGGGGTGTCTACATCTTCTTCAAGCCCACCTCGTTCTGGTGCAAGTGATCTGTCTTGGGAACCACGACAACTGCGGTCTGACAGTGAGGCAGAGGCACACCATGATCTGCCACCGGTACCTAAGCGTAAAAGGAAGGTCGTCCAAAAACTCAAACCTATGGAGTGTGATGAGGCTCAACAAGAAGTGACAGATACTGCTGGTGATGAAGCCTCTCACGATGACGACGAGGCAGTCATCACAAAGGTCACTGCAGCCCCACCGGGCATGCAGCAAAGAGACATTTTGACCCTATCCCGAGAAGCTGCTGAGCGTGATGATGATGTCGGCGAGGAGGCAATGGAAATGGAATCATTAGATTTGGAGTTAAGTAGTACACCAAAACCTACCGCTTCCATATTTCTTCCTCGCAAGAAGGTACCCACCTCGTCCTCGACCTCAATTCGTGGTGGTGAAAGTGCAAAACGTACTGAAGTTCGGCAATCCACATCCTCCACTTCATCTGTCATTAGCAGCAGGACCACCACCACCAGTATCGCCGCCTCCTCCGGCCCCCGAAGACATTTCAAGTCTCCAGTTTGGGACTTCTTTAGTGTTTGCCCAAAAAAGGAAAACGTAGCCATTTGTAGCCTTTGTAAGCTTCGATTTAGTCGTGGTAAGCTTGGTTCTAACTATGGTACCGGAGGCCAGAGAGGTCATCTTGAGAGAAGGCACCCTGTCGAATGGTTTCCGCACCTAGAGGCGGTCAAGAAAGCCGGAATTGCACGTAATGAAAACGTTGATTTGTCATCTGCTGATGACGAGGAGGTAGAAGACGATTCAAACACTTCACTTACACCCAGTTCCCATGTCAGCAGCACACCCCATGGGAGCCACACTAAGAGTGTGGGAGAGAGTGAGACATCAATGCGGAAAAGTTCATCAGCGAGCGTAACTGGGTCGAAGAGATCATCATCATCCCGTAAATCATTGGTCCAGGGCAACATTAAAAAGATGTTGTTTACAGAAGCGCAATATGAACGCAACCACCCAATGACCCGTCTGTATAACACTAAGCTGGCTAAAATGCTAGCTCTGGACCTTCTCCCTTTTTCTTTTGTAGAAGGGGTTGGTTTTCTAGAATTAGTGACAGTGCTCTGCCCTAAATGGAAGGTTCCTAGCCGGTTCTATTTTGCCCGAGTTGCGGTTCCAGCACTACATGAAGATGTTCTGAAGGTGATTGGGGCAGCTTTGCAGAAGAGTGCTGTTCACACTATACATCTGACAACAGACATGTGGACCAGTGGTGCAGGCGCTGATTACATGTGCATCACTGCACACTGGGTCTCTTTTTCAGGGGCTAAAGCAAAGCTAAACTCAGGTGTTGACACTAACATTGTTTTTAAAGGTGCTCGGAAACATGCAACACTAGCCATGTTTGGTTTGGAGAAACGTCACACAGCAGAAAACATTTTGGATGTCTTTAACACAAAGGTCCTTAACTGTCTGTCCCCACTAAAACGCAAGGTTGGTTATGTTTCCACAGACAATGGCTCCAATATAGTTAAGGCCATGAGGGACGGTTACTATTTCAGAGTGCCGTGTTTGGCGCACTGTATAAACCTGGTTGTCCAAAAATTCTTGGGTAATAAACGCAGTGCAGCGTACAGTGTATTGGAGAACTGCCGAAAAATTTGCAAGCATTTCAGGCATTCTTTTAAGGCCCGCAAGCAGCTGAGGAGCATGCTATATCAAAGTCAAATGCCAGTGAAAGCACTCATCCAGGAGGTGGTAACACGTTGGAACTCAACCTTCTACATGCTTGAGCGTCTGTATGAGCAGTATACGCAACTCGATCAATTTTTCTTGAAAGAGGGTATAGAGGAGCTGAGGATGGGTGGGCCGCAATGGAACATAGTTGAAAGCCTAACACGCATGCTTCGTCCTTTTGAGGTCTTCACACGTGCAGTCAGCAAGGAGGACTCTAATTTGGGAAAAGCTATCCCATTGTTGTACATGCTGGAGGACCAACTGAAGGAGGTGTGTTCTGTGTTTCGAAAAGATGACAAAAAGAAAGACTCTTTGCTTCTGGCTGAGACATTATTAGAGCTCCTACAAGGTGATGAACGTCTTCAAAAGATCCACTCAGAACAGCATTACATTTGTGCTACTATTCTGGATCCACGCTACAAAAAGGCGCTGGCAGGCAGAGCATTCTTTCCTTTTGCTGATGAAGATGTTACAAAGTACAAACGTTGGCTAGCCTTGTCAGCCAAGAAGTTTGAAACAGAACGGCTGGAAATTGAAGGAAATGGCAGTACATCAGCAGGCCATCCCCAGTCAAAACAATCCACTTCTGCACCTGTGGCTGTGGCACAAGTGACCTCTCAGCCGTTAAAGACACCGGCAACCGCATCATCTGCACGAAAGGCAGCAGAAACATTGGAGGCTGAAGAGGATTGGCTAGCTCTGCGTGGGTTTGGTTCTCAAAAGGCCAGAGGCACAGCAAGAGCTACGCAAAGTGGAGGAACCTTGGAGGAGGACCTTGAGTCGATGGTGAAGGACTATCTGAATGACTCCACAGAGGTCTATGTTAATTCTGACCCATTGGCGTATTGGCATGGGAAAAAAGAATTGTGGCCACAGCTCACCAACCTGGCTTTAAACTACTTGTCTTGCCCACTCGCAAGTGTGTCTTCTGAACGGGTTTTCAGTGCGGCTGGTGGGATTGTAACTCCCAAACGGAGCCGCCTCTCGCCCAAAAATGTGGAGAGGTTAACAATGATCAAGATGAATCAGCACCTCATACCACCAGATATAAGAGTACGAGAGAGCGTGCCGGATGAAGAGGAGGTGGCCAGCACCATAGATGAGGGAATTTCTACTCTGTCAGGTGGCACTGACCTCACCCGGGCTGAATTCGCAGAGTATGATGACGAAGCCTTATTCTTATTCCTGGACCGTGATTCCGACTTCGAGCCCTGAAAATGAGACAACGAATCAATAACTTTCTTTTTCATCCTTATTCACTTTTATTCCTGTGTGTCTGTCTTTCTTTGTTGTGCACAGTTAATATAATTCAAACTTTAATCAGATAATCACAAAGACAAGCCCATCAGCAGAACTGTCTTCACTTGTTTGCTAATTTATTTGAAGGTGCCGCAGTCTGCATTCCTCAGGTTCACAAGTTCAGAAGAACATGCTCCTCTATCCTCCTCCTCCAGACTCCTATTTCCATCAAAGCAGAGGGCTGGTTTACGCCCAATGAAGAAAGACTCAGCACTTGTGGGGGTGTTGTTCTACCTCTTTGCAGGTGAGTTGACGGGTCTGGGGCCATTGCTGGGAAGCACTAAAAGTGGTTTGTGCCAAATCCGAGGCGGAAATTTTTTTGTGTTTTTGATGACTTGCTTGCCTTTGAGGTGCTCTTAGGGGGGGTTCCGTCTGTTTGTGGGTGAGTTTCATGGTCTGAGAGCATTGCTGGGACACTCTAATCTTGATTGCATTTGCTTTTCAGGAAATCCGTCGTGCCAACCCCGACTTATGGCCCAGCTACGCAGCGCGTTTGGACCGAAGGCCCAGAAATATTGCAAGTATGAGAGTTTGCTTTTGGCCTGTTTGGGGGTGTTATACTTCTTGGCGGGTGGGTTGCCGGGTCTTGGGGCATTCCTGGGAAGGTCTAATACCGGGTAGAAGTGGTTGGGACTAAATCCAGGCCGATTTTTTTTTGGGCTATTTCTGACATTTTGCTCTATGTAGCGTTTTCGGGGGCCTGTTTGGGGGGCTTCCTGGTGTTTGCGGGTGAGTTTCGTGGTCTGGGAGCACTGCTGGGACACTCTAATCTTGATTGCATTTGCTTTTCAGGAAATCCGTCGTGCCAACCCCGACTTATGGCCCAGCTACGCAGCGCGTTTGGACCGAAGGCCCAGAAATATTGCAAGTATGAGTTTGCTTTTGGCCTGTTTGGGGGTGTTATACTTCTTGGCGGGTGGGTTGCCAGGTCTTGGGGCATTCCTGGGAAGGTCTAATACCGGGTAGAAGTGGTTGGGACTAAATCCAGGCCGATTTTTTTTTGGGCTATTTCTGACATTTTGCTCTATGTAGCGTTTTCGGGGGCCTGTTTGGGGGGCTTCCTGGTGTTTGCGGGTGAGTTTCGTGGTCTGGGAGCACTGCTGGGACACTCTAATCTTGATTGCATTTGCTTTTCAGGAAATCCGTCGTGCCAACCCCGACTTATGGCCCAGCTACGCAGCGCGTTTGGACCGAAGGCCCAGAAATATTGCAAGTATGAGAGTTTGCTTTTGGCCTGTTTGGGGGTGTTATACTTCTTGGCGGGTGGGTTGCCGGGTCTTGGGGCATTCCTGGGAAGGTCTAATACCGGGTAGAAGTGGTTGGGACAAAATCCAGGCCGATTTTTTTTTGGGCTATTTCTGACATTTTGCTCTATGTAGCGTTTTCGGGGGCCTGTTTGGGGGGCTTCCTGGTGTTTGCGGGTGAGTTTCGTGGTCTGGGAGCACTGCTGGGACACTCTAATCTTGATTGCATTTGCTTTTCAGGAAATCCGTCGTGCCAACCCCGACTTATGGCCTAGCTACGCAGCGCGTTTGGACCGAAGGCCCAGAAATATTGCAAGTATGAGATTTTGCTTTTGGCCTGTTTGGGGGTGTTATGCTTCTTGGCGGGTGGGTTGCCGGGTCTTGGGGCATTCCTGGGAAGGTCTAATACCGGGTAGAAGTGGTTGGGACAAAATCCAGGCCGATTTTTTTTGGGCTATTTCAGACATTTTGCTCTATGTAGCGTTTTCGGGGGCCTGTTTGGGGGGCTTCCTGGTGTTTGCGGGTGAGTTTCGTGGTCTGGGAGCACTGCTGGGACACTCTAATCTTGATTGCATTTGCTTTTCAGGAAATCCGTCGTGCCAACCCCGACTTATGGCCTAGCTACGCAGCGCGTTTGGACCGAAGGCCCAGAAATATTGCAAGTATGAGATTTTGCTTTTGGCCTGTTTGGGGGTGTTATGCTTCTTGGCGGGTGGGTTGCCGGGTCTTGGGGCATTCCTGGGAAGGTCTAATACCGGGTAGAAGTGGTTGGGACTAAATCCAGGCCGATTTTTTTTTGGGCTATTTCTGACATTTTGCTCTATGTAGCGTTTTCGGGGGCCTGTTTGGGGGGCTTCCTGGTGTTTGCGGGTGAGTTTCGTGGTCTGGGAGCACTGCTGGGACACTCTAATCTTGATTGCATTTGCTTTTCAGGAAATCCGTCGTGCCAACCCCGACTTATGGCCTAGCTACGCAGCGCGTTTGGACCGAAGGCCCAGAAATATTGCAAGTATGAGATTTTGCTTTTGGCCTGTTTGGGGGTGTTATGCTTCTTGGCGGGTGGGTTGCCGGGTCTTGGGGCATTCCTGGGAAGGTCTAATACCGGGTAGAAGTGGTTGGGACAAAATCCAGGCCGATTTTTTTTTGGGCTATTTCTGACATTTTGCTCTATGTAGCGTTTTCGGGGGCCTGTTTGGGGGGCTTCCTGGTGTTTGCGGGTGAGTTTCGTGGTGTGGGAGCACTGCTGGCTATATATACTTTACTTTGCAAGAGGTTTGAAGCAAATCCATGGTGGCTGAGGGGACTTAGGGCCTAGCTGCAGAGCGCGCGCGGAGTGATTTGGGAAATTTGTGAAAAAGTGACTAAGTCCCCATTTTTGTACTTTTGCTCTTTGGCTGTTTGGGGGTCTTCTACTCGTTTTCTCCTGGGTTGACGGCTCTGGGGCCATTGCTGGGAAGCTCTAATACCGGATAAAAGTGTTTTGGACCAAATCCCAGGCGGAATTTTTTTTGTGTTTTTGATGACTTGCTTGCCTTTGAGGTGCTCTTAGGGGGGGTTCCGTCTGTTTGCGGGTGAGTTTCGTGGTCTGGGAGCACTGCTGGGACACTCTAATCTTGATTGCATTTGCTTTTCAGGAAATCCGTCGTGCCAACCCCGACTTATGGCCTAGCTACGCAGCGCGTTTGGACCGAAGGCCCAGAAATATTGCAAGTATGAGATTTTGCTTTTGGCCTGTTTGGGGGTGTTACGCTTCTTGGCGGGTGGGTTGCCGGGTCTTGGGGCATTCCTGGGAAGGTCTAATACCGGGTAGAAGTGGTTGGGACAAAATCCGCGCGGAAAAGCCTTTAGTTTTGGCACTTTTTGTAACTTAGGGTTCGTTAGGGTTAGCCCTAGCAGCAGGATTGCATGTGTTTCGGGGTGTTCTAGATTTTTCAAACTGAGTTCTGGGGTCTTAGAGCACTCGTGAGAATGTGTAATTTTGGTTGCAAGTCATTTGAAGAAAATCCATGGTGGGAAAGGGGGGATTTGGCATAGTTAAAGAAAGCCTTTGCCACTATTCTTAACTTAGGGTTCGTTAGGGTTAGCAGTATTTCTATTGCATGTGTTTGAGTGGGGGGGATTTCGAGTCTTGGAGCGATGCTGGCTATGGCTACTTTTGCTTGGTTGCTTGCAAGTGGTTTGAATGCAATCCACGGTGGGTAATGGGTAATTAGGGTACTTCGGCCTACTTTTACTTTCAAAGTAAGTTTTGTCACCAGTTTTCTGCTAGGCCTCGTTTTTTGAGATTTGATTGGGGGTCTTCTACATTTTTGCGACTGGCTTTAGTAAGGGTCTGGGTGGGAGCACTGCTAGGAAGATCTAATTTTGTTCTAAAACACAGTTTACAGTACACCTAGCTTGAGGGGCAAGATCCGATACATTAATTTGCCCATACATCCTTCAAAAGGTGACTCAGAGTACGCACTTTCAAAAACATTGTACTGTCTACTAGGAAAAACAAATTGTGACTTTTTGCACTCCACAGCCTACATGCCTTATATTTATTTATCAGTGGTGTTGTAATATTATATCACTTCCTGTTTTTCGTTGAATAATTACAGGCCGGGTTTCAGTCTCTGCAATGGGGAAAAAAGGATGGAGTCAGGCTTCACAGTAGCGAGCCACAATTCAGCATCAGGCAGGCAGTGGACAGGGTGTCTTCTGGTGACCAACATCGATGGACGAAGCGTCGGCTGCAATGGAGGAGTGCCGCTAATAGGAGGATTTTTTTTCTGCGGGCAACTTACTTACCACTTCCAACAGGACCACTACAACCACATAGATACAGTATCCCTTGCCTTTTTCTCTGACTGTGACTGCATTTCTTGGCTCTCTCTCTGCTTCTACATTGATCCCTTAACACATCACTTAGTCCACTCCACTATCACATCTGCACCACACATAGTCATTTGTAAGTGCTCCTACGTAATTCGCAAGTCGCAGCACGCCCCAGGCCGTAGAGGACTGGGATGGCCCCAATGATGAAGCATGTCACCAAGGGGCAACCCTGGTGAGTGAGGGGACACCTAGAAAAAAAGCAATTTCTCCTTTTCTATCTACTATACCTTCTGTCAGGTTACGCAGCCCCTAAGCGCCTACCGTACTATGAAACTACATTTCCCATGAGTAGGCGGGAGACTTGCAGACTATTTAGTGAGACTATATGAGAGTACCCTTGTATGTTAGGACAGCACTTCACTGATGCCTGTCTTGTCTTCTGTTACAGGTATCCTTTCCCTGCTGACCCTACCTTTACCCATCCCACATTTTTTATTTTAGTTTGTTATTTTTCTCCGCCTAATGCCTCGAACACCCTGTGTTTACACTTCTGGGTGTTGGTGACATTTGGAAGTGGAACCATATTTGCATCGACTGGATCACGGGGAGTAAACCTGACACCTTCCAGACCAACCCCATTGAGTGTTGTTGTGAATGGATTTATAGTGACCAGCAAGGCTCTCAGGTATCTGGCTACAGAGACCTTATGTTGAATATAGTTATCAATATTTCCACCCACGCCCTGTACTGTCGCATTCTTTCTTCCACAGTTGTCGAAAGTACTAATTACTTTTAACTGACATGCATGCAGTTACAGTAGTGTATGCACTTTCAAAGATTGATGGATAGGTTTGTACCCAAAGATTTGTTTATGTTCACAATTGTTCGTCCATGCTGTGCTACTTTTTCTTGTCTCCCAAAACCTTTCCCAAAAACCCCCGTACCCATCCATTTTTCAAACCCTAACCCTCTTCCCCCGGGCTGTGTGGTTTTGATTGATGTGTGACTAAATTACAGCAATAAATCCACACACTTGCTGGGGAGGATAAGGTGATAGCAACAGGCTGGTGAAGAAATCCGATGATATATTCTTACTCTGCTTGACAAAGACCCATGGCTAATGTCAAAGAACTTCAACCGAATTAGTTATACTTTAACATTTGTTAGGCTACAACGTGGCACTGTTCTAGTGTACTTCTGTCACCTGCTATATTCTGTATTGTACCTTTGTATTGCTCAGGAGCACAAACCAGATTTCATTTTCTTTTTTTCATAGGCAAGCAACTGCCACTGTGTCACACCACTAGTACCACCGCTATGAGGAAATTTTATCCGCCCAGGATTGCCAACCTTATTTGCTGTTTCCCGTGGAGCCAGCCCTGGGCCTAGCCCTACTTGCAAACAGAAATTACAGGTAAGATAGGCGTTTGGTTGGAGGTAGTATAATGGAGTATTAGGAGAGACGAGAGATTTGATTGACGGTAGTACTACTAAAGTCCTAGGACTATTCAGGAAAACAAACTTACTGTTATGTTAAACCCCCACCCACCAGACTCAAAAGCAGTAAAAAACAGGTATGGTCAGATAAAGTTTCAAAAAGTATATTTTTATAGCCCTAACAAAAGAATCTCCCGCAAGACCCTCCCTAACCCCAACGATTGTCCTTCAAAAGTCCCCAAAAATCACAACTCCCAATTCCCACCCCCCAAAAGTCTCTAAAAAAGGGGCAAGGGACACTATGGCAGGGTGCTGTTGGAATTAGCAGCCAGGGCATCATGCTCCTTGCGGAGGGTGGCAAGTTCGAAGCGGAGGCCCTCCACCACGTTCTTATAATTATGGACCTCCTGCTCCAGGTAGGACAGTCTGAGGGATAAGCGGCGCCGGTGTGCCTTGCAATTCCTGTGAGGGGCAGCTGCTTTCTTTGCTGCTGGGCGGTGGCGTTTGGCTTTGGTAGCCCGGCTCCGTACCGCTGGAGCACTGCGCTGGCTGGCAGCCCGCACGGAGGAGGAGGCAGCTGTCCCAGTGGACGGTGTTGTTGTTCCAGACTGCGTCTCCTCCTCCTCCAGGGCCACCAGCCGCCGATATTCAGCAACAGTGGCATCCAGCCTCCGTTGCCGGGCCATTCGAGCCTGCTCCTTCCTCCTTGATGGTGTCTTGGATTTGGAAGGAGCAACTACATGAAAAAAGAAAGACATAGTCTGTAACCAATGCTCCTTAAGATTAACACAAAATGATTGAGCAGAAAGTTGTCACAGTACAAGTAGCAAATTGAAAGCACAGTGCATAACTATTGAGGACAGTATCTATGTAACCTCCGACTTCTTCATCCTTGCTCTAACATTAGTGGGAGTTTAAGGAACAAATTCTACGAGCACTATGGACTTCTATTACAGTCGACTATGACAGTACACCACTCTTATTCTTCTTCTTCTCTCTTGTTTAGGACAATTGGTACGTTATCTTATGCAAGCCGGCATAATGCCAGCGCAGTGAACTTGCACCCGAGAAAAACAGACGCACACCATGGTGAGTGAGACAGACTTGCGTTACTGTACCGGTCCAGTACATGCAGGTGGTGAAGCTCTTACTTTTCTATTACGGGTGGCACTGAGAATACTCTGTTAAAAGGGCTACTGCTTAATTAATTTAGCTTTCACCCTACAGTGCAAATGAGTATTAGAAAAGGAAAATGAAGAAGCTAAATTATCTGATTATCTATCACTTCACATGGGATGTATTTGATGACATATGGGATGACTTTAGGTGCTTTGCTTATTATTGAGTGAACAGTGATACCCCCACACATGAATGACGTACTACTACTAAACTAAAGTTATTAAGGGAGGTAGGGAGTGCCCACCGTAATAACTGGATATATGCTGTGCTTGCAGTTGCAATACAAACTACTGCTACTATTCATGGTAGTCTTTGGACAACGTTACAACTTCTTTTCCTTGCCTTTCCTACACTGGAACGGACGTGCGGGTGCGGTGTTACATGCTCTTCAAAGTAACACTTAGTTCATCCAGTGACCGTCTACTCTCTCTAGATTCACATATGCTATCTAAGAGTCAGATAGTACCATGAATGATCCAGGCATCCATCCATTCAAAGTATATTGCACACATACAGTTTCTGTCTCACCCACCCAGGCTGTTCTCCTTCCACCCATCCTTGCTTCATCATTCACCCAGCCATGCACCATACCATTTTCTTACCTTCCCAGCCACCTCGGGGACCAAGCAAACACATATCATTCTTCTTTGCCAGTCATCATTACATTTCTCGTGCTTCCACACTTACTTACACCCTTCTTTCGCTTTTCGTTCATCCCATCCATCAAGTTCACCTCAGATCTGATTGGGATTCTTCTCGCCAAAAACTTCACAGCTAAGTCGAAGTACATTTAGAGGAGGCTACTACCTGCTTTTTTTATAATACACCCGTGCAGAAAGCACACTCTGCAGTCTTCAATCTCAATGACTAAGGAATGTATAGCTTACCTCTGCCCGCCACCACCGTGTGAACCCTCACAGGCATGTCCTTTTCCGGCACTTGCACCGCCTCCTCCCCAGAGTTGTCCTCCTCGTCCAATGCCACCACCTCCGCGCTGGCCCCGTCTCCAGATGTTCCACCTACAAAGTACATTTAATAATGTTAGAATACACCACTCACTACTATATAATATTTGGTCTAGGAGGAAGAAAGAAATGTGAAAAAAAGTGTACAATTTAATAATTTTTGACTGTCTACTCTAGAGTAAAAAGGTCCCTTTTTCCAGGGAAGGCTGTTGTCTTGCTGCACTTTTTGGCACAACTGATGAATGTTTGCTTTTTACTTTTTAACACGCACCACTTTTTCTCCTAACAGACAGAACCTTGACTTCTAAGAACACGAGCAGGATCAAGTTCAAACCAGGTGAGAGCTCGGCTCGACCACAAGAAATGTGTCCAATTAATCGTCAGCACTAAGCACTTTTCCATTTTCAGTTACACGTTCACTTTTATGACAAACTTGAATTTAATAAATGTGTTTACTTTTAATAAAGCTTTTAAACTTAAATAGAGTCTGTGGTTTTTGGTCCTCCAGACTAGAGTGGATGAGCTAAAGGTTTTCGAATTTTTGCAAGCATGAGTCCGTGCCTCTGCCATCGGTGACTTTGGGAGCTAAATGACTCTGCCACACTATCTAGTCAGTAAGGAGATTGGGGCCGGGGTTCAACTACAAAGTCTGTTATCACTGAGGTATGTGGAAAGTCTAACAGTTACAGCACCTATTATAATTGATAAGCTAAGCAATGCATTATTTAGTGTCCATAGTTCTGTTTGTGCAGATTTGTCCCTGCAACAGTAGTAGAATGGATTGTCCTATCCAAACCAAAAGTAAAGTAGTATCTTATTATTTCTTGGTGGTGGTCATTCACCTTTTTATTGTTGGCAATGGTCAAAGCATAAACATTTAGAATACTTGAAAAGACAATATGGACAATCCCAGAGGACTACACTCAGTGCATAGAGCTATTGCTGACTAGAATGGGAGTCCAATGGAAATGCCAAATGTGCAATCTTAGTTAGCTACACAGACAGACTAATAAGAATAATCTAGTAATACCACACGGAGTCATAGGGATAAGAATTTAGATCCTGTCTACAAGAAGATCAAAGACGATTTAGAAAAAATCGAATGAGGAACGCTAGGAAAAAATAAGTACTCTATATTAAAATTAAAACTTACTGGGGCCAGCAAAGGAGCCCTCGACTGCCCGGTCCTGGCCTGCATCGACAACAGCACCCTCCTCCTCCTCCTCCTGTGTCCTCCTCTTGCCCCTGGGGGAAGCTGATGTACAACATGAAAGAAAGAAAAACAGAAAACATGGATGATATTTATTTCTCAACCAAATCAAACATTTAAAAAAGAACTAACAAAGTAACAAAATATTTTTGCGAAATAGCAAATAGGGAACGACTCCACGGGATATATTATTGACCAATCTCATGTGGTCGACTACGTCATTACTTTAGTATTGCTTGATTTGCGGACCGTCGAATTGGAAACTACCCTATGTAACTCACTAAACAAAGTACTAAAAAGGTTTGCCTAGGATTGGCAGGCAGCAGTCCGCAGCACGCAAAGTGACAGCCAAAGTCCATTGTGATTGAAGATCAGCGACAACACTAAAGTTTCCTACTACATTCACCAGTCATTAAAATACTCAAACTATTAATCCACCACCACTATTTCTTCTTATCGCCATGTGTACAAAGGAAGGACTGGACTTGAGTCTGTAGGGGCTGATTTATAAGGCCCTTGCGGCTCTTTTGCTCCATTGTTGCGTGACTTTTGTGACGCAGCGACAGCACATAAGAGGCGCAATGGTGCGGCGTATATTAACAACGTGACGCATCTGGGAGATGCATCACGTTGTAAAGCCCTGCGCCAATAGGGGTGTTCCGGCGCAAGGGAGGGCGTTCCTGCGCAGGAACGCATCCTAAAAGTG